>NC_066582.1:381955477-382570807 GCF_024323335.1 Lathyrus oleraceus | reverse complement strand
AATGCATATGATGAGGTAGCATGAGGGATCTTTGGGTCAAAATTGGGGTCTTACAGTTGCCCCTATTTAACGACATTCTAACTGAGGAGGTGAAGGTTTAAATCTTCGTATCGAATAAGTAGAATGGGCTTAAATAACAACATATAGAAACAAATTTTGGTCCCTAAGAGACCTCATGATGCATATGATATGAATGTTAAAATAAATCTTTGTGGGGAAATGGTGCCACAAAGGAAAAGAATCCAGAGAGACTGAAACTCCACAGGAGTGTAATGCATTTCCTTAAGGAAAACTCACTGGGGAGACAGAGACTCTGGGGTGGAAAAGGGTTGTGCGCAGACCAGGCTACGACTTAAAACAACTGGGGGATTAGAGGAATTCCATGAAAAATAAACTGGGGGAAAAATAAACTTCAACACAGGAGGAGCAGAAATCTATCATCCACTACCGGCTACTAGGTAAGGAGATAATAAAAATCTGACAAGGAAGACATCTGTTACCGGTTAGAGTAAACATATCATGGATGACTCATTGAGGGCCACCATGAGACATATTTATTACCGGTTATTGGGTAAGAATAGGCTTGTTGGGAAAAGCTAAAAAGAGGATTTACAACTACCGGCTACTGGGCAGAAGACCACAAGGAGAGAATGTCTGTCACTGGTTAGAGTGAACATATCAAGGATAAACTTAAAGGAAAGAAAATCTGTCAACTGTTAGGATGAACATATCAAGGATAGTCTTGCCTGGGGATGTTTAAGAGGATATCTGTCATCGGTTAATATGAACATATCAAGGATAAACCACCTAAACAACAAAAATAGGAATTAAATCTATCAAATGCTGGATAGAATACCACCAAAGAGAATATTCGTCACCGGTTAGGATGAACATATCAAGGATAGACTCCGAGGGGAAAAATAGGGATTATATCTATCAGTTACTAGATAGAATACCATCAAAGAGAATATTCATCACCAGTTAGGATAAACATATCAAGGATAAACTCCACAAAGGGAGAAAAAACGGGATTTACAACTACCAGTTACTGGGCAGAAGACCGCAAAGAGAAGGAAATCCATCATTGGTTAAGATGAACATATCAAGGATTAACTCTCTAGGGAATAAAAATAGGGATTACAACTACCTTGTTACTGGGTAGAATACCAAAAATGAGAATATCTGCCACCGGTTAGGATGAACATATCAAGGATAAACTCAAAGCAAGGGAAGAAAATATCTGTCATCGGTTAGGATGAACATATCAAGGATATACTTCCTGGGGAAACGTGAAAACGAATTTTTTGGGGAGAAACAAGGTTACTTTTGCCGAGGTACTAGGCAAGAAGTAACAAACTGCCCACTAAAGAGAATACTACCAGTTACTGGGTATTAAACTCTCAGGGGACCAAAAATATCTATCTAGGTAAGATATAGAAAGAAACGGTCAATCAAGATTCTACCCAATGAGGATATAACTCAAGGGGCATGGTTCCATCCAGATAATCAACTGGGGAGGAAGCTGAAACGATCATTATCCATGAGGAAATAACTCAATGGAGAAAGGAGAAAGGTTAAAGTCTTTCTGATTAAGGGGCTAAGACTCTACAATTGAAGGAGGCCAGACACCAAACTGATATGGGGATAAAGTACCACCATAACTGAGAATAAGAATTATAGGGTTAAGTTTCAAAGCACAATGATGCAACAATGAAATTATATGAGTGCATATGTATATGTATATGTATATATGATGATTATGCTGACAAAACAATCACAAAGGATAAAAAATGTCGGAGATTTGAATCATTGATACAATTCTCGGACAATCCACAAAAGAGGGAAACAACTGCTGGAGAAAAGAGAGATCAACATCTCGAAGGCTCAACCCTAGTTGGGGAAGGATGAGATCTGCTGAGGAAAAGTGTTATCAACTCCGCGGGGAATTTTAGATCAACACCATATCAAATGGGAGACAACCACGCAGGGGATAACCATAAATAACTGCTCAGAATCCCGGAGGGAACTCTGACTGGGGAGCGGATCTGACGTCGACTGGTGAGGAAACCAAAGTCTGCCGAAACCACGAAATGTTCTAACTCTGCTGGAGACCAAATATAAATTTGGCTAGGGATGACAGAGAAATAACCGTCTGGAGAAATCAACAAACATCGAGTGTTGGGATGAAAGAGAAATAGCGCCTACTGCTTGGGGAGAACCAATAATGCTCCATATTTTAAGGCTTACTGCTTTTGAACCGTTGTTGATACTCCTTTTAAATGAAATCGATTGCTTAAAATTAAATGCTTTTATATGTTTAAGAAAACATGATTTTGATTAAAAAAATTAATTTTCAAAAATGATCATAATAAAATTTAAAACTATTTGACTGAATTAAATAAGAGGAGAAACAATTGGATAAAAGCTCAACTTTATTTAATGGAATGGTAGTCTGTAAATGACAAGACTCCATAGATCTTTACAAAGTTGAAAATGGTAATTTACATGGGAAAAGGGTTACATTGAATACAATGATCACTAATCCTTGTACCAACTCTTGACATCCACTGTGCTTTTGACTACTACCGGGGACGATGAATCAAGACAGACCGTTATGCTCAAGAACGCCTTCAAGTCTGAAGATCAGCAAGATGCAGTTACTTGCCATAATCCCTAATTTTTGCATAAATTTCCCCGAGGTGGGGTACTCAATTTATCGGGATACTCCTTTCTGTTTTATGTCTCTAACTTTTGCCTGGATCTCCCTTTCAGGTTTTCAATCCACTGAGACGCTCATTTTTGCCTAAGCCTCCCTTTCGGGTTATCAACGTAGCGAGTTGTTCTTTTCTCCTTTTAGGCGAAGTATTTCATAACTGCATCTGTGTTCACATGATGAGTGAACTCTTCACCATCCATAGTTGTAAGGATCAAAGCACTGCTTGAAAAGGCTCTCTTAACAACATATGGGCCTTCATAATTAGGAGTCCATTTGCTCCTAGAATCTGGTTTGAAAGATAAAATCTTCTTGAGCACAAGGTCGCCTTCTCTGAAAACACGAGGTCTGACCTTCTTATCAAATGCTTTCTTCATTCTCTGCTGATATAAATGACCATGACACATGGAAGTCAACCTTTTCTCTTCAATTAAATTCAATTGGTCAAACCTTGTCTGACACCATTCAGCCTCAGTCAACTTGGCTTTCATGAGGACACGTAATGAAGGGATCTCAACCTCTTCTGGGAGCACGACTTCTATACCATATACAAGAGAGAAAGGGTTTGCCCCTGTTGAAGTGCGGATGAATGTACGATATCCGTGCAAAGCAAATGGGAGCATCTCATGCAAATCCTTATACATTGCAATCATCTTCTTGATGTTCTTATTTGTAGCTTCAACAGCCTCATTCATCTTGGGCTTGTAAGGAGAAAAATTAGGATGTGCTATATTGAAGTCTTTACAAAGAGCTTCCACCATATTATTATTCAAGTTCGATCCATTATAATGATCTTACTTGGCACACCATAATGACATATAATCTAATTCTTGATAAACCTTACAACAACTTGCTTAGTTACATTTGCATACGATGCCGCTTAAACCCATTTTGTGAAGTAGTCAATTGCCACCAAAATAAAACGATGTACATTCGAAGCTTTAGGCTCAATCATGCCAATCATATCAATTCCCTAAATGGATAAGGGCCATGGAGAGGAAATGACATTCAAAATTGTCGGAGGAACATGAATCTTATCAGTATAAATTTGACACTTGTGGCATTTCTTCATAAACTTGCAACAATTAGATTCCATTGTCAGCCAATAGTAACCTGCTCGCAACATCTTTTTTGTCATTGCATGTCCATTAGAATGAGTACCAAAGGAACCTTCAGGGTCTTCAGTCATCAATAGGTCTACTTCGTGTCTAGCCACGCATCTGAGCAAAACCATATCGAAGTTTCTCTTGTACAGCACATCACCATTCAGGTAGAAGTTGTTGGCTAATCTTCTCAAAGTCTTCTTATCTTTCAAAGATGCCCCAGACGGGTAAATATGACTTTTGAGGAAACTATTTATGTCATAATACCACGGCTTTTCATCCTTGACTTCTTCAACAACAAGCACATGAGCTGGCGTATCAAGACACATCACAGACAAAGTGGGAATCTCACTCCAATACTTCACTACAATCATTGGCGACAATGTTGAGAGAGCATCTGCCATCCGGTTTTCATCTCGAGGGATATGATGAAATTCAACCTTTGTAAAGAAATTTGAAATCCTCCTCGCATTGTCTCTATATGGTATCAAACCGGGTTGATTCGTCTCCTATTCACCTTTGATTTGATTCACCACCAAAGTTGAATCTCCATAGACGTCCAAATACTTGATTCTGAGATCAATGGCCTCTTCAAGCCCCATAATGCAAGCTTCATACTCATCCATATTGTTTGTACACTTGAAAGTCAATCTAGCTATAAATGGAAAATGTGTGCCTTGAGGAGTAATGATTACTGCCCCAATTCCATTACCATACAGATTAACAGCTCCATCAAATACCAGGCCCCAACGGGAACCAGGTTCTGGCCCTTCTTCAAGCAATGGTTCATCACAATCTTTCATTTTCAAGTACAAGATCTCTTCGTCAGGAAAATCATACTGCACTGATTGGTAATCTTCAATCGGTTGGTGAGCCAGATGGTCAGCCAAGACACTACCTTTGATAGCTTTCTAAGATCGGTATTCAATATCATACTCTGATAACAACATCTGCCAACGGGAAATCCTCCTAGTTAAAGCAGGTTTCTAAAAAATATACTTGATTGGATCCATTTTGGATATCAACCAAGTGGTATGATTCAACATACACTGACGCAGACGCTTAGCATCCCAAGCCAATGCGCAACAAGTTTTCTCAAGCATAGAATACCGAGTCTCACAGTCGGTGAACTTCTTATTGAGGTAGTAAATTGAAAACTCTTTCTTTCCAGTCTCATCTTGCTGACCAAGAACATAAATCATACTCTCTTTCTTTCCAGTCAAATACATGATCAAAAGCCTTCCTTCAACAGGTGAAGACAAAATCGAAGGTTCAAGCAAATACTCTTTGATACTATCAAAAGCTTTATGGAAATCCTCAGTCCAATCACAAGACTGATCTTCCCGAAGAAGCTTGAATATAGGCTCACCTGTGGCAGTCATATGTGAAATGAATCTTGAGATATAATTCAAGCGGCCAAGAAAACCTCTGACTTGCTTCTCAGTTTTGGGCGCAGGCATCTCTTGTATTACTTTGATTTTGGCAGGATCAACTTCAATACCATTCTCGCTGACAATAAAGTCCAACAACTTACCAGAACGAACACCAAAAGTACACTTATTAGGATTCAAGCGGAGTTTGTACTTCCTCAAACGCTGGAATAGCTTCAACAAATGCTCAACATGTTCTTCTTCATCAATTAATTTAGCAATCATATCATCAACATAGACTTCAATCTCTTTGTGCATCATATCATGAAAAAGAGTAGTCATTGCTCTCTGGTAGGTTGCACCAGAATTCTTCAAACCGAAAGGCATCACTCTATAATAGAATGTTCCCTAGGGTGTAAAGAATGTGGTTTTCTCCATATATTCGGGTGCCATCTTAATTTGATTATATCCGGAAAATTCATCCATAAACAAAAAGACTTTGAATTTAGATGTATTGTCTACTAACATATCAATGTGTGGCAGAGGGAAATCATCTTTCGGACTGGCTTTATTCAAATCTCTGTAAGCAATACACATACGAACTTTTCCATCTTTCTTTGGAACGGGCACAATATTGGCCACCCACTGTAGATACTCAGCAGTAACAAGGTAACCAACATCAATCTGCTTCTGCACTTCTTCCTTAATCTTCACTTCCATATCAGGATGAGTTCTCCTCAACTTCTTCTTGACTGGTGGGCATTCTGGCTTCAACGAAAATCTATGCTCCACAATCTCATAATCCAACCCAGGCATGTCTTGATAGGACCAAGCAAACACATCTGAATAATCTCGGAGAAGATCAACCAACCCCTTCTTAACTTCAGGACACATTCTAGATCCAATCTTGACCTCCTTCACGTCATCTTCAAAACCCAAGTTGACTAGCTCAATCTTCTCTTCAAACGAATGAATGGCTTTTCCTTCATGCTCAAGAAGACGAGACAATTCATCACTTACTTCTTCATCACTTTCCTCCTCAGCCTCAAACACAGAGAATTCAAAATTTGGAGAAGGAGAAGGATCATTGTATTCAATGTGGTTAGAAACCAACTTGCATAATGATTTGACATTTTGATTTTAGAGAAGTGAATTTGTGACCAAATATTATGCAGATGGACAATTATATTATTTATTTATGTTTTTTGTGATTACAATTTTCAGAATAAAGCAAAAAGTAAAAATAAAACATCATAGATGTGGATGAATAGAATTATATTTTATTGATGATCGAATTGAAAATGCCCAACAACGTTCACTTCTCCCTTAGGCATAGGAGAAGGATTTTCAAAAACAAATAAAAGCAATTACTTAGATCGATGCATAATAATAAGAATATCAAATGCGGTCCAATTGTTGCAAGCCTTTCCATGCGTCACAAAATTGGTGCAGTCTTCCTCTTCATCATCCTCTAGCACGACAGCTAAGTGTTGTTCATTACCATGAATGAACCCTCCACTACAGAAGTTGAGTTGTACATCTTCAGATTTGACTGCACACGAACCTTGTTAGAAACCCAAACCGGCTCTACTCTTGTTGTCGGAGACCTCTACCATCCGGCCCCACTGATCAGACTGGCCATCTTCAACAACCTTCAATGCATCTTTAAATGAGGACATGGGTGCCCAAACTCTCTTTTCAACAGCAATAGATAAGGCTTGGAACGAAGTTCCAACCTCATCCTCAGCTTCAACATAAGAGAAAGATGACAGGTGGGTGACCAACAACGCTTTCTCCCCGCCAATAATAACTAGATTCCCATTCTTAACAAACTTGAGCTTCTGATGCAACATGGAGGTAACAGCTCCCGCCTCGTGGATCCATGGCCTTCCCAATAAACAATTGTAGGCCGGGTGGATATCCATTACTTGAAAAGTAATCTGGAAGTCACTCGGAGCTATCTTCGCCGGAAGGTCCACTTCTGCAATCACAGTTTTGCGCGAACCGTCAAAAGCATTGACGATCACGCCACTATATTTCATAGGAGCTCCTTGGTATGACAACTTAGGAAGAGTTGACTTTGGAAATACATTCAAATAAGATCTAGTGTCTACCAACACATTCGACAGAGCATCATCTTTGCAGTTCATTGAGATATGCAAAGCCAAGTTAAGATTCCTATCCTCTTCAGGGAGTTCTTCATCACAAAAGTTGAGGTTGTTGCAGGAAGTGATGTTAGCCATAATATGGTCGAATTGATCCACCGTAACATCACGTTCCACATATGCTTGTTCAAGAACTTTCTACAGTGCTTCTCTGTGCGCTTCTGAATTCATTTACAGAGACAATACTGAAATCTTTGAGGGGGTTTGGAGCAATTATTCCACTACGCTGAATTCACTTTTCTTGATCAGTCTAAGTACCTCATCATCTTCATTAGGCTTCAAACCGCTGGATTCACCAGACTGACACTTTGGAGCACTAACAAATTCTATTACAGGCACATCCACCTTATTATTGACAGATAAATCTTCTACATTCTTTGGGAACACCGGCCCAAACACATGACAACTACGGGTCACCTTAGTAACATCAGCAATGCTTACAACATAACTGGTTGTAGGTAATGGAACCTCTTGACCATCTTTCAACATAGTTGCATTATACTGATATGGAACAGCTTTATCGGATGCGTACGGGACTGGACCCTCCAACCGTATAACCAACGGTGATACCAATGTTTTGTTGACGCTGTTACTGTTCCTGCTATCATATTGAATAACCACTCTCTCAGGATTCTTGAAAACAAGTACTATTACATTGAAATCGTCATCTATATGATGGGATTGAACAATCTGAATTAAACCTTCATCCATCAACCTCTGGATGTCCCTCTTTACATCCATACAACCTCTAAGATTGACACTACAGATAGTAAAACCATCACGGTCATGCTCACAATCACTCACCAAGCAAATATCCTTGTGCATCGTCACCAAGGAACTTCTTATGAAACGTACATCGAATACCTTGAACTCCCCTGGACAACCGTCCATCATATTAACAGATGAATTCCCATGGGCAGGCAATGGATTAGCTTTGACGTTCGGCACTCGGTCCTCAAAGGACACCATTCCATTCTTTACTAGCTTCTGAAATTCATACTTGATAGGGTAGTAGTTCTCTATATCATGGCCAGGGGCTCCTTGATGAAAAGCACAGTGGAGTTCTGGTTTGTACCACCAAGGAAGTGGTTCGGGAGTTTGTGGAGGATTTCTTGGTTGTAATAGGTTCTTGAGAACCAGAGAGGGATATAATTCTACATATGTCATAGGAATGGGGTCAAAAGAGACCTTCTTCCTCTCAAAATTTTATTGTTAATGGTTGTTGGTATTGTTGTTGTAGGTGTTTGTTTGTTGTTGTGGTTGTTGTTGTTGACGTTGTTGTTGTTGAATTGGTGTTGACTTATTTGCTGAAAATATCGGGATTACTGATGAGACTTGATGATGATGTTGACGGGGTTGTTGATTTCTTTTGGCATGAGGCCTCTTTTGCCTCCTAACGGTCACTGCATTGGCTTCACTTTCCTTCTTCTTGCTGAAACTATTACCATACCTCTTGTTGGACGACACTTCCTCTTTAGACAACCGTCCTTCTCGGACACCTTCTTCGAGCCTCACCCCCATGTTTACCATTTCGGTAAAGTCACTGGGAGCACTGGAAATCATCCGGTCATAGTAAAATGAGCTTAGGGTCTTAAGAAAAATCTTGGTCATCTCCTTTTCTTCCAAATTAGGGGTGACCTGAGCAGCAAGCCCTCTCCATCTCTACGCATACTCCTTGAATGTCTCCTTGTCTTTTTGAGACAACGACCTCAACTGATCTTTGTCCGGATCCATATCAACATTATATTTGTACTGCTTCACGAATGCTTCGCCCAAATGATTGAACGTGTGGATGCTCGCACTATCCAAGCCCATGTACCACCTCAGGGCGGCAACAGTCAAACTGTCTTGAAAATAATGGATCAGAAGCTGATCATTATCTGTTTGAGTAGACATATTTCGGGCATACATCACCAAATGACTGAGTGGACAGGTATTCCCTTTGTACTTTTCAAAGTCAGGCACCTTGAATTTCACCGGGATCTTGACATTCGGAACCAAACAAAATTCCGCAGCACTCTTCCCAAACAAATCCTTAGCCCTCAAAGTTTTCAACTCCTTTCGCAGCTCAAGGAATTGGTCCTTCATCTCATCCATCTTTTCATACACATTGGGACCCTCAGACATCTCAGAATGATAGATGGTGTCTTTTACACGAGGCAGGGTATGCACAACAGGCGGCGACACAGACATGATTGGGCTAGATGTCGTCATAGAAGCAAAGGTAGGCGCAAAGCCTTCAGGCACAAAGTTCGGAGGCATTCCCCACAGGAATCCGCCAGGCATGTTGGGTGCAAAATGAGCAGAAGTTGCAAGAATGGTAGAGGTAGCCACCTATGAAATGACAGTCCTTTGAGGAGGAGGAGTTGCGGGTGTTAGAGAAGACTGGTTCTGAGCAGCTAGGACTGACTCCATCATGGCAGTCAGACGGGCAATCTCTTCCTTCAGGTCTATGTTCTCTTGTTCAAGATGCTCCATAATCTTCAGATGATTGGCGCGGGTATTGTATCGATGAGTTAGCTTGGCTGAAGCACAAAAGAAACACCAATGAGACATATGGCGAAAGAGAAACCTGCTAATGCGAATGATGCATGAAATGCAATGCTTGTTTATTTTTGTTTTCAAGGAACTTACTATATTATTTGCAAATATATATATATATATATATATATATATATATATATATATATATATATATATATATATATATATATATATATATATATATATATATATATATATATATATTTAACAATAATTACAACAATTTGATATGACCATAAAAAATCTATTTTATTTATATAATTTGAAGGATTACACTGAGTACAATTTCAGAAACCAAAACACAAAATACAAGAGAAAAGGAGATAAGTCATCCTATAGATCCCTAACAACAGCATCGGAAGATCTGGTGGCAGGAGCATACTTCCTTCGAATGCGTTGGATCTCGGTCTCAAAAGAAGCCTTCATCTGAGTCTTCTCGAGGACAAGTTGATCAACAATCTTCTTCCAAGCGACAGAAAGATGAGGCATACTAGAGGAAGATGAAACCTCTGGTTCTCTCTGTCTCTTTGTCACTCGGTCTTCAAGTAGCTTAATAAGTGCATCTTTGTCCTTAGACTCAAGCTACAACTCCTCATGCTTTCTACTCAAAGCATGGAAACGCTCTTCCCACATATCTTTCTCTTGCTTCATCTTGGTGTGTGAGTCTTCCAACTCCTCTACATATCGGTTAAGGAGAGTTAATGGCTCAACCACAACCATATACATAGGTCTCTCACAAGGATAAAACATCTTCAATTCCAATGCTCTCTTCTTCACCCAAAAAGTGTAAGCTTCCAAAGCTACACAATTGCCCGGACCAAGCTCGGATCTTCCTTTCCTATGCACACTATGCCAAGCATGCATAATCTTCTGCTTCAAATGTTGGGGATCTTTACCCTCTTGATAGAAAATACCTTCTAACAAAGTCTTATTAGGTTTGTCTCTCAAGGGGAACCCAAGTTGACGACGAGCCAAAGCAGGGTTGTAGTTAATTCCTCCTTGTGTACCAATGAGAGGCACATTAGAGCATTCACCACAATGATCAATAATCTCCAAACTACTCAATGAAGAATCATACCAAACTATATTATTATTAATGAGAGGCATAAGTCTCTGAGACCACCTTAGACGTCTGTGGCAAGCGCGAAATAAACCACTTGTACAAAAGAGGAATGCAACAGACAATCGTTCCACCACCTTTATAATTCCTTAGATGCAAAGAGAAGTACATATCTCCTAACAGAGTAGGCACAGGATTCCCAATCAAGAAGATTCTAATGGTGTTAACATCAACAAAACCGTCAATGTTAGGGAACAAATCTAATCCATAAATGAGCAATATAAAGATAGCTTCAAAAGCATCCACAATACCGGCTTGAGAAAAGGCAGTAGCTTCCTTGATGAGGAATTCAGAAGTCAACCCAAATAATCCTTCTTTCTTCACCCAATGAGCCTATATCTCATACTTCTTCAAGTGAAGAGCTACATCAATAAGATGAGATCTAGGAATCTCTTCCAATCCACTAAAGGGCGCTTTGTTAGAAATAGGTATTCCCAAGAGATGGGCATACTCCTCCAACGTAGGCACGAGATGATGATCAGGAAAAGTGAAGAAACGGTAGAGAGGGTCATCGAACTGAACCAACACACTCATAAGTCCTTCAGCCACATCAGCAGATAAGATAGACAGAAGCTTCCCATGGAGTTGTTTGAAGTCCAAGGGATCTAATACAAAGGATGATAGCTTCCTTAACTCTTTCAAGTCGGTACATCTGAAATTGTACTTCTTAGTGTTCCTTCTTCCACAATCCATGGTCTGAAAATATTTGCAAATAACACCTCAGTTCCTTGAACTTTTCATGTGATGAATGTTATGATGCGCATGAATGCATGAATGCAACAATCACAAATAAGGGATCACACACAAGGAAAACAAACAAAGGTCAAGGGATGAATCAAGTCATTGTCAAGATCAATCATCCATTTTTGTGGATTATGGTTTTCACCTTATCAACACCCAAGTTCCATTGATATTGACAAGACTTGATTGGATCAACCAAGAATCAAGGGTTTGTTGTGAGTCACGAGCATGGAGTCTGGGTAAGAACCATCCCAAAGGAGTGAACTAAGGATAAAAACCTGTACATCATGTTCTAAAAAGTTCCCAGAGTCTTAATTCCATCTATCGGATATTACAGGTTAGGATGACTGACTCATCAACCCATAATATTCTCAAGAGAAACTCGTCTGAGTGTAGTATCGTGTAACAACTGTTATCAAGTCTACACTTGAACAGTCTCCGCACTACGTCCTAAATAGGCCAAGAGGGGTTAAATGTTCTACAGTCCTCAGCTTCTCGGACCCCAAATCAGAGATAGTAATGCCTAACCATAAATACTTGTGTGACATTCCCAACTCCAAAAGGGTCTTCACTGAGTGGATGAGTCTCAAGCCAACTTGTTAAGGACTACTCCATACAAGTCGAACATGACTATATCATCCTCCTATCTTAGTTGCACTCAAGTTCAGGTTAGAATTTATCACACCATTCAGAGATCACCAAGCACGACAAGCAAATTATATCACACCAACAAATATACATACATCAAATATACAGTTATATACACACAAAAAAGTAGGTTAAACCCACTGGAGACTACTCCCCAGCAGAGTCGCCACTTAATTTTTGTAGTGGTAAATTCATGATCATCAAGCTATGGATAAGTTGGACGTCAACATAATAAGAGTCGCCACCGCGCTTTTATTATTTCCAAGGGAAAGGGGAAAAGTACGAACAAAACCCAAAAGATAAGAAGTTTTCAAATTAAAGCTAATAAAATGTCAGAGATTACAGGTAAGTGGGTTGGTTACACAAAAGGAAGGTGTTAGCACCCAAAGTGTTCTAGGTACTCCTAAGGAGCCCTTTTTTGTGTGCATATGTGTTTTTGTACAAAATGATGTTTGGAAACAAATAGAATGGGGGGATGAGAAAATAATTCATTAATTATTTTTGTGTTTGACAAGACCTTCGAACTTGTGCCTACGTACCAACATAAAAATGACGGATAAAAACCTCGTAGTTCTTGGTAACAATTTCAAAGTGGATGCATTGATTTTAATAAAATTTAAGTCTGAAAGGCACAAGGGCCTAAAAATGGTTTGAATGAGTGTTAGTTCTTTTTGGCTTTTGAAATTTTAAGTTAAGTATGGTTAAGTTCATTTATAAAGTTTGATTTAAGAAAATGAGTTTAAAAATACAATGGCATAAGGCCAAAGTTTCTATCTTGCAAAATGGTCAAAGTTTAGAAAAAACAAACACAAGAAAAGAAGATTTTTAAAAGGAGGGATAGATTTTGAAATTAAAGAAACGGGGAGGAGATGGAGAGACTAATCCTAAGCATAATTTTAAAAGTTAAGAGTTGAAAAGATCTGACCAATGGGCTACAATCGAATAGACAAGAATGTCATATAGAAACCCAAATTTCCCTTGGACTTTAGAATCACACAACAATCAAAATAGAAACAGCAAGTTGAAGAGCAAGGCATCAAATAAAGATAGCCACATCCAAGCTTGACAACTCCATGATCTTCTTCAAGTTCTTCCCATGTAACAGATGACTTCAAAAATGGCATAAGTCACAGATTCAAAATAACAGCTTCATAATGATCATATTGCAGATGAGCTTAAATGGATTTTCAATGATGTATTAGATGAAGTTTCAATTCACAAGCATTTGATTTCATGAAAGTTGGCATTGGCCAAGTCTTTTGCAAAGGGAGTGTTGCCTAAATTCTAAGTCCAATTGTCTCAGATCAAACCAACAGTCCACACAAGATATTTTTTAGGGTTTTTATTCTTATTATGTACATTAAGGTCAAAAGACCACACAAGAAAACAAATATATACAAACAAAAAATATCACACAATATGATCCAAATGGACAAAGTGAAAATGACATTAAAGTAAACAACTTGAATGGTATGAATAATGGCAAATGAATAAGGCTTAAGAATTAAAGTGCATTAAAAGTAAATGACTTTAAATTAAATGTTAGTTGTTAGTGAATTAGAAGTTAGTATTTCTTTTGCTTTTGTTTTATTTTCTTTAAGTCATTCTTTGGAGAACACTCAACCCACTTATCACAAGCATGGATCCTTGAGCCAAGACATCTTCCAAAGGAAGAAAAAAAGGCCAAGTTTACACACAATACCATGAAAGAGGGAGGACTTACAATCTCACTAACTAGAATTCTATGTCTTTTTGTGTCAAAATTTAGCGTTATGTTAAGCAATCGTAATTGGACTTATGTAGAAGTCACAACTATTTGAGGTCAGGCATTAGAATTTTGGTGTTAATGCATGTTAGAGATATGATATGATGAACTAAGCTCATGAAACATACCACACACAAAAAGAATATGAAAAAATGGAGGAGCTAATCTCATCCATACTTATGTTGATTTTGCAATCAACTAGCCTTAGGATATAGAGACATTATAGGTCCATGACATGAATGCATAAAGAAGGGGAATGAAATGAAGAGGGAGGGGGAATGGATCAAACACAAATTGGACAAAGAAATACTTTTACCAAGTTAATATCATTCATTCATTTTGGAAGATGGAATGTACATTGCATCAATCCCCTAAATCCAATGATCTTAACCTAGCAAATTCAAATCAACATTGACCAAGGCCCAACAACACAAGTCAAACTCACAAAGTCAATTAAAATGGCTCTACACCGTTAATTTGGCATTTAATCAATTAAATATAATAAAAATAATGCATTAAATTAAATATGGTTGGTCAATTTCCTAAAACCTCATCAAAACACCAAATAAATGGCCATGAGATTTATCATAGGTCAAACAAGGTCAAAGGACCTTGGAGAAAAAAACTCAGAATTTTTGGAAACCTAAAAGTATTTTTTTACAATTAAAAATATTCACAAAATCAATTAAATAATGAAAAATATTAATAATGATCCAAAAAATCATTTTAACTCAGAAAATGGAAGAGGATTTTATTTAAATTTTTTTGGTGAAACTCTCATGTTTTTGGATCAATATTAAATTTAATATGAATTAATGAAAATAAGAGGAATAAAATGAAAATTCAAATAATCAAAAAAACGTGAACCACTTGATCTCCCTCATTAATTGAGGTGGCAGATCAAGTGGTGAGAAACGCGCGTTCTACGGTACACGCTAGTCAGCGCTCCACACGTTAGGTAATCACAAGTAATGCCCCTGATTAAAACATTTTGAATCAATCCAATGGCTCAGAACACATTGAGCGCATCTCCGGAGCCAAGTGTCGGTCATCTTCTCCAATGACCCTGGTCGGACTGGTTCTTTCATCGCCATAACATAAATTAAAAAGGAGAACATGATCTTAAAGAAAAAATGGTGTAGATCACGAATATCACCTCAATTTAACCTAACTCCAAATATATAGAGAGATACGTGGAGTTGAATTTTGAGGTGTGTGAACTGAGTTGCTTCGATTTGACCTCAAAGCAACTCAATCTTCTTGCCTACATTGGTAGGACTTCAGACAACCAAGGATCCAAGAGAATTGATGAGAATTGAGAGAGAATCAAAGAAAAGAAAAACCTAGAAAAATACCTTCAATGTTGTGCAAAACTGGATCTCTCTTGCTTTAATTCGTGCTTGATCTTTCTTATGGAGCTTATAGAAGTGGATTAAGAATGGTGCAAGCCTTTGGATCCTGGAGTTTTTGAATCTCTAAACAGTGATATTCAAACTCAAATTTCAATTGAATCTTATCAGGTATTCCTTTGAATTGTGAGGATTTCAATGGTTGGAGGCAAAGCTGACGCGCAAGGTCCTTAAAACTGAAGCATTGGACCTCTATTTATAGCAAATGGTAAGTGTTATTTTCACACTTGAAATTGCTTCCAAATTTGGCAATGTGAATGACACGCGTGCATGGGCATGTACAGGCCCACAAAGCATCTCAATTAGATCCAAAATCAAATGAAATGAAGTCTAAATGAAGATTGCAATGCAAGGAAAATATTTTTGGATGTTTGAAGCATGATTCTTACCAACTGATACAACCATGTTCAAGCTATGCGCAGACCCCTCAAACATTATCCAAAATGAATGAATTTGGACTCTTCGGAAAGGTTAGATCAAGAGGAATAACTCTTATGTTGAACACTTTTCCATTTGTAACTTTTATAATGGTGAATTTTGAGGTGGAAGTTTGTAAATTTCAACATTTCAAAATATTTTCTAAGTGTCAAGCCATATGTTCAATTATTCCACCTTGACTAACTTTTTATGTAGGCTCCAAATGAGAAACGTGTCTTCATCAAAGTTGTATCTCTTTTAAAAACATTAAAAATGATCACAAATTTTACATTATTTGGATTTGGGATGAATGAGTTATGCATTTTTGAAGTTGAGGAAAATCACTTGTTCAATGGTATTCGTCCAAAATGACCTATAATGTATCCTCATATCACATGCTCATAAAAGTTGATTTTTCTATTTCTCCAAACATCAAAGTTGAAGTAGACACCTTGACTTTGATTGTGAAACTTGTAAATCTTTCATCTCATGAAAATTGAGCAAGTTATTGCCTTGGGAAGTTGACTTTCAATTTAGGGTTTAGACAAAATGACCTATAATCTTTCAACATAAAAAATGACTTTCCAAGAAAAACTAGCTCTAGACCTTAACATTAAAGTTGTTTGGAATGTATTTCAGAGTAAGTTTCTCTTGGAATCATTTTAATATGATGAAAATTGTAGAAGATAGGGTCTAGGGAGACCAAATTTTAATCAGATGAATTCATTTGGCCAACTACCATCAACCAACTTGCTAACTTGCAATTCTCTTGATTTTTTGGACTTATGGGAGATCATATATGCATAAGATGATGAAATTTGAAGTTTCCCTTGAATTATTTGATCAATGGATGAAGAAGCTTGTTGAAGAAGTTACTCAAGATACCCCAATGAACTAGGGTTTCCAAGGCAAACCAACTCCAAACTCTTGAGAATTCTTGATCAAGATAACATGTAGAGATCATTGGGACTCATATATGATTCCTAGAACCATTGTGAATCATTTCTTGGTTGAGGTTTTAGCAATGAGGGTCTTAAACCCTATATGTGAACTTGATAGATCAATGGTGATCATACCCTACCTACAAAAGAGTTAGACAAATGCAAAGACATATTTTTGGTATTTTAGTTAGTATATGATAAAATAAAAAGTATGATACAATCCCATGGTGCTTGGTGATCTCTCCCAATACAAACCCAATGAATTAGCGGTAAGGAGGATGTCAAGGTATGATCCCAATGCCAATGCATATGATGAGGTAGCATGAGGGATCTTAGGGTCAAAATTGGGGTCTTACATATGTGTTTTGGTATAAAAGATGTTTGCAATAAGCAGAGTGACAAGACCTTCGAACTTGTGCCTATGTACCAACATAAAAATGAGGGATCAAAACCTCGTAGTTCGTGGTATCAATTTCAAAGTGAGTGGATTGCTTTTAACAAAAAATTTTGTTTAAGAAAGGCACAAAGGGGCCTAAAAGAGTTTTAAGTGAGTGTTAGTTATTTTTGTATTTTGGAAATTTTAAGTCAATATGGTTAAGTTCATTTACAATTTTATTAAGAACAGGAGTTCAAAAATGCAATGGCATAAGGCCAAAGTTTCTAGTTTACAATAAAGTCTAAGTTTAGAAATGACAAGCAAAGAAGATTTTGAAAGGGGGGGAGAGATTTTAAAGTTAAGAAATGGGAGGAGATGAAGTGACTAATCCTAAGCAAAAACTTAAAAGTTAAGAGTTGAAAAGATCTGACCAATGGGATGCAATCCAATAGACAAGGATGTCATATAGAAATCCACTTTTCCTTTGGACTTTAAAATCAAGTAATATCAATAAGCAAGCAAGATGAAGAGCAAGGCATAAGATAAAGATAGCCACATCCAAGCTAGCGACTTCATAGTCTTCTTCTTAAGCTCCCGTGTATCAGATGACATACTCCTTGAATGGCTCAGAATAAGGCATTAGACACAGGTTCAAAGTAACATTTGCATCAAGACCATGTAGAAGATGAACTCAAATGGATCTCAATACTTTCATCAGATGAAAGTTTAATTCACACTGACTTGGTTTCATAAAAGTTGGCATTAGCCAAGTCCTTTTGCATAGGGAGTGTTTCCTAATTCTAAGTCCAAGGCTCAGATCAAATCCAACAGTCCACACAAACATTTTTAAGAGTTTTTATTGTTTATTATGTATATTAAGGTCCTAATACCATAATCACAAATAAGATACACAAACAAGTATATACAAACACAATATATTGCTCAAGTGAGCAAAGTGAAAATGACATAAACATAAACAAGTCAAATGATATGTATAATGGCAAATGATAAATGACTTGAATTTAAATTGCATAAAGTAAGTGACTTGAAATTAAAAGTTAGTCAAATGTTAGTTGATTAGAAGTTAATGGAGTTTTTCCTTTTTTATTGTTTAAGTCATTCTTTGGAGAACACTCAACAATCTATTCACAAGCATGGATCCTTGAACCAAGACATCTTTCAAAGGAAGGAAAAAGGCCAAGTTTCCACACAATACCATGAAAGGGGGAGACTTAAAATTTCACTTACTAGAATGCTATGCTTTTTGGGTCAAAATTTAGCGTTATGTTAAGAAATCGTAATTTGACTTATGTAGAAGTCACAACTATCTGAGGTCGGGCAATAAATTTTTTGGTGATAATGCATGTTAGAGATATGGTATAATGAACCATACTCCTAAAACATACCACACACCAAAAGAAAATAAACAAAGGGTGGACCTAATCTCATCCATACTTGTATTAGTTCATGAATCAATTAGCCTTAGGATGTTGAGATGTCATTTCCCAATGAGAGGAGTGGGATAGAAATGGGTTGAAGATGAAGAGGGATGGGAAATGAGACAAACACAAATTGGTCATGGGAGGAATTTTATCAAATTAAAATTATTCATTCATTTTGGAAAATGAAATATACATTTTATCAATCCCCTAAATCCAATGATTTTAATCCAACAAAAGTCAAATCAACCTTGACCAAGGCCCAAACACAATAGTCAAACCTCACGATTCAATAAAAATTGCTCAACACAATTTATTTTCAATTAGACAAATTAAAAATCAATTAAAATGCATTAAATTAAATTATTTTTTATCAAAAACCTCAAACCTCTTCAAAACATCAAATAAATGGCCAAGAGATTTATCATAGGTCGAACAAGGTCAGAGAACCTTGGAGAAAAAATTTCACTATTTTTGAAAAGTCAGAAGAATTTTTAAACAATATAAAATATGCACAAAAACAATTAAATCATGAAAAATATCAATATTGATCCAAAATATAATTCTAATTCAGAAAATGAAAGAGGAAAAATTTTTAAAATTTTTGGTGAAAGTCCCATATTTTTTGGATCAATAATGAAATTAATATGAATTAATGAAAATAAAGCAATAAAAAATAAATTTTCAAATTTTCAAAAATATGTGGACCATCTGATCTCCCTCATTAATTGAGGTGGCAGATCAGATGTGTAGCACCTCAAATTTTCCCTCCTCATTCATGCATTCATTTTTAGGTCATTTAACATTTCATATTGCATTTCATCATGTCAATCAGAATTAGCTCCAAGAGTTTGTCTTCCAAGAAGTTTGGATATCATCCAAGTCACTTTGTGGGTTCTATCTGATTGATAAGTCAACACAAGGGAGATTGTGCATCAACTAGAGGTTTTCTTTAAAGGGTCAAGCTTAATGGGCCCAGTACAGTTCAAAATTCAACCGTGAAGTCAAAAGTCAATTGTTTGTCAACTGAAGGTCAAATGGCTAGGGAATGGCTTGAGATACCTCCAACATGTTCAAATGGGGTCTATTCATCATTCAAACCTTCATCTTAAAGGAGTAAAAGCCTGTTCCTGAACTGTCATGCTTGCTAGGCGAGCAGAATGGTTCGCCTAGCGAGTCCCAAGAATCACCTGCGCACAGAGGAACTTTTTGAACTGTCATGCTCGCTAGGCGAGCAATCCTTCGCTAGGCGAAGCCCACGCTTCCTCCTTCGCTCCAGCGAACCTTGATGATGTTGCTACTGGAATTGCTCGCTACCTGCTCGCTGGATGCTCGCTACCTGCTCGCTAGATGCTCGCCTAGCGAGTAAGTACTAGCTGTGTTTTTATCCAAGTCTGGGAGTGTTCGCTACCTGCTCGCTGAATGTTCGCCTAGCAAGTGTAGCACCTCAAATTTGCACCTATCATTATGCATACATTTTCATATTAGGTCATAGCATATCATGACCCATTGCATAGCATTTGCATTGTCCCTCAGTTGCCTCAAGAGCAAGCAATCAAGAATTAGGTCAAACTAATCTCCTGGTCAGTCAACCAATCAAGCAAAGGAATTTCTCATTGAATCAAGGCCTTGGGGTTTGTCCAACAAGTTCACATGGCTTGGAGGTCTATTTGAAGTATTTTGGTCAAGGATTGAAGGCTCAGAGGTCATCAGTTCATACACAGACAGTCAAAAGTCAAAGAAAGTCAACTGTCAGTCAAAGCAGTGGATGGTGGTCATTATTGTGGAATTTGGGCACCATGGTCAATGATCAAGAGTTCATACAACCTGGGACATCATTTGAAGTCAAGTTCTCAAGGAATTAGGGTTTGGAAGTCATCAGTCAATGCATAATCAGTCAGAAACCCTAAAAGTCAACTGTTGGTCAACTGTCCATTTAATCAGTGATTGGATGATTGGAATTGGTTTGTGAGAGTTCATTCATGTCCAAATAGTCATCATATATCATGTCAAACACCATCATGGAAGAATTTGAAGCCAGATCAGAAATTTCCCAAAACGGAAACTGGGCCTGTAACTGAAACTTACCAAAAATGGAAAGTTTTGATCCTCAAACTTACATCATGATACAAGCCTCAAATGAATTTTTGCCCAACATGAAAGTTGAAGATCTTGTTCTCCCATTTCCAAAAAGTCCTAGAACTCTCAATTCCCATGTGTGGTTGGCAAGTTATGATCGAATCGATTTCAGAAAATCTTGAACTTCAGAAGACCATATCTCTCAAACCGTTTGACCAATTTTGGTGGGGTTTTTTCCTACAAGTCACATTTGATCCCCTCTTTCCAAAAATATAAATTTCATGAGCCAAAACTTCACCAATCAAAATGGCATATTTTGACCTTTTTCATTTAAATGAAAGTTTGACCAAGAGTTGACTTTTTGATTTAAACATTTTTTCAGCATTTGGCCAATTGTAAAAGCTCATAAATGTCATTTAGAATGTGTTTGCAAAGTCAAAATATGCAGTACTTGCACCCATCATGAATCCATACTTGGTTGCTTGAATTGTAAGGAAAGTACAAATTCAACCATGCTTGTCCATACATTCCACCATACCATGATTTGTACTATGGAAACAGAAATTTAAACCACCATTTGCTGTCATTTTGAAGCTCCATTTAGCAGCATAAAACCACAAAAAGAAAGCCTTGCTAGCTTACTCAAACATTGGCCAAAGTACATGTTTACAACAACCATATCCCACATGGCCATGCTTTGTACCATGACAGCAAAATCATCACCATTTTCTGTCATGGCCATCCCCTAGTGACAGACCAAGACCATGGACAGTAGAAGAAGCATGGTTGATCCTCAAAAAGAGGAGGGCACCTTGCTGTTACAAAAAAAAAAAGGCTGCTCACATCCTAAAAAGAAAACTAGCTGCTATTTGCCCTGACCCTGCCATTTTCCTGTCAAAAAAACAAAAGAACAAAGTCTTCTAACCATACTGCAGACAGCATGATCTCAAAACCCTTGCTTGCTATTGGCATTGGATTTCTAGGCTGTCAAACTCAAAAAGTGGAGGCATAACAAAACCAAAGCAACATCAAAGGGCAGGTTGGATCATTTTCTTCTGTCATGAAAAACCAATTGCAGCCACAAACCACTTGGCCCTTGCTCTCCCACACCAATACATAAAACAGAACTTTCAATCCCCCATTTTTTCTGTCATAAGAAACCACAACAGCAGATTTCAAAACTTCATTATTTTCCTGTCGTGAACAGCAACAATTAACCACCTCCAACTGCAGCAAAAAGACTGGCCCTGTTATTGGCATATGACTCCTTCTGTCCAAGTTTACAAAAAAACTGTCCATTGCCTGGCACAAGTTTTCTCACCATTCTGCTGCTATGAAAAACAGCAGCAGTAGCCAACATAATCAATGGCATACTGCATCCATTTGGCCTGGCCTTGTGTTCCAAAAAACTGCTAACCAACAGACCAAACACTTTCACTAATTCTCAAACCTCACCTTGCTACTTGTAATTTTCTGTCCAAACACAAAGTGAAAAAACCGTCATAGCAGCCTCATGAAGCACAAGAGGCCTAGCCTGGCCCTGCTCAACCCAACATTCCCTCACCATTTTGCTGTCATTAACACCACAAACACATCAAACCAACAGAACTTCAACTCACTCTCAAAAAATCCATGTGCTCTCAAGTATTCATCTTTTCATTTTTTTAGAACTTTCTTGCTAAAAAACCCCAAGAGCCCGAGTTGTATTTTGGTTTTATGATACACCAACCCTGCCACAAGACAGGTCACAAACCTTGCCTTGCCCTGCTATCTTGCATCTCACCTCATCTGTCCAAAACAAAGGCCAACCTAACACAACCTAAAAAAAACAGCAGAACTGATTCTCTCACTTTGGCTGAAAAAACACATCTTATGCATTTTTTCATTTTTTCTGTCATAAGTTTCCAAATAACTCACCTGGCCATTTGTGTTTTTGCTGTCAAAAAACAAAGGGCATGATTTCCTGCTACAAGCCACAAGACCACAAACCCTTGGCATTTTGTTCTCTCTTCTAAAAAAGCTGCCACCATACTGCAGCAGAAAAAAGAAGAGAACCTTGGCAAGTACATTTTCAAAACAATAGGGCATTGACTTAGTCCCATTTCTTCTGTCATGAGAGGCCATTAGCAGACCAACAAAACTAGCATAACATTGCAGCAGGAAGTGGTTTCACCTTGTCCCCACCTTGCATTTTCTGTTCAGCAGCATACCACAGCAACTTCACTCACTTCCCAACCTTTGCCTTGCTAACATGGCCTGCAATTTACCATAGACCAACCTAACGGAAAGACCAACCAACCTCCCATTCTCCATAACCTCACTTGCATTTTGCCAAGCCTTATGCCTTGCATTTCCTCAAACAACCAACTCAGACCTAGCCATTGCATTTTCCACAACTCTTCATCATGTTAGACTAACTACATTCAGTTGGCACTTGCATTTTTTTCAAAACCTGCTACCAACGTTTCAAGCAGCATACCAAACAACCACCACTCATTTTCCAATCAAAATCCCTATCACTTGCACTTTGTTCAAAACAGGTCCAAAACACACAAGAAACAACCAACTCCATTCATCTCCATCCTCAATTTTGGCATTTTGCAAAAGAACACACAAGACCAAACTTTGACTTGCCTAACACAATATTCATACAACATTTGGAAGTGGTTCTCACTAGCATTTCTCCACCTGCAAGCACAGTTCCAGCACTGTCTTCCACCTTGCAACATCCATGGCAAAAATTATGTAAGCACACTACACAAGCATTTGACAAAGAGCAACCTTCATCATACATCAAGGCAAGGCTCTAGGACAATTATTTCACCTCAATTCCATCAAAAAGCATCAAGAACACAAACTGCCCTTCAAAAAAGGTATGGATTCGACCCTTCCATTTTCTCAAATTGACATATACTTTGGAAAGGTCTTTCAATGCTGAGTACCATGATGCTTTTCTTTTTGAAAATGATTGCTTATCCATGAAGATATGTTGAGATAAAGTTTGGTGCTTGGAAATGTTTCTTTTGATTTCTTGCTGTGCAGTTCAAATTAATGAAAATAGGGTTTGGATTGTTGTTGTATGTTGTTTAATGATCACAATGGTATGCTCAATTGACATTTTTGGGGAGAAACTAAGAAATTCGAATTTGGAGATGATGCTGCTACAGTAAACCCCAAAGCCATTTTCCAGTTTTTCTTCTTTCCTCACGTGTACTGTGCCATTCCCCACTGGCCAATGAAAACATTTCCTTTAAAGCCCAAAACGACTGTGTTTAGTTAAGTGAATCAGGGAATTACAAAAATGCCATTCTTTCAATATTATTTCTATTTATTTCTTCATTTTAATTACCAATCTTCCAAAATTCACAACTTGCTCATTTTTGATCCAAATTGAATGGGATTTTTTGTGTTGTGTTCATCATGATCTCTACTTTTTTATCATATTTTTTCCAGAATTTTTGGATGAGTGGTTTTTAAATGGCCTTAGGGTGTGTGACATGTGACCAAATTTTGTACACTTTGCCAAATCAATTGTGAAATGATGAGAATGTATCCAATGGCTCTCAAATTTTTTGTGCTTAAACTAGACACATTCATGGTGATTTTGGTATAAAGTTTGTGAATTTACCATTTGTGGTTTGTGAGATATGATTTTTTGAATTAGGGTGTGACAATTTGTGTCACACCATTGATGTCCAACTTCATGATTTTTCATTGCCATGTTTCCTTACCTCCAAATGACCCCAAATTTTGCATGAACCCACTCTTATATGTCTAGTTTACATGTGAATTTTCTTGGATTTATTTGAACAATTTTCCATTTGTTTGAGATTTTCCTTCTCTGCCTAGTCAAATGTTGACTTTGTGTGACACATGTTCCCATTTCATTTGTGAAATTCTCATACTTTATTAGATGGACATGAAATTTGACATGAGATAACTAGACATCCTTACCTTTGCCATGGTTTTAGTCCCATTCATTTATCATACACCATCTCTGATTTATGATTTTTCTAAGTTGATGCATGTTTGGTTTACTTCATTGAGCATGTTCAAAATTGCTTTGACTTTCTGATTTTCATTGACTGCCTTCCACTTGTCCAAATGGGATGAAATTTGACATGCTTACCATGCTATGTGTTAGGATTGTTCATGATTTATTTGGTGATTTTTGAAAATGTTTAAGGTTGCTTTTGAGTTAAGTCTTGTTGTTGACTTCTATGAGCTTCTGTTTGCCATGTTTTGACCTAATCTGTTCATGAAATGATGATAGTGATTGATTTGAATGTGAACCCAATTGGTTTTGTTTCCTAATTGTTTGAACATGATTTTGGATACTTGACCCTTGCTGTCTTGACTTTCTCATTCACTTTTGACCCTAGGCTTGCCCTAGTGGTCCTGTTACTCACCTTTGAGTTTGTGATTTCAGGTTGACCATCAAATGGCCATTGAGACCAATTCTTTTGACTGAGCTTGCTTGAATATTGTTGTCTAACCTCCTTGTTTTGTAGGTGGCTTGGCTCACATGCCCTAAGCCTTGTGCCTTGCACATCCATGTGCCCCTAATTGACTGTTGGTGTCTGTTTCTGTTTGTTTTGTTTGAAGTTGCATACTAACATCTGCTTGACTGTTTCAGGTGCTTTAGTTGCTTAGTTCCTTGTGAACTTTTTGCTTTGCTTTGCTTGTATAAGCAATTTGCATTGAGGTATGCCTCTTTGTCTTCATGTAGTCTGGAAGACCTGGCCTGTTACTTGGCCAGGCAACTGTCTGAAGTCCTCCTTAAGAGGCAATGTTTGTGACTGTTTACTTTTGTCCTTGCATAGAGTCAAAGTCCTCCTAAGTGAAGAGGCAATTGGTGGAAGGTAGGGATATGCAATCTATCCCCCACTATTCAGTGTGTCATCTGCCTTGCTCACACCACTGTGTTGATGCATTGTAGATACAAACCCAAGATCTTGTACAACTGTACAGTTGAGTCAGTTTCAAATGTGTAGAAGGGTTCCCACTTTCTGAACCCACACATTCCTGTCTTGAGCTCTCCCTGGCCAGGGATAAGAGCTGTGAGGTCTCATCCTCACTTCACCTTTCATCTGCTTCACCTTAGCCCCTCAATGGCAAGGTTAAGAGCACCTTTTACCCTATTCCAGTTGGCCCTAGTGCCTAACCTTTTGCTTGAGCCTCTTGTATGCATATAGAGTGTGCTTCTTGTGATTGTGTTTGCCTGTTTGCTTTGCCTCTTTAGGTTTAGCTTAGACTTGCCCTTGTGCAAGATAGGTTGTGCTTGACTTGCCCTTGTGCAAAGTCAAGTCTGTGTGGCTTGCTTCCTGTGTGAGCCACGTTTAGAGTTGTTTGGCCGAACTACGGCAACTCTGATTCTCACGTTCAGGTGAGATACGTAGGCACTAGACGCGATGTCTTGTCGAGTTTGACTAACAACTAACACTAATTCTTTTCTCTCACCCTTGTTGTGATTGAGACCTCCCCTTTCTCTTGCCCTAGTTGCAATCGAGACCCTTGCTTCCTGTGCAAGTCTTGTCTAGGATAGATTGGCCCTCGTGCCATTTAGCTAGAAACCTTAACTTAGGGTTGACTTTGCATGACAACATCTAGGCTCGAGTCGTAGTCTCCCTAGTTGTGTCTCCCTCTGTTATCTGGTTAGGCTAGTCCTTTATCCCTGCGTAGGGGAACTACATCGCCCTGATCTTCATACCAGATGAAGTATGTAGGCAGGAGATTGAGCTGATCTCTCCGGGCGCCCTTTTTCCTTTTTGTGTGTGTTGTTTGACATTTGCTAGGCTCGAGTGCCTGACTCCTTAGCATTTTGTTGTTTGTTTGTTTGAGTGTGTGCTTGACAGTTATAGGCTCGAGTCCCCGACTCCCTATCAACTTGTTGTGTTGTTGTGTGCTTGGAAGCTGATGTAAGTCCATCGAGTGGCATTTGGGTTCCAGTGTGCGTGTGTTTGGTTCGGATGTCAATATAAGTCCAGTGATTGGCATTTGGGCTCCATGGTTGCCTCTCTGTGTGTGTTTTAGGTTCGGATGCTGACATAAGTCCAGTGATTGGCAGTCGGGCTCCACGTTTGCCTATTTGTGTTTGTTTGTGTGCGTGTCAGCCGAGCTACGAATGCTCTGATTCTTCTCTCGTCCGAGAAGATACGTATGCATAGGATGCGACATCCTAGCGAGCATGTGTCGTTTCCCCAGTCCGAACTACTTCGACTCTGATGTCTATGCCTGATAGACTAAGTAGGCCCAGGATGCGATATCCTGCCGAGTCAGTTTTCAGTCAGTTTCTTTTGTCTCTTTTCAGCCAGTGTGTGTGAGTGTGAGCAGTGTTTAGCAACCATTTTCCTTCCTAGTGTGCGTGGATCCCGTAGAGTACTACGGATGCGTAGGGGTGCTAATACCTTCCCTCCGCATAACCGACTCCCGAATCCATACTCTTTGGTCGCGAGACCATGTTCTTTCCCAGGTTTACTCTGAGCGTTTCCTTTCCCTTTTTTGGGATAAATAACGCACGGTGGCGGCTCTGTTGTTTCATTCTTTTCCCGCCGGTTTTTCGCGCGATGCGACAGCTGGCGACTCTGCTGGGGACATAGAGAAGTTGACCTGTGCTGGTCCATCTTCCCTGAGCGAGTCTCTCCTAGCGCTCTCTAGGTTAGGGTTTGGTTGCTTTGTGCTGTGTTTATTTATTGCATTCATTTGTATATATTTGCATTTACTGTTTGCATTTATTGTTTGCATTAATGTTTGCATTTATTCATATTCATCTGCTGGTTGTGCTGTGTTTCTCTGTTTGGGGTGGGAGTTACTCGAGGTAAAAGGCCCAATACCCAGGCTATGAGTGAAATCTAGGAAACCTAGGAATAGAGTGATTCATGGGAAGCGGGTGGTATGGCGCCACTTAGCGGAACATTGATATCACGAGCAGTTCAGACCCTGGTGGGATGCTGTCGTTACATACTTCGGGTGTGTATATGACAGTATTCTGCGAAAGGTTATTTATGCTGCGTTTCTCTCAAGCTTTACCCTGGCCTAGACTACACCCGTGAGTGGGGAGGGAATGATCATTATTACAGGTACCGTTGGTGACTCGGTTCTGTTGGTGACTTGGTTCTGATGGTGACTTTGTGTTCAGACAGTGTTCAGTTGACCTTAAGTTGGATTTATGTTCTGATTTTGACTGAAGCTTCGACCTAGTCAGAGTTTGCACAACCAGCCAGTCCAGTCTGCATCATGTGCATCATAGCATATTTATTTTTCAAAAGAAACGCAATGAAAAAAATCAGAAAAAAAAATCAAAAAAAGAAAATTTTCAAGGAACTCAAAGGAGTTTATTTGCAAAAAATTTCAAAACATGAAAAAACCGGGAAAATTTTTCACCTGATATATCTGAGGAGATATTCTCATATATGATCAAAATGCTAAATATTTCAAAGTTTGCAAATAAAACCCTCGAATTCCTTTGAAATAAAAACAAGCATATGCATAAACACTTCATGCATCATTTGCATCAGCAGGTTCTGTTCCGGTCTCCTGTCCTGTGGTCTGACCCTGCGATCTTCATTTATTTTGAAGACGCACTTTGCCGGTATTATACCAGAGCCATCTCTGCCAGATTGATGGATCATCCTGAGCAAGAGAATTGTGAACTCAGAGAGATATTTGCCAGACTTTGTACTGTTGATGGATTTATTCCTGGTTAACCGATCCCGGGCTGGCATTGGCTACTATTCTGGGGCATGCAATGAGCAAGGTCTGTTCAAGAGTGGAGGATTCATCCATGACGATCAACTTGAAGAAAAGGATGCTGCTATCTTGGAAGAGGACGCAGGGGATTTGAACAATTTCATCATTCCTGGAGGTGTCTGCCACAATTGGGTCACTGTGGGCTTTTCTACAGTTTTTTCATAAGTCAGAGTAACAATCACTTTGTTTAGAAACCCTTCTCCCATGCCAAAAGGAGAAGTGATGACATTGTTGGCAACATTTTGTGCAATGATATTTTCATTCAAATAAATTCATGTTAAACATTTGTTTTTCCTTTTGTTTTCCCTTTTCGCTTTTTGCATGAAGTTGGTGATCACAAAAAACCTTTAAAAAACAAGAATAAAAGCAATCTTTTCATCTGCATAACGATTGTCTTGTTTGTTTTTCAAAAAGCTTTTCATCTCTAAATCTTTATGCAGGTTGTTTCTCAAACCCATTGAACATAATGATCGGACGTCATCTCCCAATTTTGAATTCCCTGTATTCGAAGCGGACGAAGATGATGTTGAAGGGATTCCTGACGAGATTTCCCGACTTCTTGAGCAAGAAAAGAAGATCACTCAGCTGCATCTCGAGAATCAGCAGAACAGCCAACTGGGGCATCAAAAAAAAAAAAAAAAAAAAAAAAAAAAAAAAAAGAGAGAAAAGAAAAAAAAGAAGAAAGAAAAAGAAAGAAAGAAACAAAAAAAAATAGCACCCTCAAAGTCCCAAGTTGGCTGATGCTGAATTCGATCGAAAAGAAGAGATCAACTGCCATGTGTCATGGTCAGTCATATCAGCAGAGAGTGAAAAAGCATTCGACAAGAAGATCAAGCCTCGTGTGTTCCGAGGAACCTTGTGCTCAAGAAAGTCTTGTCTTTTATACCCGATTCCAGGGGCAAGTGAACCCCCAAGCTATGAATGTCCATATGTTGTCAAAAGAGCCTCTTCAGGCAGTGTTCTGACACTTACTACAATGGATGAAGAAGTTCACTCGTCCTGTGAATCCTGGTGCAGTCAAGAAATACTTCGCCTAAACAAAAAGAAAAAAAATCAAACAGCTCGCTAAGTTGAACACCCCAAAGGGCGACTTAGGCAAAAAGGAGCGTCTCGGTGGATTGAAAACCCGAAAGGGCGATCCAGGAAAAAGTTAGAGACATTGAAAAAAAAAGGAATTTGCATCCCGCTAGATTGAACACCTCACACTGGGGCAATCTAGGCAAAAATTAGGGATTTGGCAAGTAACTGCACCTTGACAAGACTGTGCTCTATATATGTCATCCGTCAGGAATTCTCGATTCGTCGTCGACTGAAGCTCTGAATACATCGAAAATTCAGAATGGTAGAGGAAAGGTCATTATGTTCAATGTAGCCCTCTCCAATATATATCACCGATTTCAAACTTGTACAGATCCATGGAGTCTCGCCCTTTGCAGACTACCATTCCATCACATCAATTTGAGCTTTTATCCAATTATTTGCACTCTTATTTGTTTCAACTCAACAAACGTTTTGCATGTTTTAATTGATAAAGTATCATTGTTTTTCAAAATAAACAAATTTTTCAAAAAAAAATTTTGTTCTTAAACAAAGTGAACATTCACAAAGATGGAAGAATACTTAGGAGACCCACAGTGCTCTCCCGGGGGTGGTATGATTACCAACAGGTAAGACAATTGTTCGTATCCCGAGCATGACTGTATCTTTGTCCTGCAGAACCTCGTATGGTCTCTCCTCAGTGAAGTTGCCCGATGCAGTGTTGTTTGAAGTTGTTCATCTTCATGTTCCCGGCAGTACAAATTCTTCCTCCAAATCCCTGTTAGCTCTATTGTGGGGCATCCCCAGTAGAGTGTTGTTTGAGCCCTATCGTGGGGCATCCCCAGCAAGTTTGCTGTTTCGGACATTATTGTGGGGAAGCTCCCCTAGCAAGGTGTTTACTGAAGACTTCAACTTTCGCCTCTCCAGCAGAGCAGTCTTCCTCTCTCCCCCAACATGGGTGTTTTTCTTTGAAGATTCAGTATCTGGTGGATCGACATCCCCGTAATCCGACATTCCCTCAGATAGATCACCCCAGTGGAGTTTATCAATAGACTGTTTGTGTGTTCCTCAACAATTGGGTTTATGATGCTGTTACCTCCAGTATGGCCGTGAGTGTTCATCCCAAGCAGGTTTGTGGGAATTCATCTCCGGTATGATATGACGTGTTATCATCCTCAACAGAGTTGTTACTCTCACTGCTACGGTTGTTGTTCTCTCCACTAGGATCGTTCTCCTCAGCAGAATGGTGTGGTTTTTCCCCAGCAAGTTCCCCGAGTGGAGCGGGTCTCATGAAGTACATCTCCAGCAGTGATTCTCCTACATATGGATTGGTTGGGTCGTCCCTAATGGAGTAGCATTTATTTCTCCAGCAGAGTTCATCCTACCAGTGGATTGGACGGGTTTCTGTAGTAGACTGATATCGGCATCCCCAGCGGAGTTGTGACTGTTTTCCAAGTCTGAAGCTGTCTTCCCAGCAGAGGTTGTGTTGATGGTTTTTTCCCCAGCAAGGTTTGTTTTTCCCCGGCAGGATGGAAGTTGACATGGTTATAGGATCCCCAGCACAGTTCCTGGAGTTCCCCGGTGTTGTCTCTAAAGGAGACGTGTGTTTATGCATTCAGCATTTAGATAAGCATAGCATATCGCATCATTAGTGCATAGCATTTCCATGATCATGGGGCATTGTGTAAAACAAAAAAAAACTCATGCATCAACATTGCAAACATATCCATTAGCCCTAGGCCGTGGTGACCAGCCGAGCTCGGGTTGTTGGAAAGAGTTTAGCATCGCGCCATTGGATCGGCTTCAGGATTGGGTTCATCAGCATGGTTGAGAGGTTGGTGTTTTCCCAACAAGTGATTCCTCAGTCGAGTGGGTATCCCCAGCAGTGTTACTCCCCAATTGTTAGCGTCTTGCCAGCTTGGGTCTTTTTCCTTAAGCAGATATGGGTGTGTCTGATCTCTCCATGTAGAGTCTACCCCTTAAGCAGAAAGTGTCAATCTTTTCCTGCCATTTCCCCACTAAGATACATCCTCGTGGATGACGGTTGCTTCCGTTCCCTCCCTAATGGGATGGGTTTTCCCTATTGAGTTCTTTCCTCATTAGGATGAGTCTTGATTCAGTCTGCCTTTTTGGATCGATCCTAAATTGGCTTCTTGTTGACTATCTCTTGTGCTGCCCTGGGGCATAAATGAATAGTCGCTCACTAACCGGCACTCATTCATTTCATCCTCAGCGGAATTTGTTGTTGGCCTCTACCTACGAACCGGTAGCTGTAAGTCCTTTCTTTATGGTCTTCTACCCACTACCCGGTAGTTGTAAATCCTTTTTCTCACCCTGTCTCTCAGTAGATCGTTTGTTGGCTTCTACCTACGAACCGGTAGCTGTAAGTCCTATCTTTATGGTTTTCTACCCACTAGCTGGTAGTTGTAAAATCCCACATTCTCCCCTTGGCGGAGTTAACCCTTTGTGCTCATCCCGATGATGACTAGTTACTTTTCTGTGGTTTTCTGCCTACAAACCGGTAGATGTAATCCCCTCTTTGTGGTATTAATGGTCTTGTCCCCTTTGGATACTTGCTTTGATCAAGCAGTATTGTCCCCATTGGGTCTTCACTTTCTTTTTGGATACTTGCTCCAAGTTAGCAACTTTATCCTCTTTTGATTGGTCATCTTTTGCATACCTAGTCTGGTACCCTGATGCCTTTCTTTTCGGTCGATTATCCATTTAACAACCTACAACCCGGTTATGGATAATCTTCCATGCGAGTGTATTATCTACGTTTTGACGGCTATAGATAATATGTCTTATGATTTCCCGGTATTCGGACCGAAGGAGTTTCCGACGATCAGGTCGATGTACTCATGGCACAAGGCCAATTTTCCGGTATTCAGACCGAAGGAGTTTCCGACGATCAGGTCGATGTACTCATGGCACAAGGCCAATTTTCCGGTATTCAGACCGAAGGAGTTTCCGACGATCAGGTCGATGTACTCATGGCACAAGGCCAATTTTCCGGTATTCAGACCGAAGAAGTTTTCTCCTCTCCGTTGGTGTCGATAAACGTCGAGTTTTTCCCAATCATCCGTTGATGATTTGGTTGTGTTCACTCTCCCCAGTAGAGTATTCTCCTCTCCGTTGGTGTCGATAAACGTCGAGTTTTTCCCGATCATCCGTTGATGATTTGGTTGTGTCCTCCTTCCCAAGTGAAGTATTCTCCTCTCCGTTGGTGTCGATAAACGTCGAGTTTTTCCCAATCATCCGTTGATGATTTGGTTGTGTCCTCCTTCCCAAGTGAAGTATTCTCCTCTCCGTTGGTGCCGATAAACGTCGAGTTTTTCCCGATCATCCGTTGATGATTTGGTTGTGTTCACTCTCCCCAGAGATTCCTCCTCTCCGTTGGTGTCGATAAACGTCGAGTTTTTCCTATTCGTCCTATGACGTCTAGTTGTACCTGTCCCCATGTGGACTTGCCTCTCCGTTGGTTTCGATAAACGACGAGTTTTTCCCAGTCGTCCGTTGACGTCTGGTTGTGTTTCTCTCATTCCCATTCATCTGTAAATGTCTGGTCGATCTTTTTGGTGTCTGTAAACATCATCTTTCGATGTCTGTAAACGTCGAGTCTTCCCATTCATCAGTAAATGTCTGGTCGATCTTTTTGGTGTCTGTAAACATCATCTTTCGATGTCTGTAAACATCGAGTATTCCCATTCATCTGTAAATGTCTGGTCGATCCTTTTGGTGTCTGTAAACATCATCTTCCGATGTCTGTAAACGTCGAGTTTTCTCCCATTCATCCGTTGATGTCTGGTCGAGTCTCCCCAGTCATTCATTAATGTTTGGTTACCTCTCCGTTGGTGTCGATAAACGTCGAGTTTTTCCCGATCATCCGTTGATGATTTGGTTGTGTCCTCCTTCCCAAGTGAAGTATTCTCCTCTCCGTTGGTGTCGATAAACGTCGAGTTTTTCCTAGACATCCGATGATGTCTAGTTGTACCTGTCCCCACGTGGATTTACCTCTCCGTTGGTTCAGATAAACGTTGAGTTTTTCCCATTTCGTCCGTTGACGTATGGTTATATCCCTTCCATTCATTCATTAATGTTTGGTTACCTCTCCGTTGGTCTTGGTAAACGTTGAGTTTTTCCCATTTCGTCCGTTGACGTATGGTTGTATCCCTTCCGGTCATTCATTAATGTCTGGTTACCTCTCCGTTGGTCTTGGTAAACGTCGAGTTTTTCCTAGTTGTCCGTTGGCATCTAGTTGTGATTTCTTTCCCCCATTCATCGTCGTTGCGATGTCTGGATGTGGCTGTACCCTTTAAAAACAAAATATATACCCAGCAATAAAATCCCAGTGGACGTTTCCATTGGTGGATTCCAGTCGGTGCAAATTCTACGGTTCTTTGGTATTCAATCCCTGTTTACCCTGAAAGTCTGACAGCCGTTGCTATCATCCGTTCGGGTTCCCAGCTGATTGAATAGGGGCAGCTGTAGCACCTCAAATTTGCACCTATCATTATGCATACATTTTCATATTAGGTCATAGCATATCATGACCCATTGCATAGCATTTGCATTGTCCCTCAGTTGCCTCAAGAGCAAGCAATCAAGAATTAGGTCAAACTAATCTCCTGGTCAGTCAACCAATCAAGCAAAGGAATTTCTCATTGAATCAAGGCCTTGGGGTTTGTCCAACAAGTTCACATGGCTTGGAGGTCTATTTGAAGTATTTTGGTCAAGGATTGAAGGCTCAGAGGTCATCAGTTCATACACAGACAGTCAAAAGTCAAAGAAAGTCAACTGTCAGTCAAAGCAGTGGATGGTGGTCATTATTGTGGAATTTGGGCACCATGGTCAATGATCAAGAGTTCATACAACCTGGGACATCATTTGAAGTCAAGTTCTCAAGGAATTAGGGTTTGGAAGTCATCAGTCAATGCATAATCAGTCAGAAACCCTAAAAGTCAACTGTTGGTCAACTGTCCATTTAATCAGTGATTGGATGATTGGAATTGGTTTGTGAGAGTTCATTCATGTCCAAATAGTCATCATATATCATGTCAAACACCATCATGGAAGAATTTGAAGCCAGATCAGAAATTTCCCAAAACGGAAACTGGGCCTGTAACTGAAACTTACCAAAAATGGAAAGTTTTGATCCTCAAACTTACATCATGATACAAGCCTCAAATGAATTTTTGCCCAACATGAAAGTTGAAGATCTTGTTCTCCCATTTCCAAAAAGTCCTAGAACTCTCAATTCCCATGTGTGGTTGGCAAGTTATGATCGAATCGATTTCAGAAAATCTTGAACTTCAGAAGACCATATCTCTCAAACCGTTTGACCAATTTTGGTGGGGTTTTTTCCTACAAGTCACATTTGATCCCCTCTTTCCAAAAATATAAATTTCATGAGCCAAAACTTCACCAATCAAAATGGCATATTTTGACCTTTTTCATTTAAATGAAAGTTTGACCAAGAGTTGACTTTTTGATTTAAACATTTTTTCAGCATTTGGCCAATTGTAAAAGCTCATAAATGTCATTTAGAATGTGTTTGCAAAGTCAAAATATGCAGTACTTGCACCCATCATGAATCCATACTTGGTTGCTTGAATTGTAAGGAAAGTACAAATTCAACCATGCTTGTCCATACATTCCACCATACCATGATTTGTACTATGGAAACAGAAATTTAAACCACCATTTGCTGTCATTTTGAAGCTCCATTTAGCAGCATAAAACCACAAAAAGAAAGCCTTGCTAGCTTACTCAAACATTGGCCAAAGTACATGTTTACAACAACCATATCCCACATGGCCATGCTTTGTACCATGACAGCAAAATCATCACCATTTTCTGTCATGGCCATCCCCTAGTGACAGACCAAGACCATGGACAGTAGAAGAAGCATGGTTGATCCTCAAAAAGAGGAGGGCACCTTGCTGTTACAAAAAAAAAAGGCTGCTCACATCCTAAAAAGAAAACTAGCTGCTATTTGCCCTGACCCTGCCATTTTCCTGTCAAAAAAACAAAAGAACAAAGTCTTCTAACCATACTGCAGACAGCATGATCTCAAAACCCTTGCTTGCTATTGGCATTGGATTTCTAGGCTGTCAAACTCAAAAAGTGGAGGCATAACAAAACCAAAGCAACATCAAAGGGCAGGTTGGATCATTTTCTTCTGTCATGAAAAACCAATTGCAGCCACAAACCACTTGGCCCTTGCTCTCCCACACCAATACATAAAACAGAACTTTCAATCCCCCATTTTTTCTGTCATAAGAAACCACAACAGCAGATTTCAAAACTTCATTATTTTCCTGTCGTGAACAGCAACAATTAACCACCTCCAACTGCAGCAAAAAGACTGGCCCTGTTATTGGCATATGACTCCTTCTGTCCAAGTTTACAAAAAAACTGTCCATTGCCTGGCACAAATTTTCTCACCATTCTGCTGCTATGAAAAACAGCAGCAGTAGCCAACATAATCAATGGCATACTGCATCCATTTGGCCTGGCCTTGTGTTCCAAAAAACTGCTAACCAACAGACCAAACACTTTCACTAATTCTCAAACCTCACCTTGCTACTTGTAATTTTCTGTCCAAACACAAAGTGAAAAAACCGTCATAGCAGCCTCATGAAGCACAAGAGGCCTAGCCTGGCCCTGCTCAACCCAACATTCCCTCACCATTTTGCTGTCATTAACACCACAAACACATCAAACCAACAGAACTTCAACTCACTCTCAAAAAATCCATGTGCTCTCAAGTATTCATCTTTTCATTTTTTTAGAACTTTCTTGCTAAAAAACCCCAAGAGCCCGAGTTGTATTTTGGTTTTATGATACACCAACCCTGCCACAAGACAGGTCACAAACCTTGCCTTGCCCTGCTATCTTGCATCTCACCTCATCTGTCCAAAACAAAGGCCAACCTAACACAACCTAAAAAAAACAGCAGAACTGATTCTCTCACTTTGGCTGAAAAAACACATCTTATGCATTTTTTCATTTTTTCTGTCATAAGTTTCCAAATAACTCACCTGGCCATTTGTGTTTTTGCTGTCAAAAAACAAAGGGCATGATTTCCTGCTACAAGCCACAAGACCACAAACCCTTGGCATTTTGTTCTCTCTTCTAAAAAAGCTGCCACCATACTGCAGCAGAAAAAAGAAGAGAACCTTGGCAAGTACATTTTCAAAACAATAGGGCATTGACTTAGTCCCATTTCTTCTGTCATGAGAGGCCATTAGCAGACCAACAAAACTAGCATAACATTGCAGCAGGAAGTGGTTTCACCTTGTCCCCACCTTGCATTTTCTGTTCAGCAGCATACCACAGCAACTTCACTCACTTCCCAACCTTTGCCTTGCTAACATGGCCTGCAATTTACCATAGACCAACCTAACGGAAAGACCAACCAACCTCCCATTCTCCATAACCTCACTTGCATTTTGCCAAGCCTTATGCCTTGCATTTCCTCAAACAACCAACTCAGACCTAGCCATTGCATTTTCCACAACTCTTCATCATGTTAGACTAACTACATTCAGTTGGCACTTGCATTTTTTTCAAAACCTGCTACCAACGTTTCAAGCAGCATACCAAACAACCACCACTCATTTTCCAATCAAAATCCCTATCACTTGCACTTTGTTCAAAACAGGTCCAAAACACACAAGAAACAACCAACTCCATTCATCTCCATCCTCAATTTTGGCATTTTGCAAAAGAACACACAAGACCAAACTTTGACTTGCCTAACACAATATTCATACAACATTTGGAAGTGGTTCTCACTAGCATTTCTCCACCTGCAAGCACAGTTCCAGCACTGTCTTCCACCTTGCAACATCCATGGCAAAAATTATGTAAGCACACTACACAAGCATTTGACAAAGAGCAACCTTCATCATACATCAAGGCAAGGCTTTAGGACAATTATTTCACCTCAATTCCATCAAAAAGCATCAAGAACACAAACTGCCCTTCAAAAAAGGTATGGATTCGACCCTTCCATTTTCTCAAATTGACATATACTTTGGAAAGGTCTTTCAATGCTGAGTACCATGATGCTTTTCTTTTTGAAAATGATTGCTTATCCATGAAGATATGTTGAGATAAAGTTTGGTGCTTGGAAATGTTTCTTTTGATTTCTTGCTGTGCAGTTCAAATTAATGAAAATAGGGTTTGGATTGTTGTTGTATGTTGTTTAATGATCACAATGGTATGCTCAATTGACATTTTTGGGGAGAAACTAAGAAATTCGAATTTGGAGATGATGCTGCTACAGTAAACCCCAAAGCCATTTTCCAGTTTTTCTTCTTTCCTCACGTGTACTGTGCCATTCCCCACTGGCCAATGAAAACATTTCCTTTAAAGCCCAAAACGACTGTGTTTAGTTAAGTGAATCAGGGAATTACAAAAATGCCATTCTTTCAATATTATTTCTATTTATTTCTTCATTTTAATTACCAATCTTCCAAAATTCACAACTTGCTCATTTTTGATCCAAATTGAATGGGATTTTTTGTGTTGTGTTCATCATGATCTCTACTTTTTTATCATATTTTTTCCAGAATTTTTGGATGAGTGGTTTTTAAATGGCCTTAGGGTGTGTGACATGTGACCAAATTTTGTACACTTTGCCAAATCAATTGTGAAATGATGAGAATGTATCCAATGGCTCTCAAATTTTTTGTGCTTAAACTAGACACATTCATGGTGATTTTGGTATAAAGTTTGTGAATTTACCATTTGTGGTTTGTGAGATATGATTTTTTGAATTAGGGTGTGACAATTTGTGTCACACCATTGATGTCCAACTTCATGATTTTTCATTGCCATGTTTCCTTACCTCCAAATGACCCCAAATTTTGCATGAACCCACTCTTATATGTCTAGTTTACATGTGAATTTTCTTGGATTTATTTGAACAATTTTCCATTTGTTTGAGATTTTCCTTCTCTGCCTAGTCAAATGTTGACTTTGTGTGACACATGTTCCCATTTCATTTGTGAAATTCTCATACTTTATTAGATGGACATGAAATTTGACATGAGATAACTAGACATCCTTACCTTTGCCATGGTTTTAGTCCCATTCATTTATCATACACCATCTCTGATTTATGATTTTTCTAAGTTGATGCATGTTTGGTTTACTTCATTGAGCATGTTCAAAATTGCTTTGACTTTCTGATTTTCATTGACTGCCTTCCACTTGTCCAAATGGGATGAAATTTGACATGCTTACCATGCTATGTGTTAGGATTGTTCATGATTTATTTGGTGATTTTTGAAAATGTTTAAGGTTGCTTTTGAGTTAAGTCTTGTTGTTGACTTCTATGAGCTTCTGTTTGCCATGTTTTGACCTAATCTGTTCATGAAATGATGATAGTGATTGATTTGAATGTGAACCCAATTGGTTTTGTTTCCTAATTGTTTGAACATGATTTTGGATACTTGACCCTTGCTGTCTTGACTTTCTCATTCACTTTTGACCCTAGGCTTGCCCTAGTGGTCCTGTTACTCACCTTTGAGTTTGTGATTTCAGGTTGACCATCAAATGGCCATTGAGACCAATTCTTTTGACTGAGCTTGCTTGAATATTGTTGTCTAACCTCCTTGTTTTGTAGGTGGCTTGGCTCACATGCCCTAAGCCTTGTGCCTTGCACATCCATGTGCCCCTAATTGACTGTTGGTGTCTGTTTCTGTTTGTTTTGTTTGAAGTTGCATACTAACATCTGCTTGACTGTTTCAGGTGCTTTAGTTGCTTAGTTCCTTGTGAACTTTTTGCTTTGCTTTGCTTGTATAAGCAATTTGCATTGAGGTATGCCTCTTTGTCTTCATGTAGTCTGGAAGACCTGGCCTGTTACTTGGCCAGGCAACTGTCTGAAGTCCTCCTTAAGAGGCAATGTTTGTGACTGTTTACTTTTGTCCTTGCATAGAGTCAAAGTCCTCCTAAGTGAAGAGGCAATTGGTGGAAGGTAGGGATATGCAATCTATCCCCCACTATTCAGTGTGTCATCTGCCTTGCTCACACCACTGTGTTGATGCATTGTAGATACAAACCCAAGATCTTGTACAACTGTACAGTTGAGTCAGTTTCAAATGTGTAGAAGGGTTCCCACTTTCTGAACCCACACATTCCTGTCTTGAGCTCTCCCTGGCCAGGGATAAGAGCTGTGAGGTCTCATCCTCACTTCACCTTTCATCTGCTTCACCTTAGCCCCTCAATGGCAAGGTTAAGAGCACCTTTTACCCTATTCCAGTTGGCCCTAGTGCCTAACCTTTTGCTTGAGCCTCTTGTATGCATATAGAGTGTGCTTCTTGTGATTGTGTTTGCCTGTTTGCTTTGCCTCTTTAGGTTTAGCTTAGACTTGCCCTTGTGCAAGATAGGTTGTGCTTGACTTGCCCTTGTGCAAAGTCAAGTCTGTGTGGCTTGCTTCCTGTGTGAGCCACGTTTAGAGTTGTTTGGCCGAACTACGGCAACTCTGATTCTCACGTTCAGGTGAGATACGTAGGCACTAGACGCGATGTCTTGTCGAGTTTGACTAACAACTAACACTAATTCTTTTCTCTCACCCTTGTTGTGATTGAGACCTCCCCTTTCTCTTGCCCTAGTTGCAATCGAGACCCTTGCTTCCTGTGCAAGTCTTGTCTAGGATAGATTGGCCCTCGTGCCATTTAGCTAGAAACCTTAACTTAGGGTTGACTTTGCATGACAACATCTAGGCTCGAGTCGTAGTCTCCCTAGTTGTGTCTCCCTCTGTTATCTGGTTAGGCTAGTCCTTTATCCCTGCGTAGGGGAACTACATCGCCCTGATCTTCATACCAGATGAAGTATGTAGGCAGGAGATTGAGCTGATCTCTCCGGGCGCCCTTTTTCCTTTTTGTGTGTGTTGTTTGACATTTGCTAGGCTCGAGTGCCTGACTCCTTAGCATTTTGTTGTTTGTTTGTTTGAGTGTGTGCTTGACAGTTATAGGCTCGAGTCCCCGACTCCCTATCAACTTGTTGTGTTGTTGTGTGCTTGGAAGCTGATGTAAGTCCATCGAGTGGCATTTGGGTTCCAGTGTGCGTGTGTTTGGTTCGGATGTCAATATAAGTCCAGTGATTGGCATTTGGGCTCCATGGTTGCCTCTCTGTGTGTGTTTTAGGTTCGGATGCTGACATAAGTCCAGTGATTGGCAGTCGGGCTCCACGTTTGCCTATTTGTGTTTGTTTGTGTGCGTGTCAGCCGAGCTACGAATGCTCTGATTCTTCTCTCGTCCGAGAAGATACGTATGCATAGGATGCGACATCCTAGCGAGCATGTGTCGTTTCCCCAGTCCGAACTACTTCGACTCTGATGTCTATGCCTGATAGACTAAGTAGGCCCAGGATGCGATATCCTGCCGAGTCAGTTTTCAGTCAGTTTCTTTTGTCTCTTTTCAGCCAGTGTGTGTGAGTGTGAGCAGTGTTTAGCAACCATTTTCCTTCCTAGTGTGCGTGGATCCCGTAGAGTACTACGGATGCGTAGGGGTGCTAATACCTTCCCTCCGCATAACCGACTCCCGAATCCATACTCTTTGGTCGCGAGACCATGTTCTTTCCCAGGTTTACTCTGAGCGTTTCCTTTCCCTTTTTTGGGATAAATAACGCACGGTGGCGGCTCTGTTGTTTCATTCTTTTCCCGCCGGTTTTTCGCGCGATGCGACAGCAAGCCCTTCGCTACTTCACTCGCCTAGCGAGCTTACTGATATAAAAAGACAAAATTAACCAAAAAATAATCATGGGCTTGAATTGCCTTCATTCTGAGCCCACCAAGCCACGAAAATCAGAGTATAAACTCTAAAATTTCATTGGAACAAAACCCTAACTAATCGGCAGCAGCCTCCAGACTGAAGAGAAAAAACTCACTTGCACAGAATCACCTCTATCAATTCCATCTCACATAAACCCTAACATTGCTTTGCAAACCCAACCGTGCAATTCAATTTCAATCGATCTCTCCAATCAGGTTTGCCCTATTGCCACTACTTTATGTTTTCAATTTGAAATTTCTGAATGTATGAGGTATTATGGGTGAATTTGGAAGAGTGGGTATCGTTAGGTTTTGCATGTGGGTTTAGATGTGCATGAATGTGTAGAACAATACCTTGAATGTTTGATCACTCAGTTTCTAAAATGGGTACCATAGGATTTAGGGGTTTCGGAAATCGTACTGTTATCAAAAAAAAGAACCCAGAACCCGCAAGCATTCGCTAGCACCTCGCTAGGAGAATCTGTAGCGAAGCTTCGCTAAGTCTTCACTAAGCGAAGCAGTAGCGATCATGACAGCAGTTGTTTTTTTTTCTGTTTGCTCTCTAATCTGTTTTGTGTTTGTTGTGACATGTTTTCTATTGCATTCGTGCACTGTTTACCTGACGCAGTTGTTCCTATGATTCTTTTGTTTGGTGCAACTCTTGATTGCACCCCATCTTGTTATTCTAACTTGTTTGTTGAGTTTTTGTGAGGGCTCACATGACTCTTGAAGAGATCGCTTGCTTGGTATTCCACTTTATTTGTGGGATACCATTTGGAGATTTATTCTGATTGCTTTGTTGACTTGTTTTCGTTGATGGTGCTAGCTTAAGAGATGTTTGGGTCTCTTGCTTCTTTAGTTGTTGTTACTTCGGATCTTTATCCGTGTGGTAGATCTCTTGATCCCTTTTACATCTTTCCAGCATTTTACCGCTTTCTTAGCTGGAAGACCTCGATAGGAGGCAATGTTTTGGTGTGTTTACTTTTGTGCCCAAAGACCTCCACGAAGAGGCACCAATGCTAAAGACCTCTATGAAGAGGCAATTGACGAATAAAAGGGGTTAGTAGTCAATCCCCCGTTATTCAGTGTGTCGTTCTTTATGCTCGCACTACGTGTCGATGCTTCAGAACAAAAGCCCAAGATCTTTTGTCCGGTCAGTCCGTGGAGAGGGTTCCATCTTTCTGAACCCCCACGCTTTGTCATGAGCTCACACTGTCCAGGGTTAAGAGCTATGAGGTCTTATCCTCATTACCCTTTTGATCTGCTCACCCTGACGTTCAATGTCAGTGGTTAAGAACCCATTTGATTACCTTTCCATGGCTTGTTTGTCGAGGTTGATATGACCCCTCTTAACTAAATCCCTACCCGTGTATGCTTGAGCCCCCTTGTTGGTGTGTTTACTTTATGCTATATGTTTTTGTGTGGTATGATTGTCGCCCCATAGGACTGCTAGGCTTCGTATAGTCTCTCGTTTGCATGACAATTAAGGTAGCACGGTTCCTTCGTCTAGGACTTCCTTTTTTGCATGAGCATTCCTAAAACACAAAACAAACTCTTTTCTTAAGAACACGTTAACTCCTTCTACTACAGGTGAGTAAGTCTCCAAAGATCGAGCATCCGGTAGATTGTGTAGTAACATTGTTCATCTAAAAAACACAAAACAACAAAAATAGGTTAGCTGAGCTACGGTGCTCTGATTCTCAATCCTTCTTGAGATACGTATGCAGCAGGGTAGGGCCTGTGCGAGCAATAACTCTTTCTTTTCCCTACTTTGATTTTCTCTCTTTCGCACCGCATATAGGACTTTTTATACACACACTTTAGACATGAATAACAAACGTGGATCCTGTGGAGTACCACAGACGTGAAGGGGTGCGATAACCTTCCATTCACGTAACCGACCCCCTTACTCAGTTTTCTTTGGTTCAAGACTTTGTTTTATCCGTTCCCTCATGGTTATGCAGTACTACCTTTCCCTCCTCTTGGGATAAAAGTACATAGCTGGCGACTCTACTCTTCTTTCGCGCCACCTCTTTCTCGCGTTTTTACTTGGATTCGGGAAATCCGGGGAGCGACAGCTGGCGACTCTGCTGGGGATTTATTTTTCCTAGTTGGCCTTTCCTAGCGTTTGTTTGTTTATTGTCTATTGTGTGTTATTTATTATTGCTTTGCATACTTATCTGCTTGCATTGCATCCTATGTGCGCTTTACTGTTTCATGCATACTGTGTTGGCTTTGTATCTGTTTCGCTGTTGGGTGGGAGTCACAAGAGGTAAAAGGCCCAATACACAGGCTATGAGTGAACTTTAGGACACCTAGGAATAGAGTGATTCATGGGAAGCGGGTGGTATGGCGCCACTTAGCGGAACATGGTATCGCGAGCAGTTCAGATTCTGATGGGGTATTATCGTTGCATACACCTGGTGTGCATATGATGATATTCTTGAAAGGATTGTTTATCCTGCGTTTCTCTTGACCTTACCCTGGCCTAGATTACACTCGTGAGTGGGGCGGGAATGAATCATTTACAGGTACTGATGGTGACTTGTTCTGATGGTGACTTTTGTTTGGTTCTTTTTGGTGACCGTAGGTTCTGAAGTATGGGTCCTAAGTTGATGACTGTGTTCTATGGTTCCCGATTCCGAGTTCATGTTGAAGTTCTGATCTTGTGCTTCGTGATACACAGCCAACCAGTCATTGTTTCATCATTTTGCATCATAGCATGTTTATTTTCAAAAAAAAATGCATAAAAAAAAGAAAAAAAATCGACCCGCATATGTATATCATTTCTCAGGTTTATCCAGGAGTCTGTTCACACTGAGAGATGGCTGCCATTCCAGAGTTGAAGAGGAAGACTTGCACCTACAGCTTTTACCGTGAGCCGTTGACATCTTTGGAAGAATTGGGTAATCTTGTGACCGACCGTAATCAGAAAGTTTTTGATGATCAGTATAGGGATATCTTGACATTGTTGAAGATGGTGGTTGATCCGGTACCTCTGCAGACTCTCTTACAATTCTATGACCCGGAGCTTCGTTGCTTTACTTTTCAGGACTACCAGCTAGTGCCCACTCTTGAAGAGTATTCCATCCTTATGAATGTCCCAATCAAAAATCGAGTACCTTTCCTGGATGTGCGAAAGGAGGTGGATTTCAAAGTTGTCGCCGAGGCTCTTTATTTGAGCATCAAGGAAGTGAGCGATAATTGGAAACCAAGTGGTGATGTTGTGGGCTTATCCTTGAAGTTCTTGGTAAGGATGGCTAAGGAAGAAGCAAAGAAAGGAAATTGGGTAGCTTTCAACGCTCAGTTGGCCGTCATGATTTATGGAGTTGTTCTGTTCCCTGGTATGCCTAGTTTCATGGACCTAGCAGCAATCACTATTTTATTGGAGGAAACCCGGTGCCTACCTTGTTAGCTGACACCTATTATGCGATACACAGCAGGCATGGTAAGTGTGGAGCTATCAGGTGTTGTCTCCCGTTGTTACTCAAGTGGTTCTTGTCTTTTCTACCAACCAATGGTCCGTTCGTGGATACTCAGAATACTCATAAATGGACTCAGAGGATCATGTCGTCACATCTTATGATATCAAGTGGCAAGCTTATAGGATTAATGTGGGCAATGTCATTATGAGTTGTGGAGAGTTTCGCAATGTTCCACTCATAGGAACTAGGGGTTGCATCAACTACAACCCGGTTCTTTCTCTCCGTCAGTTGGGTTTTGTCATGAATGAAAGGCCGCAAGATGTCAAGATAGCTGAAAATGTGTACTTTGAGAAGCGGAGCGATCCAGCAAGATTGGAGCAAGTAGGAAAAGCTTGGGAGAACATTGGTATAAAAGATGGATCTATTTTAGCGAGGAAGTTTGCAATTGCTATGCCTGCTTACACTGAGTGGGTCAAGGAAAGAGTTGGGACTTTGTTGCTACCATATGACCGGATGGAACCATTACAAGAGCAACCGCCTTTGATCCTTTCTAAGAATGTGCCTGCTGAGTATTACAAACAAGCCTTAACGGAGAATCGCCAGTTGAAAGAAAATGAACAAGAGATCCAAATGGAGCTTTACAAAGCAAAAGCTGATAGGCTGAATTTGGCTCATAAACTCAAAGGAGTGCAAGGTGAAAGTGCTAGTAGATCGAGAAACAAAAAGAGGTCCTATGATGAGATAGAAACAATGTTGGATGAAGAACACCATGAACGCTTGAGATTACAAAAAGCGGAGGCCAATTACAAAAAGAAGATACGAGACTTGGAAAGACAGCTTAAAGACAAAGATGCTAAGTTGAAGAAAGAGGTAGATCTGAGGCATGCAGCAGAGAGCCAGCTCAGAGGAAGTGACATCCGTGCATCTCATTTCCTAGAGGAAGTTGTTGAACTCAGGGTGCAACTGAAAGAGAAGCTCACCCCTCTACCTGAGTGTTCAGAGTGTGACCGATTGATGGATCAGTGCCAGTATTTGAAGACTCTCATTCCTGAAGGACGACTTCCCTAGTTTGTCTTGTTGTTTATTTCGAGAATCACCTCCAGGATTGTTGGAGCAGATTCCTTGTTCTACACTGATGAACTAAATTTGTGCTTAAACTGTGTTTGTATGAGCCTTATTTCTTATGTCTATGGATGAGATTATTGATGTTTCGCTTTTGCTTGCCGCCCAGTGTATGTTGCTTCTTTGTTGTTCATGTTTTGCTTACGAGTGCAGGTTGCCATTTTTCAAAGGTGGACAAGACTCTTGAATACCTGAGAAATGATAAAACATAGCATACGCATCATACACATATCATTCTTGCATCATTACAGGTGTTCTTGAGGAGGATTTCTCATTCTTGTTCCTGAGGGTCGCAATCACAATAGAGCTCTGCATATCACGATGGAATGCAAAGGCGCGGTTTTGTCGCATGTTTTGGTTGATACCGGTTCTTCTTTGAATGTGCTGCCCAAAAAGGCTTGGAGTAAGCTGGATGCCGAAGGGGTTGTTCTCACACCAAGTGATCTTGTTGTCCGTGCTTTTGATAGATCCAAGCGATCGGTTTTTGGTGAAGTCACGTTGCCTGTGAAGATCGGTTTTTGGTGAAGTCACGTTGCCCTCCTCATTCATGCATTCATTTTTAGGTCATTTAACATTTCATATTGCATTTCATCATGTCAATCAGAATTAGCTCCAAGAGTTTGTCTTCTAAGAAGTTTGGATATCATCCAAGTCACTTTGTGGGTTCTATCTAATTGATCAGTCAACACAAGGGAGATTGCGCGTCAACTAGAGGTTTTCTTTAAAGGATCAAGCTTAATGGGCCCAGTACAGTTCAAAATTCAACCGTGAAGTCAAAAGTCAACTATTGGTCAACTGAAGGTCAAATGGCTAGGGAATGGCTTGAGATACCTCCAACATGTTCAAATGGGGTCTATTCATCATTCAAACGTTCATCTTAAAGGAGTAAAAGCATGTTCCTGAGCTGTCATGCTCGCTAGGCGAGCAGAATGGTTCGCCTAGCGAGTCCCAAGAAAAGCCACCAGAATCACCTGCGCTCAGAGGAACTTTCTGAACTGTCATACTCGCTAGTCGAGCAATTCTTCGCTAGGCGAAGCCCACGCTTCCTCCTTCGCTCCAGCGAACCTTGATGATGTTGCTACTGGAATTGCTCTCTATCTGCTCGCTGGATGCTCGTTACCTGCTCGCTAGATGCTCGCCTAGCGAGTAAGTGCTAGCTCTGTTTTTATCCAAGTCTGGGAGTGTTCGCTACCTGCTCGCTGAATGTTCGCCTAGCAAGCCCTTCGCTACTTCACTCGCCTAGCGAGCTTACTGATATAAAAAGACAAAATTAACCAAAAAATAATCATGGGCTTGAATTGCCTTCATTCTGAGCCCACCAAGCGACAAAAATTAGAGTATAAACTCTAAAATTTCATTGGAACAAAACCCTAACTAATCGGTAGCAGCCTCCAGACTGAAGAGAAAAAACTCACTTGCACAGAATCACCTCTATCAATTCCATCTCACACAAACCCTAACATTGCTTTGCAAACCCAACCGTGCAATTCAATTTCAATCGATCTCTCCAATCAAGTTTGCCCTATTGCCACTACTTTATGTTTTCAATTTGAAATTTCTGAATGAATGAGGTATTATGAGTGAATTTGGAAGAGTGGGTATCGTTAGGTTTTGCATGTGGGTTTAGATGTGCATGAATGTGTAGAACAATACCTTGAATGTTTGATCACTCAGTTTCTGAAATGGGTACCATAGGATTTAGGGGTTTCGGAAATCGTACTGTTATAAAAAAAAGAACCCAGAACCCGCAAGCATTCGCTAGCACCTCGCTAGGCGAATCTGTAGCGAAGCTTCGCTAAGTCTTCACTAAGGGAAGCAGTAGCGATCATGACAACAGTTGTTTTTTTTTCTGTTTGCTTTCTAATCTGTTTTGTGTTTGTTGTGACATGCTTTCTATTGCATCCGTGCACTTTTTACCTGACGCAGTTGTTCCTATGATTCTTTTGTTTGGTGCAACTCTTGATTGCACCCCATCTTGCTTCTTTAGTTGTTGTTACTTCGGATCTTTATCCGTGTGGTAGATCTCTTGATCTCTTTTACATCTTTCCAGCATTTTACCGCTTTCTTAGCTGGAAGACCTCGATAGGAGGCAATGTTTTTGTGTGTTTACTTTTGTGCCCAAAGACCTCCACGAAGAGGCACCAGTGCTAAAGACCTCCATGAAGAGGCAATTGACGGATAAAAGGGGTTAGTAGTCAATCCCCTGTTATTCAATGTGTCGTTCTTTATGCTCGCACTACGTGTCGATGCTTCAGAACAAAATCCCAAGATCTTTTGTCCAGTCAGTCAGTGGAGAGGGTTCCATCTTTCTGAACCCCCACGCTTTGTCATGAGCTCACCCTGTCCAGGGTTAAGAGCTATGAGGTCTTATCCTCATTACCTTTTTGATCTGCTCACCCTGACGTTCAATGTCAGCGGTTAAGAGCCCATTTGATTACCTTTCCATGGCTTGTTTGTCGAGGTTGATATGACCCCTCTTGACTAAAGCACTACCTGTGTATGCTTGAGCCCCCTTGTTGGTGTGTTTACTTTATGCTATATGTTTTTGTATGGTGTGATCGTCTCCCCATAGGACTGCTAGGCTTCGTATAGTCTCTCGTTTGCATGACAATTAAGGTAGCACGGTTCCTTCGTCTAGGACTTCCTTTTTTGCATGAGCATTCCTGAAACACAAAACAAACTCTTTTCTTAAAAACACGTTAACTCCTTCTACTACAGGTGAGTAAGTCTCCAAAGGTCGAGCATCCGGTAGATTGCGTAGTAACATTGTTCATCTAAAAAACACAAAACAACAAAAATAGGTTAGCCGAGCTACGGTGCTCTGATTCTCAATCCTTCTTGAGATACGTATGCAGCAGGGTAGGGCCTGTGCGAGCAATAACTCTTTCTTTTCCCTACTTTGATATTCTCTCTTTCGCACCGCATATAGGACTTTTTATACACACACATTAGAGATGAATAATAAACGTGGATCCTGTGGAGTACCACAGACGTGAAGGGGTGCGATAACCTTCCCTTCACGTAACCGGCCCCCTTACTCAGTTTTCTTTGGTTCGAGACTTTGTTTTATCCGTTCCCTCTTGGTTATGCAGTACTACCTTTCCCTCCTCTTGGGATAAAAGTACATAGCTGGCGACTCTACTCTTCTTCCGCGCCACCTCTTTCTCGTGTTTGTACTTGGATTCGGGAAATCCGGGGAGCGACAAGATGGTCCAAAGCGCGCATTCCATGTGGTCTTTAGTCAACTGAGTAGCACGCGTGGTAATCACAACCAAGGCTCAGGATTAAAACAATTTAAATGGATCCTATGGTTGAGAAGCTTGCCAACACATCGCCGGAGCCAAAGCTCCGGTCTTATTCTCTGGTGGACCTCACCGGACTGGTCCACCTTCAACCATCACCAAAATGAAAAAGCAAGACATGGATTTAAAGAAAAATGCTCAGGAGCTCGAATCTGGCCTCAATTTTGTCTAACTCCAAGTATATGAGAAGATACAGGGAGTTGAATTTTAAGGATCATGAACTGAGTTGCTTTGATTTGACCTCAAAGCAACTCAATCTTGTTGCCTACATTGGTAGGACTTCAGACAACCAAAAATCAACAAGGATAATGGAGAAATAAGAGAGAATCGAAGAGTGGAAGTTTCTGAAAATTCACCTTCGAGTTGATCCAATTTGACTTGATCTTGATCTGGATTTGGTTGCTTTCTTCTCCTCTTGCTTGCAGAAACCAAATAAACTGAAAATGGAAGTGAATTTCTGGAGTTTGAACTTCCAAACAGAAGGTGAAGTTCAAGCTTGATCTCAAGAGAAATCTCAGAAAATTCTATGGGAGTGAGGGTTTGTAGAGGTCTAGCAAAGCTTGGGCAAGGTGTTGATGATGAATCTGAAGCCTTAAGCTTGTTTAAATAGGCAATGTGTTTGATATTTACACCACTTGAAAATTGGACAAAAATAGTAATTCACTCGCATGGGTGTATGGGAAATCATTTGGGCCTCAAGAGTGATGCAATCCAACTCCAAATCGTGTACAAAGTCTGTTGAAACCATCATGTGCAAACATGCAAATAGAAATGATCATGTGAAGTTCAATATTGCCAAAACACTCTCCATAATGAAACCATACGCAAGTCCCTTAATTTTAATCCAAATGAGATGATCTTGGATGTTTTCAAAATGTGAGATCAAGCGGAACAACTTTAATGTTGAACACTTTTTATTTTGAATCTTGGATCATGATAAATTTTGATGTGGAAGTTTGGGAAATCAAACATATTTGAAAATTTTCTAAGTCCCAAGTCAAATGTTCACTTCTTCCACCTTGAATAACTTTTTATATGGACTTCAAATGAGGAACGTTCCTTCATCAACGTTGTATATCTTTCAAACCTCTTCACTTTGGTCACCAATTTGACCTCATTTGGATTTTTCATGAAGGAGTTATGCATTTTAGAAGTTGAGGAAAATCACTTGTTCAATGGTATTAGCCCAAAATAACCTATAATGTTTCCTCTTGCACACATGCATTTATAAGTTGAATTTGCACTTCCTCCAAATATCAAAGTTTAAGTAGTAATCTTTAATTTGATCATGGAATTTGAATGGATTTCATCTCATACGGATTGAGCAAGTTATGGTCTTGGGAAGTTGACCCCCAAACTAGGGTTTAGACAAAATGACCTATACTCTTTCACCATAAAAAATTACTTTCAAAGAAAACTTAGCTCTAGACCTCAATATGAAAGTTGTTTGGAATGTCATTTAGAGTAACGTTTCTCTTGGAATAATTTTCATATGACAAACATTGTAGGAGATAGGGCCTAGGGAACCCCAATTTTGACCAGATGACTTTCTCTAGTCAACCACCATGAACCAACTTACTAGCTTGACATTCTCTTGACTTTTGGGACTCATGGAGGATCATATATGTATAAGATGATGTAATGTGAAGTATCCCTTGAAATATTTGATTAATTGTTGAAGAAACTTGTTGAAGAAGTCACACAAGATACTTAGATGAACCAGGGTTTCCAAGGCAAACCAACTCCAAACTCTTAATGATTTCTTGATCAAAATGACATGTGAAAATAATGGGGATTCATATATGAGTTCTTGATCAAAATGACATAATGAGCCAATGTGGACCAACTCTTAACTGAGCTCTGTACATTGAGGGTCTTAAACCCTAGATATGAGCTTGATAGAGCATATGTGAACATGCACACTACCTACAAAAGACTTAAACTATACAATGACATATTTTTGACATTTTGGTTAGTAAATAATGAAAACTTAAGTATAATACAATCAAATGTGTTTGGTGATCTCTCCCAATGCAAACCCAATGAATGAGGGCTAAAGAGAATGCCAAAGTGTGATCCTAATGCTAATGCGTATGATGAGAATAGCATGAGGGATCTTAGGGTCAACATTGGGGTCTTACAGATAGGTTCGAGTGACTTCCAAATTACTTTCCAAGTAATGGATATTCACCTGGCCTATAGTTGTTTATTGGGAAGGCCATGGATTCATGAGGCAGGAGCTGTGACATCTTCCCTACATCAGAAGCTTAAATTTGTGAAGAACGGTAAGCTTGTCGTTGTTGGTAGAGATAAGAAAGTCTTAGTGAGTCATATGTCATCCTTTTCTTATGTTGAAGCTGAGGACGAGGTTGGAACTCCATTCCAAGCCTTGTCTATTGTTGAAGTGAAGAAAACTGGGGAACCCATGTCTTCTTTAAAGGATGCTCAAAAATTTATTGAGACTGGCAGCATTGATCAATGGGGTCACATGGTAGATATTGCCGAGAACAAGAATAGGGCCAGATTGGGATTCCAACTAGGGTCGTTCAACGTCAAAGCTGAAGATGTGAAACCGAGTTTCCACAGTGGAGGGTTCATTCATGGTAATGATCAACACTCAGCTGTTGTGATCGAGGATGGTGACGATGAAGATGAAGATTGCGCCAACTTTGTTACGCATGGCCAGACTTGCAACAATTGGGTTGCTGTTGATGTTCCTATTGTTGTTCACCGCTCTAAGTAATTTGTTTTCATTTTTAAGAAAAATCCTTCTCATATGCCTAAGGGAGAAGTGAACATTATTAGGCATTTCAATTATTATCAATGAAATACAATTTTATTCATCCATATCTATGATGTTTTATTTTTACTTTTTTCTTTTCTGAAAAATGGTAATCACAAAAAACATAAATAAATAATAATTGTCCATCTGCATAATATTTGGTCACAATTCACTTCTCTAAAATCAAAATATCAAATCATTATGCAGGTTGGTTCCCAAACCCATTGAATACAATGATCCTACTCCCTGTCCAAACTTTGATTTCCCTGTGTTTGAGGCTGAGGAAGAAATTGATGATGAAGAAGTATCTGATGAATTACCTCATTTACTTGAGCACGATGAAAAAGCCATTCAGCCATTTGAAGAGCAGATTGAACTAGTCAACTTGGGTTCCGAAGATGATGTGAATGAAGTCAAGATCGGGTCTCGACTTTGTCCAGAGGCTAAGGAGGGGTTGAGTGATCTTCTTCGAGAGTATTCAAATGTGTTTGCTTGGTCCTATCAAGACATTCCTAGTTTGGATTCTGAGATTATGGAGCATAGATTTCCGTTGAAGCCAGAATGCCCGTCGGTCAAGCAGAAGTTGAGGAGAACTCATCCTGATATGGTAGTAAAGATCAAAGAAGAAGTGCAGAAGCAGATTGATGTTGGTTTTCTTATTACTGCTGAGTATTCGTAGTGGCTAGCCAATATTGTTTCTGTTCTGAAGAAGGATGGAAAAGTCTGTATGTGTGTTGATTACAGATATTTGAACAAAGCTAGTCCAAAAGATGATTTTCCTATGCCACTGTAGCACCTCAAATTTGCACCTCTCATTTGTATATACATTTTCATTTTAGGTCATTAACATTGCATTTCATTTGCATAGTCCATCACACCTCATCAGGCAAGACTGGTCAGGAGATTCAACTGTGCAAGGCAACAAGAGCATTTTCCATGAGATCAAAGCCCTAGGGTGATTCCCATGAGTTCACATGACCCAAGGATCATTTTGAAGTGGTTTGACCAAGTGTTGAAGGCTCAGAACTCATCAGTCCATGTGCAAATCATCTGAGGCCCACAAAAGTCAACAGAAGTCAATTGCACAGTTAATTGTGAATTTGAAGGTGGGAAGTGGTTAGAGAGGCTTCATTCATGTTCAAACAAGTCTCATTTGACATTTCAAACATCAACATTGAAGGATTTAAAGCCAGATCAAGACTTTCCAAAAATAGTAGGTGACCTGTAATTTGAACTTTCCAAAAATGGAAAGGTTTTAGCCCAACTTCAACTCAAGATTACATCATCAAGAAAGCTTCAAATGAAATTTTGTCTAACATGAAAGTTGAAGATCTTTCTCTCCCATTTCCAAAAAGTCCAAGATCATGAATTTCTCATGTGTGGTTGAGGAGATATGGTCCAATCATGGCAAAGTGTGTTTGAAAATTCAAATGGACATAACTTTCAAACCAAAAATCCAATTTGGGTGGTTTTGTTTGCATTTTAATCCTTATAACATGTATTTTCCAAGCATACCATTATTTGACATGAATTTAATTTGCATGGCCTTTGGTTTATTCATGAAGTTTTGGGAAGAAAATTTCATAAACTCTTTTTGAATGATCATGAGCATACCAAACCAATTCTAATATGTGCATGAACTCATTTTTAGTGGTTTTGGGCCAAGAATGTGCACTGTTCACGTGCATGGGGGTGCATGGAGTGAAAATTTCATTTTTGCACTTACACCACAAAATGGATTAATCACAATTGCATTTGGCCTAAGCATGTTTTAAAGATGATTAGCATGGAGTATAAATGGTTAATCATAACTGTTTTTGGTCATTAACACATTTCAGATCTAGATTCAAGAAAAATCACAAAATTTTCCTCTCAAATTTTTTCCAAAATTCTTCAAACACAAACACTTTCTATTGATCAATTCATCATTCTGAGGTGTTGTTGAGTAGAATTGGACGTGGAATAAAGAGAAATTGTGGTATATTGAGCTGGATTCAAAGTGTGAAGCATCCATGGCAGTTGAAGATTAAGCTGGATTCAGGTGAAATCGAGCCTCCATTTCATCCTCATTTACCTCCACAAGCATTATGGAAGGATTCTGGAGCATCTCAAGCCTTGAAGCAAGCTGAATCCAACCTCTGTTCTTCAAGAGGTCAGAATTCGAGTTCCTTATTTTTGCAAATCCTTGTGATATTCATGTAGAGCTTGGTTTAGTGATGATGCTGATATAAAATTCGAGTGATTTGGTGCTGTTTTGAGCAAGATACATGCATTTCAAGTTTTGATGTTAATCTTTCTTTTCTTCGATTTGGCTTGGATATGTTGTTTTTGTATGATTTGTTCATGGATCCTTGATGTATGTGTGATGATGAACCAATTGCTGTGCTCATTTTTCATTTCTGGAATATTTTTGTGAAATCTGGAAAAAATTGCATGAAGATCTTCATGATCTTCATCGTTCATGCATGGTGTTCTTCATTTTCCAGATTTGCTACAACCTTGCTACAGATTAGCTACGAAAACTTGCATGTGTTTTTTGAATTTAGCTACGAATGCCATGCAGCGCGCCAGGTTTAGGGTTGGATGTCAAAACGTCAGCGTTTTGAGGTTGGCGCGCACTGGTGATTCAAAATTGGCCTTGGTTCGATCCTGGTTGGGAACATTTCCATATTGCCTTGCATTTTCTCATATTCCCTTCATGTTTCATGCTTGCTCCATTTCATTTTTCAAAATCTTTCTCAAATTCAAAAACTCACCATAAATTGAAAATTAATCCAATTGACCTCCAATTTTTTGCATCACGATCCTCATTCTGTCTACTTTTTTGTGATCATTAAAATGCAAGTTGTGCCTGGCTTAAAAAATGATTTGCCCTAGGATGATTGCACATGTATGTATGTTTGACCTTGCCTTGTTCCATTCATCATAAAATGCTCAAAAATGATCCAATGCTTTTGAAATTTTGTGTGTGATTTCTAGACATGTTGAGTGATGTTTTGGCTTTGGTTTGAGATTTTCCCATGATCCATCTCTGTTTTATGCTCATGCTAAGTTAGTGTGACAATTTGTGTCACACATTTGGTTGCCTGTTTTATGCTATGTGATTGCCATGCCTAATGATGTCCAATGCCTCTAATTTTTTGTGTGATGATCATGTTATATGTCCTATTTACTCATGAATTTTGTCAAGATTATTTGAGTCATTTTTGATTTGATGTGCATTTGTTTCTTCTGATGTCTCAATGTGATTACCATTTGCATGCCTTGCCATGTTTTGTTCATGAAATGAATTTGGTTAATGATTTTGATATGGGACTTTTTGAGATGTATTCTTGATTGAATGAAGATGATTCATGTTAAATTTCATGTTCTGTTTTGGATTTTTGATTCATCTTTGACCCTAGGCTTTGATCTAGTGGTTTGTGGCTTACATGTGGGCTTTGATTTCAGGTTTAAACTTCCAAGTCCATAGTGGGTGATGCTTCCACATTTGAGCATTGATGTTTGCTCTTGATTACTAACATTTGTGTGTTTTGTAGGTTGATGTTAGCTCATTTGAGTTGGGCTTGCACATTGTGAACATTGTCTGTCTGTTTGTTATTGCCTGATGACTGTTGATTGTTTGTCTGTACAGTTGAACTGATTGGTTTAGATTTTTCACAGGTACCTAAGTTGCTTTGAGTTCTTTTGCACTTGCTTTTGCTTTGCTTGGTTGCTTAACCACTGAGGTATAATTTCTCTGACTTCATGTAGTCTGGAAGACCTGTCCTGTTATGTGGGCAGGCACCTGTCTGAAGCCCTCCTTAAGAGGCAATGCTTGTGAATGTTTACTTTTGTGCCAAGCAGGTAAAGACCTCTTATGAGGCAATTGGCAGATAAAAGAGATCTGTAGTCCATCTCCTGCTATTCAGTTGTGTCATTCACCCTACTCACACCATTGTGTTGATGAATTGTGTAACACCCCGATAAAAAAATAAGATAATTATTTAATTTAAGTTAATATTATATTTATTAATTTAATTAAATAATTGGAATTATTGGATTATTATTATTATTGGAATAATAATTATTGGAAAATATATATAAGTTGGAAATAAGGAAAAAGAGTTCCATTTTGGTAAAAAGAGTTTTCACGTGAAAGCAGAGAAGCGGCTGAAAGGAGGAAAAGGGCAAAGAGACAGAGCAAGAGGAAGAAGGTTGGAGAAGAGAAAAGCTTGAAGCTTAAAGATTCGCCGGATTAACTCAGGTAAGGGGGGGTTTATCGTCGTTTAATGGGTATTATGGGTTAACATGTAATGGGTAGTGATAAACCGTTGAATTGACCCTAATTGGGATGTTGAATGCTGAAAAATTGTGTTGGATAAGTTGTGTTAAAGCTGTAATTGAATCTGTATTTGGGTGAGTTGTGATTTCCCGAACGTATAGCTTTTTACGGAATCGGAATCGGAGGTCCGGAAGTCCTCCAACGGCGGAAAATGCGGAGAATTCTGCATTCTGCTTCGTGTTAGCGCAGGAACAGCTTTCTGTCTTGCGTTAATCGGTTAACCCAGGGTGTTAACCGGTTAACACTGTTAGGAATTGTGAGGTATTGCTGTTTTGCTTGCGTTAACCGGTTAACCCAGGGCGTTAACCGGTTAACACTGTTGTGAGTTGTGAAAATATTGTTGTTCTGTCTGCGTTAACCGGTTAACCCAGGGCGTTAACCGGTTAACACTGTTGAGTTTTGCCAGGAAGCGTGTTCTGTGTTGCGTTAACCGGTTAACCCAGGGCGTTAACCGGTTAACACTGTTGAAAAGTGGAAAAAATTAATATTTAAAATGTTGTGTACATGTTTGATGGTTGGCCTATATCGGTGTATGATATAGTAGGGATCAATTCCCGTTGTTTTGAGCAGTATAGGTATTAGTAGAGTGTGCTAATACTGTGATTGAATTATTTGGCATGACATGATATGAGTATGTGATAAATATGCTGATGATGTGTGAAAATATGCATAATGTTGTGAATGTATATATTATGCATGTATTTGTGAATGGACTGTTTTATGGCTTAGAGTGTGAGTATATGTCCATTGTGGATTGTTGTTGATGGTTGTATGCTAGGTGAATTAGCATGCATATTATGGCCTTTATGGTGGTAGCTAATTCCCATGGTGAGGAATTAGTGAGTAAATCATTGTGGATTGTTGTTGATGTTTGCATGCTAGGTGATTAGCGTGCATAGCATAGCCCTTGGGGTGGTAGCTAATTCCCATGGTGAGGAATTAGTGAGTGAGTCACTAGGTCTCAAATGAGTGGGACTAGTGAGCTTGGTAGCCGTATCTGGATTTGATCGGTGAGGTTGAACTATATGTTCACGAATAGTCGGTACCGCATGCATGGAGTCTCATTGCATAATGTATGTATGACGTATAATATGAATGGATGTATTCCAATATTATACGTGTGTTTGTGTTGGCATTGGGTATGAGTATGAATTGTGTTGGTATTGAGTATGCCATTTGAGTTGATGTGCCGTTACCGAATGTGTGATATGATTAGGGTGATTAATGTGTTATTTACTTAGCATTACATGATATTTTATAATGCTTATTATATCGATTGAGGAACTCACCCTTACAACTATTTTTCAGGTAACGAGCAGTGATTGAGTAGAAGCTAGTGCTTGGAGTCTAGTGTAGTCTCCTTAGTGGGTCATGCTCTGATAGATGTAACATCGGGACGGGATGTTTTACCTTGTTGAATAATTTTACATGTAATGTGTTACATGTTTTGCATGATTGATTTGATTTCTATCCGCTGCGTATTGTGCAAATGCTTTATGTTTTGAATTAATAAAAGAGCATGACAGTTATTATGGTGTATGATATGAAATGATTGTGTGACACCCTTAATTGCATAATTACTCTGATTGATATATTGCTATTTTAATTAAATATTTGGGGTATTTTGGAAGGGTGTTACATTAGTGGTATCAGAGCATAGTCGGTCGAGTCGAGTCATAATTATTTTGTTTCCCTGTACGTGATAGGTGTTGTGCAACCCTATCAGTACTTATTGTTTTAGCTTGTTGGGTTTTCAGAATAGAGATGGCTGGAAGAGGTAGGGACGATGCTGCAATTGCTGAGGCTCTGGGTATGCTAGCTGGAGTACTTGGAGGGAATCCGAATGTTGTGGGAATGGGAGCTGCTCGTCAACTGAGTGAGTTCCAGAAGAACAATCCTCCAATGTTCAAGGGAGCATACGATCCAGATGGTGCTCAGAAGTGGTTGAAGGAGATCGAGAGAATCTTCCGAGTGACTGAGTGTGCCGATAACCAGAAGGTCAGGTTCGGTACGCATATGCTGTCAGAAGAAGCAGATGATTGGTGGGTTGCTACCCGCACTGAGTTGGAATCTGCTGGGAATGCTGAGATCACTTGGGCTGTGTTCAGAGAGAGATTCCTGAGGAAGTATTTCCCAGAGGATGTTAGAGGAAAGAAAGAGATAGAGCTCTTAGAATTGAAGCAGGGCAATCGGTCTGTTACTGAGTATGCTGCTAAGTTCACAGAGCTGTCGAAGTATTACACTCCCTATGATGAGGCTACTGGGGAATTCTCGAAATGTGTGAAGTTTGAGAACGGGTTACGTCCCGAGATTAAGCAGGCTATTGGGTATCAACGGATTAGAGTGTTTTCTGATTTGGTTGACTGTTGCAGGATTTTTGAACAGGATACCAAAGCCAGAGCGGAGAGCTATAAGCAGAGGGTTGATAGGAAAGGCAAGAATCAGAATGATCGTGGGAAACCGTATGCAGCTGGCAAAGGTTTCCAGAGACAGAGTGGGATGAAGAGACCTAGTGGGGGAGACTCCAGTGCCCCTGCTAAGTGTTTCAGATGTGGTCAGGCTGGACATCGTATCCATGAGTGTACCAGTAATGAGAAGAAGTGTTTCAAGTGTGGAAAAGGTGGTCATTTGGCTGCAGAGTGCCGGTCGAAGACTGTGACTTGTTTCAACTGTGGAGAAGTGGGTCATATTAGCCCACAGTGTCCTAAGCCGAAGAGAGAGAACCAGTCGGGAGGCAAGGTCTTTGCTTTATCAGGTTCTGAGACTTCTGCAGATGATCGTTTGATCCGAGGTACGTGTTATATTAATGGCTTTCCTCTTGTAGCTATTATTGACACAGGTGCGACTCATTCCTTTATATCTTTGGATTGTGCTGTGAAACTTAAGTTAGAGATATCTGAGATGCATGGAAGTATGGTGATTGATACTCCTGCGAAGGGTTCAGTGACTACTACTTCAGTTTGTTTAAATTGTCCTTTGAGTATTTTTGGTAGAGACTTTGGGATGGACCTAGTGTGTCTTCCACTAGTGCAGGTTGACGTTATTCTGGGTATGAACTGGTTGGTGTTTAACCGAGTCTATATCAATTGTTTTGATAAGACTGTGATCTTTCCTGAGATTGAGGAAGGGAAGAGTTTGTTTCTATCTGCAAGGCAGGTGAATGAAGCAGTAGCAGATGGGGCAGAGTTGTTTATGCTGTTAGCGACTTTGGAGGCTAAAGATAAACTGGTGATTTGCGATCTAGCCGTGGTGTGTGATTTTCCTGATGTGTTTCCGGAAGAAGTGAATGAATTACCGCCAGAGCATGAAGTTGAGTTCTCGATTGATTTGGTACCTGGTACTAGGCCAGTGTCGATGGCTCCGTACCGTATGTCTGCTATTGAGTTAACTGAATTGAAGAGTCAGTTGGAAGATCTGTTGGATAAGAAATTTATTCGTCCGAGTGTGTCACCGTGGGGTGCACCAGTGTTATTGGTTAAGAAGAAAGAAGGTACTATGAGGTTGTGTGTGGACTATAGGCAACTGAATAAAGTGACGATCAAGAATCGGTATCCTTTGCCGAGGATTGATGATTTGATGGATCAGGTAGTTGGTGCGAGTGTGTTCAGCAAAATAGATTTGAGGTCGGGATATCATCAGATACGTGTGAAAACTGAGGATATTCAGAAGACTGCTTTCAGAACAAGGTATGAACATTATGAGTATTCTGTAATGCCTTTTGGTGTGACTAATGCGCCTGGAGTATTTATGGAGTATATGAATAGGATTTTCCATCCGTACCTAGACAAGTTTGTTGTGGTGTTTATTGATGATATTTTGGTGTATTCGAAATCTGAAGAAGAGCATGTTGAACATTTGAGAGTGGTTTTGGGAGTTCTGCGGGAAAAGAAGTTATTTGCTAAACTGTCTAAGTGTGAATTTTGGTTAGAAGAGGTTAGTTTTCTTGGTCATGTGGTTTCAAGAGGTGGTGTTGCTGTTGATCCTTCTAAGATAGAAGCGGTATCTCAGTGGGAAGCTCCGAAGTCTGTTGCTGAGATTCGAAGTTTCCTTGGTTTGGCTGGTTATTATAGGAAGTTCATTGAGGGATTTTCTAAGTTGGCGTTACCGTTGACGATGTTGACTAGAAAGGGGCAAGTGTTTGTTTGGAACTCAAAATGTGAAGAAGGTTTCCAAGAGTTAAAAAGAAGGTTAACTACTGCTCCTATTCTGATATTACCGAGTTCGTCGGAACCATTTGAGGTTTACTGTGATGCTTCATTGTTGGGTTTGGGTGGTGTTTTGATGCAGAATAAGCAGGTTATAGCTTATGCTTCGAGACAGCTGAGGGTTCATGAGAGGAACTATCCGACACACGATTTAGAGTTGGCAGCTGTGGTATTTGTTCTGAAGTTATGGAGGCATTACTTGTACGGGTCAAGATTTGAGGTTTTCAGTGACCATAAAAGTTCAAAGTATTTGTTTGATCAGAAAGAGCTGAATATGAGACAGAGAAGATGGTTAGAGTTTCTGAAGGATTATGACTTTGGTTTGAATTACCATCCGGGTAAAGCAAACGTAGTGGCTGATGCATTGAGTCGGAAATCATTGCATATGTCTATGTTAATGGTTAAGGAATTGGATTTAATTGAGCAGTTTAGAGACTTGAGTTTGGTGTGTGAGAGTACTCACAATAGTGTTAAATTGGGAATGTTGAAGTTAACAAGTGGTATTCTGGATGAGATTAGAGAGAGTCAGAAATCCGATGTGCTTTTGGTTGATAAGTTGACTCTAGTGAATCAAGGTCAAGGTGGTGAATTCGGAGTTGATGAGAATGGTGTTTTGAAATTTGGTAATCGGGTGTGTATTCCGGATGTTACCGAACTTAAGAAGAGTATTCTTGAGGAAGGACATCGTAGTGGCCTGAGTATTCATCCTGGGGCTACGAAGATGTATCATGATTTGAAAAAGTTATTTTGGTGGCCGGGAATGAAAAGAGAAATTGCGAGTTTTGTTTATTCTTGTTTGACTTGTCAGAAGTCAAAGATTGAGCATCAGAAGCCGTCTGGGCTAATGCAACCGTTGGCTATTCCAGAGTGGAAGTGGGATAATATCAGTATGGATTTTGTTTCTGGTTTACCGAGGACAATTAAGAATTTTGAAGCTATTTGGGTGATTGTCGACAAATTGACAAAATCGGCTCATTTCATTCCGATCAGAATGGATTCTCCGTTAGAGAGATTAGCCGAGTTGTATATTGAGAAGATTGTAAGTTTGCATGGTATTCCGTCGAGTATTGTTTCGGACAGAGATCCTAGATTTACATCGAAGTTCTGGGAAGGTTTGCAGAGGGCTTTGGGAACTAAGCTGAGATTGAGTTCTGCATATCATCCGCAGACTGATGGTCAGACTGAGAGGACGATTCAGTCATTGGAAGATCTTTTGAGGGCTTGTGTTTTGGAAAAGGGAGGTGCTTGGGATTGTTACTTACCTTTGATTGAGTTTACCTACAACAATAGTTTTCATTCGAGCATTGGTATGGCACCGTTTGAAGCTTTGTATGGTAGGAGATGTCGGACGCCTTTATGTTGGTATGAGTCCGGTGAGAGTGTTGTGGTTGGACCGGAGATTGTTCAACAGACTACGGAAAAGATTAAGATGATTCAGGAGAAGATGAGGATTGCTCAGAGTCGTCAGAAGAGTTATCACGACAAGAGGAGGAAGTCACTTGAGTTTCAAGAGGGAGATCATGTGTTTCTTCGTGTTACTCCGATAACTGGAGTTGGTCGAGCTTTGAAGTCGAAGAAGTTGACACCTCGATTTATTGGTCCTTATCAGATTTTGGAGAGGATAGGGGAGGTAGCCTATCGTATCGCTTTACCGCCGTCACTTGCGAATTTGCATGAGGTTTTTCATGTGTCTCAGTTGAGGAGGTACATTCCTGATCCGTCGCATGTAGTCCAAATAGATGATGTACAGGTGAGAGATAACCTGACTGTTGAAACATCACCTATGAGGATCGAGGATCGAGAGTTGAAGTAGTTGCGGGGTAAAGAGATTGCTTTGGTAAAGGTAGCTTGGGGAGGACCAGCAGGTGGCAATGTGACTTGGGAACTTGAGAGTCAGATGAAGGACTCTTATCCGGAGTTATTCGCTTGAGGTATGTTTTCGAGGACGAAAACTCTTTTAGTGGGGGAGAGTTGTAACACCCCGATAAAAAAATAAGATAATTATTTAATTTAAGTTAATATTATATTTATTAATTTAATTAAATAATTGGAATTATTGGATTATTATTATTATTGGAATAATAATTATTGGAAAATATATATAAGTTGGAAATAAGGAAAAAGAGTTCCATTTTGGTAAAAAGAGTTTTCACGTGAAAGCAAAGAAGCGGCTGAAAGGAGGAAAAGGGCAAAGAGACAGAGCAAGAGGAAGAAGGTTGGAGAAGAGAAAAGCTTGAAGCTTAAAGATTCGTCGGATTAACTCAGGTAAGGGGGGGTTTATCGTCGTTTAATGGGTATTATGGGTTAACATGTAATGGGTAGTGATAAACCGTTGAATTGACCCTAATTGGGATGTTGAATGCTGAAAAATTGTGTTGGATAAGTTGTGTTAAAGCTGTAATTGAATCTGTATTTGGGTGAGTTGTGATTTCCCGAACGTATAGCTTTTTACGGAATCGGAATCGGAGGTCCGGAAGTCCTCCAACGGCGGAAAATGCGGAGAATTCTGCATTCTGCTTCGTGTTAGCGCAGGAACAGCTTTCTGTCTTGCGTTAATCGGTTAACCCAGGGTGTTAACCGGTTAACACTTTTAGGAATTGTGAGGTATTGCTGTTTTGCTTGCGTTAACCGGTTAACCCAGGGCGTTAACCGGTTAACACTGTTGTGAGTTGTGAAAATATTGCTGTTCTGTCTGCGTTAACCGGTTAACCCAGGGCGTTAATCGGTTAACACTGTTGAGTTTTGCCAGGAAGCGTGTTCTGTGTTGCGTTAACCGGTTAACCCAGGGCGTTAACCGGTTAACACTGTTGAAAAGTGGAAAAATTAATATTTAAAATGTTGTGTACATGTTTGATGGTTGGCCTATATCGGTGTATGATATAGTAGGGATCAATTCCCGTTGTTTTGAGCAGTATAGGTATTAGTAGAGTGTGCTAATACTGTGATTGAATTATTTGGCATGACATGATATGAGTATGTGATAAATATGCCGATGATGTGTGAAAATATGCATAATGTTGTGAATGTATATATTATGCATGTATTTGTGAATGGACTGTTTTATGGCTTAGAGTGTGAGTATATGTCCATTGTGGATTGTTGTTGATGGTTGTATGCTAGGTGAATTAGCATGCATATTGTGGCCTTTATGGTGGTAGCTAATTCCCATGGTGAGGAATTAGTGAGTAAATCATTGTGGATTGTTGTTGATTTTGCATGCTAGGTGATTAGCGTGCATAGCATAGCCCTTGGGGTGGTAGCTAATTCCCATGGTGAGGAATTAGTGAGTGAGTCACTAGGTCTCAAATGAGTGGGACTAGTGAGCTTGGTAGCCGTATCTGGATTTGATCGGTGAGGTTGAACTATATGTTCACGAATAGTCGGTACCGCATGCATGGAGTCTCATTGCATAATGTATCTATGACGTATAATATGAATGGATGTATTCCAATATTATACGTGTGTTTGTGTTGGCATTGGGTATGAGTATGAATTGTGTTGGTATTGAGTATGCCATTTGAGTTGATGTGCCGTTACCGAATGTGTGATATGATTAGGGTGATTAATGTGTTATTTACTTAGCATTACATGATATTTTATAATGCTTATTATATCGATTGAGGAACTCACCCTTACAACTATTTTTCAGGTAACGAGCAGTGATTGAGTAGAAGCTAGTGCTTGGAGTCTAGTGTAGTCTCCTTAGTGGGTCATGCTCTGATAGATGTAACATCGGGACGGGATGTTTTACCTTGTTGAATAATTTTACATGTAATGTGTTACATGTTTTGCATGATTGATTTGATTTCTATCCGCTGCGTATTGTGCAAATGCTTTATGTTTTGAATTAATAAAAGAGCATGACAGTTATTATGGTGTATGATATGAAATGATTGTGTGACACCCTTAATTGCATAATTACTCTGATTGATATATTGCTATTTTAATTAAATATTTGGGGTATTTTGGAAGGGTGTTACACATTGTGGATAATAGCCCAAGATCTTTGTTGTGTCAGTCATATGTGGAGAAGAGTTCCTACATTCTGAACTCCCACACTTTCATTTGTCTGAAGCTCTCCTAGGCCAGGGATAAGAGCTGTGAGGTCTTATCCTCACTTCCCATTTCATCTGCTTCACCCTAACTCTCAATGTTATGGTTAAGAGCTAACTACACTCGATTCCAGTTGGCTTGCTTATGCAGCCTAGCCTTGTATGAGCCCAAACTGTTTGCATATAGTGTGTGTGCTTATTTATTGTGCTTGTGTTTGTTTGACTGTGTTGTTTAGGATAGCTTGCTCCCTGTGCAAGTTAGGTAGAAACCTCAACCTAGGATCATTATGGATTACATGATAACTATTAGGCTCGAGTCAGTCTCCCTTCTAGTTGGTCATTTCCCAGTCTCTGGTTAGGTTAGAAGTTCTTTCCCTGTGTAGGGGAATTACGTCGCCCTGATCCTCATACCAGATGAGGTACGTAGGCAGGAGATGAGCTGATCTCTCCGGGCGCCCTTTTTCTTTTTCAACCCTTTTGTGTGTGTTGGAGTCTGACATAAGTCCAGCGATTGGCAGTTGGTTTCCTGTGTGTGTGTTTGCCTGCTTGTGTGGAGTCTGACGTAAGTCCAGCGATTGGCAGTCGGTTTCCTGTGTGGTTTTGTTTGGCGTGCGTTAGCCGAGCTACGAGTGCTCTGATTCTTCTCTAGTTAGAGAAGATATGTATGCATAGGGTGTGATATCCTAGCGAGCACGTTTCCTCCGTTCCCGAACTACGTCGACTCTAATGTCTGTGTCTAATAGACTACGTAGGCCCAGGATGCGATATCCTGCCGAGTCTGTTTCGTCCGTCTTTTCTGTGTTTGTTTCCAGTGTGTGTGCAGTTTGTGAGCAGCTTTAGAAACCTTATTCTTTCTTTTATGCGTGGATCCCGTCGAGTACGACGGATGCGTAGGGGTGCTAATACCTTCCCTTCGCATAACCGACTCCCGATCCCATCTTTCTCTGGTCGCGAGACCATGTTCTTTCCAGGTTTACTTCGAGCGTTTCCTTTCCCTCCTTTGGGATAAATAACGCACGGTGGCGGCTCTGTTGTTTCGTTTTCCTGCCGGTTTTTCGCGTATTGCGACAGCAGAGTTCCTACATTCTGAACTCCCACACTTTCATTTGTCTGAAACTCTCTCAGGCCAGGGATAACAGCTGTGAGGTCTTATCCTCACTTCCCATTTCATCTGCTTCACCCTAACTCTAAATGTTAGGGTTAAGAGCTAACTACACCCGATTCCAGTTGGCTTGCTTATGCAGCCTAGCCTTGTATGAGCCCAAACTGTTTGCATATAGTGTGTGTGCTTGTTTATTGTGCTTGTGTTTGTTTGACTGTGTTGTTTAGGATAGCTTGCTCCCTGTGCAAGTTAGGTAGAAACCTCAACCTAGGATCATTGTGGATTACATGATAACTATTAGGCTCGAGTCAGTCTCCCTTCTAGTTGGTCATTTCCCAGTCTCTGGTTAGGTTAGAAGTTCTTTCCCTTTGTAGGGGAACTACGTCGCCCTGATCCTCAAACCAGATGAGGTACGTAGGCAGGAGATAAGCTGATCTCTCCGGGCGCCCTTTTTCTTTTTCAACCCTTTTGTGTGTGTTGGAGTCTGACATAAGTCCAGCGATTGGCAGTTGGTTTCCTATGTGTGTGTTTGCCTGCTTGTGTGGAGTCTGACGTAAGTCCAGCGATTGGCAGTCGGTTTCCTGTGTGGTTTTGTTTGGCATGCGTTAGCCGAGCTACGAGTGCTCTGATTCTTCTCTGGTTAGAGAAGATACGTATGCATAGGGTGCGACATCCTAACGAGCACGTTTCCCCCGTTCCCGAACTACGTCGACTCTGATGTCTGTGTCTAATAGACTACGTAGGCCCAGGATGCGATATCCTGCCGAGTCTGTTTCGTCCGTCTTTTCTGTGTTTGTTTCCAGTGTGTGTGCAGTTTGTGAGCAGCTTTAGCAACCTTATTCTTTCTTTTGTGCGTGGATCCCGTCGAGTACGACGGATGCGTAGGGGTGCTAATACCTTCCTTTCGCATAACCGACTCCCGATCCCATCTTTCTCTGGTCGCGAGACCATGTTCTTTCCAGGTTTACTTCGAGCGTTTCCTTTCCCTCCTTTGGGATAAATAACGCACGATGGCGGCTCTGTTATTTCGTTTTCCCGCCGGTTTTTCGCATAATGCGACAGCTGGCGACTCTGCTGGGGAATAGTAGAGAAGTTGACCTCTTGTTGGTCCATCTTCCCTAAGCGAGTCTCTCCTAGCGCTCTCTAGGATAGGGTTTGGTTGCTTTTGTTGTTTCATTTATTACATTCATTTGTTTATTGTTTGCATTTATGTTTGCATTTATGTTTGCATTCATCACATATTCATCTGTGCTGGCTGTGCTGTGTTTGTCTCTCTGTTGGGGTGGGAGTTACATGAGGTAAAAGGCCCAATACCCAGGCTATGAGTGAACTCTAGGACACCTAGGAATAGAGTGATTCTTGGGAAGCGGGTGGTATTGCGCCACTTAGCGGAACTTGATATCACGAGCAGTTCAGATCCTGATGGGGTATTATCGGTACATACATCTGGTGTATACATGATCATATTCTATGAAAGGGTTGTTTATCCTGCGTTTCTCTTGACCTTACCCTGGCCTAGATTACACCCGTGAGTGGGGAGGGAATGATCATTATTACAGGTACCGTTGGTGACTTGTTGGTGACTTTGGGTCTCAGATGACTTTGTGGTTCCGAATTCAAGCCGAAGCTTTGGTCCTGTGCTCCGAGATACACAGCCAGCCAGTCGTGTTTGCATCATTTGCATCATAGCATGTTTATTTTCAACAAGAAAATAATGCAAAACAAAAAAAAATGAATGAAAAAAGAAAAAAAAAGCTAATCTCCTCATGCATATCATTTCTCAGGTTCATTCAGGAGTCTATTCACTGCGAGAGATGGCAACTGTTCGAGAGTTGAAGCTGAAGACGTGTTCCTACAGTTTTCACCGTGAGCCTTTGACGTCTCTGATAGAGTTGAGCAATCTTGTGGTCGGCGGTAATCAGAAGGTGTTTGCTGATCAGTATGGGAACTTTTTGACACTGTTGAGGATGGTGGTAGATCTAGTACCGTTGCAGACTCTTCTACAGTTCTATGACCCAGAGCTCCGCTGTTTCACTTTCCAGGACTATCAGTTAGCGCCCACTCTTGAGGAGTATTCTATTCTGTTGAATGTCCCGATCCAGTATCAGGTGCCTTTCTTGGATGTTCCAAAGGAAGTTGATTTCAGGGTTGTTGCCAGAGCCTTTCATCTGAGTATCAAGGAAGTGAGTGACAATTGGAAATCCAATGGTGACGTTGTGGGTTTGCCTTTGAAGTTCCTGTTGAGGATGGCTAGAGAAGAAGCAAAGAAGGGAAATTGGGAAGCTTTTCATGCTCAGTTGGCTATCATGATCTATGGGATTGTCTTGTTCCCGAGTATGCCCAATTTTGTGGACTTTGCTGCAGTCACTATTTTCATCGGAGGAACCCCGGTTCCTACTTTGTTAGCTGACACTTACTATGTTATTCACAGTAGGCATGGTAAGGGTGGAGCTATCAGATGTTGTCTCCCATTGTTGCTCAAATGGTTCTTGTCTCTCCTGCCAGTCAGTGGACCTTTTGTGGATGCTCAGAGCACTCATAAGTGGACTCAGAGGATTATGTCTCTTACCTCTTATGATATCAGGTGGCAGTCTTACCGGATGGATGTGCGTAGTGTCATCATGAGTTGTGGAGAGTTTCGTAATGTGCCACTTGTAGGGACTAAGGGTTGCATCAATTACAACCCGGTTCTTTCTCTTCGCCAGTTGGGGTTTGTGATGAATGGAAGACCACCTGATGCTGAGATAGCTGAAAGTGTGTATTTTGAGAAGCGGAGTGACCCTGCTAGATTGGAGAAACTAGGAAGAGCTTGGAAGTCCATTGGTGTGTTAAGGATGGAGCTGTTCTGGGGAAGAAGTTTGCAGTTGCTATGCCTGATTACCTTGATTGGGTCAAGAAGAGAGTTGAGACTTTGTTGTTGCCCTATGATAGGATGGAGTCTTTGCAAGAGCAATTGTAGCACCTCAAATTTGCACCTCCCATTGGTATATACATTTTCATTTTAGGTCATTAACATTGCATTGTTCATTGCATAGTCCATCAAGTCATCAGGCAAGACTGGCATCAGGAGATTCAACTGTGCAAGGCAACAAGAGCATTTTTCCTGAGATCAAAGTCCTAGGGTTGGTACAATGAATTCATATGACCCAAGGATCATTTTGAAGTGATTTGGCCAAGTGTTGAAGGCTCAGGCTCATCAGTCCATGTGCAAATCATCTGAAACCCTAAAAAGTCAACAGAAGTCAACTGTCAGTTCAACTGTGGATTTGGAGATGGGAGATGGTTATAGATGCCTCAATCATGTGTGAACAAGTCTCATTTGACATTTCAAACATCAACATTGAAGGATTTGAAGTCAGATCAAAACTTTCCCAAAATAGCAGGTGACCTGTAATTTGAACTTTCCAAAAATGGAAAGGTTTTAGATCAACTTCAACTCAAGATTACATCACCAAGAAAGCTTCAAATGAAATTTTGTCCAACATGAAAGTTGAAGATATTTCTCTCCCATTTCCAAAAAGTCCAAGATCATGGATTTCTCATGTGTGGTTGACGAGATATGGTTCAATCATGGCAAAGTGTGGTTTGAACTTCAAATGAGCATAACTTTCAAACCAAAACTCCAAATTGGATGGCTCTTTTTGCATTGTTCTTATTTTGACCTATAAATTCCAAATCATGCATTGCATTACACCAATTATCATCACATAAGCATTTGGTAATTCACTTGATTTTTGGAGGGAAATTATGTAATTCAAATTTGGTGCATTGTTTAAACATTCTACCACCACCATTGGCTCCAAAATAGGATTTTAAGTGAAAATGGATTGAATTTCGTGCACTGTTCACATGAATTTCCATGCATAGGGTGAAAAGGTCAATTTGCACTTACACTCCAAAATGTTAATTACACTTATCCAATGGCTTAAGCATGATTAAAAGAGTGATTAGTGGAACATATATAAGCAAACCCTAACAGTTTTCAGCAAAAACAACAACTCATTTTTCAGATCTAGAAAATTTCTCAAAATTCTCTCTCAAAAATTTCTTCAAACAATATCCATTTCTCTTGCTTGATTTTGGATCCTGAAGTATTATTGAGGAGATTGGCACGTGGATTTGAAGAAAACAGAGCTGCATCGAAGCATTCTTGAAGTGTGAAGCAACAATGGTGATTTGAATTTCTGGTAGATTTGTGTGCAATTAAGTCTCAATTTCTCTTCTAATCACTTGCACAAGCATTCTAGAGGAACATTAAATCCATTACAAGCCTTGAATCAAGCTAACAACAGTTCTGCTCATCAAGAGGTTCCAAATCGATCTCTCTATTTCTCAAATTCATTATGCTATTGTTGTAGATCTAAGTTTGCTGGTGATGCTGAGCTTTGAACCATGAAATTTCATGCAAAATTGGATGAGTTAGGGTTGTTTAAATTTTCATGTGTAAATGATAATTGCTTCGATTCTCTTTGTGTGCTTTGATTCAAGCTTAGCTATGCATGTATTCTTGATGTATGATAAAGGATCTACACATTGATGTACTTGATTTCCATTTCTGGTAAATTTGTTCTTGATGCATGAAGATGCTTCACTGTTCATGTATGCGCGCGTTGAAGAAGATGAAATGCAGTAATAGGCCACGGTTTTAGATCATGTTGCCACGAAAAGCGTTGTTGAATGTGTTAGAATAGGGCTGCATTCCGATTGGTGCATGCGTTTGGCCATGCTGGTTTCTGATTAGACCACGCCACTTACGTGAAACGCATAGTTTCACTTGGCGCGCCTTGCATTTCAAATAGGCTCCGTGTTCGATTCCTCCGTGCCACAATATTTCAAATGTTTTCATGTTTATGTCATTTCCCTCCATATGTCCATGTATGCATCACATATCATTTTTTCATTTTTTCCTCACCTTACAAAAATCATAATAAATAGAAAAATCAACCAAATTCCTTCCAATTTTTTGCATCATGATCCTTATCTTGTCTACTATTTTTTGATTATCAAAATAAAAATTGTGCCTAGCCTGGAAATTATTTTGCCTAAGGAGTTTGAACATGTGTCCATACTTGACCTTGCTTTGCTATATCATTTGTGAAATGCTTGATTCTTGTCCAATGATTATGAAATTTTTCATGCTATAACTAGACTCATTGCTTGAAATTTTGGTGTTGATTTGGTATTTTTACCATTTGTCATTTCTGTTTTATGAATGTGCTAAGTTAGGTGTGACAATTTGTGTCACACCTTGTGATGTTCAACTTGATTGAGGAGTTTGCCATGCCAAATGATCTCCAACTGCCTTGATTTTTTGTATGATGCATGTTATAGATGTTGTGATTGCTCATGCTTTTTGTTGGAATTTTTGGGATCATTTCTGATTTAATTGAGATTTTTCATTCTGGATGGTCACATTTGAGCTTTAAAATTGCCTTGAACTTCATTTGATCTTGAAATGCTTGTTCCTTATCCAATGCTTCTGAATTTTTGCACACTATTTCTAGACATGTTGAGTGTTGTTTTGGCTTTGGTTTGAGGTTTTTACCAATTTCTATTTCTGTTTTATGCCTATGCTAACTTGGTGTGACAATTTGTGTCACACATGTGCTTGTTGTGCTTGTCTTGACTTATGCTATGTGATTGCCATGCCTAATGATGTCCAATGCCTCTAATTTTTTGTGTGATGATCATGTTGTATGTCCTGTATACTCATGAATTTTGCCAAGATTATTTGAATCATTTTTGATTTAATGTGCATTTATTTCTTCTGGTGTCACAAGGTGGTCACAATTTGCATACCTTGCCATGTTTGGTTCATGAAATGCTTTTGGTTAATGATATTGATATGGGACCTTTTGAGATGTGTTCTTGATTGAATGAAGTTGATTCATGGTAAATTTCATGTTCTGTTTTGAATTTTTTCTCCATCTTTGACCCTAGGCCTTGACCTAGTGGTTTGTGACTCACAGTTGAGCTTTGATTTCAGGTTTACACATCCAAGTCCATAGTTGATGATGCTTCCTCACTTGAGCATTGATGTTTGCTCTAGATGTTGGCTAACCTTGAGTTGTTTTGTAGGCTTTGAGACCAAGTGGCTTAATAGCTTGTGCCTTGCTCACTGTTGCATTGCTTGCTTATCTGTCTGATTGTGTGATTGACTGTTGTCTGTCTGGTTGTTTGACTTGTAAACTGATTGGTTTAGATTTTTTCAGGTACCTAAGTTGCTTTGAGTTCTTTTGAACTTGCTTTTGCTTTGCTTGGTTGCTTAACCATTGAGGTATAATTCTCTGACTTCATGTAGTCTGGAATACCTGTCCTGTTATGTGGGCAGGCACCTGTCTGAAGCCCTCATTAAGAGGCAATGCTTGTGTTTGTTTACTTTTGTGCCAAGCAGGAAAAGTCCTCTTATGAGGCAATTGGCAGATAAAAGAGATGTGTAATCCATCTCCTGCTACTCAGTGTGTCATCCACTTTGCTCACACCATGTGTTGATGCATGGTGGATATTAACCCAAGATCTTTGTTGTGTCAGTCATATATGGAGAAGAGTTCCTACTTTCTGAACTCCCACACTTTCATTTGTCTGAAGCTCTCCCAGGCCAGGGATAAGAGCTGTGAGGTCTTACCCTCACTTCCCATTTCATCTGCTTCACCTTAACTCTCAATGTTATGGTTAAGAGCTAAATACACCCGATTCCAGTTGGCTTGTGTTTCACAGCCTAACCTTGTATGAGCCCAATTGTTTGCATATAGTGTGTGTGCTTGCTTTGTGTGCTTGTATGTATTTGTTTGTGTTGTTTAGGATAGCTTGCTCCCTGTGCAAGTTAGATAGAAACCTTAACATAGGGATCGTATGCATGACAACTTCTAGGCTCGAGTCGTAGTCTCCCTAGTAGTTTGTGTCTCCCTTTGTATCTGGTTAGGCTAGTCCTTTTTTCCCTGCGTAGGGGAACTACGTCGCCCTGATCCTCATACCAGATGAGGTACGTAGGCAGGAGATGAGCTGATCTCTCCGGGCACCCTTTTTCTTTTTCAACCCCTTTGTGTTGTGTTGGAGTCTGACGTAAGTCCAGCGATTGGCAGTCGATTTCCTGTTTGTGTTTTAGTTTGGTGTGCGTTAGCCGAGCTACGAGTGCTCTGATTCTTCTCTGGTTAGAGAAGATACGTATGCATAGGATGCGACATCCTAGCGAGCACGTTTTCCCCGGTCCCGAACTACGTCGACTCTGATGTCTGTGTATGACAGGCTACGTAGGCCCAGGATGCGATATCCTGCCGAGTCAGTTTCTCTTGTCTTTCTGTGTTTCCTTCCAGCCTTGTGTGGTGTTTGAGCAGTTTTTTAGCAACCTTATCCTTTCTTTTGTGCGTGGATCCCGTCGAGTACGACGGATGCGTAGGGATGCTAATACCTTCCCTTCGCATAACCGACTCCCGATCCCATCTCTTCATGGTCGCGAGACCATTCCTTTCCAGGTTTACTTCGAGCGTTTCCTTTCCCTCTTTTGGGATAAATAACGCACGGTGGCGGCTCTATTGTTTCGTTTTTCCGTGGGTTTTTTCGCATAATGCGACAGCTGGCGACTCTGCTGGGGACATAGAGAAGTTGACCTCTTGCTGGTCCATATTCCCTAAGCGATTCTCTCCTAGCGCTCTCTAGGATAGGGTTTGGTTGCTTTTGCTATTTCATTTATTGCATTCATTTATTTATTGTTTGCATTTATGTTTGCATTCATCATTTATTCATCTGTGCTGGTTGTGTTTGTCTCTCTGTTGGGGTGGAAGTTACGTGAGGTAAGAGGCCCAATACCCAGGCTATGAGTGAAATCTAGGACATCTAGGAATAGAGTGATTCAGGGGAAGCGGGTGGTATTGCGCCACTTAGCAGAACTTGATAGCACGAGCAGTTCAGACTCTGATGGGGTATTATCGTTACATACTTCGGGTGTGTATATGATGATATTCTATGAAAGGGTTATTTATGTTGTGTTTCTCTCAACCTTACCCTGGCCTAGATGACACCCGTGAGTGGGGAGGGAATGATCATTATTATAGGTACAGTTGGTGACTTGTCAGTGACTTGTTGGTGACTTGTATTCCTGTTGGTGACTTGGTTCAGAATTGTTGGGTCTCAGATGATTTGTGGGTCTCATATGATTTTATGGTTCCGAGTTCAGGCCGAAGCTTTGATCCTGTGCTCCGAGATACACAACCAGCCAGTCTTGTCTACATCATTTGCATCATAGCATGTTTATTTTCAAAAAAAAAATATGCAATGAAAAAATGAAAAAAGGAAAAAAGAAAAGAGAAAAAGAAAAAGCTAATCTCTTCATGCATATCATTTCTCAGGTTCATTCAGGGGTCTATTCATTGTGAGAGATGGCATCCGTTCCCGAGTTGAAGCGGAAGACTTGTTCCTACAGTTTTCACCGTGAGCCTGTGACATCCCTGATAGAGTTGAGCAACCTTGTGACCAGTGGTAATCAGAAGGGGTTTGTTGATCAGTATGGGGATTTGTTGACACTGTTGAAGATGGTGGTAGATCCAGTGTCGTTGCAGACTCTTCTACAGTTCTATGATCCAGAGCTCCATTGCTTCATTTTCCAGGACTATCAGTTAGCTCCTACTCTTGAAGAGTACTCTATTCTGATGAATATCCCGATCCGGTATCAGGTTCCTTTCTTGGACGTGCCTAAGGAGGTTGATTTTAGAGTTGTTGCCAGAGCTCTCCATTTGGGTATCAAAAAAGTGAGTGATAATTGGAAGTCCAGTGGGGATGTTGTGGGTTTGCCTTTGAAGTTCTTGTTGAGGATTGCTAGAGAAGAAGCAGGGAAGGGAAATTGGGAAGCTTTTCATGCTCAGTTGACCATCATGATATATGGGATTGTCTTGTTCCCGAGTATGCCCAACTTTGTGGATTATGCTGCAGTCATTATCTTCATTGGAGGAAACCCAGTTCCTACCTTGTTAGCTGACACTTACTATGCTATTCACAGTAGGCATGGCAAGGGTGGAGCTATCAGATGTTGCCTTCCGTTGTTGCTCAGATGGTTCTTGTCTCTTCTGCCAGTCAGTGGACCTTTTATGGATGCTCAGAGCACTCATAAGTGGACTCAGAGGGTTATGTCTCTTACCTCTTATGATATCAGGTGGCAGTCATACCGGATGGATGTGCGTAATGTCATCATGAGTTTTGGAGAGTTTCGTAATGTGCCACTTGTAGGGACTAAGGGTTGCATCAATTACAATCCGGTTCTTTCTCTTCGCCAGTTGGAGTTTGTGATGAACGGAAGACCACTTGATGCTGAGATAGCTGAAAGTGTGTATTTTGAGAAGCGGAGTGACCCTGCTAGATTGGAGCAGATAGGAAGAGCTTGGAAGACCATTGGTGTCAAGGATGCAGCTGTCCTAGGGAAGAAGTTTGTTGTTGTTGTGCCTGACTACACTGAGTGGGTCAAGAAGAGAGTGGAAACTTTGTTGTTGCCCTATGATAGGATGAAGCCTTTGCAAGAGCAACCACCTTTGATCCTTGCTGAGAGTGTACCTGCTGAGCAGTACAAGCAAGCCCTGATGGAGAATCGACGGTTGAAGGAGAAGGAGCAGGATACCTAGATGGAGCTCTACAAAGCCAAAGCTGATAAGTTGAACTTGGCTCATCAACTCAGAGACATGCAGGGTGTAGATGCTAGTGGAGTAAAAGGCAAGAAGAGATCTTATGAGGAGATGGAGGCACTGTTGAATGCAGAACACTGGGAGTGCTTGAGGTTGTAGAGAGCTGAGGCCAGCTATCAGAAGAAGATAAGAGACCCGGAGAAGCAACTCAGAGACAAAGACATCCAGTTGAAGAAGGAAGTAGACTTGAGACATGCATCAGAGAGCCAACTTGGAGGAGAAGTTGTGGAGCTTAGAAGACAATTGAAGGAGAAGATCACTCCCCTGCCAGAATGCTCAGAGTGTGACCTGTTGATAGACCAGTGCCACTACCTGAAGACTCTCATTCCTGGAAGCCATTTGTCTTAGCTTGTATCTCTATTGTGTATGTTGAGAATCACCTCCAGGCTTGTTGGATGGGATTCATTGTTGTACTCCGATCGTTTGGATCTTTGTTGACTTTGTTGTATGATCTTTGTTGCTCATATCTATAGATGAGATTGTTGGTGTTTCACCCTGTGCTCACTATCTTGTGTATGTTGCTTCTTTGTTTGTGCTACAGGTTGCCATTTCTTGAAGATGAATTAGGCTCTTGAATGCCTGAGAAATGAACATATCATGTGCATCATACGCATCATAAGCATCATACACATATCATTTTGCATTACAGGTGTTCTTGCTCAAGACTTCTCACTCTGGTTCCTGTGTCAGGCAGGATAGCTGATCAACGACCACACCGCTACTCAACCAGATTGAATCATCAGAGGAATATGGACCAGGTTCAAGCAGAATTGGCTGAGATGAGGGCTAACATGGCCCAATTTATGACAATGATGCAAGGGGTTGTTCAGGAACAAGAGGAGCTGCGTGCCTTAGCCCAGAGACAGGAAGCCTTGATTCCGCCGTCCAACCGTGCTTCACCAGTGGGTGTTCCGGTTCATGATAATGTTGCTGCTGCTCCCATCAATGACTACGCCGTAGGGGATGAATTGAGGGGTATCAGAATCAATGGACAGCCTTTTGCTGCAGAGACTGTTAATGCCAGAGCTACCCGGGCTCTCATTCGCCATCCTGCTCCGTTGGTCGACAGGCAGGAAGATATGTTTACTCTCCTCAGTGAGGATGATGAGGTTGTGGGAAGAGTTGAAGAAAGGGATCGAAAGGTTGATGCCCTTGCTGAGAATATCCAAGCTATGGAATGTCAGAACTCCCTGGGTTTTGATGTTACGAATATGGGTTTGGTGGAAGGGTTGAGAATCCCTTACAAGTTCAAAGCGCCCTCGTTCGATAAATACAACGGTACTTCTTGCCCACGCACCCACGTGCAGGCCTATTACAGGAAGATCTCTGCTTACACAGATGACGAAAAGATGTGGATGTACTTCTTCCAAGATAGCTTGTCTGGAGCTTCCTTGGATTGGTACATGGAGCTTAAGAGAGATTCTATCCGAAACTGGAGAGATTTGGGTGAGGCCTTCTTGAGGCAATACAAACATAATATGGACATGGCGCCGAGCCGGACTCAGTTGCAGAGTCTTTGTCAAAAATCAGGGGAGAGTTTCAAGGAGTACGCCCAGAGGTGGCGTGAATTGGCTGCAAGAGTACAACCCCCTATGCTGGAGAGGGAACTGACTGATATGTTTATTGGTACTTTACAGGGTGTGTTCATGGACCGGATGGGAAGTTGCCCATTCGGTAGTTTCTCGGATGTTGTGATATGTGGGGAGAGGACAGAAAGCCTGATCAAAGCTGGAAAGATTCAGGAGGTGGGTTCCTCGTCTTCCAAGAAACCATTTGCTGGGGCACCTCGCCGGAGAGAGGGTGAAACCAATGCTGTGCAACACGGTAGGAGGAATGTGAACAGAGGGAAATATCTCCAGGTTGCTGCTGTAACCATCCCATCACCTCAGCCTCGTCAACAACAACAGTAGAGAGTTCAATAACCACCACCACAACAACAACAACAATAACGTCCGTATCAACCGAGACAAAGGATGCCTGATCAACGTTTTGATCCGTTACCGATGACCTATGCTGAGTTGCTGCCTGAGTTGCTCAGATTGGGAATCATGGAGTTGCGTACCATGGCTCCGTTCACAAAGATACCACCTGGGTATGATGCCAACGTGCGTTGTGATTTCCACTCTGGTGCACCAGGGCACCACATTGAGAACTGTCGGGCTTTTCATCATAAGGTCCAGGACTTAATTGACGCCAAAACTATCAATTTTTCTCCTGTGCCGAATGTTGTAAACAATCCTATGCCTCCGCATGGTACACACAGAGTGAACAATGTTGAAGGGGGAGAGATTGAAGACTTGTTGGTTAGTGTTGAGGAGATCCAGACTACGTTGATTGTTGTGAAGGACCGTCTGTTGAATGGGGGCATATTCTCGGGTTGTTGTGAGGGCTGTATAGACTGTGCAGAGTCAGAGAATGGTTGTGATCAGTTGAAGGCTGAGGTGGGTTCCTCGTCTTCCAAGAAACCATTTGTTGGGGCACCTCGCCGGAGAGAGGGTGAAACCAATGCTGTGAAACACGGTAGGAGGAATGTGAACAGAGGGCAATATCTCCAGGTTGCTGCTGTAACCATCCCATCACCTCAGCCTCGTCAACAACAACAGCAGAGAGTTCAACAACCACCACCACAACAACAACAACAATAACGTCCGTATCAACCGAGACAAAGGATGCCTGATCAACGTTTTGATCCGTTACCGATGACCTATGTTGAGTTGCTGCCTGAGTTGCTCAGATTGGGATTCATGGAGTTGCGTACCATGGCTCCGTTGACAAATATAGCACCTGGGTATGATGCCAACGTGCGTTGTGATTTCCACTCTGGTGCACCAGGGCACCACATTGAGAACTGTCGGGCTTTTCATCATAAGGTCCAGGACTTAATTGACGCCAAAACTATCAATTTTGCTCCTGTGCCGAATGTTGTAAACAATCCTATGCCTCCGCATGGTACACACAGAGTGAACAATGTTGAAGGGGGAGAGATTGAAGACTTGTTGGTCAGTGTTAAGGAGATCCAGACTACGTTGATTGTTGTGAAGGACCGTCTGTTGAATGGGGGCATATTCCCAGGCTATTGTGAGGGCTGTATAGACTGTGCAGAGTCAGAGAATGGTTATGATCAGTTGAAGGCTGGTATTCAAAATTTGATTGACGAGGGTTGTTTACAGTTTGTTCGGGCCGAGAAGGATTGTGGAGTGGTGTCAACCGTCACCATTTATTTCAAACCGTCCGAGGGACGTGGTCAGAGGACTGGTAATGCGCCTACAACTAGTGGTACTCCTGTTACCATTTCTGCTCATGTAACCGTCAGTACTCCAACTACCATTGTTTCTTCGAGAGGAAGGGCTGTTGATAGTAGGGTCGTGCCATGGAAGTATGACAACGCTTATCGTAGTAACCGAAGGGCTGGAAGTCAGGTTAGGCCAGTGAATCAGTCTCCTGTGACAAATGGTGTGCCTAGTAAAACATCTGTGATTGCAAGCCCAGTGGTGGACAATGTTGGAGGACCCGGAGGTTTCACCAGAAGCGGTCGTCTGTTTGCCCCGCAACCATTGAGAGATAACAATGTTGAGGCTCTCGCCAAGGCTAAAGGTAAACAGGCCGTGGTTGATGAAGAACCTGCTCAAAAGGAGGCGCCTGAGGGCTCGTTTGAAAAGGACGTGGAGGAGTTCATGAAGATTATCAAGAAGAGTGACTACAAGATTGTAGATCAGCTGAATCAAACTCCGTCCAAAATTTCTATACTCTCGTTGCTTCTGTGCTCTAAGGCACACCGTAATGCCTTGTTGAAGATGCTGAATTTGGCTTACGTACCTCAGGAGATTTCTGTCAACCAGTTGGAGGGTGTGATTGCCAATGTGAGTACCAGGCATGGTGTGGGGTTCACAGATTTGGACTTAACGCCTGAAGGACGTAACCATAACAAGGCCTTGCACATCACCATGGAGTGTAAGGGCGCAGTGCTGTCTCATGTGTTGGTAGACACTGGCTCGTCGTTGAACGTGTTGCCTAAGAAGATCCTGGGTAAGATTGATGTGGAAGGGGTTATCCTTACTCCGAGCGATCTGATTGTTCGTGCTTTTGATGGATCCAAACGGTCTGTTTTTGGTGAAGTCACATTGCCGGTGAAGATTGGCCCGGAGGTTTTTGACATTATCTTCTATGTGATGGATATCCAGCCCGCCTATAGTTGTTTGTTGGGGCGTCCTTGGATTCACGCAGCTGGGGCAGTTTCGTCAACTCTCCACCAGAAGCTGAAGTATGTCTGGAACAGTCAGATTGTGACTGTGTGCGGTGAAGAAGACATTCTGGTGAGTCACCTATCCTCTTTCAAGTATGTGGAGGTGGATGGCGAGATCCATGAAACTTTATGCAAGGCATTCGAGACTGTTGCGCTTAAGAGGGTGGCTTTTGCTGAGCAGAAGAAGCCAAGTGCCTCAATTGCATCATATAAGCAGGCAGTGGAGGTTGTCAACTCTGGTAATGCAGAAGGCTGGGGCAAGATGGTGGATTTGCCTGTCAAAGAAGATAAGTTCGGAATTGGTTATCAACCCCTACAGGCAGAGCAGGATGTGCAGACAGGTCCAAGTACCTTTACCAGCGCCGGGCTGATGAATCACGGTGACGTCTTTGCAGCCAGTAATGAAGACGGGGACAGTGATTGTGATCTGGACAACTGGGTTCGCCCGTGTGCACCAGGGAAAGTGATCAACAACTGGACAGCAGGAGATGTGGTCCAAGTTACTCTTCAAACAGAGTAATTTTCTTTTGTTTTTCATTTTGCACAAAACCCTACGTTCTGCCCAAGGCGTAGTGGTTCATTGTAGGGCCTCATCATGTTTTTTTTCAATGATATCATTAATAAAGGACGTTTTGTAAACAATTTTGTGATCCTTGTCTTTCTATTTTTGTTTTCATTTTTCAAAAAAATAAAAATGGCAATGTTTTTGTTTTTGTGACTTTCTTGAACTCTTTTTTCTAAAACAAAGCATTAAACATGCAGAAGTGATCTTACGGACTCCACTATGAACCGTTCTGTTATGGCTCAGTATAATTTCAATAATCCCATCTACCAAGCTGAAGAGGAGAGTGAGGAAGACTGTGAACTCCCTAAAGAATTGGTCAGATTGTTGAAGCAGGAGGAAAGGGTCATCCAACCTCATCAGGAGGAGTTGGAGATTGTTAATCTTGGTACTGAGGATGCCAGAAAAGATATTAAGATCGGGGCTGCTTTGAAAGAAGACGTCAAGAGAAGGTTGATTGAGATGCTGAGAGAATATGTGGAGATATTCGCCTGGTCGTATCAAGATATGCCTGGGTTGGATACCGATATTGTGGTGCATAGGCTACCTCTCAGAGAAGAGTGTCCTTCAGTCAAGCAGAAGCTTCGGAGAACTAGTCCTTATATGGCTGTCAAGATCAAGGAAGAGGTTCAGAAGCAGTTGGACGCGGGTTTTTTGTCAGTGACGACTTATCCCCCGTGGGTGGCCAACATCGTTCCCGTGCCGAAGAAGGACGGCAAAGTCAGAATGTGTGTCGATTACCGGGATTTGAACAGAGCGAGTCCGAAAGATGATTTCCCATTACCTCACATTGATGTATTGGTTGATAATACGGCTCAATCCTCGGTTTTCTCTTTCGTGGATGGATTCTCTGGTTATAATCAGATTAAGATGGCGACAGAGGACATGGAAAAGACGACATTCATTACACCTTGGGGCACGTTTTGCTATAAGGTGATGCCATTTGGGTTGAAGAATGTCGGTGCTACCTATCAGAGGGCTATGACGACTCTCTTTCATGACATGATGCACAAAGAGATTGAAGTGTATGTGGATGATATGATTGCTAAGTCGCAGACAGAAGTGATTTGGTACCCATGCTGGTGGTCATGCAATGTCCAAGAAGTTGTTGAGAGCCGGTTATTACTGGATGACTATGGAATCCGATTGTTTCAAATACGCTCGGAAGTGCCATAAATGGCAGATCTATGCTGATAAGGTGCATGTACCACCAAGCCCTCTGAATGTCATGAATTCGCCTTGGCCGTTCACGATGTGGGGCATTGATATGATTGGGAAGATTGAGCCTACTGCTTCTAATGGACATCGCTTCATCCTGGTTGCGATTGATTACTTTTACCAAATGGGTGGAAGCAGCTTCCTATGCTAATGTTACCAAACAAGTGGTTGCCCGGTTCATTAAGAAGGAAATCATCTGTCGTTATGGGGTTCCCGAGAGAATCATTACTGACAATGGTTCGAATCTCAATAACAAGATGATGAAAGAGCTTTGTAAAGATTTCAAGATTGAACATCACAATTCTTCTCCTTACAGACCGAAGATGAATGGTGCTGTAGAGGCGGCAAACAAGAATATTAAGAAGATTGTGCAGAAGATGGTCGTGACGTACAAGGATTGGCATGAGATGCTGCCTTTTGCTTTGCATGGGTACCGTACCTCAGTACGTACGTCGACCGGGGCAACCCTGTACTCCCTTGTGTATGGTATGGAAGTTGTCTTACCTGTTGAAGTGGAGATTCCTTCTCTGAGGGTCTTGTTGGATGTTAAGCTTGACGAAGCCGAGTGGATTCGAACAAGGTTTAATGAGTTGAGCCTTATCGAAGAGAGACGGTTAGCAGTTGTGTGCCATGGGCAGTTGTATCAGAGAAGGATGAAGAGAGCCTTTGATCAGAAAGTGCGTCCTCGAAACTATCAGACTGGTGATCTAGTTTTGAAGAGGATTCTTCCTCCCGGTACAGATAACAGGGGCAAGTGGACTCCTAATTATGAAGGTCCATACGTTGTTAAGAAGGTTTTCTCCGGTGGAGCCTTGATGCTTACAACTATGGATGGTGAAGATTTTCCGTCCCCTATTAACTCAGATGTAGTCAAAAAATACTTTGCGTAAATTGACCCGCTGGACAAAAAGAATAAAAGAGTCCAGGCAAAAAAGGGCATCCCGGCGAACCAAAAAAAAAAGAGAAAAGGTTCGGGCAAAAGTTAGGGATAAAGAATGAAAAGAATTTGTACACCCGGTAAGTCGAAAACCCGCAAGGGCGGCTTAGGCAAAAATGGGTATCCCGGTGGATTGAAAACCCGAAAGGGAGATCCAGGCAAAAGAGGGATTAAAGCGAAGACTACAGTCTGAGTTATCTGTACTTCATCGCGCTTTATCGTCTACCATCTCGAAGGGTATGATCGGTTCAGTCGTTCTTCTCAGAAAGCAAGGAATTGGGAGAAACTTGAGGATCTGTGAGTCATAACAGAATTGGGAAATAGTGGATGCCGTATTCACATTGCCATTAGGATAGATTTTTCCTTTTGTGCGCAATTACCTCTTTCTAGGAATTGCTTCCTGATGTATTCGCCTTTTCAGGCCCATTTTCAAACAATAAAAGTCGTTATTCAGATAAATTGCTCTATTGTTTTTATTTTTTTTGTTTTGTTTGCAAAAACGTCTGAATTTTTGATAAACATTGCATATAAAACATGAAGGCTATACAATAACGTGCAGAAAGATAAAACATTTGAAAATCATTTTGAATATTGAGTACACTTGGGTGTATCTTGTCCACGCGATCCCCTGGGGCATATATGTCGTGTTGTTTTGCAGGTTTTCACCTTTGATTCCTGGCTGAAGCAGAAAAGCCACGGTTCGTTCAGGGATGTTGTCAGCACTGTCCAGTAGTGTAAGAGGATGGGGATGTTCCCCAGCAGGTGAAGCAAGTTCGGGACTTGTTTCTCCAGCATAGTCAAGATCAGGGACTCCCCAAGCAAGTCTGAAGGTTATCAGAACTATTTTTCCCTGCAGAGGAGTCTGTGGGTCGTGTGTCCCTCAGTAGCAAGATCAAAGGCTATTCTATCCCCGGCAGGTCTAAAGTTTTTAACTCCCCGGCAGGTCTAAAGTTTTTAACTCCCCAGCAGGCCTGGAAGTGGTTTATCCCCAGCTAGTCTGGAAGCTGCCAAGTTCCCCACTGAGTCTGAAGATTTTTTAATCCCCACCGAGTTGGAAAGATGTTGTATCCCCGGCAGAGGTGTCAGTGAGTAGTTTTATTCCCCAGCAGTCTGGTTTGAAGTACTGCTATCCCCAGCGTGGTCGTGAACGCTTTTCCCCGACAGGTTTGTGGATGTCTACCCCAGCTTGGTCTGGTATGCTATTCCCCAACAGAGTTATGCCTTTCCCCATCAGGGTGTGGAATGTTTTTCCCTAGCGGATTTCCCTAGCAGAGGTTTGTGTTGATGGTTTTCCCCAGCAAGCTCCCCGAGCGGACCAGGTTCGGCGAAAGTTATCTCCAGCAGAGTTTATCCTACCTGTGGATTGGCAGCTCTCCCCAGTAAAGTCGCCATTGGTTGTTTCCCTAGCGGAGTCCCCGAGTGGATTGTAACCGGTGAAGGTTGTCCCCGTTGGGATCCTTTCTCCAGCAGCAATGCTATTCCCCAGCATGAGTGAGAAGTCGGTGCTACTCCCCGCAGAGTATTCCTCAGACAGAGTATCCCCATAGAGTTGGAGAATCTAACCTGTTTGCTCCCCAGCAGGAGTGCATCATTTGCATTTTGCCTGTAGTAATCATTGCATCCTCAAATCGCGTAGTATTTCCATTCAATATGGAGCATTACGCCATGGAAAAATTCAAACATATGCATTCATGTGTTAAACCTAATCTGACCGTATCCCCGACAGAGGCGGATCGTTGTTCAACATCCGTACGGCACATTTGCTACAGTTGCTCCTGGCAGCATTCAGGATTGATAACTCCCCAGAGAGGTTTATTTCCTCACCCGTCCGTGAAAGGAAAGCTTGATTCTCCCCAGTGAGATCCCAACAAATGTTTATCCTTGCCTTGACGTATTGAAGATGTCATTCTTGTGATACCGGTAAGTGTCATGTTTGCACCCGTGTGTGTTCTTTCTTGGTGTCGGTAAACACCATTGTTTCGGTGTCGGTAAACATCGAGTCCTACTCCAGTCATCGGTAAGTGTCTGGTCGTCTTTTGTTGGTGTCGGTAAACATCGAGTCCCACTCCAGTCATCGGTAAATGTCTGGTCATCTTTGTTTGATGTCGGTAAACATCATCTTTCGATGTTCGTAACCTCTGTTCTTTCCTTCCCCAGTGAAGTGTTCACCTCTCCGTTGGTGTCGATAAATGTTGAGTTTTTCCTATTCGTTCGTTGACGTATAGTTGTATCCCTTTCCCATTCATCTATTGATGTCTGGTCACCTCTCCGTTGGTGTCGATAAACGTTGAGTTTTTTCCCAATCGTCCATTGGCGTTTAGTTGTATTAGCTTTTTCCCCATTAAGCTCACGTCTCCGTTGGTTTCGATAAACGTTGAGTTTTTCCCATTCGTCCGTTGACGTCTGGTTGTATATCTTGTTTCCCAGTCATCGGTAAATGTCTGGTCGTCTTTTTTTGATGTCGGTAAACATCATATTTCGATGTCGGTAAACATCGGGTCTCATCCCATTCATCGGTAAATGTCTGGTTGTTCCCCAGTCAGAGATCCCCAGTAGAGTCGTCGGTAAACGTCCTGTCTGGTTTCCAGTTGCAAATACCTTTTTCCTTCCCCAGTGAAGTGCTCACCTCTCCGTTGGTGTCGATAAACGTTGAGTTTTTCCCATTCGTCCGTTGACATTTGGTTGTATCGCTTCCTTTCCCATTCATCCGTTGATGTCTGGTCACCTCTCCGTTGGTGTCGATAAACGTCGAGCTTCTCCCGTTCGTCTGTTGACGTCTGGTCGAGTCTTCCCAGTCATCCGTTGATGTCTGGTCACCTCTCCGTTGGTGTCGATAAACGTTGAGTTTTTCCCATTCGTCCGTTGACGTTTGGCTGTATCTTTCCTTTGATAAAAATTAGAGATCCCCAGTAGAGTCGTCGGTAAATGTCTTGTCTGGTTACTGTTGCAAATATCCTGTTCATTTCCCGCAGAGTGCAAATTTCTACGGTTCTTGGTATTCAATCCCTGTTTACCTTGAAGGTCTGATAGTCGTTGCTCTCATCCGTTCAGGTTCCCAGTTGATTGAATAGGGGCAGTTGTAGCACCTCAAATTTGCACCTCTCATTTGTATATACATTTTCATTTTAGGTCATTAACATTCCATTTCATTTGCATAGTCCATCACACCTCATTAGGCAAGACTGGTCAGGAGATTCAACTGTGCAAGGCAACAAGAGCATTTTCCATGAGATCAAAGCCCTAGGGTGATTCCCATGAGTTCACATGACCCAAGGATCATTTTGAAGTGGTTTGACCAAGTGTTGAAGGCTCAGAACTCATCAGTCCATGTGCAAATCATCTGAGGCCCACAAAAGTCAACAGAAGTCAACTGCACAATCAATTGTGAATTTGAAGGTGGGAAGTGGTTAGAGAGGCTTCATTCATGTTCAAACAAGTCTCATTTGACATTTCAAACATCAACATTGAAGGATTTGAAGCCAGATCAAGACTTTCCAAAAATAGCAGGTGACCTGTAATTTGAACTTTCCAAAAATAGCAGGTGACCTGTAATTTGAACTTTCCAAAAATGGAAAGGTTTTGGCCCAACTTAAACTCAAGATTACATCATCAATAAAGCTTGAAATGAAATTTTGTCCAACATGAAAGTTGAAGATCTTTCTCTCCCATTTCCAAAAAGTCAAAGATCATGAATTTCTCATGTGTGGTTGAGGAGATATGGTCCAATCATGGCAAAGTGTGTTTGAAAATTCAAATGGACATAACTTTCAAACCAAAACTCCAATTTGGGTGGTTCTTTTTGCATTTTAATCCTTATAACATGTATTTTCCAAGCATACCATTATTTGACATGAATTTCATTTGCATGGCCTTTGGTTTATTCATGAAGTTTTGGGAAGAAAATTTCATAAACTCTTTTTGAATGATCATGAGCATACCAAACCAATTCTAATATGTGCATGAACTCATTTTTAGTGGTTTTGGGCCAAGAATGTGCACTGTTCACGTGCATGGGGGTGCATGGAGTGAAAATTTCATTTTTGCACTTACACCACAAAATGGATTAATCACAATTGCATTTGGCCTAAGCAAGTTTTAAAGATGATTAGCATGGAGTATAAATGGTTAATCATAACTGTTTTGGTCATTAACACATTTCAGATCTAGATTCAAGAAAAATCACAAAATTTTCCTCTCAATTTTTTTCCAAAATTCTTCAAACACAAACACTTTCTATTGATCAATTCATCATTCTGAGGTGTTGTTGAGTAGAATTGGACGTGGAATCAAGAGAAATTGTGGTATATTGAGTTGGATTCAAAGTGTGAAGCATCCATGGCAGTTAAAGATTAAGCTGAATTCAGGTGAAATCGAGCCTCCATTTCATCCTCATTTACCTCCACAAGCATTATAGAAGGATTCTGGAGCATCTCAAGCCTTGAAGCAAGCTGAATCCAACCTCTGTTCTTCAAGAGGTCAGAATTCGAGTTCCTTATTTTTGCAAATCCTTGTGATATTCATGTAGAGCTTGGTTTAGTGATGATGCTGATATAAAATTCGAGTGATTTGGTGTTGTTTTGAGCAAGATACATGCATTTCAAGTTTTGATATTAATCTTTCTTTTCTTCGATTTGGCTTGGATATGTTGTTTTTGTATGATTTGTTCATGGATCCTTGATGTATGTGTGATGATGAACCAATTGCTGTGCTCATTTTTCATTTCTGGAATATTTTTGTGAAATCTGGAAAAAATTGCATGAAGATCTTCATGATCTTCATCGTTCATGCATGGTGTTCTTCATTTTCCAGATTTGCTACAACCTTGCTACAGATTAGCTACGAAAACTTGCATGTGTTTTTTGAATTTAGCTACGAATGCCATGCAGCGCGCCAGGTTTAGGGTTGGATGTCAAAACGGCAGCGTTTTGAGGTTGGCGCGCGCTGGTGATTCAAAATTGGCCTTGGTTCGATCCTGGTTGGGAACATTTCCATATTGCCTTGCATTTTCTCATATTCCCTTCATGTTTCATGCTTGCTCCATTTCATTTTTCAAAATCTTTCTCAAATTCAAAAACTCACCATAAATTGAAAATTATTCCAATTGACCTCCAATTTTTTGCATCACGATCCTCATTCTGTCTACTTTTTTGTGATCATTAAAATGCAAGTTGTGCCTGGCTTAAAAAATGATTTTCCCTAGGATGATTGCACATGTATGTATGTTTGACCTTGCCTTGTTCCATTCATCATAAAATGCTCAAAAATGATCCAATGCTTCTGAAATTTTGTGTGTGATTTCTAGACATGTTGAGTGATGTTTTGGCTTTGGTTTGAGATTTTTCCCATGATCCATCTCTGTTTTATGCTCATGCTAAGTTGGTGTGACAATTTGTGTCACACATTTGGTTGTCTGTTTTATGCTATGTGATTGCCATGCCTAATGATGTCCAATGCCTCTAATTTTTTGTGTGATGATCATGTTATATGTCCTATTTACTCATGAATTTTGTCAAGATTATTTGAGTCATTTTTGATTTGATGTGCATTTGTTTCTTCTGATGTCTCAATGTGATTACCATTTGCATGCCTTGCCATGTTTTGTTCATGAAATGAATTTGGTTAATGATTTTGATATGGGACTTTTTGAGATGTATTCTTGATTGAATGAAGATGATTCATGTTAAATTTCATGTTCTGTTTTGGATTTTTGATTCATCTTTGACCCTAGGCTTTGATCTAGTGGTTTGTGGCTTACATGTGGGCTTTGATTTCAGGTTTAAACTTCCAAGTCCATAGTGGGTGATGCTTCCACATTTGAGCATTGATGTTTGCTCTTGATTACTAACATTTGTGTGTTTTGTAGGTTGATGTTAGCTCATTTGAGTTTGCCTTGTGGCTTGCACATTGTGAACATTGTCTGTCTGTTTGTTATTGCCTGATGACTGTTGATTGTTTGTCTGTACAGTTGAACTGATTGGTTTAGATTTTTCACAGGTACCTAAGTTGCTTTGAGTTCTTTTGCACTTGCTTTTGCTTTGCTTGGTTGCTTAACCACTGAGGTATAATTTCTCTGACTTCATGTAGTCTGGAAGACCTGTCCTGTTATGTGGGCAGGCACCTGTCTGAAGCCCTCCTTAAGAGGCAATGCTTGTGAATGTTTACTTTTGTGCCAAGCAGGTAAAGACCTCTTATGAGGCAATTGGCAGATAAAAGAGATGTGTAGTCCATCTCCTGCTATTCAGTTGTGTCATTCACCCTGCTCACACCATTGTGTTGATGCATTGTGGATAATAGCCCAAGATCTTTGTTGTGTCAGTCATATGTGGAGAAGAGTTCCTACATTCTGAACTCTCACACTTTCATTTGTCTGAAGCTCTCCCAGGCCAGGGATAAGAGCTGTGAGGTCTTATCATCACTTACCATTTCATCTGCTTCACCCTAACTCTCAATGTTAGGGTTAAGAGCTAACTACACCCGATTCCAGTTGGCTTGCTTATGCAGCCTAACCTTGTATGAGCCCAAACTGTTTGCATATAGTGTGTGTGCTTGTTTATTGTGCTTGTGTTTGTTTGACTGTGCTGTTTAGGATAGCTTGCTCCCTGTGCAAGTTAGGTAGAAACCTCAACCTAGGATCATTATGGATTACATGATAACTATTAGGCTCGAGTCAGTCTCCCTTCTAGTTGGTCATTTCCCAGTCTCTGGTTAGGTTAGAAGTTCTTTCCCTGTGTAGGGGAACTACGTCGCCCTGATCCTCATACCAGATGAGGTACGTAGGCAGGAGATGAGCTGATCTCTCCGGGCGCCCTTTTTCTTTTTCAACCCTTTTGTGTGTGTTGGAGTCTGACATAAGTCCTACGATTGGCAGTTGGTTTCCTGTGTGTGTGTTTGCCTGCTTGTGTGGAGTCTGACGTAAGTCCAGCGATTGGTGTAACACCCCGATAATAATATGTATTTATTTAAATTAAATTAATAATATGTTTATTAATTTAATTAGAATATTTGAATTATTATTATTATTTTGGAATAATAATTATTGGGATAATTATTTAGTGGAATAATATTATTGGAGTATATAAGTTGGAATAATAAAAAGTCCCAATTTTTGGAAAAAGGTTTTCACGTGAAAAGGGAAAAGAGGCAGAAAGGGCAAAAGGCAGAGCAAGAGAAGAGGAGGAGCTTGAAGCTGCGGAATTTGCCGGATTACTCAGGTAAGGGGGGTTTATCATCAATTAACGGGTATTATGGGAGGATATGTACTGGGTAGTGATAGACCATTGTTTTACCTATGATTGGATGATATATGTTGAATTGTGAACTGTTGAGATGAACGAAAATTGGAATAAAATTGACGAAATTCGTAGGAATTAGAGGTAGAAAGGTTAGAAATTTGTGAAATCGAAAGTGTATGATTCGTGTTAGATGATATGAATGAATTGTGTGTGAAATTTGGACTGTAGAAGGTTGAATTGGATAGGTCTCGTAGCAGAGAAAGCCATTGCAGATCTGAGAGCTCTGGTCTCTGGTCATACGCGTATGGCACTAGGCAATACGCGTATGAGATGTTGGTACGCGTATGGGGGGAAGCCTTACGCGTATGGGAGAGAAAGATGACATTTTGAACGTGAATTGGTCTCTGTTGGTACGCGTAATGGGAAGTTGTTACGCGTAGCATACGCGTATGAGACAGGTGATACGCGTATGAGTTGGGCGAGGAAATGCACAATACGCGTATGAGAGTGGGCAATACGCGTATGGAGTTGGCCAGGTTTGGGCAATACGCGTATGGCATGGGCAGTACGCGTATGGGCAGAGTTGGGATTTTCCTGAACTGTTGTTGTGCAGTTTTTGGTTGTTTAGGCTGAGTGATGTACTTAGCTGAGATATGATGTTGTAGGGATCATTTCCCGTTGTTTTGAGTGGTATAGGTATTAGTAGAGCGGGCTAGTACTGTGTTTGGTTATGTGGCATGATATGATATGCTTTTGTGAGTAATTATGTTGATAATGTGTGATGGTATACATGATGATGTGAATGTATACGTTTGTGAATAGACTGTATTATGGCTTAGAGTGTGAGCATGTGTCTATTCTTGATTATTGTTGATGTTTGCATTGCTAGGTGATTAGCATGCATGTTGTGGCCCATTTGGGGTGGTAGCTAATTCCCATGGTGAGGAATTAGTGAGTATATCATTTGATTGTTGTTGTTGATGTTTGCATGCTAGGTGATTAGCGTGCATTTCATGGCCCATTTGGGGTGGTAGCTAATTCCCATGGTGAGGAATTAGTGAGTGAGTCACTATGTCTCAAATGAGTGGGACTAGTGAGCTTGGTAGCCGTGCCTGGATTTGGACGGTGAGGTTGAACTATATGTTCACAAATAGTCGGTACCGCATGCATAGAGTCTCATTGCATAATGAATGTATGGCATATAATATGAATGGATGTATTCCAGTATTATATGTGTATTGTGTGTTGTGTTATTGATGTTGAATATGGTTGAGAATCTACTGTTGAGTATGATATTTGAACGAATATTGTTGTTGCTGAATGCGTAGTCTGATTAGGGTGAATTAATGTGTTAATTACTTGGCATTACATATTGTTCTATAATGCTTATTATATTGATTGAGGAACTCACCCTTACGCCTATTTTTCAGGTAACGAGAAATGAGTTGAGTAGAAGCTAATGCTTGGAGTCTAGAGTAGTTCTTATGGGTCATGCTCTGATAGATGTAACATCGGGAGGGGATGTCTTAATTGATTTGATATTGGTTGTTGATGATTTACATGTATTGTGTTACATGTTTTACATTGAGTTGAATTTTATTCCGCTGCGAATTATGCAAAAGAATCTTATTTTGATTAAATAAATGAGCATGACAGGACATTTTGATAATTTTGTGAAATGATTGTGTGACACCCTTCGGGGCATAATTACTCTGATGAATATATATTGTTATTTTAATTATAATAATTTGGGGTATTAAGAAGGGTGTTACATTAGTGGTATCAGAGCATAGTCGGTCGTGTCGAGTCGTAGTTATTCTGTTTCTCCTGTACGGGATAGGTGTTGTGTAACCCTATCAGTACTTATTTGTTTAGCTTGTTTGGGTTTTCAGAATAGAGATGGCTGGAAGAGGTAGAGATGATGCTGCGATTGCTGAGGCTCTGGGTATGCTAGCTGGAGTACTTGGAGGAAATCCGAATGTTGTGGGAATGGGAGCTGCTCGTCAGTTGAGTGAGTTCCAGAAGAACAATCCTCCAATGTTTAAGGGAGCATACGATCCAGATGGTGCTCAGAAGTGGTTGAAGGAGATTGAGAGGATCTTCAGAGTAACTGAGTGTGCTGATAACCAGAAGGTCAGGTTCGGTACACATATGCTGTCGGAGGAAGCTGATGATTGGTGGGTTGCTACCCGCACTGAGTTGGAAACTGCTGGAGATGCTGAGATTTCTTGGGCTGTGTTCAGAGAGAGATTTCTGAGGAAGTATTTTCCCGAGGATGTCAGAGGAAAGAAGGAGATAGAGTTCTTGGAATTGAAGCAGGGTGACAGGTCCGTTACGGAGTATGCTGCTAAGTTCACAGAGCTGTCGAAGTATTATACTCCCTATGCTGAGGCTGCTGGGGAATTTTCCAAATGTGTGAAGTTTGAGAACGGGTTGCGTCCCGAGATCAAGCAGGCGATTGGATATCAGAGGATTAGAGTGTTTTCTGATTTGGTTGACTGTTGCAGGATTTTCGAACAGGATTCCAAGGCTAGAGCAGAGAGCTATCAGCAAAGGGTTGATAGGAAAGGCAAGAGTCAGAATGACCGTGGAAAACCGTATGCAGCTGGCAAGGGTTTTCAGAGACAGAGTGGGATGAAGAGGCCTAGTGGGGGAGACTCTAGTGCTCCTGCTAAGTGTTACAGATGTGGTCAGGATGGACATCGTATCCATGAGTGTACCAGTAATGAGAAGAAATGTTTCAAGTGTGGAAAAGGTGGTCATTTAGCTGCAGATTGCCGGTTGAAGACTGTGACTTGTTTCAACTGTGGAGAGTTGGGTCATATCAGTCCACAGTGTCCTAAGCCGAAGAAAGAGAATCAGTCAGGAGGCAAGGTCTTTGCTTTATCGGGTTCTGAGACTTCTGCAGATGATCGTTTGATCCGAGGTACGTGTTATATTAATGGCTTCCCTCTTGTAGCTATTATTGACACAGGTGCTACTCATTCTTTTATATCTTTGGATTGTGCTGTGAAACTTAAGTTAGAGATATCTGAAATGCTTGGAAGTATGGTGATTGATACTCCTGCGAAGGGTTCAGTAACTACTACTTCAGTTTGTCTAAGTTGTCCCTTGAGTATTTTTGGTAGAAACTTTGGGATAGACCTTGTGTGTCTTCCACTAGTACAGGTTGATGTTATCCTGGGTATGAACTGGTTAGTGTTTAACCGAGTCTATATCAACTGTTTTGATAAGACTGTGATTTTTCCTGAGATTGAGGAAGGGAAGAATTTGTTCCTATCTGCAAGACAGGTGAATGAGGCAGTAGTAGATGGGGCAGAGTTGTTTATGCTGTTGGCGACTATGGAAGCTAAAGATAAACTAGTGATTGGTGATCTAGCTGTGGTGTGTGATTTTCCTGATGTGTTTCCGGAAGAGGTGAATGAATTGCCGCCAGAGCGTGAAGTTGAGTTCTCGATTGATTTGGTACCTGGTACTAGACCGATATCGATGGCTCCATATCGTATGTCTGCTGTTGAGTTAGCTGAATTGAAGAGTCAATTGGAAGATCTGTTGGATAAGAAATTCATTCGTCCGAGTGTGTCACCGTGGGGTGCACCAGTGTTGTTGGTTAAGAAGAAAGAAGGTACTATGAGGTTGTGTGTGGACTACAGGCAACTGAATAAAGTGACGATCAAGAATCGGTATCCTTTACCGAGGATTGATGATTTGATGGATCAATTGGTTGGTGCTAGTGTGTTCAGCAAAATAGACTTGAGATCTGGGTATCATCAGATACGTGTGAAAACTGAAGATATTCAGAAGACTGCTTTCAGAACGAGGTATGGACATTATGAGTATTCTGTAATGCCTTTTGGTGTGACTAATGCGCCTGGAGTATTTATGGAGTATATGAATAGGATTTTCCATCCGTATCTAGATCAGTTTGTCGTGGTGTTTATTGATGACATTTTGGTGTATTCGAAATCTGAAGAAGAGCATGCTGAGCATTTGAGAGTGGTTTTGGGAGTTCTGCGAGAAAAGAAGTTATTTGCTAAACTGTCTAAGTGTGAATTTTGGTTAGAAGAAGTTAGTTTTCTTGGGCATGTGATTTCAAGAGGTGGTGTTGCTGTTGATCCTTCTAAGATAGAAGCGGTATCTAGGTGGGAAGCTCCGAAGTCAGTTTCTGAGATAAGGAGTTTTCTTGGACTTGCAGGTTATTATAGGAAGTTTATTGAGGGATTTTCCAAGTTGGCGTTACCGTTGACAATGTTGACTAGAAAGGGGCAAGCATTTGTTTGGGACTCAAAGTGTGAAGAAGGTTTCCAAGAGTTAAAGAGAAGGTTGACTACTGCTCCTATTCTGATATTACCGAGTTCGTCGGAACTATTTGAGGTTTTTTGTGATGCTTCATTGTTGGGTTTAGGTGGTGTGTTGATGCAGAATAAGCAGGTTATAGCTTATGCTTCGAGACAGCTAAGGGTTCATGAGAGGAATTATCCGACACATGATTTAGAGCTGGCAGCTGTGGTATTTGTTCTGAAGTTATGGAGGCATTATTTGTATGGATCAAGATTTGAAGTTTTCAGTGACCATAAAAGTTTGAAGTATTTGTTTGATCAGAAAGAGCTGAACATGAGACAGAGAAGATGGTTAGAATTTTTGAAGGATTATGACTTTGGTTTGAATTACCATCCGGGTAAAGCAAATGTAGTAGCTGATGCATTGAGTCGGAAATCATTACATATGTCTATGTTAATGGTTAAGGAATTGGATTTAATTGAGCAGTTTAGAGACTTGAGTTTGGTGTGTGAGAGTACTCACAACAGTGTTAAATTGGGAATGTTGAAGTTAACAAGTGGGATTTTGGATGAGATCAGAGAGGGTCAGAAATCCGATGCACTTTTAGTTGATAAGTTGACTTTAGTGAATCAAGGTCAGGGTGGTGAATTCCGAGTTGATGAGAATGGTGTTTTGAGATTTGGTAATCGGGTGTGTATTCCAGATGTTACAGGACTTAAGAAGAGTATTCTTGAAGAAGGACATCGTAGTGGTTTGAGTATTCATCCTGGAGCTACGAAGATGTATCATGATTTGAAAAGATTATTTTGGTGGCCGGGAATGAAAAGAGAAATTGCAAGTTTTGTGTATTCCTGTTTGACTTGTCAGAAGTCAAAGATTGAGCACCAGAAGCCGTCTGGGCTAATGCAACCGTTGGCTATTCCAGAGTGGAAGTGGGATAGTATCAGTATGGATTTTGTTTCGGGTTTACCGAGGACGAGTAAGAATTTTGAGGCTATTTGGGTGATTGTTGACAGATTGACAAAGTCGGCTCATTTCATTCCGATCAGAATGGATTATCCGTTAGAGAGGCTAGCTGGGTTGTATATTGAGAAGATTGTAAGTTTGCATGGTATTCCGTCGAGTATTGTCTCGGACAGAGATCCTAGATTTACATCGAAGTTCTGGGAAGGTTTGCAGAAGGCCTTGGGAACTAAGCTGAGATTGAGTTCTGCATATCATCCGCAGACTGATGGACAGACTGAGAGGACGATTCAGTCATTAGAAGATCTTTTGAGAGCTTGTGTTTTGGAAAAAGGAGGTGCTTGGGATTGTTATTTGCCTTTGATTGAGTTTACCTACAACAATAGTTTTCATTCGAGCATTGGTATGGCACCGTTTGAAGCTTTGTATGGTAGGAGATGTCGGACACCGTTATGTTGGTATGAGTCCGGTGAGAGTGCTGTGGTTGGACCGGAGATTGTTCAACAAACTACGGAAAAGATTAAGATGATTCAGGAGAAGATGAGAATTGCTCAGAGTCGTCAGAAGAGTTATCATGATAAGAGGAGGAAGTCACTTGAGTTCCAAGAGGGAGATCATGTGTTTCTTCGTGTTACTCCGATAACTGGTGTTGGTCGAGCTTTGAAGTCGAAGAAGTTGACACCTCGATTTATTGGTCCCTATCAGATTTTGGAGAGGATAGGAGAGGTAGCCTATCGTATCGCCTTACCACCGTCGCTTGCGAATTTACATGATGTTTTTCATGTGTCTCAGTTGAGGAGATACATTCATGATCCGTCGCATGTTGTCCAAGTAGATGATGTACAGGTGAGAGATAACCTGACTGTTGAAACATCACCTATGAGGATTGAGGATCGAGAGTTGAAGCAGTTGCGGGGTAAAGAGATTGCCTTGGTGAAGGTAGCTTGGGGAGGACCAGCAGGTGGCAATGTGACTTGGGAACTCGAGAGTCAGATGAAGGAGTCTTATCCGGAGTTGTTCGCTTGAGGTATGTTTTTGAGGACGAAAACTCTTTTAGTGGGGGAGAGTTGTAACACCCCGATAATAATATGTATTTATTTAAATTAAATTAATAATATGTTTATTAATTTAATTAAAATATTTGAATTATTATTATTATTTTGGAATAATAATTATTGGGATAATTATTTAGTGGAATAATATTATTGGAGTATATAAGTTGGAATAATAAAAAGTCCCAATTTTTGGAAAAAGGTTTTCACGTGAAAAGGGAAAAGAGGCAGAAAGGGCAAAAGGCAGAGCAAGAGAAGAGGAGGAGCTTGAAGCTGCGGAATTTGCCGGATTACTCAGGTAAGGGGGGTTTATCATCAATTAACGGGTATTATGGGAGGATATGTACTGGGTAGTGATAGACCATTGTTTTACCTATGATTGGATGATATATGTTGAATTGTGAACTGTTGAGATGAACGAAAATTGGAATAAAATTGACGAAATTCGTAGGAATTAGAGGTAGAAAGGTTAGAAATTTGTGAAATCGAAAGTGTATGATTCGTGTTAGATGATATGAATGAATTGTGTGTGAAATTTGGACTGTAGAAGGTTGAATTGGATAGGTCTCGTAGCAGAGAAAGCCATTGCAGATCTGAGAGCTCTGGTCTCTGGTCATACGCGTATGGCACTAGGCAATACGCGTATGAGATGTTGGTACGCGTATGGGGGGAGCCTTACGCGTATGGGAGAGAAAGATGACATTTTGAACGTGAATTGGTCTCTGTTGGTACGCGTAATGGGAAGTTATTACGCGTAGCATACGCGTATGAGACAGGTGATACGCGTATGAGTTGGGCGAGGAAATGCACAATACGCGTATGAGAGTGGGCAATACGCGTATGGAGTTGGCCAGGTTTGGGCAATACGCGTATGGCATGGGCAGTACGCGTATGGGCAGAGTTGGGATTTTCCTGAACTGTTGTTGTGCAGTTTTTGGTTGTTTAGGCTGAGTGATGTACTTAGCTGAGATATGATGTTGTAGGGATCATTTCCCGTTGTTTTGAGTGGTATAGGTATTAGTAGAGCGGGCTAGTACTGTGTTTGGTTATGTGGCATGATATGATATGCTTTTGTGAGTAATTATGTTGATAATGTGTGATGGTATACATGATGATGTGAATGTATACGTTTGTGAATAGACTGTATTATGGCTTAGAGTGTGAGCATGTGTCTATTCTTGATTATTGTTGATGTTTGCATTGCTAGGTGATTAGCATGCATGTTGTGGCCCATTTGGGGTGGTAGCTAATTCCCATGGTGAGGAATTAGTGAGTATATCATTTGATTGTTGTTGTTGATGTTTGCATGCTAGGTGATTAGCGTGCATTTCATGGCCCATTTGGGGTGGTAGCTAATTCCCATGGTGAGGAATTAGTGAGTGAGTCACTATGTCTCAAATGAGTGGGACTAGTGAGCTTGGTAGCCGTGCCTGGATTTGGACGGTGAGGTTGAACTATATGTTCACAAATAGTCGGTACCGCATGCATAGAGTCTCATTGCATAATGAATGTATGGCATATAATATGAATGGATGTATTCCAGTATTATATGTGTATTGTGTGTTGTGTTATTGATGTTGAATATGGTTGAGAATCTACTGTTGAGTATGATATTTGAACGAATATTGCTGTTGCTGAATGCGTAGTCTGATTAGGGTGAATTAATGTGTTAATTACTTGGCATTACATATTGTTCTATAATGCTTATTATATTGATTGAGGAACTCACCCTTACGCCTATTTTTCAGGTAACGAGAAATGAGTTGAGTAGAAGCTAATGCTTGGAGTCTAGAGTAGTTCTTATGGGTCATGCTCTGATAGATGTAACATCGGGAGGGGATGTCTTAATTGATTTGATATTGGTTGTTGATGATTTACATGTATTGTGTTACATGTTTTACATTGAGTTGAATTTTATTCCGCTGCGAATTATGCAAAAGAATCTTATTTTGATTAAATAAATGAGCATGACAGGACATTTTGATAATTTTGTGAAATGATTGTGTGACACCCTTCGGGGCATAATTACTCTGATGAATATATATTGTTATTTTAATTATAATAATTTGGGGTATTAAGAAGGGTGTTACAATTGGCAGTCGGTTTCCTGTGTGGTTTTGTTTGGCGTGCGTTAGCCGAGCTACGAGTGCTCTGATTCTTCTCTGGTTAGAGAAGATACGTATGCATAGGGTGCGACATCCTAGCGAGCACGTTTCCCCCATTCCCGAACTACGTCGACTCTGATGTCTGGGTCTAATAGACTACGTAGGCCCAGGATGCGATATCCTGCCGAGTCTGTTTCGTCCGTCTTTTTTGTGTTTGTTTCCAGTGTGTGTGCAGTTTGTGAGCAGCTTTAGCAACCTTATTCTTTCTTTTGTGCATGGATCCCGTCGAGTACGACGAATACGTAGGGGTGCTAATACCTTCCCTTCGCATAACCGACTCCCGATCCCATCTTTCTCTGGTCGCGAGACCATGTTCTTTCCAGGTTTACTTCGAGTGTTTCCTTTCCCTCCTTTAGGATAAATAACGCACGGTGGCGGCTCTGTTGTTTCGTTTTCCCGCCGGTTTTTCGCGTAATGCGACAACCACACATTGATATGTTGGTAGATAATATAGCTAAATTCAAAGATTTTCGTTTATGGACGGATTTTCCGGTTATAATCAAATCAAGATGGCACCTGAAGATATGGAGAAGACCGTATTCGTTACACCCTGGGGAACATTCTGTTATAGAGTGATGCCTTTTGGTTTAATGAATTCTGGTGCAACGTACCAGAGAGCTATGACCACTCTTTTTCATTATATGATGCATAAAGAGATTTGAGAATATGTTGATGATATGATTGCTAAATCAATGATGAGGAAGCACGTGTTGAGCATTTGTTGAAGTTATTCCAACGTTTGAGGAAGTACAAACTCCGCTTAAATCCCAATAAGCGTACTTTTGGTGTTCGTTCTGGTAAGTTGTTGGGCTTTATTATCAGCGAGAAGGGTATTGAGGTTGATCCTTCCAAGGTTAAAGCAATAAAAGAAATTCCTACGCCCAAAACTGAGAAGTAAGTCAGAGGTTTCCTCGACCGCTTGAATTATATTTCAAGATTCATATCGCATATGACTGCCACGTGTGCGCCTATATTCAAACTTCTTTGGAAAGATCAGTCTTGTCATTAGACCGGTGATTTCCAGAAAGCTTTTGACAATATCAAAGAGTATTTGCTTGAGCCTTCGATTCTGTCTCTCCGATTCTGTCTCCACCTGTTGAAGGAAGACCTTTAATCATGTATTTGATTGTGCTTGATGATAGTATGGGTTGTGTTCTTGGTCAGGAAGATGAATCTGGAAAGAAAGAATATGAAATCTACTACCTCAGTAAGAAGTTCACCGACTGTGAGACTCAGTATTCTATGCTAGAAAAGACATGTTGCGCATTGGCTCGGGCTGCTAAGCGTCTGCGTCGGTATATGTTGAATCATACTACTTGGTTGATATCTAAAATGGATCCAATCAAGTACATTTTCGAGAATCCTGCTTTAACTGGGAGGATTGCCTGTTGGCAGATGTTGTTATTCGAGTATGATATTGAATACCGATCTCAAAAAGCGATTAAAGGTAGTATCTTGGCTGACCATTTGGCTCACCAACCGATTGAAGATTATCAATCAGTGTAGTATGATTTTATGATGAAGAGATCTTGTACCTGAAAATGAAAGATTGTGATGAACCATTGCTGGAAGAAGGGCCAGAACCTGGTTCCCGTTGGGGCATGGTATTTGATGGAGTTATTAATCAGTACGGTAATGGCATTGGGGAAGTGATTATTACTCCTCAAGGCACTCATTTTCCATTTACACCTAGATTGATTTTCAAATGTACAAACAATATGGCTGAGTATGAGGCTTACATTATGGGGCTTGAAGAGGCCATTGATCTCAGAATCAAGTATCTTGACGTCTATGGAGGTTCATCTTTGGTTGTGAATCAGATCAAAGATGAATAGGAGACAAATCAACCCGGTTTGATACCATATAGAGATTATGCGAGGAGGATTTCAACTTTCTTTACAAAGGTTGAGTTTCATCATATCCCTCGAGATGAAAACCGGATGGCAGATGCTCTTGCAACGTTGGCTTCTATGATCATGGTGAAATTTTGGAATGAGGTTCCCAATCTGACTGTGACGCGTCTTGATATGCCAGCTCATGTGTTTGTTGTTGAAGAGGTTAAAGACGAGAAGTCGTGGTATTTTGATATTAAGTGTTTCCTCCAAAGTCAGATTTATCCGCCTGGGGAATCTTTGAAAGATAAGAAGACTTTGAGAAGATTAGCTGGCAATTTCTACCTGAATGGTGATGTTCTTTACAAGAGAAACTTTGATATGGTTCTGCTCAGATGCGTGGATAGACACGTAGTAGACTTATTGATGACTGAAGTCCATGAAGGTTCCTTTGGTACTCATTCCAATGGACATGTTATGGCTAAGAAGATGTTGATAGTAGGTTACTATTGGCTGACAATGGAATCGGACTGTTGCAAGTTTGTGAAAAAATGCCATAAGTGTCAAATTTATGCAGATAAGATTCATGTTCCTCCAACACTATTGAATGCCATTTCCTCTCCATGGCCCTTCTCCATGTGGGAAATTGGTATGATTGGCATGATTGAGCCTAAAGCTTCGAACGGACATCATTTCATTTTGGTGGCTATTGATTATTTCACAAAGTGGGTTGAAGCGACATCGTATGTGAACGTAACCAAGCAAGTTATTGTAAGGTTTATCAAGAATCAGATTATATGTCAGTATGGTGTCCGAAGAAAGATCATTACTGATAATGGATCGAACTTAAACAATAATATGGTGGAAGCTCTTTGCAAAGACTTCAAGATTGCACATCATAATTCTTCTCCCTACAGACCTAAGACGAATAGGGTTGTTGAAGCTGCGAACAAGAACATCAAGAAAATCATTCAGAAAATGGTTGTAACATACAAAGATTGGCATGAAATACTCCTGTTTACCTTGTATGGGTACCGTACATCCATCCGCACTTCAACAGGGGAAACGTACTAAGATTCATGTTCCTTCAACACTATTGAATGTCATCATTCTCACTTATTATCGTATGGAAGTTGTGCTCCCGGTAGAGGTTGAGATCTCATAATTGTGTGTCTTGATGAAAGCCAAGTCATTTGAAGTTGAATGGTGTCCGACCAGATATGACCAACTGAATTTAATTGAAGAGAAGAGGTTGACTTCCATGTGCTATACTCAGTTGTACCAGCAGAGATTGAAGAAAGCTTTTGATAAGAAGGATATGCCTCGTGTGTTTCGAGAAGGTGACCTTGTGCTCAAGAAGATTCTATCTTTCAAACCAGATGCTAGGAGCAAGTGGACTCCTAATTATGAAGGCCTGTATGTTGTTAAGAGAGCCTTTTCTGCCGGTACTTTGGTTCTTGCAACTATGGATGGTGAAGAGTTCACTCGTTCTGTGAATGTTGACGCAGTCAAGAAATACTTTGCCTAAAAATAAAAGATCAGTTCGCTAAGTTGAAAACCCGAAAGGGCGGCTTAGGCAAAATGAGCGTCTTGATGGATTGAAAACCCGAAAAGGCGATCCAGTAAAAAATTAGAGACATAAAACAGAAAAGTCATCCCGATAGATTGAGTACCCCACCCTGGGGAAATCTATGCAAAAATTAGGGCAAGTCAGTCAGTTATGATTCATCATTCGCAATTGAAGCTAAGAGCGCAACGGATATTGAAGTTGGTAGAAGGATTAGTGATCATTGTATTCAATGAAGCCCTTTTCCATGTAAATTACCATTTTTCAACTTTTTTAAAAGATCTATGGAGTCTTGTCATTTACAAATTACCATTCTATTAAATAAAGTTGAGCTTTTTATCCAATTGTTTCTACTCTTATTTATTTTCCAACTAAATAGAATTGAATTTTATGATGATAATTTTGAAATTGAATTAATAAGTAAAAATCATATTGCTTAAATAATAATTACTTTAAAAAAGGAATCAATTACAGTAAGGAATATCAACAACAATCTAAGAATAGGTAAGTCCTAAAGTGCGAAGCATTGTTGGTTTCTCCCAAGCGGTTGGTTTGGTAACCTTTTCCTCCCCAACAATAAGTAGTTTCCCCAGCTGAGTTTGTAATCACCTCCCCAGCTGAGTTGTAGGCTCACATCCTCAATAGTTTGCATGGACATAACCCAGATTTTTATCTCCTGTAAGTCCCCAGCGGAGTTCATTTCTGATTCTCGACAATGTTGATTCGTGAGCAATATTTGATTTGGTCCCTTGCGAGGTTGTCTCATTTGATATAATGTTGACCTAAAATTCCCCGTAGAGTTGACAGTTCAGGTCCTCAACAGATTTTCTCTCTCTATCCCTAGCCATGTTTGGGATGTTCAGAGCCAGTTGATTTGCATCCATCTTGTCGAGAATAGTCGAGTGTTGCAGCGATGATTCAAATTGGTGACATTTATATCCTTTGTGATTGTTTTGTCAGCATAATCATCAATCATATACATATACATTCATACATCAGATATTTCATTATGCATTTTATTGCATTTTATTCCTTACTTTTGATCCTATGCTACGGTGATATTATTTCCCTATGCACATTTGGTGCGTCTATCCTCCTTCAATGGTAGAGTGTCATCCCCTTAAGAAGAAACAATTTAACCTTTCTCATTCCCCACTGAGTCATTTCCTCGTGGATGATTATTATTTCAGTTTCCTCCCTAGTTGATTATCTGGATGGAACTACTCCCCTCGAGTTACATCCTCATCGGGTTGAGTCTTGGTTGACCGTTTCTTTCTAGCTCTTACCTAGATAGATATTTTTTGGTCCCCCAAAAGTCTATAACCCAATAACTGGTAATATTCTTTTCGATTTGCGGGTACTTTATTTTTACCCAATACCCGGTAGGAGTAATTTACCTCCTTTATTTTCCCTAGCGGATTCGTTTTCATGTTTCCCCAAGCAATCTATCCTTGATATGATCATCTTAATTGATGACAGATATTCTCCCTTTTTGGTTTTCTACCCAGTAAAAAGGTAGTTGTAATCCCTATTTCATTCCCTAGAGAGTTAATCCTTGATATGTTCATCCTAACCAATGACAGGTTTTCTCCTCTTGATGGTCTTCTACCCAGTAACTGGTAGTTGTTAATCCTACTTTCCCCTCTAAATCTATCCTTGAAATGTTCATCCAAACTGGTGACGGATATTCTCTCTTTGGTATTCTATCCAGTAACTGATAGATATAATTCCTATTTTTACCCAGGCGGTCTATCCTTGATATGTTCATCTTAATCGATGACGAATATTCTTCCCTTGAGTCTATCCTTGATATGTTCACTTCAACTAGTGACAAATATTCTCTTTTTGGTTTTCTACCCAATAACCGATAGTTGTAAATCCTATCTTCCCCAGTAGGCTATTCTTACCCAGTAGGCTATTATTACCCAGTAACCAGTAATGAATACACCTCATGTTCCCCTAAGCGATCAATCCTTGATATGTTTACTCTAACCGGTAATGGATGCCTCTCTGTTAGATTATGTTATCTTCCTACCCAGTAACCGGTAATAGATAATGTAATTCTGGTACTCCTGTGTTGAAGTTAATCCTTCTCTAGTTGAGTTTGAGTGCATATTTCCTCAGTGAAGTCGCCATTCCCTGTTTGGTTTGAGTATTTCAATTTTGTTCTGATTTACCCGTTTCCCCCGTAGATTTTCCCTTATTCCCCGGCCGAGTCCTTCCATTGATTTAATTTTCATAGAAATTCTCTCGTGTCTCTAGCAATTTTTAAGTCGTAGCCTGGCCTACGCACAACAACTTATCCCTATAATATATGTCTCCTAGTGAGTATTCCTTACGGAATGCATTATGCTCCTGCGGACTTTCAGTCTCTTTGGATTCTTTTCCTTTGTGGCAACATTTTCCCCACAGAGATTATTTTTAACATTTTCATATCATATGCATCATGAGGTCTCTTAGGGACCAAAATTTGTTTCTATATGTTGTTATTTAAGTCCATTTTACTTAGTCGACACGAAGATTTTAACCTTCACATCCTCTGTTAGATTGTCCTTAAATAGGGGCAGTTGTAACATCCCAATTTTGACTCTAAGATCCCTCATGTTATCTCATCATATGCATTGGCTTTGGGATCACACCTTGGCATCCTCCTTATTCCTCATTCATTGGCTTTGCATTGGGAGAGATCACCAAGTACATTTGATTGTATCATACTTTGCTTTTTAGTATTTACTAACCAAAATACCAAAAATATGTCAATTTATAGTTTGTTGCTTTTGTAGGTAGTGTGTATGTTCACCTATGCTCCATCAAGCTCATATCTAAGGTTTAAGACCCTCAAGGCCAGGAGATCAATAAAGAAATGGTTCACATTGGTTCTAGACATCATATATGGATTCATCTGGTCTTGACATATCATTTTGATCAAGAATTCATGAAGAGTTTCAAGTTTGTTTGTCTTGGAAACCCTAATTCATCTGGGTATTTTGTGTGACTTCCTCAACAAGTTTCTTCATAAATTGATCAAATATTTCAAGGGATACTTCATATTACATTATATTATGCATATATGGTCCTCCATGAGTCCCAAAAGTCAAGAGAATGTTAAGCTAGAAAGATGGTTCATGGTGGTTGACCAGAGAAAGTCAACTGGTCAAAACTGGGGTTCCCTAGACCTTATCTCCTACAATTTGTGTCATATGAAAATGATTCCAAGAGAAAAGTTAGTCCTTATGACATTCCAAACAACTTTAATGTTGAAGTCAAGAGCTAGTTTTGCTTTTAAGGTCATGTTTTATGGTGAAAGATTATAGGTAATTTTGTCCGAACCCTAATTAGGAGGTCAACTTCCAAGAACCATAACTTGCTCAATTTTTATGAGATGAAAGCAATTAAAATTCCATAATCAAATTCAATATGTATAATTAAACTTTTATGTTTGGATCAAGTTAAAATTTAATATTAAAATGCATGTGCCAATGGAAATATTATAGGTCATTTTGGGTCACTACCATTGAACAAGTGATTTTCCTCAACTTTTAAAATGCATAACTCCTTCATGCCAAATCCAAATGAGGTCAAATTTGTGACCAAATTGAATATATTTGAAAGAGCTACAAATTTTATGAAGGAACTTGTTCCATTTGAAATCCATAGAAAAAGTATTCAAGGTGGAAGAAGTGAACATATGACTTAGTACTTAGAAATTTTTCATTTATGTTTGATTTCCCAAACTTCCACCTCAAAATTCATCATGATACAAGCTTCAAATGGAAAAGTGTTCAACATGAAAGTTGTTCCCCTTGATCTCAAATTTCAAAAATTTCTAAGATCATCTCATTTGGCCAAAGAATGAAGGACTTGCGCATGGGTGTAATGCATGGTACCATTTCGAAGGATCTCATGACCAAACTCATTTCAACAATGCATGGATTAATGCATTTCTTTCAGCATGACCTATGCATGATTTTGGACCTTTTCAAATGATTCTTTGGGATTTGTACACGCCCATGCAAGCTCATGATGCAAAGTTTCTAGTTTTGGATTTCAAATGGAAGTGTGTGGAAAGCATGTGATAACCTTATAAATACAAGTGTAATGAGCTCAGAACTTCATGAACACCTTGCCCAAGCTTTGCCAGAACAATCCAAACCCTCCATTTCATAGAATTCTTGAAGATTTCAATTGAAATCGAGTTGAATTTCATCTTCTATTTGGGAAATTCAAACTCCAAGAATTCATTGCCCTTTTCATTTCAATTGATCAGTGCAAGCAAGAGGAAGAGAAAGCAAGAAAATCCAGATCAAGATCAAGTGAATTTGATGCAATTGGAAGGTGATTTTTCAGAAACTTCATCTCTTCAATTCTCTCTCAATTCTTCACCATTCTTTGTGATTTTTAGTTGGCTGAAGTCCTACCAATGTAGGAAACAAGATTGAGTTGTTTTGAGGTCAAATCGAAGCAACTCAGTTCATGATTCTCAAAATTCAAATCCCTGTATCTTTTTATATACTTGGAATTGGATAAAATTGAGGCCAGATTTGAGCTCCTGAGCAGTTTTTCTTTGAATCCGTGTCCTTGTTTTTTATTTTCATGGTGGTTGGTGGTGGACCAGTCCGGTGAGGTCCATCAGAGAAGAAGACCAAAGCCCTAGCTCCGGTGGTGTGTTGTCACGCCTCACAACCATCATATCTGTTTAAAATGTTTTAATCTTGTCCTTCGCTTCTGATTACCATGTGTGAACACACATTGACTAGGGATCATGATGCATCTAGTTTATTTTAATAATTTAATGTTTGTTTTAATTATGCATCTAGTTTATTAATCTAGCACTGACTAGGGAAAAAAATTATTGGTTTCTAGTTAGTTTTAGTTATGCATCAGGTTTATTTTAATAATTTCATGTTTGTTTTTAATAATTTCATGTGCTTTGCGAGTCATATGTGTAGTTTGTCTATTTTCCCCCATTTCTTGAGCCATAACAAAAAAATTTAATAAGAAAACAACTGTTATTTTGAAAATTTTGGGCTTTTAGACAAGTTTAGAATAGGTTGCAGAGACTTGAGAAAACTTTTGAAAACTTGATATCGTTCTGACACCGTAAGAGTCTTAATTATACGAACCTATACGGATACTTATCATGTTGTGGCCTTGAAATCTCACTCTTGAACTAATTGTTAAGTAGTTTATTTTAGCAGTCAGCACCATCTTAGTTACCACTACGCGAACAAGCCGATGCAAATAGGTGAATGATCCAGAAAAAAAAATACATGTACAAAAAGCTACGAATTTGAAAAAGGATCCGTCCTCTAAGTTCGGTAACCCTCACCCGATTATTTAACCCAACGGTAGAGAAACTTCTAAAACTTATGCTTATATGTTTATGCTAAAATAGTAAAAATTATTGAATGTTGACACAAATTTGGATCAGGGTCACCAACAGGTTCGTTCACCATGTGAGTACAAGATAACATACTTAATGTGATTACGCCTGAATGAAAAAGGATGAAAAAAGGAACAAGTAAGTTTGGCCTAGGTGTAATAACATAATATGGATTGGTTTGTATAGGAAGGAAACTTATGACCGCAAACCGGGGAAAGTGTTATTACGATATCCTTAGTTCACGAGTTAGTACCTATCTACGCAACCTTGATTGAACTAAAAGTCTTTATCCTGAATTTGATACTCGTGTGTTGCTTTTTTTTCTTTTATAATCGTAAGAGTTTTCGTGAGGACAAGCAAAGGTTTAAGTGTTGGAGAATTTGATAACACTGAAACACACTGCGCATTTGGCTCGGATTGCACATGATTATTTTAGTTTCATTGTTATTTTCTTATGTTATGCTTATATTTTATCTTGTTTTCAGGTACATTTCCTAAATAAAGTATTTCATGGAAAAAGGAAGCGAAAAGAGCAAGAATCGGAGATTTTCAGTGAAAAATACACACATGGCGTTCCACATGGTGTTGGCCATGTGGGTAGCCATGATGTGTAAGCTCTCACCCACGTTTCAATGGTCACAAGACCACGTCTTCCACACTTTGTACACATGGTAGACGCCATGCCTAGATGGCGGACGCCATCTTCCTATTGCGTGCCCAGTCAAAGGCGGTTGCTAGGAAAAGGCATGACTAAAGATTTTTTCTCCACACGAATTTTGAAAGTGTTATGTAACCTCTGAGGCATTGTTACACTATAAATCGGACTTAGGTTTTTAGTTATAGGCATCCAAGTCTAGTTGTAACATAAGCCATAGAATCACACCGTTGAAGACATAATTCTTCACATCGGAGGATTATTGCACCATTGTTGTAATCAGGTTTGGAGCACCGTAGAATAGAAGTTAATATTGCCGTCATTTTACTTTCAAGTCAGATTTATTTCAAGATTGTACCAGAATCATGTCTATGATTTGGAGCAGATTTTTATACAATTTGCATTACTATTATTTTATTTCTCGCTTTGCCTTTAATTTGTTTATTTCTCGCTTCGCCTTTAATTTGTTTATTTCTCGCTTCACCTTTAATTTGTTTATTTCTCGCTTCGCCTTTAATTTGTTTATTTCTCGCACTGCCTTTAATTTGTTTATTTTCCTGACACGATTACTTGTCAGATTTATATTATTTTTTCAACGTATCATTTCCGTGGTTTACTTTTAAAATCATTTGCACACTTAACACTTTATCTGCCTAAATGATTTATTCCATAAATCAATTATATGCTATGTTGTTTAACGTAACCATGTCAACTAAATCCTTAGTGTTGGAATGTGAGGATTGTTGTTTCGACGATACTCTGCATGTTGTATCTGTAGGAATACTCTAGAGGCTGTTTTGATTTTAATACAAGTTTTATGTGTTTAATTTGATCGGTTACTACAAAAGTAGATCCGTGATTAAGTCGGGTAAGATCGAAATCCTTCTGACATTTAAGATAAAACTTGGTTTATTTTTAATTGATAAAAACAGCGAAAGCGTTTTGTTAAATTAATTAGGAGATTTTAATATTATTAGAAAGTGATTTTAAAACTAATTTTGGACGCGTTTATAGGTTTAGGATTTGGTTGGCCGAGCATATGCCGGAAACCCTTTTATGTTAAAAGTTTCCAATCAAAAATACTTTTCAACTGAGACTTAGAGGTAATTATATAAAAAAAGATTTTTTTACTTTAACGCAATATACGATCGGTGCAGCGTGAGCGGCTGGTATAGATTAGAGGTTAGATCTGGTTCTGATTACGCTAACGCGACAGTTCTTTTGTAATTAACACTTTTTCAAGGAAGAAAATATTTCCCCATAGGTAATTATATTTAAAAACAATAGGAGTACTGTTTAATCAATGTGAATTACATTTTAGTATCATTTTCTCTAAATTTATCTTCACTATTTTTAATTTTTGTGCACTCTATACATCTGTTTGATTAGCCTTCGATAAACACCGTAACGATAGTAATCGATAGATTGACATTGGTCTCTGTGGGATCGATAATCTTTTATATTACTCTGATGTATTCTGTATACTTGCGGAAAGCACGCATCACAAAACCATAAAAATTCTAAACAAAAGTGATTGCACACAAGGTGTTCGATAATTTGTCTCTATTGTATTTTTGTGTATTTTGTCATTGGAAATCAACTTTACTATTAGTGTAGCATTAAAGTGATTATGGGTAAAAGTTTTTTTGATCAATTTGTTCTCATTATCATATTTTTGATTATATATATGCATATTCGGCCTTTTCGATAGCGGTTCAGTTTAGATGATTCGGTCGGATCACTTCCGCTAGCCGTTAAAATTTTCAAAATATTTTTTATAAGGTTTTTTAACTTGGGATCTATTCACCCCCTCTAGATAAGTCACTTTCGTCTAACAAGTGGTATCACGAGCTCCAGTTAATTATGTGCTTCAATATTCGCTTATTAAAAAATGGTTACCAAACCTAAAGGGACGTACAATAGAGCGCCCGTATTTACCGATAAAAACTATGGTTAATGGAAAGCTTATATGCATATACATATCAACTCGGTTGATAAGGGTGTTTGGGTCGTCCTACCAAAATCAGAAGCACAATGAAATGATAATGATAGGAAATTATGGACATATGATTTGAAGGCACAAAATATCCTCATATCTGCACTTGGTGTTGATGAATATTATCGTGTTTTCCATTGTGAAACCGCCAAAGCTATGTCGGGCGCATTAGTTATGTGTTACATAGAATGAGATAAAACTATTACTAATAAAAATTATATAATTTATTAATTGTGTTGTTGTGTTTAAAAAATTTAGATAACTAGAGGTAAAAATGAATGGAGATGATAGTAATGTAAACAAGCTTTTGATGCTTATAAATCATCAACTTACAAAAATGGAGATAATAGCAACAAAAATTACTCACTTGCTCTATATTATTATATATCATTTAAAAATATAACTTATATAAAATTATACATTTGTTTTATAATATAAATAAAACAAGTTTTTGGTCGGCCAAAGGACCAAGAAATAGCTACTAGGTTAGACACACACACACACACACACACACACACATATATATATATATATATATATATATATATATATATATATATATATATATATGCGTAAGACTTACCGTACACACACTTTTCATAATTTATTATATCCCTTTTAGACTCACTCGCTAACTTAGGTGTTGCAGGAGTAACCTTACAGGTCCACTCAATATTCCACTGTACCGGTGACTTGCAACAGGATATCTCGAGCCCACTATCGCAATTCACGTATAACTCTGGTTCCAATCTTGAACGATGTCATCATCTGTAGGAATCGACTTCTGATTCTTGCAAATTTCCACTATAAGATCATGTCTGATGCAAAAGTCATTTCACAGTAACCGAATGTTGGAATCTGGAAGATATACTAAGTCAAGAATTTCTTCGAGCCTTCTGACCTGACACCATTCCCAATTTTTGGTGTCGCTGAGGTCTGACGAAATTACTACCTAAGGGGAATGCCAACAACCAAACTCCCTTCAGCTTACATGAATTAGAACGCGAAACAGGGAGATCACAAAATGAAATTGAGAATTCCAAAACCATGAAAGGATCCAAGAGATCCTCAACGCAATGTTTCAAAGCCTTGACCTCCAAGGTAATGGAAACTCCATGAGGCACCAAAAATCCCGGTGGTTTAAAATGCCTTAGTGCAACCGCAGACGCAATAATGGGAGTGCAAATTTCAGGCCAACGAGAAAGGAAAATACCATCGTGAAAATCTCATCTCACCACTCTGTAGGGAAAAATTATAGGTCCACTAAAATTAGACACAAAGAAAACGGATGAGAAGAATGAAAAACATGCTCGTATTGGTTATCCTATAGAGAAAGATGTCGTCAATGTTATAGGGAAGATCCCAATTGACTGTGCTAGACGGGGCACAGCCCCTAACTCATCAACAAGGAAACTTCATAGTGAATACAAAGAGATGGTCTCCCCTCTTTTCGGGTGCATTTTCAGATATGGATGTTTTAGAGAAAGATCGGTTTTGAGAGAGTTGTTAACTTTCTTCTTATTTTTTCTTTCCTTTGTGATACTTTTTTCTTTAAAATGTTTATGTAATATTTTTAGAAATAGAAAATTTATTATAATAGAAGAAAAAAATATAAAATTCTAAGTGAAGGAGTAAAAAAAACAAGTAAAAATTATTATACTTGTTAGGGGGTTTTGAACTGCCGCAAATAACCAACATATTTTGGCATCGATTAATGCCATGCATCCTTACTTTTTAAGTTAATTTGAGGGACATTTTTAAAACCTCCCTAAACAAACAGTCGCAATTAGGCGTGTTTTTTTTTGTAGTGGATACTCAGTTTGCATCAATAGAAATTATTTAAAATATTCATTCTCATGATATTCAATTAGAATATTGATCAACATGTAACTTTAAACTAACCTAATTTTCTATCTAAAAGATTAAACCCTAATGTTCTACCTAAAGAGTAAACCATGAGGTTATACCTAAACGATTAATCCCTAATTGAAAAAAAGACTAACCAATTAGTCTGGTTTCTTTGTCGTGCATGTCACCTTCCTTCACCGAGTTGTGCGATTTCCTTGTGAAAATGAAGTAAGGTCGTAAAATGAGAGAATGAAGATGTGCGATGTATGATGATATTTATGTGCGGTGAGAGATGGAGATTTTGAGTTTGGGAAAGAAACGAGTGTTTTAAGATGGAAGAATAGAAAACTTGTGGTTTGTGGTTTGTTAATGTGTTTAGATTATTTTATTTACACAATATTTACTTAATAAAAATTACACCCGTTAATCACTTAGTTAATTACTAGGATTAATATTTTGAGTTATAAAATTATACAAAAAATTTCCGGTCCATCTAACTTACAACCATTTTAAATTTAATCGGAGTAATACAAATTTGATTATAATAATAATTTTAATTTACACCTATTTTTAAAAATATGGTGTCTTTTATCACGTGCTAATACATAAAATGACGCTTTATTTACTAAATTACCACCGTGTTTCTTATTTACACTCAATTTTAATATAAGAGGTGTAAATTTTAAAATTATATTCTCACTTTGCACTAGTGTGTATTTCAAATGCAATTCAACTGTCGTTAAAAAAAATATTTATATACTAACAGGAATTTTAACTTACAATCAGTATCAATCAAACATTTGTATATATAAATGTCTTTTACTTACAAATTTATACTAGGCCAGCAATATAGATCTCTGAAGTGTAATTTTGTTACTAGTCATAGTTGTATATGTAGGACTGAATATGAAATATATATTCTCTCCTCCGTCCTATAATGAGTGATCTAATTAACCATTTCATACCTATGAAGAAAAGTGTAAAAATGAAAGAGAGAATGATGTTTTTATCAAAGTATTCAATATCAATTTTTTAATACATTTGTTGACTCACATTTGTACCAATATCCTTAATGTCACGTCACGTTAGTAAAACTTAACGTTTTTTGATAAAATTTTATCAAATTGGCTAACGCAAGTGTTTTTAATGAACTAACGTGTAACGTTTATTAGATAGAGACTAAAGTGAAATCTCAAACTAAGTTAAAGGACTTCATAATTAATTAAGCATTATTTTTATCATTATATGATTGTGTTTTCAAATATGTATAGATTCTCTTGGTATAACATCATAGATATGCGTGCATTTAGATTTTTAAACAATGTAATTTGATATTCTGTGTATATTTAGATTTTATAACGCTCTTTATTACTTCACATTTAAAATCGATGTAAAATCTTTTTTTCAACCGAAATAAAATATATTTTTTTGTAGTAATGTGCTTTATTTCTAAAACTTTATTTTATCATGAGTTTTTATTTTAATAAATATTATTGTTAAGAATTGAATCACAAATTAGCAAATTACATATATGTATGATTTGGTTTTTAGAAGACTCAAAAATAATTCAAAAAATAATTTTGAGGTGTTTGATTCTCTTAAAGTAAAACTAATTGTTAGCTCCAGAATTGAATCTACTTAAAATTAAAATTTGTAACTTCTAAATTTAAATTTGATTTTACATCAAAATTTTATTTTTAACTCACTTTTACATCAATTTATAAGAACATAAATAACTTTATCTTCGATTCATTTTTAAATAAAATTAATTTTATATAACAATTTTTATATCTCTTTAATTTAACTAACACGTATCAATTGAGATAATTCTTTTATTTTAAAAAAAATGTGTGAGTTTAACTATAAAAAAGTTTAATAAAAAATTAAGAAAATACCGGCATCACATGGTGGGAGAGCGGTAGAATGTAGTGGGCCATATAATTTAATTTGTATGGTACATTTTCAGATGTATAGTGTTATCACATTTCTATTTAAGGCATGAGGTTGCATCCATTATCCTCATATCATAGCATCTCTTTTCTTTCTTCTATTATTATATTTTTAGTTTCTTCTCAAAATGGTGCTAGCTGGCAAGCTTATTACTGAACTTGGAATCAAAACACCCGCTGACAAGTTTTACAAACTATTTACATTAGAATTTTCCGAAGTGCAAAACATTTGTGAAAGAGTTCATAAAGGCAAGCTGCATGAAGGTGAAGACTGGCATGACACTGATACAGTTAAACACTGGACTTATGTCATAGGTAACTATATTTCTAATTCATTTAACATGCCTAACGTGGCAATAATTTATCAATTCAATTCATCCATTAAAAAATAATCAAATCTAATAGATTGATCCAATCCATCCATCAAATTATATTGATCTATTAATCCATCCATCTTATTTTATAAGTCCAATGGATTTTAGATCAGTACGTAAAACAACAATAACTTGCTTCTTTATCAACAGTTTCCCTATTTTAGAAACTATACTACAGTTCCTGCATATAGTTAATTTAATATGCAGAGTGGTTTGTTTACTCCATGGAAAAATTAATGATGCTCAGAATTAGATGAACTTGTCTATATTTAATTTAATATTCACGTTAAAGTGACTTAATTGGTTTATATTGAATTTTTATTTTTTTGGGATAAAATTAATTAATGAAGAAGTAAAATTAATCAAGACATTAATTAATCAAGAAAGTTAATCGAGAAGTAAAATTAATCAAGACGTTAATTGATTAGAACTAGTTACATAAGAGAGATAGATATTAATAACTAAAAAAAATTCATAACAATTTTTTTGTTGTAAAATTAACAGAAAATTAAAATAAAATAAAATATCTTAATGAATGGATTGTATCTCTTAATAGATGGATTGAATTGAACTTTATTGAAAAAAATTTAATGAATTATTAAATGATTAATGAATTGTTTTGATCCATTTTACCATCTCTTACATGCCAACCAAATCATCTTGTTTTACTATATTTTTCTATCATTAAATTTATATATGTGTGGAAAATATTATTAGACCTGTTGTTTTCTATAATTCTTACGTACAATTATTTTATTTTTTCTTGGTATTAATTAGCCGTGACATGACAACAGGTGGTGAGGTACACACATGTTATGAGAGTTTTGAAGAAGTTGATGAACAAAATAAAAAACTGACTCTCAAGCTTTTTGGTGGAGACATTGAGAAGCACTATAAGCTCTTTAAAGTCACCCTTGAAGTAGTTGATAAGGGTGATGGCACTGCTGTTGCTAAATGGACTGTTGAATATGAGAAAATCAATGAGGATATTCATCCTCCAAATGGATGGATGGACTATCTTAGCCAATGCACTAGAGATATTGATGGTCATCTTATCAAAAATTAATCATTAAGGCATTATATGATGAATAAAGAATGTTTAATTAAAATTGGCGTGATGTTTGTAATGGTATGCATGTAACCTATACAAGCATGCATGTTTGCTTTTCTTGATGCTTCCTTTGTATGGAAAAATGTGTCGGTCATGTCATGATGATCGGGCCTTATCATGTTATTATTGTTGTAATGCAAATTAAATATTTCTGAATCATATAAATTTGGTTTGCCAAATAACATTAACTATAGTACGTAGTAATAGTATAACAAAATTAATTTCATGTTTAACACAAACTTTCATATATTATAAGATGATTGCTTTAGACCTACAATTATTAATTTTTTTTAAATAGTTAGAGAAGTTAATGGCACTTGTAGAGTATATCTTGTCCAACCCCCTTGAAATATATACATTTCTTAAAAAATAGAAATACAACGAACCTGTCTATTTTATATATATATATATATATATATATATATATATATATATATATATATATATATATATATATATATATATATATATATATATATATATATATATATATATATATATATATATATATATATATATATATATATATATATATATATATATATATATATATATATATATATTTAAAATACTTTTGCATATGTATATATTTAATCTTGACATTTATATTTCAAGATATTGTTGTAAATTTTGATTATAAATTTCAAAAGTTTTAAGTGAATTTGTCACTCTTTAAATGATGAATATTAGAAAATATTTTTTATTAATTATTATTATCATTATTATTATTATATGTTTTATTTAATAATTTTGACTTGGTCAAATAACTAAATTTAATTAGTTTGACTTGACTTATAGTCAAATCTTTCCCTCCCTTTCTTTTACCTCCATACATAATAGTTTTCTTATATTTATTGATAATATGACGTGAAAAACTCTCTTTGTCTTCTATTCCTATCTTTTTTTTTGGTTACATATTTTTGTCAATATGTTTCTTGTTGTTGGATTGCTTCAGATTTGTTTTGAGACACATAAATTCTTAAGGATAGGATTCCTACACGTCTCATATTTGTAATGATTTATTATTTTGTAGCTTGAATGATTGATATTATAAAGATAGATAATCAACATGTGTCGGTGGTCAAATTCTACAATAATCTTAAAGATTTAAATTAGTTTTTGATAAAACTCAAATGCAAAAATAATCGCAAAAAGAATCATGTTTTATTGTCTTGTGAGACTCAACCAAAGCAAATGCATCGATAATATTGTAAATTCTCAAGGTACAGCCTTATTCTCTTTATTTGGTAGATATATTTGGAATGAAATCCCTTTCAGAATATAATTCATGCTGATTAAATGTTGAGCTTTATCGTCTTTGATACATAATTATATATTTCAATGGTGTTTTCCTTGTAATTAAAATATGAAATAGTATAGTTTTTTTTTGTACTTATTCATTGGTTGTGCAGTTTTTTTTTTAAACTTTATTTAATTAAAAAAATAAAATAAAAAATTTAATAAGATAAATTGGGATTTTTTTTTTAAATAATCAGAATTTTCAAAAATAATTCCAAAATAACAAATTTTTCAATTTTTTTCCAAAATAACCACATTTAAAAGAAGATGCGCCAGATGAACTGCCACATCTGTTATGGACCAGGAGGAGGCACCTGCATTCGAAGCCTCATGAGGAGCCGTCAATGCCCTTGGCGCATGCATTGTGCCTCATGAGGAGACGCCACTACCTTAGGCGCCTACATTGTACCTCTAGAGAAGGCGCCAATGCCTATGGCGCCTGCATGTCTTGTCATGTTAGGCGCCTAGTCTCTTGGCGCATGCATTTTGTATCTCCTCTGTATAAATACCTCGTCTTGGATGCAATATTTTTCACACAAGATTTCCCCTACTACCATATTTTCTTTCATTCAACTCCACTCTCCTTCAAGTTTTTGTCTTTTAACCATGTCTGAATACATTCACAAGCGAAATGCCGATTTAATATTTTCCGCCGTTGCGTCTCTGATAAAGATTCGACTCTGGAATATATATTCGTTTGAACGTCTTAATCGGACGTTCACTACGCCAAAAACTGGAATAGACAGCGCCCCTTAGAGGGCGCTTTATTACAAAAGCGCACTCTAAAGTGAAGAGAAAAAATAAGGAGCATACTATTGGAATAGACAGCGCACTTTAGAGGGCGCTTTTGTAACAAAGCGCACTCTAAAGTGAAGCGAAAAAATAATGAGGAAATGGAGGGACACCAATAGAGGACGCTTTATTGAAAGCGCCCTCTAAGGGTAACCTTATAGGGCGCTTCTAAAAAAGCGCTCTCTATGTCCATGTACATTTCCAGTTTATAAGGCGCTTTTGGAAAGCCTTAGAGAGCGCTTTTAGAAGCGCCCTCTTAGGCCCCCTTTAGAGGGCGCTTTTGTAACAAAGCGCCCTCTAAAGTGAAGCCAAAAAAAATGGAGGGACAACAATAGAGGGCGCTTTTGTGAAAGCGCCCTCTAAGGTTACCCTTAGAGGGCGCTTTTGAAAAAGCGCTCTCTAAGTCCATGTACATTTCCAGTTTAGAAGGCGCTTTTGGAAAGCCTTAGAGAGCGCTTTCAGAAGCGCCCTCTTAGGCCCCCTTTAGAGGGCGCTTTTTTTAAAAAAGCGCCCTCTAAGGTCCCCTTTAGTAAACATTAAAATTATAACATATACTGCATGTCTCTTTATTTTCCCTCTCTATAAGCTATTTCGTTTACGTAACTGGGTTTTCTCTCAACTGCGATTACTCTCTACTGCGATTACTCTCGTCCTCCGTTCGTTCTCCCTCCCTCACCGTCATCGTCGCCGTTCGTTCTCCCTCCCTCACCGTTCACGTTCACTGCGTTAACCTCTTCCACCGTCACTGTTCACTTTCTTCTCCGTCGTTACCGTCACCTTTAAGGTATTTCTCTTCTCCATCGTTACCGTTCACTTTCTTCATGTGTTTGATTAGGGCATTTTCTAAACTTAGTTTTTCATTTTGTGCATTATGTTGATTAATGTTGTTTAGGGCAAACTGAGTTTTTTATTTCTGATTGAAAACTGATATATTTGAAGTGTTTGAGCTTGTGCTTGGAAGTTTGATGATTATGGATGCAAGTTTGTTCATGTTCCAAACACCATAAGTTTGCATTGGTCTTTTGCATGCAGTAGGTGTGTGTGAGTTTGTATTCAATAATGATAAAAAAAAAAGAGTTTAGATTGTTGTAACATGAGAGAAATGGAAGGTATATGAATGTGTTCACGTATTGAATCATTTCTATATTACAGATAAAATGGCTAACCAAGACGATACCCATGCCGCGAATGAATCACGTAATAATGTTGAAAAAGAAATCAAACGAGGATTGACTGTTATGAAGTCAATCATTCGTGCAAGAGACAAGGGTGTAAAATTTGAAGTACATTGGAGTGCTGAAGACCAACTAATTGAGCCTAACGGTTCAATGTTGGCAAGTTACATTGGTTTCCTTGTTCGCCAACATATTCCGATTACATGTGATAATTGGAGAAGTCCGGACTTGAAGGTTGGCAAGGAAAAAATATGGTCGGAGATACAGGTACTTACCATATATTGTTATATGTTTTTTTTGTTGACTATTTGTTAACCATATATTGTTATAATATTACTTTATAATAACACACTCCATTTGTATGTTTTTTAGAGATCCTTTCACATCGATGAAAGCCGGCAAAAATACTGTATTCAATTGGCCGGAAAAAGACTCCGAGGATTTCGATCCTTTTTGTGCAACAAATTTCTCAAGGATGAGGAAGGAAAATTTGTTGAAGGAGAACGGCCAATGAAGTATGCCGAGATTATTTCAGCCGATGAATGGGATAACTTTGTCGCCAAACGAAGAAACGAAAAATTCCATGTAATGTCTATTAATTATGGTATTATACAATTGTTAAGTTACTTGGTTCTAATATGCCTTAAACTTTTTTATCCAGGAAGTAAGCGACATAAATAGGAAAAGGGCATCAAAACCCGCGTATCCGTACAAAAAAGGGCGTACGGGTTATGCACGGTTACAACAAAGAATTGTGAGTATATTCAAATGCTATGAGCTTATACATTGTCACAATATGTTATAATTGATGATCTTATAATCTAATTCAATGTGTAGCTAGCCGAGGAGAAAAGTGACGCAACATCTCTTCCGGATCACGTATTATGGAAGGCTGCTCGGGTTGGGAAGGATGGGGCTGTCGTTGAAGCGGTCCAAAATGTTTATGACGAATGTGTAAGTATATGTAACATTATTTCTTTAATTATATCGAAAATTTTGTTAGACATATAATTCATTTTTAATCTCCTCTAATAATATTTTAGGAGACTTTATCCCAAACCGTACCTTCAACCGAGGTCCAGGATTGCAGGAGCGTACTTAGTCGAGTACTAAATGTTCCTGAGTATTCCGGTCGTGTGAGGGGTAAGGGTTTTGGTGTGACTCCGTCGTCATTTTATAAAAAAACAAAAACAAAAAATCCTACCAACAAAGAGGTGATGGAGACCTTGGCGGAGTTAAGGGCACAAGTACTCCAACTGCAAAACGAGAATGCAAGGTATAGAGAGGAAAGGTGCGCTTCCGAGGCAAAAGATACTAGTGACCGAGCTAGTATCAATCATCAACCGAAATTTCCCGAGGTAATTATATATGTTATTATGAAATTAAAATAGCACTTTTTTACTTGACACATATACAAGTTAACAATAACATTTATTATTGGTTTAGGGCATTTCACCTTGTCAGCTGTATCTATCGTCACCAACTTATCGCATGGTTGGCAAGGGAAAAGTGCACAATACTTCGGGTGAATTACTTCACCATAATCCCCTCCCGGTGGGATTTATGAAAGTTTCGGTTGACCTCGTATTAGATACGGACGCCCGTCTACCATTACCCGACGTTGTTTCAGAGACAACGTTGATGCGAGATGCAGTCGGATCCTTTGTTGGTTGGCCGTCAGATCTAATTTTCCCTGATGCCGAGGTATATATGTTCTAAATGATTATGAATATTTAGTATTCACATTTCAATTCAGCTACAATTATGATATTTAATCAATCCTTATTACATGGTAATGTTAGACTCCTACAAGACCCACCCCTAAAGCTGGTAAAGGGATTTCAAGACGCATCGAGTCGGTTGCATCTCAAAAAGAGGTACAAATATATATACCCATTGAATTATATACACAACGATTCTTTTGCATCACAAAAAGTAATGATTTATTTTATATGAATTTTTAGGTTCCCGGTCGAAAGTTGAAAAGCGATGGTAAGGATATTCCAACGAAGGATATTCCAACGACGGCAGGGACAAAATCTCAAATTATGATGCGTCTTGAGAAAATAGTGGAAGAGTCCGATATTATGGACGGGTCCATTCGTAGTATAGATTTTGATGAAGGTGTTTTCGGAAAAGCTCATTTCGAAATAATTGGAAAGGAGGACATGCAACAACTTTTTGAGCACGACGAATTGGGCATCGCTATCATTCATACATACATATGGTACTCCGATCAATCTATAATTTACTTAGTTGAACAATTTATTTACACATTTCAATGAGTAGTCTAATATTTATTATGTTTCTATTTAAGGTATATGTATGACAAATTGATGCGGGGAACTGAATTGTGTAACCGTTTCAATTTTATTGCTGCTTCCCGTGTCAACGCAACGTTAATATCGAAAAATCCAACATCCGTAAAGAATGATCTAGTCGATAGATTCATGGCGGCCGGCGATAATACTACACACAGTTTGTATTTTTTACCGTTTAATTCTGGCAACGGGTTAGATTTTCTTTCTAATAATTTCATTCTAATCTATGTATATCTTTTACGTAGAAAATTTTCATTCATCTAAATTTTTGTTTTATTTTACAGTGGTCACTGGGTGTTGGTTGCTATGGATCTTTCGAGACTAATAGTGTATTATCTCGATTCGTTATCGGGTGATTGGAGTAAATATCCGGGTTTGAAGAAGACGGTTGACACGTAAGTGAAATTCCCCTAAATATTCGTGTGTATTTCTATATTTAATTATGTCTGTCAGATTGATCTCAATATACGTTTTTATTTTGTTAGGGCAATAATAAAATTTAGATTGAAAAAGAATTACCGCATTAGGAAGGACATTACCTGGGTCAGAGTTCAGGTATATATTAAGTATCTTATTTTTGCTTATAATAGTGTTTGTTTTTTGCTTATAATAGTGTTTGTAAGAAATTAACTATATATATATTGTTTGTTTTTCTGTGTAGTGTCCTCAGCAAAATAATTCGGTCGATTGCGGATTTTTTGTATTGAGATTTATGAGAGATATCATTGCGTTGAATCGTATAGACATCCCAAAAATGGTATGGAATAATAACTTAGGGTTTATTTTAATATTATCGGATAACTCATCTAATTTGTTACTAAATCATGAATATGTTTTATTCTCTTAATTGTAGTACTTTGAGGAATACAAATCTTACTCAAGAGCTCATTTGGATGAAATGAAGGATGAATTGTGTCAATTCATTGTTGATCAAAGAATCATATAGCTAGGTTGTATATTGTTGTACATATATGTATGGAATGTTGTTGTTGTATGCTGTTGTTGTATATATGTTGTATATTGTTGTTGTACTTTTACTAAATCATGAATATGTTGTTGTATATTATTGATCAAAGAATCATATATTAATGTTGTATATATGGAGGATTAATGTTGTATATAAATGGATTCATGTTGTATATATCAATGGATTAATGGTGTATAACATTGGATTAAAGGATGAAATCAATATGAATTTTACACTTTTGCAGCATGCGAACAGGTTACCAATTAAATATCCACTGTTTTTCAAACAAATTTTTTTAAAATAACTAACACTTTAGAGGGCGCTTTCTGTAGGAAGCGCCCTCTAAACACTTTATATTGAGAACTTTAGAGGGCGCTTTGTCCAGAAAGCGCCCTCTAAACACTTTACATTGACAATTTTAGAGGGCGCTTTCTGTAGAAAGCGCCCTCTAAAGTGTTAGTTATTTTAAAAAAATAAGCGTCCTCTGAACACTTTACATTGACAACTTTAGAGGGCGCTTTTTCCAGAAAGCGCCCTCTAAACACTTTACATTGACAACTTTAGAGGGCGCTTTTTCCAGAAAGCGCCCTCTAAGGTGTCCCTTTATGGACCACTCCAGAGGGCGCTTTTTTCATAAAACGCACTATAATGTGGCCCTTTAGACAGCGCTTTCTCCAGGAAAACAAAGCGCTGTATTTACCTATGCCAGCGCCACTTTAGAGGGCGCTTAAAAGCGTTGTTATAGGCCAAAATAAGCGCCCTCTTTTCCCTTATTTGGCGTAGTGGTTGAACAGTTGGTTAGATGGAGAAATTGGAGATGGTGAAAGGATTAGAAGAATCCAATGGCTTGTGTCAACGTTCAACCAAAATGGAGAAGTGCGTGAATGAGTGGATATTAAGACTGACCAAGACGTTCATAGGATGATGCGTTACATGTTCAAAATTGTTTTTATGGTTGTAACCGCATAGTTATTGTATTGTAGTTGTTTTAATTGTTTGCGTTGTTGTTTATGTAATGATATTTGCTCACAAACTTATAATATGAAATAAATTTAGTTTTTCATATATTACAACAGAGGTACATTTGAATTTATCTGGTTGTGCTCGTTCCGACACTAGGACAGTTAGTACGATTGTGACCTGGCTGATGGCATGAACTGCATAACTGTTAGATGTAATTTTAAGTGTCGGGTTTTTGTTATCGTATCCACAGGGATTGTAAGATATCACCGCCGTTCGATGGTTGTATTAATTCTAGCTTTAGGTAACAATAGGGTTTTGGTTGTTGTCACGTTATCTTGCATAAAAATGTAATAAAATGCGGTAAAAGTTATGGTTTGAATATTTGAGAAATATTGCCAAAGTTAGGGTTCAACGATCACTTTGCATGTATTTGTTCGGTCAACAATCTTATAAACTCCTTTAGATGATAAATTATTTCACAAAGTCCTCCCAATGTGTTTCTCTCGAACACACATTGTGAGTTTTCCCATTTTGATCCATTGTTTATCTCTAACACAATCTATCAAAATGACAACTTTTTGGTTCAACCTTATGGTGAACAAAATCATTCATTACTATCTCTAGCTAACAAACAAGATTGGATGAAAACCTAGGTTAAGAGTTGGTAAACATCTCTCGATCATAAACCAACACAAAGAGTTTTGAATAAGAACAAAGTTTTCATCATAGATTCACCATTAAAGAGTTTACAAATGAAGATCCTTACATTTACACACAAAGCTAATGATCATCTACATCTAACCTTGACAAATGGAGGACTTAGCTACTCATTTTCATGGTAGCTTGGTCGGCAAGTTTCGGAAGAAGGTTGATCAACATCCAAGTCGAATAATCAAGATTGGATGGGAATCCACCTTCTTTTGTAAAAGATGGTTAAGAGATGAAGAGAAATGAAATCTAGGTCAAAAAGATCTCTAGAGCAAAAGCTGGAAAATATCTAGAAAAAGTACAAAAGTATGAAAAGATGAAGTATGGCTCTCAAAAGTGGCACTTGCTACTTATAGTGTTGTTTCTGGGCTGTCATGCTCGCTAGGCGAGCAGACTGCTTCGCCTAGCGAGCCCCAAAATAAGGCACCTGAGGCATCTGCGCCCAGAGAAACAGCCTTTCCCAGACTGTCATGTTCGCCTAGCGAACAAAACCTTCGCCTAGCGAAGGACACGCTTCAACCTTCGCCCCAGCGAGGTTGGGAGGTTTTGCTACTGGAATGCTCGCTGGGAACTCGCTAGCGCCTCGCCTAGCGAGTGAGTGCTGGCTGCGCTTTTCACCAAGTCTGGAAGTGTTCGCTACCCACCTCGCTAGCAGCTCGCCTAGCGAGTTTTGTCATGTTTGCCACTGTAAATTACTGGAGCATTTCGCTGGACTCTCGCTGGACGCTCGCCTAGCGAGTGCTTCGCCACAGCCCTCGCCTAGCGAGCAAGCTGATGAATGCTTGTTTTATTTGGTCCTTTTGCCAAATTCCTTGTGTCTTCACTTTCTATTATTTCATGCCTAATTCCTGCATAATAACACACAAATCAAAGGGACCAAGATAGATTATCATTGTATTGCATTTCATCTGAAACAAAGGTGGTTTCGACATTTTAGCAAGGAAATAGAGTGAAAGATGCCCACATATGATAGCTCAAATAAGCACTTTTGGGCATCTAACAATAACCTAACCATTTTGTTCGCCGTATCTATTTAGGTTCGAATTTGGGTGCTGTTTGGGCGACCCTTTTTCTTCCTTCACATAACTTCGTTGTGTCAGACGATGTCCCCTTGATATTCTGGCTAGTAATCATATTTTGCCACTACGGAAAAACTAATTTTATAAATATTTGATAGGCTGGTAACTTTGTAAACTTCAGATAGCAAGTAGGATGGATCCCTTCGAACCTTTGAGCATGCCGCAATGACATAGGAGCAGGGCGTACGAAAGGCTTGGAACTTCCTACAGTCGCACCAACCTCTATCTAGTTTGACTATGTATTATCCCATCAGCATGCCCTCATTGTGATCCATGGACTCGGCAACACTATACCAACCTTTAGTGTGGTCAAACACCATAACCACATGTGTGTTTGCTTTGGCAGTTTCATGTCTAATGAATTTCACTGAAGCGTCACTGAACAACTGCCGAGATTGCAACACTGAACTCCATTTGGAGCGTCTGGTTTCAAACAATGCCCCTAGCCTGAAATATGTTGCATGCACCAAAGCGGTTATAGGTAGGTTATGGATGCCTTTGAAGACAGAGTTCATTGATTTCACAAGATTTGTTGTCATGTGGCCCCAACATTGACCGTTGTCGTATGCCCTAGTCCACTTCTCCAATGGAATATTATCGATTCACCATACTGCATCTTTGTTTGACAATCTTATTTCTTCGTGGTAGTGTTTGAAAGAAGGTTCTGATAATGTGTAACCTGCATTGACATCCTTCTTTTGCAATGTCTTGTCTTTGATTTCCCGCATGAAATTATGAGCAATATGTCTAATACAAAAGACATGCGTTGAAGGAAGATTATGTCAGCCATTATCAATGTTATTATATGTACTGATGATTGAAGGGTGTCTGTCGGAGATCAAACATAAGTTAGGCTGAGGTGCAACGTGCAATCGGATATTTCTTAGGAAAAAACTCCATACCACAGCAGTCTCCCATTCAACAAGGGCAAAGGCGATTGGAAAAATGTTATTGTTGCCATCTTGTGCCACTGCCATCAGTAACGTTCCTTTGTATTTCCCGTACAACCATGTACCATCAATTTGTATAATTGGTTTAAGAAAAACCTATGATGCATGGTTGATACGCCCAGAATAGACGGTGGAATATTTCATTTCCAACAGCACACATCCCGTCTGGTGTATACGCGGGCAACGTTTCCAACTTGACAATAGTCCCTAGAGCATACTATTTTAGAGCCAACAGGTATTTTGGAAGTTGTTTGTAAGACTCCTCCCAATTGTCAAACACTTTTTCAACAGCCGTTGTCCTAGCTATCCATGCCTTCCTATATGATGGAGTGTACTCATACTCTGGCCTAATATACGAGATTATTGTACTCACCTTTAACGAAGGATTATCGCCAATGACAGACAATATTTCATCGCATATTAGCTGAGAGCTTAATTTCTGATGATCCTGTATTGGGTTTGTTAGAATGCATGTGTGAACTAGACCCATGGATCCAGTCTCCCAAGATTCGCTCATCTTCCGGTACAAAGCTGACAACCTAAAAAGGCAGTGCTTATTCAGACAATAAATTTTGTACCTCAATGCGTTAGTTCTATCAACTCTGAAATTAACTGATAGTTCCATGTGAAAATTTTTAACGACTTTTACACATTCCTCTTTTGTGTGAAATGTGTCTCCTTGTTTCAAAGATCCTTGCATTTGCACATAAGGATTGTACCATATATCTGATGAAGGTTCATCGGAACCCAAATTCAACCTTGTCATGTGTTGAGGTGGACAATATACATGACTAGCTGGTATTGGCTCCTCTTCCTCATCAGCTTTCACCATTGAATCAACCAAGATCTCGACTTCTTCTTCTTCATCATCTGGAACATTCACCTCAGCTTTTTCGTCATCAGTTTCACGAAACACTTGGGACTGATCAATAAAATGAGACACTTGTTGTTATTATGGTAATATATACAACTCTATATCGTTGTACCCAGATTGTTCGTGACTGACAAACATATGCTGAACATCGTCATCATCTCGAATCTTCTTCTGATAAAACTTCACCTGGTTTTCTGCAAACCAAGCCAGATTTTTATAGATGATTTGGCCCACAAGATTGCACTGCAATTTATTTTCTATTCTTTGTTTCAGATGTGAAAAATTTGGTCGTCGATTTATTGTAAACCAAGTTACCTCTGTGTTGCAAAAACAAAAACTGAATAATTGATGATCAAATATTTCACCTTCGATATGAGCACTGATCATATAATGTTGTGAGGAAGACATTTTTTTAAATCTAACTTTCTATTCTATACTGAAATTGAATGCAACACTCAAGTTCCAACACTAATCATCTATACTCTTTCTTTACCACACTCTTTCTCTGTCACACTCAAGCTCTGTAACACTCAAGCTCTGCAACATCAAATTATGTCTTTGTTGACTATGGGTGATGAACGCAGAGGAACACTCGAGAATATCTCGACATTTGTATGTTATCACTCTCTTTTTACTTATTCCTTATTTAATTCGTATACCTTTGTTATCTATGTTTGTATTATATACTACTTCTTCTTATTGTATTTCTTACTTATATGTTATTAGGACCCAGAGCGTTTTCGATGCCGTGTACATGAATATGTACCCAAAGATCCTTTTATAGAACCATATATTAGAGGATGTGGATTTGGAAATCTCCTCAACATTGTCTCGTACTCGGTGGACTACAAGTTCATTCTTGCTTTGTTGGAGAGATGGAGACCCGAGACCCACACATTTCACCTTCCTTTCGGTGAGTGTACCGTCACACTTGAGGAAGTATACATGTTGTTGGTCTCTGTATAGATGGTAAGGTCGTGAATGATAGAGTAAACCTGGACAACTCTATCTGCAACGAATTATTGGGCGCCCCTTTGTGTGATGACCAAACTGAGGGAGAGTCATCCGGTCAAGCAAGGGGATAAGGTATAAATTTAAAATACCTTAAACAATATTATGCGAGTATAATATTGTCTGATGAATCAACCGAGTACGAAAAAATAATTAAAGCTCAATGTTATATTATGATTTTATTTGGTAATTTTTTATTTCCAGAAAGTACAGGTAATTCAGTAAATATTATGTATTTACCGTTGTTACGCAACATTAATAAGGTAAGCACATATAGTTGGGATTCAAATGTGTTGGCCCATCTATATGGTGCAATGTGTAAAAATATAAAAAAGAATACTTGTACTTTTTTTCATGTGCGTATTTGCTACAAGCATAGGGTTGGTCAAAAATGTCGTCACTCGCCCCAATAAACGAGAACCCATTCATGTTCCCGTTTGCAACAAAGTAAGTGTAACACTTTACCACTTAATTAATTATATTTTATATTACAATTAACTATAAATGAATATTTTTCAAATTTTTTTTATCTAAGGTGGTGAGTAAGGGGGCTGAACTACAATAGGTGTCTGAAACACGCTATAGTAGTCCATCGCAATCTATTGGACCACATTTGACCAGACGATGTAATACTCCTACACAACTATATTTTAATTTAAAAAATACTTATCAAATTATTTATCATCTAATTGTTTCGTATTGTTTTACAGTTTATCTGGAGGCCATATCTGGGTCTTGATCATGATGTGAACTATGACGATGCTGCAGTTTGGACAGCAAATACACCAATTACTCGGTTCACTACTGTGGAAATGCACCAGAGTGACCGGGTCAAACTGCAGCTCGGCATGCAACAACAGATTCCAGAACCTCCGACGTGTTTAGGGAATTGGCATCAAAAAAGAGTTGATGCCCAATGGGATTATTCTGACTAGAGAGACTTTACAAAAGAGATGTGTCGTCAATTGAGGAATCGACGACAACACATTATAAACGAACCAGCCTTCCATGGTGCAAGACCAACTCAACAATATATGGCATGGTTTAGGTCGGTAACAACTCAAAAAATTGTGTCTGAGCCGCGGTATTTGATGGATCCACACCAACTAGCTTCGTCATCGTACACCCAACAACAAGTCCCCGTCCAACACCAATGTCAAACCACACAAACCCAACAACCAACCTCACAACATCAACCTACCACATACACCCAATAACCAAACACCCAACTTTGCAACCCATTCATGTCATCCAACCAACAACCAAACACCCAACGTTGCAATCCATTCATGTCACCCACCCAACCACAAAACTAAGAATCAAACCCTACCCACCAACAATCATACGATTCAACCACAACCGTCTATAGCCCAGATAATTCATATGGGTCACTTCATCGTAACCCCCCACCAATGACCACTCAAACAATCCAACACCAAAACACACAACCATTATTTAACTATAGTACGCCCCAGGAACTATTGCTTTGTTTCCAAAACGATTCAATGTCCCAATTCGTACAACTGTACCGTCCACAATCCACCTAACCCATCGACCATACCGTCCACAATCCACCTAACCCATCGACCTAACTATGATGACATGGGCACCGAAATCCATTACGGAAGCGTCGTTGGCCAAAGCCCCTCCGGATATTGGGAACAAATGATGACACATCTGTCAAATACCGCTGGAACTTCCGTCGGACCTTCCCACCATCCATCACTCGATCAGGTCAGCACGCAAAGACCCCAAACACCTCAGGAAAATCGTGGGAGACCTCGGAGACAAACTAACGCACCTGGATGTGGAACAGGGGGACGTTTCGGTCGGCCCAGTTATTAAATTTTTGTCAATCCCATGTAACAATTATTGTAGCATAAATAAATATTTTTTATACATTATTTTTTATTATTTCATAAATAAATAAAAAAGAAAAAGAAAAAAAAATAAAAATTAAAAAAAAAATACAAGGGTGTATGCGCCAGATGAATTGGCGCATACACCACATGCATTAACTAGGCGCCTAAGGCATTGATGCCTCCTCATGAGGCCCAATGTAGGCGCCTCCTCATGAGGCTTCCAATGTAGACGCCAATGCCTTAGGCGCCTCTTCTTGGAACATTATGGATGCGCTAGTTCAACTGGCGCATCTTCTTTTAAATATGGTTATTTCAGAAGTTTTTTTGAAAAACTTGTTATTTTAGAATTAATTTTTAAAATGGTGATTATTTTGAAAAAAAAATCACAAATTCGTGAACCCTTAGGCTCTGTTTTATTCAAATGAATGAAAAGGGAGGTGGAGGATTTTAATAGCCGAAAAGTAAGGCGATAGGAGATAAGGGAATTTTAATAATTATACATACATATGTTTGATTCAAAAGAAGGCATGCGAAGGAAATAGAGAAATTTTAATTAAAAATATGTTTGGTTCATAATGGAGGGAAATGATTTTATTAATATTTTACATTTGTGTCCTTATAATCTTATATAATTCATATGATATTCAAAGTTGAAAAATTCGTAAATATATTTTGGTAATAAAATATGCATAAATAATTAAACATAATTTTTAATGTTGATTGATTAAAAAAGTTATAACGTAATATTAAAAAAATGGACTACACTTGATTTATATTATAACTCTTAGACACAAATTCAACTATGCGTTGATAACAACTTTTAAATCGTAATGAATCATCTAACAAAATAAATACATAAAATAACAATGTAACAAACAAACAAAAATAGTTTAAAATTTGATATAAAAGAAAATATAATAAATACATAACAAAATTAGAAAAAAAAACATAAATAAAAAATATATAAAAATTTATTTAAAAAACAAAAAGGACATTGATTATAATGTATATTAAGTATAAAATTACGAAAAATAATTTGAAGATGAAGAACAATTTTAATAAATCAATAAAAGCAACCTAGAAAATAACACAAAAAAGAAACACATGAAAGAAAATGAATAATTTTGAAATACTAAAATAAAATTGAGGATATTTAAATAAATATATAAAAAATTAAATAATAAAAATCATATTAACTCCCCTCCCCTCCAAATCCTCTATTTGAAGGATACAAAAAAATGTATTTTGGAAGGGATTTGCCACCCTCCTCTCCCCTCATTCTCCTTTCTAAAATTTAAACCAAACACATGTAATTAAAAATATTTTCTACCCTCTCATTCATCTACCTTCAACCAAACACACCCTTAAGAATATTTCACCTTTACAAACCAAAGGTATACATGTGAGTTTCTAAACGAATTTTCTTTTAAGTGTTTGAAGAGTGGAAAAATGTTTCAATATAATATTTTGTTAAGAAATTATTTTAATGTTAAGAACAAAATTTAGTTTGTTTTTAATTTTTAATATTTCCTATATTAAATCTCTCAATAAAAAAATTAGTGTATAAGTGATAATTAATAAGGAATAAAAAGGCATATTAATGTATTAGTGTGAATTAACTATTCACTTATTTTAAATAACTACAGGTTTAATTGGCCATATATTATTATTATTATTATTATTATTATTATTATTATTATTATGTGTTTCTTATCACTATTATATTTTAATATGAATCTTATATATTTAATTTTAATATATTTTATTTTATTATGTGTGTTAATGATATTTTATTAAATTATTGTGCAATTATAAAAATAAATTATAATTATTTGAACGAGTTATACTATCTAAAATCAATAATATAATCGGTTATATAATTACTGTAAATTACTACATTATGTCTAACGGTATATTATTAATTAGGGAAATGCTAACGAGAACTCCCAATGCATCGGTTAAAAAATTAAAATGACAATTTAAATATTATTTAAGAGATTTAAAAAATATTATTATTATATATATATATATATATATATATATATATATATATATATAATATATATATATATATATATATATAATATATATATATATATATATATATATATATATATATATATATATATATATATATATATATTCAATACACTGAAAACATAAATAATCGATTTTTAAAAAAAATATTCTATATATTTAATGAACTGAATATAATAATTTTTTTATTTAAAATTCTTAATGAGTACCCGAACATTGATTAGCATCATCCTATTAATTACTATATTAATATCATATTATTAAATAGAACCATTATTTACTATATTAATATCATGTTATTAAATAGAACCATTATTTTTTATAATAAATATAAGGATGTTATGACAATCATTTCCCACCTTAATACATATTGATTGTGTTTTTAAAACGAATTTTTCTTATGATTTAGATTGATTGTCCTTTATACTACATAACTGAAATTTAACTGCTAATAATTATTGAATAAAAACAAATATTTGTAATAATAATGATTTATTAAATTATTTTTGTGATTTTAGAAAGTCAATATTTGGTTTATATGTATGTGAATATATTTAATTACATGTGTCATAAATATTTGAGTCTAAGTTCTCAATATTTTTGCTATTAATACTTTATTTTTTAATCCCTACAAATGAGTATTTGAAAATTATCTGACTAATTGAGGCAGAACGATTAGATACTTTTCTTTTACAAATATCTATAACCCTTCATCTGTATGTAGGTTGATGTAAGAGTGTGTGGTAACGGCTATAAGTATTAACAATTCATGTTATAGTTATATTTGTTGAGAAAAATCATTAAAATTTTATCTACTGTCAACTATATCACAATATAATATGGTGTGCGTGGTGTTATATTATTGTCTTTAATTTGTATTGATATTAATTAGTCGAGTTTAATAATATTTACTCTTAATGATCAATTGTGTAAAAGTGTAGAATCTAAATATTTTGTTTTTGGTGAAATTTTTTGTCAAAACAAGATAAGATATATTGATATGAACACTGTAATCTCTGCAAAATATATTCCATTGTGGGGCATATAATATTTATATTAGAATAATTATATTATTATGTAAAGAATTAAAAAAAACATAACAATGTGACGATAGTTGTATGATTTGAATTAGCAACAAAGCTAATTAATATGTCGAAAATATTTTGGTTAGTGGTATTTTTTTTCCGTCATATTATTGTTTTATTTAGAGGTTGAAGAAACTAAAAAAAAATCATATTCTGGAGTAATTCTTCCATGTTTATAATTTTTGAAGTGTATGTCCATGCTTATAATTTATATGAGATTAAATCTATGATTAGATTATTCATTTTTAAACGGAGTAGTTGTCACTTAGAAATCATTTAAGCGAACATGTATAGTTTAATATGAAAATTTTAGAGTTATTAAAAGATTATTAAAATATTTAAAAATATCATAATATTTTGGAGTGTTACTTATTTATACTTGTGAGATTTTTAACTTTTTATGTTGTATTAAAATGATATAATGATGTTACATAAGTTTAAATGGTATGAAAACAATTATATATATGTGAATATACTCAACTCTATTCAATATGGTGATATTGTCATTTGAAAGTCATTCAAATATATATATGTATAGTGAATTCATAAGTAAATTTATTTATATCTCCGATGAGATAATATTCTTGTGATTTAGAGATATCTTAGTTAATACTAATAGAGACACTACTACAGAAAATACCTCTCATAACGGTTGGAAAATAGATACAACCACGTCCGATCGACCGTGATTATAAGTCAAGTAGCGTGCAACCTATCATAACTATTACTTTAAACAATCATTGTTGTATATCTCAACCTATCACAATGGTTACTTTAAACAACAATTCGATGTCTTTTAATAAAATAAAATAAAAATGAAGCAGTCGAACAACAACAACAACACGAAGAAGAAGAAGAAGAAGAAGAACAACAACAACAACAACAACAACGAGAACGAGAACAACAAACATAGAAACAAGAACAATAACAACTAATATTACTAACTTGAATCCATGTTATCCTTGTCTGATTCAAATTGGAGAAGAGGTGATGGAGTTCTAAAATTTGTTAATGAAAGAAATGATATTTTTTGAGTTTTATTTATGGAAGAAATGATGTTCTCGTTCTTGGTTTAGTGAAGAAATAGAGTGTCGTAAATGGAGGATGATGTATGGAGGTAGAAAATGAAGTTCGCATAAGTTGGAAGTTCATCTAAGTGTTAGGTTTCACGCGGATCACTAATGGTAGTGTCTTGAGCATTGATACTCATTAAGTGGACGACAAAGATTTTCTTAAGGACGGTGAAGAAACTCAATAAACACGCTTATATTTTCCCATGACCCCAAGTGGCTTTTCACCATGGATGGAAGTTACAACTGTGGTAAAAAGTGACTTAAAAATAAATAAAAACAAAACTGTAGGTGATAGGATTCAAACTCATGATCATGCGCCACTTTTCACCACAGTTGGAAGTTCCATCAGTGTTTAAAAGTTGCTTAAAAATAAATATAAAACAAAACTGTAGGTGCTAGTATTCGAACTCGTGATCATGCGCCACTTTCCACCACGGTTGGAAGTTCCAACCGTTGTAAAAAGTGGCTTAAAAATAAATTTTAAAAAAATTGTATGTGCTCGGAATCAAACTCATGACTAAGCGCCACTTTTCACCATAATTGGAAGTTTCAACCGTTGTGAAAAGTAGCTTAAAAATGAAAATAAAAGGGTATCGTCTAAGTGAGTAGATTCTACCACGATTGATACTTTGGCCGAGATGAAATGACGTTAGGAAAGGTACTTTTTATAGTAGTGAAGGAAGAAAATTGACGTCTTCCTCATTTATGTGTATAAGTATGTACTGAAGATGTGATATCCTTTATTTATGTCAAGTCATATCAAAATGATCCTAGTTTATCCTCTGACAAAATCCTTAGGAAGAAATTGACTTGTGAACACATCGTTGGGAATTGGAATTAAGCCAATTGAAATTAACAAGTGATAGAAACTCAACCTTTGTGATTAGAGATCCCGTGAAAAAGATTTGTATGGGTAAGAACAAGTCACTTGTTAGTTTTATTAGCACCAAAAATTATTCGATTAAGTTTTGCTTGCGTCTTTTTTCTATGGTGTAATTGAGAAAGCTAGACATTGTACTACTAAGACTATAGGCTTATGCAACTTTAAATAAATTATATATCCTTAATGGAGGTGTATGAATTGCAACAAATCACCTATATGAGTGTCGACTAGGATCGCTTGTATGAGATCTTGGTTAAATCTCTATAGCACTCATGAAAATAATCAGACCCACGCACGACGTATTAGCGCACCATAACATCAACAACTAGAACCGTGGGGGTATGATGTGGGTGTCAAACCACTAACATACGCCAAGTGTATTTGGTTCATATAGTTTGATACACCAATTTCAATGTGTGTTAAGTAATGTCATTTTAAGACTGGTTCATATAACTTGATCTACCAATTTGAAGCATCACATCCAGGAAATTTCTTTTTTACCTTTTCTTCAAAACTTTTTAAATATGTGGGAGTTTTTGTAAATTTTGATTATATTTCAAAAGTTCTAAGTAAATTTTATCACATCTTTAAATGGTAAATATTAGAAAATATTTTTTATTAATTATTATTATTATTTATTTTATTTAATGATTTTGACTTGGTTAAATAACTAAATTTAATTAGTTTTCCTTGACTTGGTCAAATCTTTCACTCACTATCTTTCTTTCTCTTCCTTATCCCTTTTAGTTTTTTTTGGTTACATCTTCGAATCAATATATTTCTTGTTGTCTCATTGCTTCATATTTGTTCTAAGAAGAGGTTGTTGAATCTTGAAAGATTTGCGCGTATAAGGCGGATAAATCCTTAAGAACAATGTTCCAATATTCCTCAGATTTTAGTGGTTTATTATTTTGAAGGTTCAATGATTGCTATTATAAGAGAGATAATCGGGACTACATCGGTGGTCAAATTCTATAACAGATATTAAGTAATACTCTACGTCTCAAATTAATTGTCTTCTTTCAAATCTACATGAGATAATTTTGTAATTTTATTTTATATATTTATTCATATTAGTTAATTAGTAAAAAGTTAACTTTCTTCCACTAACTTTTTATATTTATTTAATTTAATTTTTTTAATTATTTAATAAAATAACTCTCCCATTAACTTTCTTTTTAAGATTAAGTGTCTTCCACTAACTTCTCTATTTATTATTATTTTTAATTCTCTTTCTAATTTTTTTATATTATTTAATCATATTTCATTTGTGAAAATTACGTATTTCTAATTGTGATTGAAACATTTTTAATTAATATAATTCATTATAATAAATAATAAATTGTTTTTTTAGTTTCAGGGGAAAGAAGCGGTTTTTTATTTATTATTGTTATTTTTATATTTACTTAATTGATTTATTATTATTTCATTATTTATTAATTTTATTTAATTATTTTATCTTATATAAATATTTATGTATTATTTATTAAATATTATTTTGACTCAATCAACCTTTTTATTGCCTCTAAACTACCTTTTTAAAGTTAATTATCTCTTTTTTAATTCATATTTTTTCCTTTTTATTTATTTTCTTTATTTTTAAGTTTTCCTTAACCCTCGTTTTTAAATTAACTATCTATTTATTTTAATTTATTTTATTTATATATATTTATTTATTTTTATTTTATATAAATAAATTTATATTTTGTATTTAGTATGGACATGTGATTGGAAAGAATGACAATAAGAATGTTGAATTAAAAGTGAAAAAAGTCAAACTCATGAATTTTATTCTTGAATATATTGAATACAAATTTTTTCTATACATTTTTTTAAAACTCATGTAATTTGTAAATATCCCTCAATTGAGCACTGCATTAACTTCAACACATTTTTTTCTAATTAAATAATTAACTGAACAAGAAATAAAACAATATTATTTGTTCATAAAATTCATTAATTGAAAATAATGTTTATGAATATTATTGTGTTTGTGTTTGTTGTTGTCAAGTTGTTCCTCAACTTCTTTTTTTTTATTTACCTAGAGAAGAAAAAAGGTATTGGATTATTTTGTTTAATTATATTTTTCATTCATCTTATTTAGAGTATTTTATAAATAAAAGTTGTTAAGTCAGAAATGGATATAATTTAGCATTAAAAATAAATTAGTTTATTAATTTATAATTTAATTTTATTAGATCTTTTTTAATTGACATATTTATATATGATTAACACTAAATTTTTAGTTTTACTCAACTATCACTTTTTCAATTAACTCCCAATATCAATTCTCTATATACTTTCTTACTATTTTTTGTCATAAAAATTTAAAATAATATTTTAATTTATTGATTTCCCTTCACCCGACAAACTTATTCTCTGAAAGTCTCTGAAACATCATCAGACAAGCTTATTCTTACCCTTCGCCGGTAAAGAATAACTTGAAACAACAACAACAACAACAATAATAATAATAATAATAATAATAATAATAATAATAATAATAATAATAATAATAATAATAATAATAATAATAATAGGGTGATATAATAATCTCAATGAATTCTTTATCTCATGGGTCCATTCGGTTCTAAAGGGAGTATTATCTAGACCTTAACTTAAGTTTCTCGATAAAGAAAACATGTGTACATTTTCACAATAGAGAAAGAATTAAGCATCTAAGGGGTATTAACATTGTAAGGAAACATGTAACTTGAGTTCACATAACTAAAAGAAATCACCATAAATGTCACAAAGCATTTTTCTCTGATCGGACCTATGTCTAGGGCAAGGCACGGATCACTGATGTTTGTAAGAATAGACTTTTTTTTTGGATTATGGTTCTCCATGGGACTCGTACCCACTTCAAGAACTGACATTCATATGGGACTCTAACCCACTTAGAATATCTTTCCTTGTATGGAACTCTAACCCACTTTGAGGTCCATTTCTCCTCTATGGGATTCAAATTCATTTTTGGGACTCAAAATCATTTATGAGACAGATCATTGGTTTGACATCCCAATTATACTTTACATAAGCATCTCTATTGGAGTGTGCATGATCAAGGGTAATTTTCGAATATGTGACTAGGTTTCATCATTCAACGTGATTGCACTCATCAATCAATAGGTAATGACATGTTTCATACAAAGTATATTGATTCATAACTCAAGCAACTACTTCTCCGTTGTACAAACTGAGATACTTTCGCGTCCAAGCATCACAACCTAACTCATTTTTGTAACCTGAGTTATCTTTTAATTCATTCACCTAGTTATAAACCTAGATTTAGCCTCACTTTTACCGTAGATTTTGATCAATTTTCATACAATCAACACAACTAATTAAATCATAGCATGTCTAAAAGTGCATATATTTTTCTTAATGATTGAAACAAGCTGAGATCAAATAGGGCAATTCACATACTAATGTGAGCAGTGTATCAATGAGAGGCTATACAAAAAGAAATAAAGCATTATGGAAAGTGAAAAATGTAAGTTGCTCACCGCTCCTTCCTTCAATAGCATGTATTGATCTTATTACAGGGCTTAGCTAAGCCTTTTGAAGGTTAATTTAAAACAATGCAAGGAAATTAACATCATTAAGCTTATGCGCTTAGCATAAAGCTTTTCCAACAAAAAGAAATTAAATTATCACCCTCAAGCTTATGCGCTTAGCATCTTTTGATATATAATTAAATTTTCACATGCTTGAAGTCATTTCAAGTTTTTTAATTTAGTTTTGTTCTACAAAAGAAGTAATAATTTCATCTGTACAAAATAAATGTAACAATTCCTACTACAGTAGTTACTTCACATTTCATGCACATGATGCAAGGAAATTAACATCCTCAAGCTTATGCGCTTAGCATCTTTTGATATATAATTAAATTTTCACATGCTTGAAGTTATTTTTTTTAGAAAATTAATTTAAATCTAATGAGTCAAGACTAGAATCGTGAATTGTCACTTTCTTTAAAAGTATTTCAAACACTCTCGTATAGTCTTAGAGTTGGAACAGAAGAATACTTAGGATAATTCAGCCTTCTAATCGAATCTGCACAATACTGGTGAAGATTCGAATGCAGGGAAGAGTGTATGGAATTATGTGAAGATGATGTATATTTTTGTTGTATTTTTTATGAATTCATAATGCTCAATTTATAGGCTAAAGTGGTGATGTTTCACAAGGTTGCGATCCTTGATGAAATGCGTCCTTTCAACAACACTTTTTCTGAAAGTTGCAACTTTTCACCTACAGCAACAGTTCAAAAGTGTTGCCTATTTCTGATTCATAAAATAAACAATCTACTGCAATGGTTCATAAAGTGTTTTTACTTTTGAATTCAAAACAAACTGTCTATTGCAACAGTTCACCAACCGTTGCAAGGTTTTCCTATTCACCTTATTGCCACAGTTCACTAACCGTTGCTTGTTTTCGAATTCAAAAAGCAAGCAGCCTACTGCAACAGTTTATCAAACGTTGCACCATTTTTCCTATAGCAACGGTTTTATCAAATGTTACATTGTTTTGCATTCTACAACACTTCATAAAATATTGTCTATTTTCAAATTCAAAATACTAACTTCACATGAATATTTTCTTGTCATTTTGAAACACACTCAAGATTATTAATTCTTAATAATTTACAACAATCCTCCACTTGTTTTAATAATGACAAGATCAATTCGAGAAAAAGAGTAATGAAGAATGTTAATACAGTTAGGTGATGTGAAAATAGCAAGTGTACTATTTTTCTCACTGTAGTAATAAAAGGGAAATTCCCCGTTTGTCGATCTCAAGGACTGCTTGACGATACAGAGTTTATAGATTGTTTCAATTAGACAAAAGCCTTTGGTTTTTGTGTTGTGGTGTAATTATACTACCAGTTGCAAATAAATAAAACAAGTAAAAAGGTTGAACGAGATACAAATGAGAGAAGATTGCTAGGGTTCGGTGAATGAAACTTCTTGTAACAGATATAATTTATGACGGCGTAGAGCTATTCCTGTCAAATTAATTCCGGTCCTCAAGGGTATCTATTCCTAAGTCCTTAGTAATAGACCTTTGATTATGTAACCTAATTACTATGTCCATAAACAATTAGGTTCATACTCAAGCATTCACATATCAAGAATTACCGGTCAGATAGAAAATCCCTAGTCCTAGGTTATTTTTACTATCCAAAGTTCTTATCCAGGTCAATGAATAATTGCTGTCCAACTTACACTATTCATAATAATCATAATTCGTTGGTCCGACGAATAACGCATAAAGAACGGCGATAAGAACAAATTAATGGAAAAGAAGAATTAAGCAATACTTTCATAAACATCAATACTGTCACATTCAGAATCAGGGTCACCCCCCTAGCAATTGGGGGTTTAGCTACTCATAATAAAAGTAAAAACAAAGATTAATATTGTTGTCATTACAGAATTTCGTGAGGAATCAATCTTCAATAGTCGGAAAACTCTTGAACATATGAATCCCTTGATCTTCCTTGAGTCTCCAGCTCTCAAAACGCGTATATTTTCTCTCCAAAAATGTCCAACCCCCGGAAAATCGTGGTTTGGCCTCTTAATAGCTATTCAGTTGGATTTTTCCTGAATTTGTGCTCCATACGCGTACTGCGCTGTCCCATACGCGTACTGCCTAGTAGGAAACGCGTATTGGACGTAACACAGCATCTGGTACGCGTATTGCCCAGCCTGGTACGCGTATTGCCCAAATTGTTACGCGTATTGCCCAGCCTGGTACGCGTATCACCAGAAGCTTGTATTTTGGCTGAATTTTCCTTCCCTCTGGTCATTCACGTATGGTACGCGTACTGGGAAGGTCCATACGCGTATCATGTAAGGTCATACGCGTATGGACAGCAGGTTCTCCAAAAAATGACTTTTTCTTCCGTTTTCTTGCTCGGGCTCGATTTCTCATCTGACGTTTGATCCCCTGAGCTTCCAAACTAGCTTTTTACCTGCTGACATACCAAAAAGTGTAAAATATCCTCAAGAAACTCATCAGTAACAACACACTTAATATCATGGAATTGAGCTTATTTCTTACGAAAAATGCTTCAGTTTACACAATTTACCTGATTTATTTACGGTTAAATAGTGGAATGTCTAGCATAAATGGTGACTGATCACAACCCCAAACTTAGCTTGTTGCTTGTCCTCAAGTAACATCTTATTAGCTTCAAAAATCATGTCACCCCAAACTTACTGTAAAACAGTTCTTACCACAATACTGCTGAAATCTTTCGCACTGGACCTCTTGATGTTTTTCAGGTTTTCTGATTCTTCCACATAGCCAACGAGCTAGAAACTCTTTCCCTCAGAGATATGACTTCACCTGTCAGCTTATATCACACTCTCACCAAGTCTCTCTGGGTTAAAGTTTTATCACTCTCAAATCACAATATGCAATATCAAATCAACAGTTTGAATAAATTCTCTCATCCTATCAACATGTACAATCACACACACTTTTTGAGGTCTTTTAGGGTTGTAACGGGGCTTGGGTTTAGGTAGGCTATGAAGGTGGAACCTAAGGTTTATGTTTATTATATTTTTTTTCTTTTTTTTTTTTTTGGTTCAGAGTACATGAAATCATTCTCTTACTACGTTTCTTTGTTATTATTCCTGTAGGGTTATGCAATCCTCTTTTCCTTTTATTTCTAGTGAATGTAGCATCTTTCAAAAGCTGTTCTTCGCTTTTCTCTTTCTTTCTTTTGGTTATTATTACCTTTTTTTTTTTCTTTTTCTTTCTTTTTTTTTTTTTTTTTTTTTTTTTTTTTTTTTTTATACGACATTCACTTATTATTCATTGACTGCAAAGCTACCCCAAACTTAAAGGTTGCTATACCAACAGCAACCCCAAACTTAGATAGAAACGTAGATATGAAATCACTTCACACATACTCTGAACAGGGTAAGATAGGTCCAGGGTCATGGGTTTAGAAAAAAAAAACGGGTATATCAACAATAAATGATTAAAGGCTCAACGGGGTAAAACAATGGATAATAATGATAATAATGGGATGGCTAGAAAGGCTCTAGGTGATAACAAAAAACATGCCTCAGTGTGTGTATTCGTACAGCTAATAATAACAAAAGAACGTACGCAAACCAAGATTGATAAAGACATACCTGATATCGCTCATATGATAATAAGTGTTTGGCTTTTTATGAACTCACCAGGACGGGTTAAGCTGACTTGTTCTATCATACCTCTGAGTTCAAAGCTCATGCTCGTGGTTCTGATGTTAATCTTAACCAGTGCGTCCAATCATAAACAACAGTATCTAACGTCAGGGGACTGAAAGGGAGGATGCCCAAGTAGTTGGTGTAAGTGATCGCGAAACCAATAGCCAGACATAGTCACGTATCTAAGGAAATAAACAGGAAAATTGAGATAAACCAACTCACATTCATTAGAATTCGCCAACCCATAATAGGTGGTTACATCAAAGCAACAGAAATTAAACTGCATAACTAAAAAACAAAAATTACACAAATAAAACCAAAAGTACAGAAACAACAATCAAAGTCAATCACTCTGTCCACCGTCCTGCATGTGTGTATCAAAATTAATCATATCTGTCGGGTCCAAAATAGTCTGCCCTCGTGCGAATGCCGAGATAGGCGTCAATGTCTCTGTGTGGCCCGACGGAGACTGCTGCTGCTGAGGTGGTGTCTGATGCGGTTGTTGCTGCGGTGGCTGCTGCGGAATCTCTCCCCCTATCTGCACTGGCTGGTTCCACCAAGGATAGGTGAACTGGCCAAAATGAGGGGCTGGAGGCGGTCCCGAGAATCTATCTCTGAAGCGCTGTGCCTCCTCCCACAGATCCGTCTGATGAGTCAGAACTCTCCCTGACAGCCCATACTGAAAACAGAAGTCCTGCATCACACAAAACTGGGACATCTGCATCCGATACTCTCTGGAGTTCTCATCAATCGGAGGAGGCTGAGGTGGCTGTGTATCTGCTGCAGTTGGCTGAGCCTCCTGCTGCGGAGCACTGGTGCTTCCCTCCCTGTCTCGTGGTTGCCTCAGAGGTCGGGGCTGATCATCTGTGACCGTCCTCTCTTTCATCCAGTGGGCGTTCAGCAGTGCAGCTGGTCGCAACATCAGCGAATCAGAGAAGTCTGGGACACCCGCTTTTTTGCACAGCAGGTAAATCACAGTCGCATGGCCTAAGGATTTCTTAGGCGACTGAGCTATGTCATCCATATCAGCAGCTATGATTTGTCCAATGTTCACTTGTTTCTGACGCAGGATCTGATGGAGCAGTAAGGCACGTTCGGCTATTAATTCTGACCCGCTTCGATTAGTACTCAGATTGTGATGAATGAAATAGGCCAAAGCCTTCGGAATCGGTGCTAGATCAACCACCATAACCTTTGCAGGAGAGATTTTGGACGTGGGTGCCCAATCGTGGCCTGGCCTAATCAGTGAATTCTTCATGTCAGCGTAAGGCCAATGGTTTTTGTCCGACCGTTTCATCTCATTAAACGGACACACTGAATCATAAAACTTGCATTTCAGCACACTATTGATCGTTCTGCCATCAAATTTGATCGCTGTGCCCCTAACCCATGATACGAATGCTGCATTACCTATGGGATCGTCTTCGTCAGATGTTACCCTTAACGCATTCGCGTAAAACTCCCAGATCAAATCCAGTGAAACAGATTGGATTTTGTCATTAAAATAGATCAACTTCTGCTTCTTTAGGATATTCGTGACCTCTGGATACGTATCATTCTGATACATCCAATGTTTTTCTTCAACCATGTTTCGTCCCTTTATTTGTTCATAACGCTCTGCATGGTGGGTGGTACGGAAGTTGTTGATCTCGGACGGTGATTGAGACATGATGTTGCTCTGTGGACTAAATGAAAAAGAAGAAAACAGAGAAAATTCACAGTAATATGCAGAAAATACGTAATGAAAAAGTGAGAAAATGAAGTCCGTACGGACAAAAAATATATATACAGCCCCATAAAACCAGATTCGCGTAAGATACGCTGCAGATACGCGTATCAGACTGCCTTACGCGTACCTTACGCGTATCACTTTGCCATACGCGTATCATACGCTGCAAAAACACGTGTAAAAAGTGATCTGCGTAACAGATCACGTATCATAAGGTGATACGCGTATGGCCTGGTCCCTTACGCGTATCATACGCGTATGCTTCGTCTATACGCGTATCATACGCGTTTCACCAGAGGCATGCACTTTTGATGACCAATACGCGTATCATAAACCCATACGCGTATTGGCAGGTTCATTTTCAAAAATTTTTTCTTTTTGTTTTCCATTAAAATTTTTCTTTTCTACATACTAACTGACTCGGCAAAAATAAAACGAAAGAAAGAATCAAACCTCCCTTGGGTTGCCTCCCAAGCAGCGCTTCGTTTAACGTCGCCTGGCTCGACGGGACACCTCATACTCAGAGGAGTTTAACGGATTCAATTGGCCCCCCTTCACCGGGATTGTATGGCTTTAACCTCTGACCATTAACTTTGAAAGTGTCGCCATTCTTCTCATTTTTAAGCTCTATTGCTCCATAAGGAAGTACTTTGTTAATGACGAACGGTCCAGACCATCTTGACCTCAATTTCCCTTGGAACAACTTCAACCTGGAATTAAACAAAAGTACAAGTTGTCCCTCCCGAAATTCCTTTTTCTGGATCTTTTTATCATGCCACTTTTTTGTTTGTTCTTTGTAAATTTTGGCATTTTCATAAGCTTGATTCCTGAATTCTTCCAACTCGTGAAGTTGAAGAATTCGGGATTCACCAGCTTTGAAAAGATCACAGTTAAGGAATTTGGAGGCCCAGAAGGCTCTGTGCTCGAGTTCGAGTGGTAAATGACAAGCCTTACCGTAAACTAATTGATAGGGAGACATACCTATTGGTGTTTTAAATGCAGTCCTGTATGCCCACAATGCATCATCCAGCTTTACTGACCAATCTTTCCGGGAAGCACTTACCGTCTTTTCCAAGATTTGCTTTATTTGACGGTTAGATACCTCCACTTGCCCACTCGTCTGGGGGTGATATGGTGTGGCTATCTTATGTTTTACATTATACTTCTTCAACAGATTCTCAAAGAGTTTATTTATAAAATGCGTACCTTGGTCACTAATTAAAGCCCTTGGTACCCCAAACCTAGAGAAGATGTTATGCCTCAAGAACTTCACCACCACTTTAGCATCATTAGTTGGTAATGCCACAGCTTCTACCCACTTTGACACATAATCGACCGCAACCAATATGTAATTCTTACCAGATGATGGCGGAAAGGGTCCCATAAAATCAATTCCCCAAACATCAAACAGCTCAACTTCTAGCATGGAGTTTTGTGGCATCTGATTCCGTTTTGTAATGTTACCTATTCGTTGGCACCTATCACATTCTCGGACTATAGAATTTGCATCCTTGAATAGCGACGGCCAATACAAACCCGATTGGAGGACTTTTGCTGCAGTTCTATCTCCACTGAAATGTCCACCATACTCAGAATTATGACAAGCTTTCAGAATGTCGGCTTGCTCTCTTTCTGGAACACGTCTTCTAATCAAACCATCCACTCCCTTTTTGTAAAGAAATGGATCATCCCATAAGTATAACCTGCAATCATAAAGAAACTTTTTCTTTTGGTGAGAATTAAAGTCATCAGGTATAACCCCACCTACCACATAATTTGCATAATCAGCAAACCATGGTATCTCTTGAACAGCAAGTATTTTCTCATCAACGAATGTGTCCTGAATAGGATGTTCCTCCTCAGTTTCTTTGATTGGGGACATGCGAGATAAGTGATCCGCGACCGTGTTCTCGCATCCCTTCTTGTCTTTGATTTCCAAATCAAACTCCTGAAGGAGAAGGATCCATCTCAAAAGTCTCGGCTTCGATTCCTGCTTAGCAAACAAATACTTTAAAGCAGCATGGTCAGTATACACAATGACTTTTGAACCAAGCAAATATGATCTAAATTTGTCAAAAGCATAAACCACGGCCAACAACTCCTTTTCGGTAGTTGCATAATTCATTTGGGCCGGGTTAAGGACATGACTAGCATAATAAATCACATGCAATAATTTGTCCTTTCTCTGTCCTAGGACAGCCCCCACAGCAAGGTCACTTGCATCACACATTATTTCGAAAGGCAATGACCAATCGGGGGCGATAACAACAGGTGCACTGATCAACTTACTCTTTAAAGTTTCGAAAGCTACCATGCAGTTTTTATCAAAATTAAATTGCTTGTCTTTGACTAGCAAATCAGTCAATGGTTTGGCGACTTTTGAGAAGTCTCTGATAAACCTGCGATAAAAACCTGCATGACCCAAAAAACTCCTTATCCCTTTTTCATTCACAGGAGGTGGAAGGTTAGCTATCACCTCCACTTTGGCTTTATCCACTTCTATTCCTTTGTGGGAAATTTTGTGTCCTAGCACAATTCCTTCCTGCACCATGAAATGACATTTCTCCCAATTGAGAATAAGGTTAGTTTCCTGACATCTTTGCAAAACAAGAGACAAGTTAGCTAAACAATTATCAAAAGAAGAACCAAACACAGAGAAATCATCCATAAACACCTCCATATACTTTTCAAGCATGTCGGAGAATATAGATGTCATACACCTCTGAAAAGTAGCTGGGGCATTGCACAGCCCAAATGGCATTCGTCTGTAAGCGAAAATACCATAAGGACATGTAAATGCCGTCTTTTCCTGATCTTCCGGGGCTACAGCAATTTGGTTGTATCCCGAATATCCATCCAGAAAGCAATAATACTCATGACCTGCAAGTCTTTCTAACATTTGATCAATAAACGGGAGAGGAAAATGGTCCTTTCTTGTTGCAGTGTTCAGTCTTCTGTAATCGATGCATACTCGCCACCCTGTCACTGTGCGAGTTGGGATCAATTCATTCTTTTCATTTAGAATTACTGTGGTTCCTCCTTTCTTGGGTACCACATGCACTGGACTCACCCACGAGCTGTCAGAAATTGGGTAAATCATTCCCGAATCTAACAACTTTACAACCTCTTTCCTTACCACTTCTTTCATTGCTGGGTTTAACCTCCTCTGTGGTTGCACTACCGGTTTCTGATTATCCTCCATCAGTATCTTATGCATGCATACTGTGGGGCTAATACCTTTTAAATCCTCAATAGTCCACCCAATAGCACTCTTATGCTTCTTTAGTACCTGTATTAACTTTTCCTCATCTATGGCATTTAGCTCAGAACTGATAATAGCAGGATAATTTGTCCCAGATCCTAGAAAGACATATTTAAGATTTACCGGCAATTGTTTTAATTCAAAATTTATACCTGGTTTACTTACCTTTTCATTTTCTAATTCTGGTGAAGATCTCAGGTCCTCCCAACGACGTGGTTTGGATTTCATCCAAAGAGGTTGTGTATCCAGCATGGCAAGCACTTCTTTTTCTTTTTCATCATCATTCTCTTCAATCTCTCTGACTGACTGACTCAGAACTCTTTCCAATGGTAATTCAGGAAACTTTCTTTGCATTGTGCTAGTCACTATTTGATCAATTACTTCAACAGAGTGGTTTGTACACATTTCCTCTTTATGTTTCATAGTATCCCGGACATCAATTCTGAGCTCTTCATCATATACCTTTAGGGTCAAGGTACCTCCCTCAATGTCTATCATGCATCTACCTGTTTCTAAGAACGGTCTTCCCAGAATCAGAGGTATCTCTTCATCTTCTGGCATTTCCAAATTACAAAATCAACAGGAAAAACAAATTTATCAACTTTGACCAGAACATCCTCAACCACTCCAAAAGGTCTCTTCACTGAGTGGTCAGCAAATTGAAGTGTCATTCTGGTATCCTGAACATTGCCAATTCCCAGCTTCCTGTAAATAGACAAAGGCATAAGGCTAACACTAGCCCCCAAATCAATCAGTGCCCTTTTAAAAGACCTATCTCCAATGGTACACGGGATGGTCACAGACCCTCTATCTGGCTTCTTTACTGGAATCTTCATACCCTGCAAAATAGCACTACAAGTTTCAGTTAATATAACAGGGTCAGTGTCAGTGGTGCGCTTCTTGGAGATGATGTCTTTCATGAACTTCGCATAGATAGGCATCTGCTCGAGTGGCTCAGAGAATGGAATATTGATTTCTAATTTCTTGAACAATTCCATGAATTTCTGAAAATTTTCTCATCTTGCTTCTTCTTTTTGTTTCTTTGTGGGAAAGGAAGCTTGATGATGGGTTTTGGTTCAGGTAGCTTTTCTTGTACCACCGGCATTTTCACACTTTCTTCCTCAGGTGGTGTCTTATTCTCTAAGATTTCCAGGTCCACTTCACACAATGTATCTTCTTCTTCATCCTTCTTCTTAAGATCTTCAACAGATTTTCCGCTTCTTGTTGTTACCGCACTCACATTATTGTGCTCCCTTGGATTTGTCACTGTTGCACTAGGTAATGCGCCTGGTATTTGGGAATTTGTTATCTGTTGTGCTATCTGACCCAATTGAATCTCCAGATTTTTAATTGATGCATTGGTGCTTTTCTGATTATTCCTGGTTTCCTCCTGAAATTGCATATTATGAGTTGCCATCTTCTCTATAGCAATCTCCCAATCCGCTTTCTTCGGTACCTGTTGCTGATAAGGTTGCTGTTGGTACGGTGGTTGTTGTTGTGGAGGTCCTTGAATATTACCCTGCTGATCTTTCCAAGAGAAATTAGGATGATTTTTCCACCCCGGATTATAAGTATTTGAGTAGGGATTATTCTGCCTCAGGTAATTTATAGCTTGCACTTGTTCTGCGGTTGCAACACAATGCATGGTAAAGTGTGGTCCACTACAAATCTCACAAATCATGGTCGGAACCGGTTGCACTTGAGCAACAGTCTGGGTACCTATATTCATAGCTTTCAATCTTCTTTCAACCTCAGCTGCAATTTGGTCTTCCATTTTCACTACCTGATTTGCTAATTTCAAGTCAATTTTTCCCTCTGGCTGATTCACAGTGCGGTCATATAATTCCAAATGCTCATTTGCTGCAATAGCTTCGATGATCTTTTTGATACCGGTTGCTGTTGAAAAATTAGATGAGCCACCAGCAGCTGTATCAATGAGTTGCTTAGTTTTCATTTTCAGCCCGTTTACAAAATTCTGCATTTGTTCAGTTTCATCCAAATTATGTGTAGGACATGCAACTAAACATCTCTTGAATCTTTTGTATGCATCTCCAAGGGTCTCTCCGTCTTTCTGTTTAAAATTCACAATGTCATACCTCTTACGGATATACACAGAAGCAGGAAAATACTCGTTCAAGAATGTTGTTTCCATTTGTTGCCAAGTAGTAATGCTTCCTGCGGGTAGGGAATAGAACCATTCCTCAGCGTCCTCAGATAAGGTGAATGGGAACATGACCAATCTCTTTGCCTCTTCAGAATGCCCATCAATTTTTAATGATGTGGTCATAGTCAGAAACCTCTGCAGATGCTTGTTTGCATCCTCATTGATTTTTCCTGCAAAAGGTTTACTTTCTAACTGGCGGATGGTTGAGGGATGTAACTGGAAGTGAGCAACATTAACAGGTTGGTTAACAATGGTCAACCGCACTGCTGGGTTATTCTGTCTGCCATAATCACCTAAAAGTCTCTCTGCTGGAGGTGGGTCTGCAGCCATGTTTTCGGTGTCTGGATGTGAAGCTGTGTCTGATTCAGATTTTTCGGAGTGAACAGAAACTGGAGTGACAGGTGTGGCCGGTTCTTCGGTGTCAGAATTGGCCAGTTTCTTTCTTCTTGCTTCTCTGAGCTTTTTGCGCAGTGTTCTCTCTGGTTCTGCGTCAAAATGAAAATGAGCTGAGGCCTTACCTCGCATACACAGATTAGAAGAAGTTAGTTATTATAATAATAAAAATAAAAATTAACACTAAATAAAATTTTGGATGCAGAGCAACAAAATTCTAATTGAAAATAAATTAATAAACTCAACTATCTTTGGCAGTCCCCGGCAACGGCGCCAAAAACTTGATGTGAAAATAGCAAGTGTACTATTTTTCTCACTGTAGTAATAAAAGGGAAATTCCCCGTTTGTCGATCTCAAGGACTGCTTGACGATACAGAGTTTATAGATTGTTTCAATTAGACAAAAGCCTTTGGTTTTTGTGTTGTGGTGTAATTATACTACCAGTTGCAAATAAATAAAACAAGTAAAAAGGTTGAACGAGATACAAATGAGAGAAGATTGCTAGGGTTCGGTGAATGAAACTTCTTGTAACAGATATAATTTATGACGGCGTAGAGCTATTCCTGTCAAATTAATTCCGGTCCTCAAGGGTATCTATTCCTAAGTCCTTAGTAATAGACCTTTGATTATGTAACCTAATTACTATGTCCATAAACAATTAGGTTCATACTCAAGCATTCACATATCAAGAATTACCGGTCAGATAGAAAATCCCTAGTCCTAGGTTATTTTTACTATCCAAAGTTCTTATCCAGGTCAATGAATAATTGCTGTCCAACTTACACTATTCATAATAATCATAATTCGTTGGTCCGACGAATAACGCATAAAGAACGGCGATAAGAACAACTTAATGGAAAAGAAGAATTAAGCAATACTTTCATAAACATCAATACTGTCACATTCAGAATCAGGGTCACCCCCCTAGCAATGGGGGGTTTAGCTACTCATAATAAAAGTAAAAACAAAGATTAATATTGTTGTCATTACAGAATTTCGTGAGGAATCAATCTTCAATAGTCGGAAAACTCTTGAACATATGAATCCCTTGATCTTCCTTGAGTCTCCAGCTCTCAAAACGCGTATATTTTCTCTCCAAAAATGTCCAACCCCCGGAAAATCGTGGTCTGGCCTCTTAATAGCTATTCAGTTGGATTTTTCCTGAATTTGTGCTCCATACGCGTACTGCGCTGTCCCATACGCGTACTGCCTAGTAGGAAACGCGTATTGGACGTAACACAGCATCTGGTACGCGTATTGCCCAGCCTGGTACGCGTATTGCCCAAATTGTTACGCGTATTGCCCAGCCTGGTACGCGTATCACCAGAAGCTTGTATTTTGGCTGAATTTTCCTTCCCTCTGGTCATTCACGTATGGTACGCGTACTGGGAAGGTCCATACGCGTATCATGTAAGGTCATACGCGTATGGACAGCAGGTTCTCCAAAAAATGACTTTTTCTTCCGTTTTCTTGCTCGGGCTCGATTTCTCATCTGACGTTTGATCCCCTGAGCTTCCAAACTAGCTTTTTACCTGCTGACATACCAAAAAGTGTAAAATATCCTCAAGAAACTCATCAGTAACAACACACTTAATATCATGGAATTGAGCTTATTTCTAACGAAAAATGCTTCAGTTTACACAGTTTACCTGATTTATTTACGGTTAAATAGTGGAATGTCTAGCATAAATGGTGACTGATCATTAGGTATCTTTCGATTTAAAACTCAACCTTAATGAGGATAATGCAAAATCCAATCGGAATGTTAGGTATCAATGTTTTTAAAATATTAAACCATATGATTAGTTTGGCGTTACCTTACACACATTCTTTAAGGGTTCTTCCCTAACATATCTCGCCTATCACTTATTTATGGCCATATGCTTTCTTGTTTCATGAATTTTTCGTGAGAGAAAATCCAACTCTCACTTTGAGACAACACCATCTCGAAATTCACATAAGTGAATTTCATATTGTATCCTTTTCCATGAGACACATACCCTCAGTTTTGAACTTCATTAAGAGTTTAATAAAAATTCAACCCTCGTTTTAAAGGTTAATATTATCACGAAATGTTCGACAAACATCCAAATCAACGACTTGTTGTTACCCATTGAATATTGAGGTTAATATTCTGTTAACATAAGATTGAGTTGCCGCCGTTGTCAGAACTCTTACTCAAGGAGTTTCAACCCCATGCCTCTCGAGGTTGTTTTTACTAAGTCTTTGGCTAGTCATTTAGTAAATGGATCAGCCAAATTATAATTTGATCATATATATGTGAATGAAATGATTACATTCTTAATCAATTTTCTCACGAAAGAATGTATAAGTCCTACTTGCCTAGACTTTATATTATACATTTTTTGTATTCTTTAGGTAAAATGACTTGACTATTGCAATGTATCAACACCTTTTAAACATTGTCTTTAGCCAGTGTAACTTCCAACAGAAGATCCTTTAACCACTCAACTTCTTCACCAGCGGAAGCAAAAACCTCAAACTCTGATTTTATGGTTGAGAGAGTGATCCATATTTGTTTCTTTTTCTTCCAAGAAATTGTATCCTCGGCTAGTGTAAATATCCACATAAATGCATATTTATGATATTCAATACTTGATATCAAACTCGTATCTGTATATCAAGAAATCTACCATAATATATTTTAGTGTAAAAAAAATTTACAAAGAAACTTTTCATAAAAACTTCAAATGAAAATTTTGTTTGAATAGTTATTCTTAAAATGTTATTTTAGGTATTTTATCATTTTATCAAAAAAAAAAATTGGATATCAAAATTTCAAAAAATCACTTAATTTTGAAGCTATTTCAAATAGTTTTTTCTAAAAATCATTTTTGAGATACAATTTTTTTAAAAATTATGATTTTGACTATGTTTTGATCTTCAATAATGTATATTTATGTTATACAATGAACAATTCAATCTTTTAATTTATCAAAAATAAATTTAGAAAAACTTATAATATTTTAAAAAAATAATTTTGTAAAATCCATTTCAAAAATATAAAAAAAAATCCATTTTTTTAAAACTAAAACAAACTGGCATTCTATAACATCATTTTTTTTTCAGTGCCATTACAAAATGAAACGTAAGTTAAGCATTTAAAATTTAAAATAACAATATATGCACATAACGTAACCTAATCTTCCATAAGGTGCCATTACAAGTGAAACGTAACAGTAGAATTTCATAAGGTGCTTTGTTTAAAAAAAAAAGATTCATGCTAAAATGCAACCCACGCCATGTTTATAACTACAGATTCAAAATTATCAAAATATTATATATATATATATATATATATATATATATATATATATATATATATATATATATATATATAATATATATATATATATATATATATATATATATATATATATATATATATATATATAGTACACATTGATAATAATAGGAGAGTTGAACAACAGAATTCTGATACTTTTATAATTTCACATGCTTGAAGTTATTTTTGTTAGAAAATTAATTTATATCTAATGAGTCAATACTAGAATCGTGAATTGTCACTTTTTTTAAAAATATTTCAAGCACTCTCGTATAGTCTTAGAGTTGGAACAGAAGAATACTTAGGATAATTCAGCCTTCTAATCGAATCTGCACAAGACTGGTGAAGATTCGAATGCAGGGAAGAGTGTCTGGAATTATGTGAAGAGTGTCTGGATAATTCACTCTCGTTACCTTACACACATTCTTTAAGGGTTCTTCCCTAACATATCTGGCCTATCACTTATTTATGGCCATATGCTTTCTTGTTTCATGAATTTTTCGTGAGAGAAAATTCAACTCTCACTTTGAGACAACACCATCTCGAAATTCACATAAGTGAATTTCATATTGTATCCTTTTCCATGAGACACATACCCTCAGTATTGAACTTCATTAAGAGTTTAATAAAAATTCAACCCTCGTTTTAAAGGTCAATATTATCACAAAATGTTCGACAAACATCCAAATCAACGACTTGTTGTTACCCATTGAATATTGAGGTTAATATTCTGTTAACATATGATTGAGTTGCCGCCGTTGTCAGAACTCTTACTCAAGGAGTTTCAACCCCATGCCTCTCGAGGTTGTTTTTACTAAATCTTTGGCTAGTCATTTAGTAAATGGATCAGCCAAATTATAATTTGATCATATATATGTGAATAAAATGATTACATTCTTAATCAATTTTCTCACGAAAGAATGTATAAGTCCTACTTGCCTAGACTTTATATTATACATTTTTTGTATTCTTTAGGTAAAATGACTTGACTATTGCAATGTATCAACACCTTTTAAACATTGTCTTTAGCCAGTGTAACTTCCAACAGAAGGTCCCTTAACCACTCAACTTCTTCACCAGCGGAAGCAAAAACCTCAAGCTCTGATTTTATGGTTGAGAGAGTGATCCATATTTGTTCCTTTCTCTTCCAAGAAATTGTATCCTCGGCTAGTGTAAATATCCACATAAATGCATATTTATGATATTCAATACTTGATATCAAACTCGTATCTGTATATCAAGAAATCTACCATAATGGAGACCAAGATTTTTTGTTTTCATAGAATATCAAAAGTCCTAATTATGGCCTTCTAGTGCTCACCATTTGGATTGCTAGTAAAATCTACTCATTTTACTAATTCCAAATGTTATGTCAGGTCTAGTACATTGCATGCACTTTGTCACATCCGCGAAAAACAACCGGTGGGAAAAACAAACAAACAGAGCCGCCACCGTGCGTTATTTATCCCAAAGGAGGGAAAGGAAACGCTCGAAGTAAACCTGGAAAGGAAATGGTCTTGCGACCGGAGATTACAAGGATCGGGAGTCGGTTACGCAAGGGGAAGGTATTAGTACCCCTCACGTCCGTCGTACTCGACGGGATCCACGCTCAGAAAGGAAAGAAAAAGGTTGCTGAAAAACTGCTCAAAGAATGCACACACACTGAAATGAAACAGGTGAAAGACGGAGGAAGGTAACTCGGCAGGATATCGCATCCTGGGCCTACGTAGTTTGTCAGACACAAACATCAGAGTCGACGTAGTTCGGGGAAATGGGAAACGGCTCGATAGGATATCGCATCCTATGCCTACGTATCTCATCTGGAATGAGAATCAGAGCTACCGTAGTTCGGCTAACGCACGCCGAAACAAAACACACGCACAGACGCTGAGACGTCAAAACAAACCCACAAATGGAAACAGACTGCCAATGGCTGGTCTTACGTCAGACTCCACACAACAAACACAGACAAGGAAACCGACTGCCAATCGCTGGACTTACGTCAGACTCCAAGCACACCAACAAACACAGGAAACCAACTACCAATCGCTGGACTTACGTCAGACTCCAAGCAAACAAGAGGTTAATCGGACGCTGAGTCGTCGAAAGCAACAAAAAAGTTGAACAAACAAGCTAACAGGGAGTCTGGTACTCGAGCCTGCTAGCTGTCAAGCAAACACACACAAAAAAGGAAAAGGGTGCCCGGAGAGATCTCGCACGATCTCCTGCCTACGTACCTCATCTGGTATGAGGATCAGGGCAACGTAGTTCCCCTTAATAAGGGAGAAACTTTCTCCTAACCAGAGACCTGGGAATAACAAACTAAAAGGGAGACTGACTCGAGCCTAATAGTTGTCATGCAATCCACAATAGTCCTAGGTTGAGGTTTCTAACAGATCCTAACTCGCACAAGCAGCAAGTCAACATCACAACAAGTAGGCAAACGGGTGAACAGGTATCACACACTATATGCAAACAAGAAGGCTCACACGACATGTCTGGGCTTTAGTCAAGGGGTCAAATCAACCTCGACAAACAAGCCAACTGGAAAGGGGTATTGTTTGCTCTTAACCCTAACATTGAGAGTTAGGGTGAAGCAGATGAAATGGGAAGTGAGGGTAAGAACTCACAGCTCTTATCCCTGGCCTGGGAGAGCCCGAATCAAATAGAAAGTGTGGGAGTTCAGAATGTAGGAACTCTTCTCCACAAATGACTGACTCTATGGACAAGATTTTGGGTTTTTATTCAAAGTGCATCAACACAGGGTGTGAGCAAGATGAATGACACAACTGAATAGCAGGGGATGGATTGCACATCCCTTTTATCTGCCAATGCCTCTTCACTTAGGAGGTCTTTGAATGTACAAGGCACAAAGATAAACAAGCACAAACATTGCCTCTTAAGGAGGGCTTCAGACAGGTGCCTGCCAAAGTAACATGACAGGTCTTCCAGACTACATGAAAATCAGGGATCATACCTAAGTGGTATGCCAACCACAAGCAAAGCAAAGTGTAGTACCTCAAATTTGCACCCTACCTTTTGTACATTCATTTCATATTAGGTCATTAACATAACATGGTCCACTGCATAACATTGCATTGTCCATTTGCCCAAGTGCAAGCTCAGCAGATGAATTAGGTCAAACTGGTCAGGAGATCAGGTCAATCAAGCAAGCAAGTGCCATTTTCATTGAGACAAAGCCCTAGGGTTGATTTATCAAGTTCATATGGTCCAAGGATCATTTTGAAGTGGTTTGGCCAAAGATTGGATGCTCAGAAGTCATCAGTCATTGTTCAGTCAGTTGGAACCATAGAAAGTCAACTGTGGTCAACTGTGGTCAACTGTGCCTGATTTTATGGATTTGAAGGTGGGAGATGGTTTGAAAGGCCTCATTCATGTCCATACAAGTCTCATTTGACATATCAAAGACCAAGGTTGAAGATTTGGAGGTCAGACAAGAAGTTTCCTAAAATGGCAGGTGACCTGTAATTTCAGCTGCCCAAAATGGAAAGTTTTTCTCCCCAAAATAACTTCATCATACAAGCTTCAAATGGAATTTTGTCCAACATGAAAGTGGAATATCTTGATCTCACCATTCCAAAAAGTCCAAGAACTTGAAATTCCCATGTATGGTTGGCAAGATATGGTCCATTCATTTTCCAAAAATGCCCGAATTCAAAGTGGCATAACTCTCACATGGAGTGGCCAAATTGGATGGTTTTTCTTTGAGAAAATCACATTTAATGTGTACTTTCATAATCCATCATCACATTTTGCCAAAAGCATTCACACAAAAAGGCCATTTTTCAAGTGCACTAATTAAAATCCAGGGGCAAAATGGTCCAACTTGAGAAATAATGAGAATTTTGGCATGGGGATTTTTGCAACACCTCACAAATGCAATTTGGAAATGGTTTGAACTGTCATAACATGTTGAGGTTCATTATTTGGTCAAGTCACTTGTGAATTGCATTTGAAAATTATACCATTTGCCATGACATAGTGAAAATCAAAATTACACAACCAATGACCATGGGACAAGTTGCAACACATCACACATGGCATTTTGAGAGTGTGTGAGCTGTCATACAGCTGTCACAGGGCCTATGTGAAAAGTCCATTTTGCCCTTGCTTAAGGAAATTGCATTTTTGCTAATCACTTGCATTTTGGCTAATGGATGATTAAGAGCTGGATTAATTGGAAGTATTTAATCATAATCCTAACAGAATTGCAGGGTTAATCACAATTCACAAAGATTCAACCACTTTTCCCTCCAAATTCTCCAAAATTCTCAAGAACACACAAGAACAAAATTGGATCAAACTCTTCCAATTCTTCACCAAATCGTGTGATTCCTTTTGCTGCCATCTCCATTCATCTTCTTCTTGACCTGTTTTGGAAAAGCAACATTCAAATCCTCACAATTCGCAACTGTCCATCTTTGGTGCATCAATGGCATTCGAAGATTTCTTCCACCAGAAGCAAATTCGAGCTAGGCTAAGCATTCCAGTCAACTCACCTATCATTCTTCTTCATCTGTTTTAGATCCACACGAGCAAACACCTCCAGATTCAACACTGCCATTGCAAGGTGCCAAAATTTCGAATCTCTCCATTCTTTAAATGTTCATATGCGTTTTGTAGACTGTTTAACATAGATGATCATGCTGCAATTGGTTTTTGAAATGATGAAACATAGATCGAGTTATTGTGATTTTTAGATTTGATGCCAAAACCTAATTTAGTCGATCCATGAGATTTAGGAAGAATTAGGTAAAATCATGTGCATATTCGTGATCCTCTTGCTCAGACCTTTCCAATGATTATACGCATGATGATTTTCATGGAGTTTCGATGTTCTTGGATATTGATGATTTTCTGGAAAACACGATGAAGATGAAGCAGAATTCTGGAAATTTGCATCGTTCGATCCATTTTGTTCGCAGGCCAATTCAAACTTTTGTTTCCCGCCTGTGTCCACCATTAGCGCAGTGACAGCACATTTAGTGATGCTGTGCGTTTTGGACCCTGAGTGTCATATTTACGAACATGCCACTGGACTAAATTAAATCCATTTAATTAAATAAAACACTTAATAATTATTCACATAATTCATTTAATCTTAGAAAATTCATAAAAAAATATTTACAAGTCCAAAAATTATGAGAATTTTTTTGATAGCTCCCAAATTCCCTCTAGTTTTTTATAGGCATGGTTTCAAAAGTTGTGCATGGTAAAATGTTGACCTGGCCTAGGGATCTTTGACTTGTGTGTATTGTTTGCATGTTTTACCATTTTCAATGTGAAATGCTCATACATTAAAATAAATTCTTGAAATTCTTTGAGCTCATTCTAGACATGTTGATGGTGATTTACATGTAAAGTTTGTGATTTTTGAATACCTGAGGAGTGAGATATGATTTTTTGAATCTAGGTGTGACAATTTGTGTCACACCTAGCTAGGTCAAATTCATGAATTCTTTTGCCTTGCCTATGATTGCTGGATTGGATTGAAATTTTGCATGGATGATCATTGATATGTTGAGATGTTATGTGAATTTTTCTGGATTTTTCTATGGCATTTTCAATTTGATTGATATTTTTCTTCTCTGTTGGTTCATTATGCAACCTTGTGTGATACATGTTGGCATATCTTTTGTGAAATTCTCATATGGTTTTGGATGAATGTGAAATTTGGTGTGCTGATTGTAGACACATTGTACGACATCATGCTTTTGGTCCCATTCATTTCTTAATTGTTGTCACTGTTTTATGAATTATTGAAATGGATGCTTGCTTGGATGTCTTGAATTGGCTTACATAATTGTGTCTGGACTTTTTGATTTTCATTGACCTACTTTATTTTGTCCAATTGAGCTGAAAATTGACATGCTACTTGTTGATTGTGTCCTGTTTAGGTGTGAATTATTTAAGGATTTTTGGAATTGTTTTGGTATGCCTTTGATTGAAGTCATTCTGTTTGGTCAATTGAAGTTGCAAATTGCATGTTTGATGTTATATTGTGCATGAATTGATATTGGTGAATGATATGAGCATGGGACCAATTGCATTTGCTTTTGATTTGCTTTAATTTGATTTTGGTTGAACATCCCTTGCTGTTTAGAATTTTTTCTCCCTTTTGGACCCTAGGCTTGGCCTAGTGGTCTAGTTTCTCACATTTGGTTTGGATTTTCAAGATGAAATGCACAATGCTTAAGGAGATTGCTTCAAGGAAATTTGAATTGAGTTTGGTTGATGTTTATAAACTAACTTGAATTTGTGTTGTAGGATTGGATGCTTGAGCTTGGGCTTGTAGTTTGCACTTGTGTGCATTGACTTGTGTTGTCTGTATAGATTAACATTTGCTGTTTATTGTTGGTTTGTCTGAGTACTGATGATACTTGATTGATTTCAGGTACATTTAGTTGCTTACAGTTCTTTAAGAACTTGCTTGCTGCTGCTTGGTTTTTAAACCATTTGAGGTAGGACTTCTATTCTTCATGTAGTCTGGAAGACCTGGCCTGTTACTTGGCCAGGCAACTGTCTGAAGTCCTCCTTAAGAGGCGATGTTTGTGGTTGTTTACATTTGTGCCAAGCAGGTGAAGACCTCTATGAGGCAATTGGTGGATCAAAGGGATATGCAATCTATCCCCCACTATTCTGTTGAGTCGTCCCTCTGCTCACACTACTGTGTTGATGCATTGGGACATAAGCCCAAGATCTTGTACAGTGTACAATCGAGTCAGAGTCTTGAGCGTAGAAGGGTTCCCACATTCTGAACCCACGCTCCTTTGTCTGAAGCTCTCCCTGACCAGGGATAAGAGCTGTGAAGTCTCATCTTCACTCACCTTTCATCAGCTTCACCTTAGCCCCTCAATGGCAAGGTTAAGAGCTAACCTTACCCCGATACAGAGGCTTGTTTGTTGAGGTTGATATGACCCCTCGACTAAAGCCTAGCCTTGATGTTTGAGCCCCTTGTTGGTGTGTTTATTTCATGTTGTATATGTTTGTGTGGTGTGATTGTATCCCCTAGGTTTGCTAGACTCCGCATAGTCTCGTTTGCATGTCAATTAAGGTAGCACGGTTCCTTCGTATAGGACTTCCTTTCTTGCTTGAGCTTTCCTAAAACACAAACAAACATTATCCCCTCTTAAGGATACGTCAACTCCTTCTACTACAGGTGAGTAAGTCTCCAAAGGTCGAGCATCCGGTAGATTGCGTAGTGACGTCGTCCACTTAAAAAACACAAACCAACAGGAATAGTTTAGCCGAACTACGGCAACTCTGATTCTCATGTCCAGATGAGATACGTAGGCACGAGATGCGATGTCTTGTCGAGTTTGACTAACAACTAACACTAATTCTTTTCTCTCGCCCTCGTTGCGATTGAGACCTCCCCTTTCTCTTGCCCTAGTTGCAATCGAGACCCTTCTTCTTCCTGTGTTGGTGTTAGGAGGTGGATGTAAGCCCAGCGATTGGCATTCCACATCCTGTGTCTTGTTGTGTGCTTGGAAGCTGATGTAAGTCCATCGAGTGGCATTCGGGTTCCAGTGTGCGTGTGTTTTGGTTCGGATGCTGATATAAGTCCAGTGATTGGCATTCAGGCTCCATGTTGGCCTTCTTGTGTGTGTTTTGGTTCGGATGCTGATGTAAGTCCAGTGATTGGCATTCAGGCTCCACGTTTGCCTTTGCCTGTATTTGTTTGTGTGCGTGTTAGCCGAGCTACGAATGCTCTAATTCTCCTTTGTCCAAAGGAGATACGTATGCATAGGATGCGATATCCTAGCGAGCATGTGTCGTTTCCCCAGTCCGAACTACTTAGACTCTGATGTCTATGCTTGATAGACTAAGTAGGCCCATGATGCGATATCCTGCCGAGTCAGTTTCAGTCTGTTTTCTTGTGTCTCCTTCAGCCAGTGTGTGTGTGTGAGCAGTGTTTTTAGCAACCATTTTCCTTCCTATTGTGCGTGGATCCCGTCGAGTACGACGGATGCGTAGGGGTGCTAATACCGTCCCTTCGCATAACCGACTCCCGATCCCATTCTCTTTGGTCGCGAGACCATGCTTTTTCCAGGTTTACTCTGAGCGTTTCCTTTCCCTCTTTTGGGATAAATAACGCACGGTGGCGGCTCTGTTGTTCTTGTTTTCCCGCCGGTTTTTCGCGTAATGCGACAGCTGGCGACTCTGCTGAGGACAACTTGTTGGTGAAGTTGACCTGTGCTGGTCCTTCTTCCCTAAGCGAGTCTCTCCTAGCGCTCTCTAGGTTAGGGCTTTGGTTGCTTTTTGCTGTGTTATTTATTGCATTCATTTCATGTACTGTTTGCATTCAATGTGTGCATTAATCTTTGCATTCATTCATTTCATCTGCTGTGCTGGTTGTGTGTTCTCTGATTGAGGGTGGGTGTTACTCGAGGTAAAAGGCCCAATACCCAGGCTATGAGTGTAATCTAGGAAACCTAGGAATAGAGTGAGTCATGGGAAGCGGGTGGTATGCGCCACTTAGCGGAACATCGACGTCACGAGCAGTTCAGACCCTGGTGGGGTATCATCGTTGCATACTTCAGGTGTGTATATGATGGTATTCTGCGAAAGGTTATTTATGCTGCGTTTCTTTCGACCTTACCCTGGCCTAGATGACACCTGTGAGTGGGGAGGGAATGATCATTTTAACAGGTACAGATGGTGACTGTTGGTGACTGATGGTGACCGGTTGTTGGACTCAGTGTGTTCCTGTTGGTAACTCAGTTTCTCAGATTGGGTTCAGACGACAGTTGACCAGTTGACTTTGGGTTTCAGATGATTGTGATCAGAGTTCGAGCCGAAGCTTCGATCCTGTGTTCAGAGATGCACAGCTTGCCAGTCGTGTCTGCATCATGTGCATCATAGCATGTTTATTTTTCAAAAGAAACGCAATCAACAAAAAAAAAGAATCAATAAAAAAATTGAAAAAAAAGAGAAAAAAAAAATGATCTCTGCATGCATATCATTTCTCAGGTACATTCCAGAGTCTGTTCACTGATAGATCCGGGTGCTCATTTACAGATGAAATTGTTGGTTTCACTCGGTACTCATTGCTCTTGTATACTGTGCCGTTGCTGCAGATTGCTTTTTTTTCGAAGATGAATCAGACTCTTTGAAGGCCTGAGAAATGATCATTATCATGTGCATCATATGCATTAGCATCATAATCATAACATGTTGCATAACAGGTGTTCTAGTTCGGACTTCTCACTCTGGCTCCTGTCTGAGACAGGATTGTTGATCATCGTCCGCACCGCAACCAGATCGAATCATCAGAGGAGTATGGATCAGGTTCAGACTGAGTTGGCTGAGATGAGGGCAAACATGGCCCAGTTCATGACCATGATGCAAGGGGTCGTTCAGGGGCAAGAGGAGCTGCGAGCCTTAGCCCAGAGATAGGAAGCCATGATTCTTTCACCCAGTCGTGCTTCACCAGAGGTGGTACCCGTTCATGAGAATGTTGCTGTCACTATTCTCGTCAGTGATTATGCCGTGGGTGATGAATTGAGGGGGATCAGAATCAGTGAACGGCCTCTCGCTGCAGAGACTGTTAATGTCAGAACAACCCGGGCTCCGGTTCGCCATCCTGGCTCTTCCAGTTCTTCCGGTTCTAAGAAGCCATTCTCTGGGGCACCCAAAAGGGGAGAAAGTGAAACAAATGCTGTGCACCGTCGGAGGAGTGCAAACAGAGGACAGTATCGTCAGGCTGCTGCTGTGACTATTCCAGTAACCCAACAACAACAGGGAAGGCCAACTCAGCGGTATCAACATCAGCAACATCGTCCGCAACAGCAGGCTTACCAGCCTCCCTATGATAATCAAGCCGGTACAAGTAATGAGAGGAAGAGGGTCATTTTTGATCCGATCCCTATGTCTTACGCAGAGCTGTATCCCTCGTTGATAGAGCGGAACTTGATTACTCCCAGAGACCCGCCGGCTATACCCGTCAACCCTCGGTGGTGGTATAGGCCTGAGCAGCATTGTGTGTATCATTCGGGTGCTCCTGGTCATGATGTGGATAGTTGCTTTCAGTTGAAAATGAAGGTTCAAGACCTCGTGCAGTCAGGTATTCTGAACTTTGAAGACTTGGGTCCCCGTGTTAATCAAGCTTGAAGATAACAAGTCGCGGGCTGGCGTTGGCTTTTCTCCTGAGGTCTTCAACAAAGAGGGTTGATCAAAAGCAGAAGCTACTAATGCAAGAGATTCTGACAGTTGTTATCCCTGGTGGGATCTATCACAATTGGGTCACTGTGGGCGTTCCTACAGTTGTTCATAAGTCAGAGTAATAATCACTTTGTTTAAAAACCCTTCTCCCATGCCAAAAGGAGAAGTGATGACATTGTTGGCAACATTTTGTGCAATGATATTTTCATTCAAGTAAATGCATGTTAAACATTTGTTTTTCCAATTGTTTTCCCTTTTCGCTTTTTGCATGAAATTGGTGATCACAAAAAAACCCTAAAAACAGGAATAAAAGCAATCTTTTCATCTGCATAACGATTGTCTTGTTTGTTTTCCAAAAAGTTTTTCATATCGAAATCATTATGCAGGTTGTTTCTCAAACCCATTGAACATAATGATCGGACGTCATCTCCCAATTTTGAATTCCCTGTATTCGAAGTAGAAGAAGATGATGTTGAAGGGATTCCTGACGAGATTTCCCGACTTCTTGAGCAAGAAAAGAAGATCACTCAGCTGCATCTCGAGAATCAGCAGAACAACCAACTGGGGCATCAAAAAAAATCAATCAAAAAAAAAACAAAGAAAGAAAGGGTGCAAAAGAAATCAAAAGAAATCAAAAGCAAAATCAAAAGAAAAAACAAAGGAAAATAGCACCCTCAAAGTCCCAAGTTGACTGATGCTGAATTCGATCGAAAAGAAGAGATTAACTGCCAGGTGTCATGGTCAGTTATATCAGCAGAGAGTGACGAAAGCATTCGACTAGAAGGTCGAGTCTCGAGTTATGAGAAAATGACCTTGTGCTCAAGAAAGTCTTGTCTTTCGTGCCCGATTCCAGGGGCAAGTGGACTCCAAGCTATGAACGTCCATATGTTTTCAAGAGAGCCTTTTCAGGCGGTGCTTTGACACTTACAGCAATGGATGAAGAAGTTCACTCGTCCTGTGAATCCAGATGCAGTCAAGAAATACTTAGCCTAAACAAAAAAAAAAGCAAACAGCTCGCTAAGTTGAACACCCCAAAGGTAACTTAGGCAAAAAGGAGCGTCTCGGTGGATTGAAAACCCGAAAGGGCGATCCAGGCAAAAGTTAGAGACATTGAAAAAAGAATTTGCATCTCGCTAGATTGAGCACCTCACACCGGGGCAATCTAGGCAAAAATTAGGGATTTGGCAAGTAACTGCATCTTGACAAGACCGTGTTCTATATCTGTCATCCGCCAGGAATTCTCTATGCGTCGTCGACCGAAGCTCCGAATACATCGAGATTCAGAATGGTAGAGGAAAGGTCATTATGTTCAATGTAGCCCTCTCCAATATATATCACCGATTTCAAACTTGTACAGATCTATGGAGTCTCGCCCTTTGCAGACTACCATTCCATCACATCGATTTGAGCTTTTACCCCATTATTTGCACTCTTATTTGTTTCAACTCAACAAATGTTTTGCATGTTTTAATTGATAAAGTATCATTGTTTTCAAAATAAATAAAATTTTTCACAAAATTGTTCTTAAACAAAGTGAACATTCACAATGATGAAAGGATACCTAGGAGACCCGCAGTGCTCTCCCAAGGGTGGTATGATTACCGACGGGTAAGACAGTCGTTCGTATCTCGAGCATAACTGTATCTTTGTCCTGTAGAACCTTCTCATGGTCTCTCCTCAGCGAGGTTGCTCAATGCAGTGTTGGTTGAAGTTGTTCATCTTCACGTCCCCGACAGTGCAACATGTTTTCTCCAAGTATCTGTTAGCCCTATGGTGGGGCATCCCTAATAGAGTGCTGTTTGAGCCCTATCGTGGGGCATCCCCAGCAAGGTTGTTGTTTTGGACATTATCGTGGGCCAGTTCTCAAGCAGTAGGTGTACTGAAGACTTCAATTTTCGTCTCTCCAGCAGAGCAATCTTCTCCTCTCCCTGGCACGGATGCTTTTCTGCAACGATTCGGTATTTGGAGGATTGACGTCTCAGTATTCCGTCATTTTCTCAGGTAGGTCCTCAGCAGAGTGGTTGACATGAGGAACTTCATCGATGCCTATCTATTTTCACCAGAGATCTGGCTGATTCTTGGTATCTCTGTTCTCCAGCATGAGTGAGAAGTCAGTGCTCTCCCTACAGAGTTTTCATCAAGCAGATTTCCTCAGTAGAGTCTCCCCACAGAGTGGAGTATTTGATCAGTGGGCTCCCTAGCGGGGTTTTCATTCACTTTGCATTTTGCATATAGTGATCATTGCATCTTCAAATCGCGTAGCATTTCCATTCATAATGGAGCATTACGCCATAGAAAAATTCAAACATATGCATTCATGTGTTAACCCGATCAGACCGTCTCCCCGACAGAGGCAGCTTCTTGTTCGACGTCTGTACAGCGCTTTCGCTACAGTTGCTCCTGACGGCACTCAGAATTGGTACCCCTAGAGAGGTTTATTTCCTCATCCGTTGGTGAAAGAAAAACCTGTTTCTCCCCCCAGTAGTCTCCTAGCAGATGTGGGTGTGTCTGATCTCTCCATGTAGAGTCTACCCCTTAAGCAGAAAGTGTCAATCATTTCCTGCCATTTCCCCACTGAGATACATCCTCGTGGGTGACGGTTGCTTCCGTTCCCTCCCTAATGGGATGGGTTTTCCCTATTGAGTTCTTTCCTCATTAGGATGAGTCTTGATTCAGTTTGCCTTTTTGGATCGATCCTAAATTGGCTTCTTGTTGACTGTCTCTTGTGTTGCCCTGGGGCATGAATGAATAGTTGCTCACTAACCGGTACTCATTCATCTTATCCTCAGCGGAATTTGAGGGCTTCTACCTACAAACCGGTAGTTGTAAGTCCTATCTTTGTGGTTTTCTACCCAACCGGTAGTTGTAAAATCCCACTTTCATCCCCTAGCAGAGGTAACCTTTGTGGTTCATTCTGTCGGTGGGCTTCTACCTACAAACCGGTGGTTGTAAGTCCTATCTTTGTGGTTTTCTACCCAACCGGTAGTTGTAAAATCCCACTTTCATCCCCTAGCAGAGGTAACCTTTGTGGTTCATTCTGTCGGTTGGCTTTTACCTACAACCCGGTAGTTGTAAGTCCTATCTTTGTGGTTTTCTACCTACAAATCGGTAGTTGTAAAATCCCACTTTCATCCCCTTGGTGGAGTTAACCCTGTGTGCTCATCTTATCGATGACTGGTTACTTTCCCGTGGTTTTCTGCCTACTAACCGGTAGATGTAATCCCCTCTTTGCAGTTATCAGTATCCGGTTTGCGGTATTGATATTCTTTTCCCCTCTGGATACTCGCCTTGATCAAGCAGTATTGTCCCCAGTGGGTCTCCCCCTTTCTTTTGGGTATTTGCTCCGAGTCAGCAACTTTATCCCCTTTTGATTGGTCATCTTTTGCATACCTAGTCCTGGTACCCCGATGCCTTTCTTTTCGGTCGATTTATCCATTTTACAACCCACCCGGTTATGGATAACCTTCCATGCGAGTATGTTATCTACGTTTCGACGGCTATAGATAATATATCTCATGCACTCTCTGGTCAGTCTTTTGATTGTTTTCCCCAGCTGAGTAAGATTCGTATTCCTCGTGGAATCGAATATCCATCCTTTAACAAGTTTGCTTTCGCTCTCTTCAGGATGATGTCGGTCGGTTTATCCATTTAACAACCTACAACCCGATTATGGATAATCTTCCATGCGAGTCTATTATCTACGTTTTGACGGCTATAGGTAATCTGTCTCACGCGCTCTTGGGTCGAAGTCGTCCTCCCCAGTCGAGTAAGATTCGTATTCCTTGTGGAATTGAATGTCCATCCTCTAACAAGACTGCTTTTCTAGCCCTCTTCAGGATGTTGAGTGTTTTTGAACACAAACCAATTCACGTTTTGGTCGGTCACCTGTTTTCTACCTACAACCCAGCATCCTTGGTGTTCCTTCCTGTCTACTCTCTGTCATGACCTTGATCCCCAGTGATTTTCCTCCTCTCCGTTGGTGTCGATAAACGTCGAGTTTTTCCCCATCATCCATTGATGATTTGGTTGTGTTCGCTCTCCCTAGAAGATTCCTCCTCTCCGTTGGTGTCGATAAACGTCGAGTTTTTCCCAATTATCCGTTGATGATTTGGTTGTGTTCTCTCTCCCCAGAAGAGTGTCCTCCTCTCCGTTGGTGTCGATAAACGTCGAGTTTTTCCTATGCGTCCGTTGGCGTATAATTGATATCTTTCCCCACAGGGTCGTCCCCAGAAGATTTCTCCTCTCCGTTGGTGTCGATAAACGTCGAGTTTTTCCTATTCGTCCTATGACGTGTAGTTGCTTATTCCCTACAGATCATTTGGTAATACCATGTGGTTCCCCTCAGAGTTTCCTCCTCTCCGTTGGTGTCGATAAACGTCGAGTTTTTCCTAGTCGTCCGATGATGTCTAGTTGCTTATTCCCTACAGATCATTTGGTAATACCATATGATTCCCCTCAGAGTTTCCTCCTCTCCGTTGGTGTTGATAAACGTCGAGTTTTTCCTATTCGTCCTATGACGTCTAGTTGTACCCTTCCCCAAGTGGATTTACCTCCCCGTTGGTTTCGATAAACGTTGTGTTTTTCTCATTCGTCCGATGACGTCTGATTGTATACCCTATTCCCAGTCATTCATTAATGTCTGGTTGATTTCCCAGCCAGAATCCCTAGTAGACGTCCTATTTGGTGTCCGGTTGTGGTCTCCCTTTCGTCCTATGACGTCTGGCTGAGTTTTCTCCTTCTCCGTTGGTGTCGATAAACGTTGAGTCTCCCCTTCGTCCTATGACGTCTGGTTGAGTTTTCTCCTTCTCCGTTGGTGTCGATAAACGTTGAGTCTCCCTTTCGTCCTATGACGTCTGGCTGAGTTTTCTCCTTCTCCGTTGGTGTCGATAAACGTTGAGTCTCCCTTTCGTCCTATGACGTCTGGCTGAGTTTTCTCCTTCTCCGTTGGTGTCGATAAACGTTGAGTCTCCCTTTCGTCCTATGACGTCTGGTTGAGTTTTCTCCTTCTCCGTTGGTGTCGATAAACGTTGAGTCTCCCTTTCGTCCTATGACGTCTGGCTGAGTTTTCTCCTTCTCCGTTGGTGTCGATAAACGTTGAGTCTCCCTTTCGTCCTATGACGTCTGGCTGAGTTTCCTCCTTCTCCGTTGGTGTCGATAAACGTCGAGTTTCTCCCTTTCGTCCTATGACGTCTGGTCGAGTCTTCCCATTCATTCATTGATGTCTGGTCACCTCTCCGTTGGTTTTGGTAAACGTTGAGTTTTTCCCATTACGTCCGCTGACGTATGGTTGTATCACTATCCTTCCAGTCATTCATTAATGATTGGTTACCTCTCTGTTGGTCTTGGTAAACGTTGAGTTTTTCTCATTACGTCCGCTGACGTATGGTTGTATCACTATCCTTCCAGTCATTCATTAATGATTGGTTACCTCTCTGTTGGTCTTGATAAACGTTGAGTTTTTCCCCATTACGTCCGCTGACGTATGGTTGTATCCTTTCCTGGTTATCCCCAGTAGAGTTGAGTTACCTCTCCGTTGGTTTTGGTAAACGTTGAGTGTTTCCTAGTTGTCTGTTGGCATCTAGTTGAGATGGTTGTTGTTCCCCATTCATCGTGTGTCGATGTCTGGATGTGGTTGTGCTTTTCAAAGAAAAAAAACAAGAAAAAAGACAAATCCCAGCAGTGTGCAAATTTCTACGGTTCTTGGTATTCAATCCCTGTTTACCCTGAAAGTCTGACAGCCGTTCCTCTCATCCATTCGGGTTCCCAGTTGATTGAATAGGGGCAGCTGTAGTACCTCAAATTTGCACCCTACCTTTTGTACATTCATTTCATATTAGGTCATTAACATAACATGGTCCACTGCATAACATTGCATTGTCCATTTGCCCAAGTGCAAGCTCAGCAGATGAATTAGGTCAAACTGGTTAGGAGATCAGGTCAATCAAGCAAGCAAGTGCCATTTTCATTGAGACAAAGCCCTAGGGTTGATTTATCAAGTTCATATGGTCCAAGGATCATTTTGAAGTGGTTTGGCCAAAGATTGGATGCTCAGAAGTCATCAGTCATTGTTCAGTCAGTTGGAACCATAGAAAGTCAATTGTGGTCAACTGTGGTCAACTGTGCCTGATTTTATGGATTTGAAGGTGGGAGATGGTTTGAAAGGCCTCATTCATGTCCATACAAGTCTCATTTGACATATCAAAGACCAAGGTTGAAGATTTGGAGGTCAGACAAGAAGTTTCCTAAAATGGCAGGTGACCTGTAATTTCAGCTGCCCAAAATGGAAAGTTTTTCTCCCCAAAATAACTTCATCATACAAGCTTCAAATGGAATTTTGTCCAACATGAAAGTGGAAGATCTTGATCTCACCATTCCAAAAAGTCCAAGAACTTGAAATTCCCATGTATGGTTGGCAAGATATGGTCCATTCATTTTCCAAAAATGCCCGAATTCAAAGTGGCATAACTCTCACATGGAGTGGCCAAATTGGATGGTTTTTCTTTGAGAAAATCACATTTAATGTGTACTTTCATAATCCATCATCACATTTTGCCAAAAGCATTCACACAAAAAGGCCATTTTTCAAGTGCACTAATTAAAATCCAGGGGCAAAATGGTCCAACTTGAGAAATAATGAGAATTTTGGCATGGAGATTTTTGCAACACCTCACAAATGCAATTTGGAAATGGTTTGAACTGTCATAACATGTTGAGGTTCATTATTTGGTCAAGTCACTTGTGAATTGCATTTGAAAATTATACCATTTGCCATGACATAGTGAAAATCAAAATTACACAACCAATGACCATGGGACAAGTTGCAACACATCACACATGGCATTTTGAGAGTGTGTGAGCTGTCATACAGCTGTCACAGGGCCTATGTGAAAAGTCCATTTTGCCCTTGCTTAAGGAAATTGCATTTTTGCTAATCACTTGCATTTTGGCTAATGGATGATTAAGAGCTGGATTAATTGGAAGTATTTAATCATAATCCTAACAGAATTGCAGGGTTATTCACAATTCACAAAGATTCAACCACTTTTCCCTCCAAATTCTCCAAAATTCTCAAGAACACACAAGAACAAAATTGGATCAAACTCTTCCAATTCTTCACCAAATCGTGTGATTCCTTTTGCTGCCATCTCCATTCATCTTCTTCTTGACCTGTTTTGGAAAAGCAACATTCAAATCCTCACAATTCGCAACTGTCCATCTTTGGTGCATCAATGGCATTCGAAGATTTCTTCCACCAGAAGCAAATTCGAGCTAGGCTAAGCATTCCAGTCAACTCACCTATCATTCTTCTTCATCTGTTTTAGATCCACACGAGCAAACACCTCCAGATTCAACACTGCCATTGCAAGGTGCCAAAATTTCGAATCTCTCCATTCTTTAAATGTTCATATGCGTTTTGTAGACTGTTTAACATAGATGATCATGCTGCAATTGGTTTTTGAAATGATGAAACATAGATCGAGTTATTGTGATTTTTAGATTTGATGCCAAAACCTAATTTAGTCGATCCATGAGATTTAGGAAGAATTAGGTAAAATCATGTGCATATTCGTGATCCTCTTGCTCAGACCTTTCCAATGATTATACGCATGATGATTTTCATGGAGTTTCGATGTTCTTGGATATTGATGATTTTCTGGAAAACACGATGAAGATGAAGCAGAATTCTGGAAATTTGCATCGTTCGATCCATTTTGTTCGCAGGCCAATTCAAACTTTTGTTTCCCGCCTGTGTCCACCATTAGCGCAGTGACAGCACATTTAGTGATGCTGTGCGTTTTGGACCCTGAGTGTCATATTTACGAACGTGCCGCTGGACTAAATTAAATCCATTTAATTAAATAAAACACTTAATAATTATTCACATAATTCATTTAATCTTAGAAAATTCATAAAAAAATATTTACAAGTCCAAAAATTATGAGAATTTTTTTGATAGCTCCCAAATTCCCTCTAGTTTTTTATAGGCATGGTTTCAAAAGTTGTGCATGGTAAAATGTTGACCTGGCCTAGGGATCTTTGACTTGTGTGTATTGTTTGCATGTTTTACCATTTTCAATGTGAAATGCTCATACATTAAAAGAAATTCCTGAAATTGTTTGAGCTCATTCTAGACATTTTGATGGTGATTTACATATAAAGTTTGTGATTTTTGAATACCAGAGGAGTGAGATATGATTTTTTGAATCTAGGTGTGACAATTTGTGTCACACCTAGCTAGGTCAAATTCATGAATTCTTTTGCCTGGCCTATGATTGCTGGATTGGATTGAAATTTTGCATGGATGATCATTGATATGTTGAGATGTTATGTGAATTTTTCTGGATTTTTCTATGGCATTTTCAATTTGATTGATATTTTTCTTCTCTGTTGGTTCATTATGCAACCTTGTGTGATACATGTTGGCATATCTTTTGTGAAATTCTCATATGGTTTTGGATGAATGTGAAATTTGGTGTGCTGATTGTAGACACATTGTACGACATCATGCTTTTGGTCCCATTCATTTCTTAATTGTTGTCACTGTTTTATGAATTATTGAAATGGATGCTTGCTTGGATGTCTTGAATTGGCTTACATAATTGTGTCTGGACTTTTTGATTTTCATTGACCTACTTTATTTTGTCCAATTGAGCTGAAAATTGACATGCTACTTGTTGATTGTGTCCTGTTTAGGTGTGAATTATTTGAGGATTTTTGGAATTGTTTTGGTATGCCTTTGATTGAAGTCATTCTGTTTGGTCAATTGAAGTTGCAAATTGCATGTTTGATGTTATATTGTGCATGAATTGATATTGGTGAATGATATGAGCATGGGACCAATTGCATTTGCTTTTGATTTGCTTTAATTTGATTTTGGTTGAACATCCCTTGCTGTTTAGAATTTTTTCTCCCTTTTGGACCCTAGGCTTGGCCTAGTGGTCTAGTTTCTCACATTTGGTTTGGATTTTCAGGATGAAATGCACAATGCTTAAGGAGATTGCTTCAAGGCAATTTGAATTGAGTTTGGTTGATGTTTATAAACTAACTTGACTTTGTGTTGTAGGATTGGATGCTTGAGCTTGGGCTTGTAGTTTGCACTTGTGTGCATTGACTTGTGTTGTCTGTATAGATTAACATTTGCTGTTTATTGTTGGTTTGTCTGAGTACTGATGATACTTGATTGATTTCAGGTACATTTAGTTGCTTACAGTTCTTTAAGAACTTGCTTGCTGCTGCTTGGTTTTTAAACCATTTGAGGTAGGACTTATATTCTTCATGTAGTCTGGAAGACCTGGCCTGTTACTTGGCCAGGCAACTGTCTGAAGTCCTCCTTAAGAGGCGATGTTTGTGGTTGTTTACATTTGTGCCAAGCAGGTGAAGACCTCTATGAGGCAATTGGTGGATCAAAGGGATATGCAATCTATCCCCCACTATTCTGTTGAGTCGTCCCTCTGCTCACACTACTGTGTTGATGCATTGGGACACAAGCCCAAGATCTTGTACAGTGTACAATCGAGTCAGAGTCTTGAGCGTAGGAGGGTTCCGACATTCTGAACCCACGCTCCTTTGTCTGAAGCTCTCCCTGACCAGGGATAAGAGCTGTGAAGTCTCATCTTCACTCACCTTTCATCAGCTTCACCTTAGCCCCTCAATGGCAAGGTTAAGAGCTAACCTTACCCCGATACAGAGGCTTGTTTGTTGAGGTTGATATGACCCCTCGACTAAAGCCTAGCCTTGATGTTTGAGCCCCTTGTTGGTGTGTTTATTTCATGCTGTATATGTTTGTGTGGTGTGATTGTATCCCCTAGGTTTGCTAGACTCCGCGTAGTCTCGTTTGCATGTCAATTAAGGTAGCACGGTTCCTTCGTATAGGACTTCCTTTCTTGCTTGAGCTTTCCTAAAACACAAACAAACATTATCCCCTCTTAAGGATACGTCAACTCCTTCTACTACAGGTGAGTAAGTCTCCAAAGGTCGAGCATCCGGTAGATTGCGTAGTGACGTCGTCCACTTAAAAAACACAAACCAACAGGAATAGTTTAGCCGAACTACGGCAACTCTGATTCTCATGTCCAGATGAGATACGTAGGCACGAGATGCGATGTCTTGTCGAGTTTGACTAACAACTAACACTAATTCTTTTCTCTCGCCCTCGTTGCGATTGAGACCTCCCCTTTCTCTTGCCCTAGTTGCAATCGAGACCCTTCTTCTTCCTGTGTTGGTGTTAGGAGGTGGATGTAAGCCCAGCGATTGGCATTCCACATCCTGTGTCTTGTTGTGTGCTTGGAAGCTGATGTAAGTCCATCGAGTGGCATTCGGGTTCCAGTGTGCGTGTGTTTTGGTTCGGATGCTGATATAAGTCCAGTGATTGGCATTCAGGCTCCATGTTGGCCTTCTTGTGTGTGTTTTGGTTCGGATGCTGATGTAAGTCCAGTGATTGGCATTCAGGCTCCACGTTTGCCTTTGCCTGTATTTGTTTGTGTGCGTGTTAGCTGAGCTACGAATGCTCTGATTCTCCTTCGTCCAAAGGAGATACGTATGCATAGGATGCGATATCCTAGCGAGCATGTGTCGTTTCTCCAGTCCGAACTACTTAGACTCTGATGTCTATGCTTGATAGACTAAGTAGGCCCAGGATGCGATATCCTGCCGAGTCAGTTTCAGTCTGTTTTCTTGTGTCTCCTTCAGCCAGTGTGTGTGTGTGAGCAGTGTTTTTAGCAACCATTTTCCTTCCTATTGTGCGTGGATCCCGTCGAGTACGACGGTTGCGTAGGGGTGCTAATACCGTCCCTTCGCATAACCGACTCCCGATCCCATTCTCTTTGGTCGCGAGACCATGCTTTTTCCAGGTTTACTCTGAGCGTTTCCTTTCCCTCTTTTGGGATAAATAACGCACGGTGGCGGCTCTGTTGTTCTTGTTTTCCCGCCGGTTTTTCGCGTAATGCGACACAAAGCAAAGTTCAAATGAACTTAAAGCAACTTAGGTACCTGTGTAAACAACTAAACACATCAGTACAATACTCAGACAATCAGACAACAGTCAACAACACACAGACAATCCAACATGCACTATGAGTAAACCATAAGGCAAACTCAAGTGAATTATCCTCAACCTACAAAACAAACAAATGTTAGCCAACAATAACAAATGACCAAGCTCAAATGAAGGAGCAACATCAATCATGGAGATGCATACTTGAACCTGAAATTCACAACTCAAATGTAAGTCCAAACCCCTAGGTCAAGGCCTAGGGTCAAAGGTGAGGAAAAAATTCAAAACAGAAGCTGAAATTCAACACAATGCAACTTCAAACACATATTAACATGTCCTAAAAAGAACCAAAGCAAAATCATCAAGCAAAGGCATTTCATGTGCAAGGGAAGTCAAAGACAACTTCAAAGCATTCAAATGGATATTGAGAATGAAAATTCCAAATCAAAACAGAAATGATTCAAATAATTCTGGAAACATTCATGAGCATTTAACACATCCAACATGATTATCATACAAAAAATCAGAAGCATTAGAGGTCATTTGATATGGAAATTAAATTTCATAAGTTGAGCAACCAAATGTGTGACACAAATTGTCACACCTCACAAACATGTGCATAAAACAGAAATGACACATGGAAAAAATCTCAAACCAAAACCAAAACATCCATCAACATGTTAAGAACCATCATGCAAAATTTCATGTCCATTGGATTAAAATCAAGCATTTCATGATAAGATGAATGGAGCAAGGTCACAAATGCACATATGATCACATATTCTAGCACAATCCGAAATCTAGACATGCACAACTTCAGAATTTATCATCATCAACTTCTAGACATTCTAAGGAACAAGTAGCAAAAAACCAGGCATTTTTTGAATCATTTTTCAATTTATTGTGAATTTTTGAAGTTGGAAGAAGAAATAAAAATCAAAGGAAGCACATAGCATGTAATTTGGAGGGAAAAGCATAATTGATGAATTATTTGAAAAATGTGCTCTCGGCCAGAATCGAAGCCGGTCCAGATTTGAATGTGCGCGCCACAACACAAAACGACGTCGTTTTGCAGCGAACCCTAGCCTCATGCTAGCGACAGACAGACGCGGACGCTAGGGCGTCGCTAAGATGAAGATCTTCATCTTCCTCACGAAGATGAAGATGAACAGCATGAAGTTCATCAAAAGTTTTCTAGAATTTCCAGAATTTCTCAGATTTTTACAAATTATATATCGTTGGAAAGCTCTTTCAATATAGAATTCAAATATCATATTATCTAAGCCTAAATCTCCATGGATTTTCTGAATCGAAGCAAAGAAGTTTCTAGATATAAACTTGAAATCATCATATCTCACTCAATTTTCATCCAAATTCCACAAAATTTATATCAGAATTCTCACCACAACAAGATCTACAAAATTATGTACATAAAACAGAGAATTAAGGTGATCGAAAATGTGACCTCTTGAAGGTCAGTTCTTGAATTCTGCAGATTCCAGGCCAGGCAAGCATGCAAATCCACTCCAAATCACTTGTAATGAAGTTTGATGATGAAATTGAGGCTTGGAAATGTGTAGATCTAGCTCAATTTGCATTTGCCATTTTTGAGTTCTTGAACTTCACATGCACAATTCTGGTCCAAACTTGATGATCCAAGGCTTGATCTCTGCTAAATCAACACTAGAGAACCAGAATATGGAAGAAGATTCAAGGCTTATGTGAGAAAAATTTGAATTCAGATTGGGAGAAAATTTTGGAGGGAAATGAAAACTAGATCTAGAAATGGTGAATTGTGATTAACCTCCCCCAAATTCTGTTATGATTATCAATATATACTCTGTCCTAATCTCATTTTAATTAAAATTAATCAAAGTTAATTAGAGATTAAGTAAAATAAGGGTGCATGGAAAAAATTGGAAATTTGGTGGTGTGTGAAGCATGCACACGTGAACAGTAACATTTCCTTGATCAAAGTCACTCAAAATCATTTTTAAAACACATTGGCAATGGTAGAAAGTTCCCATGATGCACCATTTTTAAATTTATGATTTTCCCTCCAAAATGGGCATGAAAATGCAAGTGATCATGTGATGAAATTTCATGTAATATGATGAATGATTTGGAAAGTTCATGTCATGAGAATAAAAATGCAAGAAGAGCCACCAAATTTGGAGTTATGAATCAAAAGTTATGCCCTTTTGAAGTTCCATGCACCCTTGGCAATGATTTGACCATATCTCCTCAACCATCCATCATAAATTCATGATCTTGGACTTTTTGGAAATGGGAGAGAGAGATCTTCAACTTTCATGTTGGGAAAAATTCATTTGAAGCTTCTTTGATGATGTAAGATCAAGTTGAATTTGAATAAAAAACTTTCCATTTTTGGAAACTTTCAATTACAGGTCACCTTCCATTTTTGGAAAGTTTTGATCTGGCCTCAAATTCTTCAAGATATGCATTCGACATGATGAATAAACCTCTTTTGAACATGAATGAGATGTTGAAACTCATTTCTCCACCTCCTAGCCCTTCAGTTGACTTTCTGTTGACTTTTTGGTTAACAGATGACTTAGAAGTGCCCTGATCAGCCTGAGCCTTAACCACTTGATGAAATGGATCCAAAATGAAACCCTAGCTTATACAAGATCAATAAAATCATATAATGATCTCCTTCTCAAGAAAGACCTCATCTCCTTGAAGATCCCTGACTGGTAGAATGCAACTGATTAGGGTTGACCAGAGGTCAAAACCCTAATCCCAAAGAATCTGAGCATGAACAATGAGCCCCTTGAGGATGACATAACCATGATGATGATGATGTACCATTGCCAATAAGATAATGCTCAAAATCCTTGAAGGACCAAGAAACCCTAATTGAAGCACAAACCTCAGATGATTAGTGATCAATTTATGAGACCCTCAGGCTTGCATCTCTTAACCTCTCTATCTTCTGAGAAAGACCTTTAGAGGATGACTTGTTTATTCTCACATAATATGCAATATGCAAATGCCTAATGCCCTAAAAAATGCAATATGCCAAGCTAGTCCCAAGAGAGGAGGGCAAATTTTGAGGTGTTACAGCTGCCCCTATTCAATCCACTGTGAAGCTGTCGATATGAACAGCCTCGGCTTTCAGATGATCAGGGTGAAGAGTGGTTGAATACCAAGAACAGACGAACAATTTGCGCCCCGCTGGGGATTATTATCTTTTTTTTTTGCTTTTCTTGAACCCCACAACTTTCTGATTTTTTTTTTGCTTTTCTTGAACCCCGAACAAATATTTTCTTTCGCGCGGATGATCCCGGATCACCGCATTTGAACCCCGACAACTTCATATTACTCTTGCTGCCAAACAATGAACCTTGTTCTCCATTTTCTTGTGATAATTCCGTTGGCAATGCCGGAAATAACACCAACCACCACTCTGATGGCGACATATCAGAGGGTATTCGACCAGACATTTACCAATGACTGGGAAGGAACTCGACGTTTACTGACATCGAACCATGATGTTTACTGACACCAAAGAAAGGATATTCGACCAGACATTTACTGATGACTGGGAAGGAACTCGACGTTTACTGACATCGAACAATGATGTTTACTGACATCGGACAATGATGTTTACCGACACCCAAGAAGGAATATTCGACCAGACATTTACTGATGACTGGGAAGGAACTCGACGTTTACTGACATCGAACAATGATGTTTACTAACATCAAAGAAAAGATATTCGACCAGACATTTTACTGATGACTGGGAAAGAACTCGACGTTTACTGACATCGAACAATGATGTTTACTGACACCAAAGAAAGGATATTACGGGGATCGACACGACACTTACCGGTATCGCAGGGATGACATCTACATATGTCAAAACCAGGCAAACGCTTGCCGGGGACTAACTGGGGAATGTTGTTGACCCAAAATCACGATGTTGAACTCCTCAGAGTAACACCTTCCAACTTCCATCTCGCACGACAGAAATTCTTCCTCCAATATCGCACTACTGGGGGGAATGTTGTTGCTCTAACGTCATGATGCTAAACTCCTCAGAGTAACATCTTCACCGACCGGCAAAACCCATTCTCGGATGGTAACCACGGCTTGAGTAACTGATGCTTGCAATGCTGAGGCTGATCTTCCAACCAAATAAACCGATTCTCAAACGGTAACCACGGCTTGAGACTAGCTTATGCTTGCAATGCTGATGCATGATTTTTTTACAGCGTAATGCTCCACAACCATGGAAATGCTACGCAATTAGCTATGTAATATGTTATGCTTATCTAAATGATAAATGCATAAAAAGTATCCCCCTCAAGGGACTCTTCTGGGGAGCTCGAAGCACTCTGCTGAGGAACTCACTAACGCTCCAATCTCCACCCTGTTGGGGAATAGCACTGCTGTTGGGGAAAGGACCACCCTCACCAGGGACGACCTCCACTGAAACCCGATCCGCTTGGGGAACTTCTCTGGGGAAGAAACCACCAACACACTCCGCGGGGAAAAAAGAAATCTTCGACTTGCTGGGGGAAATAACCCTCTCAACCTTGCTAAGGGAAACAATAACCTTCAGGCCTGAATGCCAAGGAAACACCAATCTTGAACCCGCTGGGGATATAACAATCCCGACTCTGCTTGGGAAGACACAGACCTTGAATCTGCTGGGGAGGTAACAATCCCAACTCTGCTTGGGGAAATTGCCACCTTCATTCCTGACTGCTGTGGAAACACCGATCCTGAACCCGCTGGGGAGATAACAATCCCGACCCTGCTAGGGGAAATAAGGAATATCTGGCACGGAACACCTGTCGACTTGTCAAACCCTGGTATTCACTATCTAACCACAGTGTCAGCTTTCCACTTTTGAGAGCTCCCAGACTCGTCAGGACTTTTCTGATTCATCACCTTGTATTTTCGACTTCTCCGTACTCTACGGAGATTGAACTCCCTGGATTCATACAAACTTTCCAGTCCTCAGACTTTGAAGAGTCTTCTTGATTAATTTCCAGGATCGCCGTACGTTTCTCGCTGTCTTTTCACCATTCTTCGATCCCTTGTCCCTGACTGGACTCCACGGGGATCTTTTGTCAAAAGCTTCACATCACAACCTGCAAGTGAGTGAAAATATCTAACAGCACCTACAAAAGAGATCGTTAGACAAAAACATGCCCCAGGCGTTCCAAAATTTCAACACTTGGATCACTCAACCTTCCGAATAAGATTTCAAGCTTTCAATCTTATAAACATGCATTGGAAGGGATCTCCATGTCTCAAAATGCAAAGATTCTTTATCAAAAATAACTGGATGTTTTTGCAATCAAAGCGGTAATGAAAACAAAAACAAAATTATTTGACTGAATATGCATTTTATTGATTGGAAAAAGTGTGGCTCATAACTGAGCAATACAAAGGAAGCAATTCCTGAAAAGAGGTAATTGCGCACAAAAGGAGAATCTATCCTAATGGCAATGTGAAAACTGCGATCTCATTGAGTTCCAACTCGGTTACACCCCATATGTCCTCAGACTCTCCGTGCTTTCTGCCTTCTGAACAAGACGCTTCCGACTGATCTCTGCCGGGATTATCCTGGTGTCATAACCAAAGATACAAACGATCATGCTAGACGTAGTTGTTCGTTTCAATCCCTCTTTTGCCTGGACCGCCCTTTCGGGTTTTCAGTCCACCGGGATACCCTTTTTTGCCCAAGCCTCCCTTGTGGGGTTTTCGACTTGCCGGGTGTACAATTTTTCTTTTTATCCCTAATTTTTGCCCGAACCTTTTTCATTTTTTCTGGTTCGCCGGGATGCCCATTTTTTGCCTGGACTATTTTATTCTTTTCGTCCAATGGGTCTCTTATATGAAGTATTTTTTAACTGCGTCCGCATTCACAGGGGATGGAAAATCCTCGCCATCCATGGTCGTCAACAACAAGGCTCTGCCAGAGAAAACCTTCTTGACCACGAATGGGCATTCATAATCGGGTGTCCACTTGCCCCTACGATCGTTCTGAGGAGGAAGGATCTTTTTCAATACCATATCGCCAGCATGATATACCCGAGGTCGTACCTTCCGGTCAAAAGCGCGCTTCATCCGCTGCTGGTATAACTGTCCATGACAGATGGCTGCCAGCCACTTTTCCTCAATCAGGCTTAACTCTTCGTACTGAGTCCTTATCCACTCAGCCTTTTCCAATTTTCATCCATCAGGACTCTCCACGATGGGACCTGGATCTCAATAGGTAATACCACTTCTATCCCATACATGAGTGAGAACGGCGTTGTCCCAGTAGACGTACGCACCGAAAAGCGATACCCAGGCTACAAGCTCCATACCCAGCCACCATTGTGGGTGCATTCAAATGTTATCCGGGCAACAAAAGGACTGTGGGCTCCCCTTTGGCGTAACCAAAGCAACACCAACTCTGCTTCCATTCACGTTAACGACCCCATCAAACATCGAAATCCGTTCGGATTCAGGGTCAGGCCCCTCCTACAGGATTGGTTCCTCACAATCTTTCGATTTGAGAACCATGATGTCCTCATCAGGGAACTCGAACTTCATCGGTTGATAATCCTTAATGGGTTGCTGGGCGAATTACTCAGACAATACATTCCCTTTGATTGCTTTCTGGGAGGTATACTGAATCTCATATTTAGTCAGAATCACTTGCCATCTCCCAACCCATCCGGTCGATGCTGGCTTCTCAATACTTGATCGGATCCATCTTGGAAATCCACAAAATGGTATGAACCAACATATACTGTCTTAGTCGGCGAGCAACCTATGCCAAAGTACAACAAGTTTTCTCGAGCAGTGAATATTTTGTTTCACAGTCGGTAAACTTTTTGCTAAGGTAAGTTGCATGCTCTTTTCGACCAAACTCATCATGCTGCCCCAGTACGCACCTCATAGACCCCTCGAGGACCGTCAGGTATAGGAATTAATGGTCATCCCTCCACAGGAGGCATCAGAATCGGAGGTTCCTGCAAATATTCTTTTATTGTCCAAATGCCACTTGGCAATCATTATTCCACCTGACCGTTTGATCTTTTTTTTTCTTTTTCCCAACAGCTTGAATATGGGTTCACACGTGGCTGTTAGATGAGATATGAACCGTGAGATGCAGTTCAATCTATCTAAGAAACCACGAACCTCTTCTGTTCTCGGTTCAGGCATTTCTTGAATTACTTTTTTCTTTAGCAGGATCGACCTCGATTCCTCCTTTTTTCGCAATAAACCCCAGCAATTTACCGGCCCGCATTTTGACAGTGCACTTATTCGGATTCAACCTCAGTCTGAGTTGTCTCAACCAGTCAAACAGCTTGGCCAAGTCTGCCAAATGCCCCTCTTCTATTTGGGACTTTGCTATCATGTCATCAACATAGCATTCAATTTCATGATGAATCATATCATGAAACGAAGTCACCATAGCTCTCTGATACGTGGCACCGGCGTTCTTGAGACCGAATGGCATCACCTCCGCTCTTGACACTCGCCTCCAGGGCGGCCCCAACCTTTACTTCTTTCCTGACCCCCTCGGTACCCAAATTGACAAGCTCAACTTGTTCCTCATGCGGTTGAATCACCTTCTCCTCTTGTTTCAACAATCTGGCTAATCTTCCAGCAGATCACAATCTTCTTCGCCTTCTTCTTCGGCATGATAGATCGGATTGTCGAAGTCATTCAAAGGTGTAACCGAATTTTTATCAATGAGATCCGGAGAATTATTTTTTGAAGTCGGAACGAGACAAATCAAAAGGGGGAAAAATGAAAACAAACATTGCCATTTTTTATTTTTGTTTTAAACTGCAAAAATAAATGAAAAACAGGGAACACCGCTTTTATTGTGAAAAACATCCATTTATTAATGATGCAAAATGTTGCAAAATGAAACACATGAGGTGGCCCTTACAATGAACCATTACGTTTCGGGCAAAACGTATGGCTTTCATGCAGACAGAATTGAAAAATAAGAAATATTACTCTTCACATAGAGTGATAGTGATGATCTTTTTAGGCCTTCCAGTTCTGGATTTTCATCCCTGGTACGCACGGTTTTATCCAACTATCGAGCTCGCAGTCACTGTCGATTTCTTCACCCACCGCACCGGCGTGACCTGAATCTTCAGCAATTACACCCACCATCACCTGACCATGCGCCGACATGGGGTTAGCATTAACATTCGGAGATGGTGCAAAATTGATGGCCTTGGAGTCTACCAAGTCTTGGACAACATGCTTGAAGGCTCTACAACCCTCAATATTATGCCCTGGTGTACCAGAATGGAATTCACACTTGGCGTTCTCATCATAATTAGGGGGGCTCTGATCTGGTCTTACCGGAGCCATTGTCCTCGGCTGAACCAACCCAATATCCATCAACTTTTTAAACAGAAAAGCATATGTCACGGGTGGCCTATCAAACTGACGATCAATCCCCTTTCCTCTCACTTGGTACCCAGCTCTCTGTGCTCTCTGTTGAGGTGGCTGACGTTGCTGTTGTACCGATTGATTACCAGCAGGAATGGTTACCGCAGCAGTGTGCTGGTAGTAACGATCCCTACCGTGTCCCCTTTGGGCATACACAACACTCGATTCACCCTCATTCTTGCGCTGACCGTTCCCAAATGGCTTCTTTACTCCAGATGACGAAGCATTTCCCTGTATTTTCCCCATTCTCAGCCAGCTTTCAATTCTCTCACCAGCCACCACTATATCTGCAAAGTTGGTAACCGGGCATCCCACCATTCTTTCAGCAAACGTCCCCTGAAGGGTACCCATGAACAGATCAGACATCTCCCGATCCACCAGCGGAGGTTGAACTCTGGCAGCCAACTCCCTCCATCTCTGTGCGTATTCTTTAAACCCTTCATTTGGCTTCTGAGACATACCCTGCAGCTGGGTACGACTAGGAGCCATGTCAGCATTGAATTGGTACTGTTTAAAGAAAGCGTCCCCAAGATCCTGCCAGCTCTTGACATCTGATGATCTCAACTTGGTGTACCACTCAAGAGATCCGCCAGACAAGCTGTCCTGGAAGAAATACATCCAGAGCTTCTGGTCCATTATATAAGCAGATATCTTTCAGACAAAGGCCTGGAGATGAGTTTCCGGGCAAGAACTCCCATTGTATTTGTCAAACGTGGGCACTTTAAACTTTTGTGGGATCACAATCCCCTCAACAAGCCCCATGTTCGACATGTTGACAACCCCCGGAGTAGCATGGCTTTCCAGAGCCATGATCTTTTCTACTAGCACCTGAATTTCTTTGTTTGGCGGCAAAACACCGTACTGACCAAATTGCTCATTTAGCACAGAGAACTGGTCTTCCTCTCTATCCTCCTCAGCCCCAAAGAAAGGAGGAAACTGATCATCCTTCAGGTTATTGCCCATAGGACCTGGTACACCGCCTGCAGCGAAACCAAAACCTCCCCCATTGTTGATCACTACACCAACAGTAGTCTTCCTTCCGGGGTCACCACCGTCTCTAGAACCACCAAGACCATGGTTGGAAACACCCTCCTGATTATTACACTGTTAGCAGCAGAAGCCCGCTCAAGCTTCTCCACTTTCTCAACCAACGCCTTCTGCCCCAAGGCGAACCCTTGCATAACATTGATCAGCTCACTCATCTTCTCTTTTAGCTCGAGAATATCTGCGTTGGATGTATCCATCAGTTTGGGTCTGTTGCGTCTGGTAGGGTATCTGTGTGGACGTGCTACGTGCAAGGGAATGATTTGGCGTGCGCGAGCAATGATTCCTGTGTCAATCAAACACGTTAAATACTGACACCTGCAAAACAGAAGACAAGTTAATATGACTCACGCATGAATGCAATGTCTATCCATACGAGGAACACTCTGTCTTTCGATCCTGGTTTCATCGAGACAGATAATAATTTGACAACAGTATTCTGACATCAGGATGTATCTCAACCGGGATCTCAATCGAGAATGTACCCTGAGTATGGATAGACATGAGTTAGATGCGGATGAATGCAAAATGTGGATGATGTAGATGCATGAATGCAATGCACTGTGCCATCCTCTAGGTCATCTGAACATCCTCTGTACTGAAGCTCTGGTCTCTGAACTGATCACAACCATCTGAGGTACTGAATAACCATAATTCCGACTTAGGGTTCCGAAATAAACGGAACTGAAGGATATACCACCATCATCACTGGGAAGTCACTGATCGGATAACAACAAAAGCATCTGAATCAACCCAGGGAATCCTGAAATAAACGGATCCCCACTGATAAATACTACGGACAGAACTCCGGCGTCTCAGAAATAAATCCATAAATCCGACTTATAAATAGAACTCTGATCAATAACTGAACTGTTAGTCACCAACAAAGTCACCATCAGAACATGCACCTGTAAGAATCAAACCCTCCCCTCACAGGTGAATTCTAATCAGGTCATTCTAAGGCGGATAATGGTCTCGACAATCAGGCAAAGATACTCAACGGGTTTGCCCTTTCGGGTGTGCCGCTGCAGCTCTCTTAAGATCATCTAAACCAAAGATCCGGGAAAGAACGGTCACCGAAGTCAACAGCTCTAAAGAGGTAACTCGACCAAAGTGGAATACTCCATAATGGAAGAGCTCTCTCAGAAGAACCTCGTCCGGCTTGTGGTATTTCACGTCGCAACAACATGCCCAACCAACATGTGAGGAACGTGAAACCACACTAATCCTAGGTGTATACTCGGGCCTGGGTTTTAGCCCCACTCAGAACACCCACCCCAAATCAGAGGAACCAACCTGTACAGAATCCAGCATAATGATAATATAATGCATGCAAACATTTATGCAAATATATACACAACATAATAATCATAAATGCAAAAAATAAAGCAGCACAAGCAACCTAAACTATCCTAGAGAGCGCTAGGAATGACTCGCTTAGGGAAGATGGACCAGCAAGAGGTCAACTTTCTATTCCCCAGCAGAGTCGCCAGCTGTCGCATCCGCGAAAAACAACCGGCGGGAAAAACAAACAAACAGAGCCGTCACCGTGCGTTATTTATCCCAAAGGGGGGAAAGGAAACGCTCAAAGTAAACCTGGAAAGGAAATGGTCTTGCGACCGGAGATTACAAGGATCGGGAGTCGGTTACGCAAGGGGAAGGTAGTAGCACCCCTCACGTCCGTCGTACTCGACGGGATCCACGCTCAGAAAGGAAAGAAAAAGGTTGTTGAAAAACTGCTCAAAGAATGCACACACACTGAAATGAAACAGGTGAAAGACGGAGGAAGGTAACTCGGCAGGATATCGCATCCTGGGCCTACGTAGTTTGTCAGACACAAACATCAGAGTCGACGTAGTTCGGGGAAATGGGAAACGGCTCGATAGGATATCGCATCCTATGCCTACGTATCTCATCTAGAATGAGAATCAGAGCTACCGTAGTTCGGATAACGCACGCCGAAACAAAACACACGCACAGACGCTGAGACGTCAAAACAAACCCACAAATGGAAACAGATTGCCAATGGCTGGCCTTACGTCAGACTCCACACAACAAACACAGACAAGGAAACCGACTGCCAATCGCTGGACTTACGTCAGACTCCAAGCACACCAACAAACACAGGAAACCGACTGCCAATCGCTGGACTTACGTCAGACTCGAAGAAAACAAGAGGTTAACTGGACGCTGAGTCGTCGAAAGCAACAAAAAAGTTGAACAAACAAGCTAACAGGGAGTCTGGTACTCGAGCCTGCTAGCTGTCAACCAAACACACACAAAAAAGGAAAAGGGTGCCCGGAGAGATCTCGCACGATCTCCTGCCTACGTACCTCATCTGGTATGAGGATCAGGGCAACGTAGTTCCCCTTAACAGGGGAGAAACTTTCTTCTAACCAGAGACCTGGGAATAACAAACTAAAAGAGAGACTGACTCGAGCCTAATAGTTGTCATGCAATCCACAATAGTCCTAGGTTGAGGTTTCTAACAGATCCTAACTCGCACAGGCAGCAAGTCAACATCACAACAAGTAGGCAAACGGGTGAAAGGTATCACACACTATATGCAAACAAGAAGGCTCACACAACATGTCTGGGCTTTAGTCAAGGGGTCAAATCAACCTCGACAAACAAGCCAACTAGAAAGGGGTATTGTTTGCTCTTAACCCTAACATTGAGAGTTAGGGTGAAGCAGATGAAATGGGAAGTGAGGGTAAGACCTCACAGCTCTTATCCCTGGCCTGGGAGAGCCTGAATCAAATAGAAAGTGTGGGAGTTCAGAATGTAGGAACTCTTTTCCACAAATGACTGACTCTATGGACAAGATTTTGGGTTTTTATTCAAAGTGCATCAACACAGGGTGTGAGCAAGATGAATGACACAACTGAATAGCAGGGGATGGATTGCACATCCCTTTTATCTGCCAATGCCTCTTAACTTAGGAGGTCTTTGAATGTACAAGGCACAAAGATAAACAAGCACAAACATTGCCTCTTAAGGAGGGCTTTAGACAGGTGCCTGCCAAAGTAACATGATAGGTCTTCCAGACTACATGAAGATCAGGGATTATACCTAAGTGGTATGCCAACCACAAGCAAAGCAAATCAAAGTTCAAATGAACTTAAAGCAACTTAGGTACCTGTGTAAACAACTAAACACATCAGTACAATACTCAGACAATCAGACAACAGTCAACAACACACAGACAATCCAACATGCACTATGAGTAAACCATAAGGCAAACTCAAGTGAATTATTCTCAACCTACAAAACAAACAAATGTTAGCCAACAATAACAAATGACCAAGCTCAAATGAAGGAGCAACATCAATCATGGAGATGCATACTTGATCTTGAAATTCACAACTCAAATGTAAGTCCAAACCCCTAGGTCAAGGCCTAGGGTCAAAGGTGAGGAAAAAATTCAAAACAGGATCTGAAATTCAACACAATGCAACTTCAAACACATATTAACATGTCCTAAAAAGAACCAAAGCAAAATAATCAAGCAAAGGCATTTCACGTGCAAGGGAAGTCAAAGACAATTTCAAAGCATTCAAATGGACATTGAGAATGAAAATTCCAAATCAAAACAGAAATGATTCGAATAATTCTGGAAAAATTCATGAGCATTCAACACATCTAACATGATTATCATACAAACAATCAGAAGCATTAGAGGTCATTTGATATGGAAATTAAATTGCATAAGTTGATCAACCAAATGTGTGAGACAAATTGTCACACCTCACAAACATGTGAATAAAACAGAAATGACACATGGAAAAAATGTCAAACCAAAATCAAAACATCCATCAACATGTCAAGAACCATCATGCAAAATTTCATGTCCATTGGATTAAAATCAAGCATTTCATGATACGATGAATGGAGTAAGGTCACAAATGCACATATGATCACATATTCTAGCACAATCCAAAATCCAGCCATGCACAACTTCAGAATTTATCATTATCAAATTCTAGACATTCTAAGGAACAAGTAGCAAAAAACCAGGCATTTTTTGGATCATTTTTCAATTTATTGTGAACTTTTTAAGTTGGAAGAAGAAATAAAATCAAAGGAAGCACATAGCATGTAATTTGGAGGGAAAAGCATAATTGATGAATTATTTGAAAAAAGTGCTCCCGGCCAGAATCGAAGTCGGTCCAGATTTGAATACGCGCGCCACAACACAAAACGACGTCGTTTTGCAGCGAACCCTAGCCTCATGCTAGCGACGGACAGACGCGGACGCTAGGGCGTCGCTAAGATGAAGATCTTCATCTTCCTCACGAAGATGAAGATGAACAGCATGAAGTTCATAAAAAGTTTTCCAGAATTTCTCAGATTTTTACAAATTATATATCTTTGGAAAGCTCTTTCAATGTAGAATTCAAATATCATATTATCTAAGCCTAAATCTCCATGGATTTTCTGAATCGAAGCAAAGAAGTTTCTAGATCTAAACTTGAAATTATCATATCTCACTCAATTTTCATCCAAATTCCACAAAATTTATATCAGAATTCTCACCACAACAAGATCTACAAGACTATGTACATAAAATAGAGAATTAAGGTGATCGAAAATGTGACCTCTTGAAGGTCAGTTCTTGAGTTCTGCAGATTCCAGGCCAAACAAGCATGCAAATCCACTCCAAATCACTTGTTATGAAGTTTGATGATGAAATTGAGGCTTGGAAACGTGTAGATCTAGCTCAATTTGCATTTGCCATTTTTGAGTTCTTGAACTTCACATGCACAATTCTGGTCCAAACTTGATGATCCAAGGTTTGATCTCTGCTAAATCAACACTAGAGAACCAGAATATGGAAGAAGATTCAAGGCTTATGTGAGAAAAATTTGAATTAAGATTGGGAGAAAATTTTGGAGGGAAATGAAAACTAGATCTAGAAATGGTGAATTGTGATTAACCTCCCCCAAATTCTGTTATGATTATCAATATATACTCTGTCCTAATCTCATTTTAATTAAAATTAATCAAAGTTAATTAGAGATTAAGTAAAATAAGGGTGCATGGCAAAAATTGGAAATTTGGTGGTGTGTGAAGCATGCACATGTGAACAATAACATTTGCTTGATCAAAGTCACTCAAAATCATTTTTAAAACACATTGGCAATGGTAGAAAGTTCCCATGATGCACCATTTTTAAATTTATGATTTTCCCTCCAAAATGGGCATGAAAATGCAAGTGATCATGTGATGAAATTTCATGTAATGTGATGAATGATTTGGAAAGTTCATGTCATGAGAAGAAAAATGCAAGAAGAGCCACCAAATTTGGAGTTATGAATCAAAAGTTATGCCCTTTTGAAGTTCCATGCACCCTTGGCAATGATTTGACCATATCTCCTCAACCATCCATCATAAATTCATGATCTTAGACTTTTTGGAAATGGGAGAGAGAGATCTTCAACTTTCATGTTGGGCAAAAATTCATTTGAAAGACCTTTAGAGGATGACTTGTTTATTCTCACATGATATGCAATATGCAAATGCCTAATGCTCTAATGCCCTAAAAAATGCAATATGTCAAGCTAGTCCCAAGAGAGGAGGGCAAATTTTGAGGTGTTACACACTTGCATATTCCAATTGACTCACAACTCTTCCATCATTCTTTTGAAGTTTGACACTAGAATCAAATGGTGTACTTAATTTATTGAAATGTAAGTGTTTGAACTTGTCAAATAATTTCTCAACATAATGTTTTTGACTAAGTTCATAACCCCCACAATTTCGCTTTACTTTGATCTCAAAAAGTGTGTCAACTAGTCCATGATTATTCATCTTGAATGTGGAAGTTAGAAACATTTTTGTTTTTAAAATTCCATTTATCTAGTTGCTAATGATCAATCGTATAATCAATATGGAGACAAATAATATCACAATATTCTCACACAATTTGTGTACAAACACTTGTCACAAGAATTAGATGAAGAAGGTTTTTAGATAATCATACACAATTATGCAAGAAGGTTTTTAGATGAAATGAGAGATGAAATTTTGTGAAATTTAAAGTAATATAGTATGAATTGCAATGAGTACCTTAGGTATGTTTACTTGTCTCAAATATTCACTTGAATTTCCATGTTCAACCTTCTTGATTAACTTTATCATTGATGTGCATGACACTTTTGACCATTTTGCTTCTCCTATAATCTTTGTCTTCATCAAAATTGAACTATACATAGTATGTATTTCTCACGATCTCCCCATTTTGATGATGACTAAATATTTGAATTTATGTTATAATAATGATTGAAAAAACTCCTCTTAAGTTGCGTGTCTCCCCGTTAATTGATAAATCTTGCAACGACAAAGTCAAACTTTTGATGTCATTGTTTCGGTACTTATTTTAATCCATATAAGGATTTGACAAGCTTCCACGCCTTTGGTAATTACACTGAAGCACATAACCTTATGGTTGCAACATGTAAATCTCCTAATCGAGATCTTCATATTGAAATTTCATTTTGAAATCCATTTGATGAACTATAAGTTCATGCAAAGAAGCTAATTCAAGAAATACACTAATTATCATTGTCCTTGCTACTGGTGCATATGTGTCGAAATATCAACATCTTCCTTTTGTCTAAAACCTTTTGGTTTCACATTAGAATTCATTTTGTCTTGGACAGTGTCCTTTCAAAAAGAGAATTCTTTTGAAATTAATGCTCCCCTTTAAGTCTTAGGATCATCTTCCATTTGAAGAATAATATGAATCTTACGAATAAAATTTTCATTGTTTCCTTCTACTGGATAAGAGAAATAAGTCAAGAATAATTTTTATTCAGTCCTGGATCCTTATCTTTTCGGACTTTCTAACTTATCCTTAGTTCAGAATGTGTTCCAACAACCCGTGGAGAACCTTCCTCACGAGGTTCTTCATTTGTGAGAATCTCAAATTCTTTATCTTCCGTAATAAGGCTCTTAAAATTCCACATCTCGAATTTCAATAGTTACATTAGACTCTAAATTTATAGGTTTATATAAGTCATGATTCATCTTTGCAAGATCTTTATATGTCCGGAATAATAAATTTCATCGAACACAAATACGTGTATTTGAAAATCTATTACATTTCAATTCTCGTTCATGTCAACAATATACTTGAACACCAATATTACATATCCATAACCGTATCCTCAATCACTTATTTAAAAAATCACATGAACAATCCGAATAAAAAGTTACTTAAATATCCATGACATCGGTACAAGATTTTATATCTATCTATATATACACAATCATAATCATATATATATATAGATATATATATATATATATATATATATATTATATATATATATATATTATATATATAATATATATATAATATATATATATATAATATATAATATATATATATATATTATATATATATATATATATTAATATTATATATATATATATATATATATATAATATATCGATATATATATAATATATATATCGGAAATCCTATAAACATTAAATACACTCTCTCTCTCTCTCTCTCTCTCTCTCTCTCTCTCTCTCTCGCTCTCTCCTCTCTCTCTCGCTCTCTCCTCTCTCTCTCTCTCTCTCTCTCCTCTCGCTCTCTCGCTCTCTCCTCTCTCTCTCTCTCTCGCTCGCTCTCTCTCTCTCTCCTCTCTCTCGCTCTCTCTCTCCTCTCTCCTCTTCTCTCTCTCTCTCCTCTCTCTCTCTCTCGTCCTCTCTCTCTCTCTCTCCCTCTATATATAATTATAGATATATATATATTATATAATTATATATATATAGATATATATATATATATATATATATATATATATATATATATATATATATATATATATATATTATATAATTACCATGAATTTAAAATTAAAAATAACAAACATATTAGGTCCATTCAAATCGTATTGAGCTACTGCTTTAAATATTAAGAGGATTGAAATTGTATCATTACATATGTAAAATTTCCATGATATGCATTGAATTTGTATTCATGATATTATATATCATTAAATTATATAACTAGCAAGAGATATTGTATAGCATCATATTTTTTTTCAGTGCCATTACAAAATGAAACGTAAGTTAAGCATTTAAAATTTAAAATAACAATATATGCACATAACGTAACCTAATCTTCCATAAGGTGCCATTACAAGTGAAACGTAACAGTAGAATTTCATAAGGTGCTTTGTTTCAAAAAAAAAAAAAATCTTGCTAAAATGCAACCCACGCCATGTTTATTACTACAGAATTCAAAATTATCAAATACTATAGATATATGCATATCTATATATATATATATATATATATATATATATATATATATATATATATATATATATATATATATATATATATATATATATATATATATATATATATATATATATAGTAGGAGAGTTGAACAATAGTATTATGATACTTTTATAATTTTGCCAAAATGAAAACCATTTGTATATTGGACTATTCGTCATTTTGATATTGATTCCGATAATGTTAAAACAATGAAATTAAGTAAAATCATAATTAAACGACATAATTTAGAATAATAAATTTTAAACAAATTTAACCATTTTAATAATAAGAAAAGGGATGATGCACATTTTACATTGTCAACTAATGACCACCATGCAACATGCATCCCGCCAAGTCATACTGAAATTTTAAAATATTTGTATGACATAGAAAAATGATATATTATTATTGAATGACAGTGTAAATTTTTTATCCACTGTGAGTGAATTACCATTAAATCCATTAATAATTAAAAACTTTAATATAATAGTTCAAAATTAACTATAATAATAATAATATTTAAAATATATATAATAATAATTATTATTATTGAAACCTTATTTGTATGGCATACAGAACATAATATTCATATGAACCCATATTACTAAGTAAAAAGATCATAATAAACTAATCCAAAATAATATGTTAAGTCATATGCCATATGTAATTTGTTATCGACATGATACGGATACAGTCAATAATTGATTGCATCATTTTGTAATTACTTAAAAAATCTACTTCCCATATGCATCATACAACGTTGAAATTATATATACTCAAACCATACATTTATATGCAGAAGTTATTAAACATAATTAAGATAAAGGTAGCAATGAATTATATATAAACCATACTATATTGTAACAATAAATTATCTGAATTATATATCAATACACTGCAATTTTATAAGAGGAAAATGATACATTGTGCATATAATAATTACAGTATCATTCGAGATGTTCATATATTGTACTATAATATCAATTACTCATTAATGATGCAACAAAGAAAACAATCCTCATAGTATAAACATTGAAAATTAATTATTGCATTCTTTATATTTTATTTTGACATTAAATCACTCACATGCAAGAATCATGATGTATACATACCGGATAAAATAATTTAATTCTAAACCTCTATGATTCAGAAGATAAAACTTGTAACCTTTTTGATTCATAAGAAGTATGATATTATGATTTTTACGACACTTTAAATTTAAAGAAAAAAACAATAAAAACGTATCCGAAATCATAATGAAGATTATTATTCTTAGTTTTCTAAACAGAAGTCTCGGTTGCCATTATTTGATATACTTTTAAGATTATTAGAAAATAAATTTAAATCTAATGAGTCAAGACTAGAAATGTGAATTGTCATTTTTCTTAAAAGTATTTCAAGCACTCTCTTATAGTCTTAGAGTTGGAAAACAAAAATACCCAAGATAATTCAACCTTTTAATCGAATCTGCACAAGACTAGTGAAGATTCGAATGCATGGAAGAGTGTCTAGAATTATGTGAAGAGGATCTATATTTTTCTTATATATATTTGTTATATTTTTTCTGAACCCATAATGCTCAATTTATAGGCTAAAGTGGTGATGTTTCACAAGGTTGCGACCCTTAATGAAACGCATCCTTTCAACAACACTTTTTTGTTGAAAGTTGTAACGGTTCATAAGCGTTGTCTATTTCTGATTATAAAACAAGCAGTCTACTGCAACAGTTCATAAAGCGTTGCTACATTTGAATTCAAAACAAATTGTCTATTACCACAGTTCACCAACCGTTGTCTGTTTTCCTATTCACCCTAATTCAAAAGGCAAGTAACCTACTGCAACAGTTTATCAAACGTTGCACCATTTTGCCTACAACAACTGTTTTATCAAATGTTACACTGTTTTGCATTCTACAACACTTCATAAAATGTTATCTATTTTCAAATTCAAAATACTAACTTCACATAAATATTTTCTTGTCATTTTGGAACACACTCAAGATTATTAATTCTTAATAATTTACAATAACTTCAAGCTAGTTAATTTAATTTTGTTCTAAAAAGAAATCATCTATACCAAATAAATGTAACAATTCCTAGTACAATAGTTACTTCACGTTCCATGCACATGATGTAAAAACATATATATAAATATGTCTTCTCTCTTTCTTAACCTCATGAATTTCCTACTATGGTAACACAAGCTTATATAATCACATGCCATAGCATAAAGAAACAACAACATATCACAACATCATGAATTAGCAACAATAGACATGCAATACCACAAGAAGATCATGTATTAACATCAATTTCAAACAAATAACGAAATTGACCAAACTATGGTTCCCAATTCATGAAAGTTTTCCCCCAAAAGCTAGAACTACCCAGAACCCACGTTGATAGATGAAGATGAGAGATTTGAGATGGAAAGTTGATGATTCAAGTTGTAGATTTCCTCTTGCAAAATATGGATGATGTAGATGCATGAATGCAATGCACTGTGCCATCCTCCAGGTCATCTGAACATCCTCTGTACTGAAGCCCTGGTCTCTGAACTGATCACAACCATCTGAGGTACTGAATAACCACAATTCCGACTTAGGGTTCCGAAATAAACGGAACTGAAGGATATACCACCATCATCACTGGGAAGTCACTGATCGGATAACAACAAAAGCATCTGAATCAACCCAGGGAATCCTGAAATAAACGGATCCCCACTGATAAATACCACGGACAGAACTCCGGCGTTTCAGAAATAAATCCATAAATCCGACTTATAAATAGAACTCTGATCAATAACTGAACCGTTAGTCACCAACAAAGTCACCATCAGAACATGCATCTGTAAGAATCAAACCCTCCCCTCACAGGTGAATTCTAATCAGGTCATCCTAAGGCGGATAATGGTCTCGACAATCGGGCAAAGATACTCAACGGGTTTGCCCTTTCGGGTGTGCCGCTGCAGCTCTCTTAAGATCATCTAAACCAAAGATCCGGGAAAGAACGGCCACCGAAGTCAATAGCTCTAAAGAGGTAACTCGACCAAAGTGGAATACTCCATAATAGAAGAGCTCTCTCAAAAGAACCTCGTCCGGCTTGTGGTATGTCACGTCGCAACAACATGCCCAACCAACATGTGAGGAACGTGAAACTACACTAATCCTAGGTGTATACTCGGGCCTAGGTTTTAGCCCCACTCAGAACACCCACCCCAAATCAGAGGAACCAACCTGTACAGAATCCAGCATAATGATAATATGATGCATGCAAACATTTATGCAAATATATACACAACATAATAATCATAAATGCAAAAAATAAAGCAGCACAAGCAACCTAAACTATCCTAGAGAGCGCTAGGAATGACTCGCTTAGGGAAGATGGACCAGCAAGAGGTCAACTTTCTATTCCCCAGCAGAGTCGCCAGCTGTCGCATCCGCGAAAAACAACCGGCGGGAAAAACAAACAAACAGAGCCGCCACCGTGCGTTATTTATCCCAAAGGAGGGAAAGGAAACACTCGAAGTAAACCTGGAAAGGAAATGGTCTTGCGACCGGAGATTACAAGGATCGGGAGTCGGTTACGCAAGGGGAAGGTATTAACACCCCTCACGTCTGTCGTACTCGACGGGATCCACGCTCAGAAAGGAAAGAAAAAGGTTGCTGAAAAACTGCTCAAAGAATGCACACACACTTAAATGAAACAGGTGAAAGACGGAGGAAGGTAACTCGGCAGGATATCGCATCCTGGGCCTACGTAGTTTGTCAGACACAAACATCAGAGTCGACATAGTTCGGGGAAATGGGAAACGGCTCGATAGGATATCGCATCCTATGCCTACGTATCTCATCTGGAATGAGAATCAGAGCTACCGTAGTTCGGCTAACGCACGCCAAAACAAAACACACGCACAGACGCTGAGACGTCAAAACAAACCCACAAATGGAAACAGACTGCCAATGGCTGGTCTTACGTCAGACTCCACACAACAAACACAGACAAGGAAACCGACTGCCAATCGCTGGACTTACGTCAGACTCCAACCACACCAACAAACACAGGAAATCGACTGCCAATCGCTGGACTTACGTCAGACTCCAAGCAAACAAGAGGTTAACCGGACGCTGAGTCGTCGAAAGCAACAAAAAAGTTGAACAAACAAGCTAACAGGAAGTCTGGTACTCGAGCCTGCTAGCTGTCAAGCAAACACACACAAAAAAGGAAAAGGGTGCCCGGAGAGATCTCGCACGATCTCCTGCCTACGTACCTCATCTGGTATGAGGATCAGGGCAATGTAGTTCCCCTTAACAGGGGAGAAACTTTCTCCTAACCAGAGACCTGGGAATAACAAACTAAAAGGGAGACTGACTCGAGCCTAATAGTTGTCATGCAATCCATAATAGTCCTAGGTTGAGGTTTCTAACAGATCCTAACTCGCACAGGCAGCAAGTCAACATCACAACAAGTAGGCAAACGGGTGAACAGGTATCACACACTATATGCAAACAAGAAGGCTCACACAACATGTCTGGGCTTTAGTCAAGGGGTCAAATCAACCTCGACAAACAAGCCAACTGGAAAGGGGTATTGTTTGCTCTTAACCCTAACATTGAGAGTTAGGGTGAAGCAGATGAAATGGGAAGTGAAGGTAAGACCTCACAGCTCTTATCCCTGGCCTGGGAGAGCCTGAATCAAATAGAAAGTGTGGGAGTTCAGAATGTAGGAACTCTTCTCCACAAATGACTGACTCTATGGACAAGATTTTGGGTTTTTATTCAAAGTGCATCAACACAGGGTGTGAGCAAGATGAATGACACAACTGAATAGCAGTGTATGGATTGCACATCCCTTTTATCTGCCAATGCCTCTTCACTTAGGAGGTCTTTGAATGTACAAGGCACAAAGATAAACAAGCACAAACATTGCCTCTTAAGGAGGGCTTCAGACAGGTGCCTGCCAAAGTAACATGACAGGTCTTCCAGACTACATGAAGATCAGGGATTATACCTAAGTGGTATGCCAACCACAATCAAAGCAAAGCAAAAATCAAATGAACTTAAAGCAACTTAGGTACCTGTGTAAACAACTAAACACATTAGTACAATACTCAGACAATCAGACAACAGTCAACAACACACAGACAATCCAACATGCACTATGAGTAAACCATAAGGCAAACTCAAGTGAATTATCCTCAACCTACAAAACAAACAAATGTTAGCCAACAATAACAAATGACCAAGCTCAAATGAAGGAGCAACATCAATCATGGAGATGCATACTTGAACCTGAAATTCACAGCTCAAATGTAAGTCCAAACCCCTAGGTCAAGGTCTAGGGTCAAAGGTGAGGAAAAAATTCAAAACAGGAGCTGAAATTCAACACAATGCAAACATATATTAACATGTCCTAAAAAGAACCAAAGCAAAATAATCAAGCAAAGGCATTTCATGTGAAAGGGAAGTCAAAGACAATTTCAAAGGATTCAAATGGACATTGAGAATGAAAAATCCAAATCAAAACAGAAATGATTCAAATAATTCTGGAAAAATTCATGAGAATTCAACACATCTAACATGATCATAATACAAAAAATCAGAAGCATTAGAGGTCATTTAATATGGAAATTAAATTTCATAATTTGATCAACCAAATGTGTGACACAAATTGTCACACCTCACAAACATGTGCATAAAACAGAAATGACACATGTAATAAATGTCAAACCAAAACCAAAACATCCATCAACATGTTAAGAACCATAATACAAAATTTCATGTCCATTGGATTAAAATCAAGCATTTCATGATAAGATGAATGGAGCAAGGTCACAAATGCACATATGATCACATATTCTAGCACAATCCAAAATCCAGCCATGCACAACTTCAGAATTTATCATCATCAAATTCTAGACATTCTAAGGAGCAAGTAGCAAAAAACCAGGCATTTTTTGGATCATTTTTCAATTTATTGTGAAGTTTTGAAGTTGGAAGAAGAAATAAAAATCAAAGGAAGCACATAGCATGTAATTTGGAGGGAAAAGCATAATTGATGAATTATTTGAAAAAAGTGCTCTCGGCCAGAATCGAAGCCGGTCCATATTTGAATGTGCGTGGCACAACACAAAACGACGTCGTTTTGCAGCGAACTCTAGCCTCATGCTAGCGACGGACAGACGCGGACGCTAGGGCGTCGCTAAGATGAAGATCTTCATCTTCCTCACGAAGATGAAGATGAACAGCATGAAGTTCATCAAAAGTTTTCCAGAATTTCCAGAATTTTTCAGATTTTTACAAATTATATATCATTGAAAAGCTCTTTCAATGTAGAATTCAAATATCATATTATCTAAGCCTAAATCTCCATGGATTTTCTGAATCGAAGCAAAGAAGTTTCTAGATCTAAACTTGAAATCATCATATCTGACTCAATTTTCACCCAAATTCCACAAAATTTATATCAGAATTCTCACCACAACAAGATCTACAAGATTATGTACATAAAACAGAGAATTAAGGTGATCGAAAATGTGACCTCTTGAAGGTCAGTTCTTGAATTCTGCAGATTCCAGGCCTGGCAAGCATGCAAATCCACTCCAAATCACTTGTTATGAAGTTTGATGATGAAATTGAGGCTTGGAAACGTGTAGATCTAGCTCAATTTGCATTTGCCATTTTTGAGTTCTTGAACTTCACATGCACAATTCTGGTCCAAACTTGATGATCCAAGGCTTGATCTCTGCTAAATCAACACTAGAGAACCAGAATATGGAAGAAGATTTAAGGCTTATGTGAGAAAAATTTGAATTAAGATTGGGAGAAAATTTTGGAGGGAAATGAAAACTAGATCTAGAAATGGTGAATTGTGATTAACCTCCCCCAAATTCTGTTATGATTATCAATATATACTCTGTCCTAATCTCATTTTAATTAAAATTAATCAAAGTTAATTATAGATTAAGTAAAATAAGGTTGCATGGCAAAAACTGGAAATTTGGTGGTGTGTGAAGCATGCACACGTGAACAGTAACATTTGCTTGATCAAAGTCACTCAAAATCATTTTTAAAACACATTGGCAATGGTAGAAAGTTCCCATGATGCACCATTTTTAAATTTATGATTTTCCCTCCAAAATGGGCATGAAAATGCAAGTGATCATGTGATGAAATTTCATGTAATGTGATGAATGATTTGGAAAGTTCATGTCATGAGAAGAAAAATGCAAGAAGAGCCACCAAATTTGGAGTTATGAATCAAAAGTTATGCTCTTTTGAAGTTCCATGCACCCTTAGCAATGATTTGACCATATCTCCTCAACCATCCATCATAAATTCATGATCTTGGACTTTTTGGAAATGGGAGAGAGAGATCTTCAACTTTCATGTTGGGCAAAAATTCAGTTGAAACTTCTTTGATGATTTAAGATCAAGTTGAATTTGAATCAAAAACTTTCCATTTTTGGAAACTTTCAATTACAGGTCACCTTCCATTTTTGGAAAGTTTTGATCTGGCCTCAAATTCTTCAAGATATGCATTCTACATGATGAATAAACCTCTTTTGAACATGAATGAGATGTTGAAACTCATTTCTCCACCTCCTAGCCCTTCAGTTGACTTTCTGTTGACTTTCTGGTTGACAGATGACTTAAAAGTGCCCTGATCAGCCTGAGCCTTAACCACTTGATGAAATGGCTCCAAAATGAAACCCTAGCTTATACAAGCTCAATAAAATCATATAATGATCTCCTTCTCAAGAAAGACCTCATCTCCTTGAAGATCCCTGACTGGTAGAATGAAACTGATTAGGGTTGACCAGAGGTCAAAACCCTAATCCCAAAGAATCTGAGCATGAACAATGAGCCCCTTGAGGATGACATAACCATGATGATGATGATGTACCATTGCCAATAAGATAATTCTCAAACTCCTTGAAGGACCAAGAAACCCTAATTGAAGCACAAACCTCAAATGATTAGTGATCAATTTATGAGACCCTCAGGCTTGCATCTCTTAACCTCTCTATCTTCTGAGAAAGACCTTTAGAGGATGACTTGTTTATTCTCACATGAAATGCAATATGCAAATGCCTAATGCCCTAAAAATGCAATATGTGTCGCAACCTGAAAAACACGGCGTGCGAAAAAACAACCGGCGAAAGAAAATGATGACAGAAGAGTCGCCACCGTGCGTTATTTATCCCAAAGGAGGGAAAGGAAACGCTCGAAGTAAACCCGGAGAAAGGAAAGGAAAAGACAAGGTCTCGCAACCAAATCTTGGGTTCGGGAGTCGATTATGCGAATGGAAGGTATTAGCACCCCTACGCATCCGTAGTACTCTACGGGATCCACTCTTGTTGTTCTTGTCTAAAGGGTGTATGTAATATCTAATGTATTATTTACTAAAAGAGGGGTCAAAAGAAAATGACTCGCACGGATGTCGCACCCACTGCATACGTATCTCATATGAATATGAGAATCAGAGTCTTCGTAGCTCGGCTACCTATGGGTTAAGGATAAATGTGCTCGCTAAGACATCGCGTCTTATGCCTACGTATCTCATCGGGAATGAGAATCAGAGCAAAACGTAGTTCAAACTAACTACGGGAACAAGGGTCTCGATTGCAACTAGGGCAAGAGAAAAGGAAAGTCTCGATCGCAACGAGGGCGAGAGAAAGGATCGCAACGAGGGCGAAAGCAAACAAGGATTAGTTGTTAGTTGTTAGTCAAACTCGGCAAGACATCGCATCTTGTGCCTACGTATCTCATCTGAACATGAGAATCAGAGTTGCCGTAGTTCGGCTACATAGGGGTTGCCATCTGAACATGGACTTACAAAGGAGGACACCAGTTGTATCAAAGGAGAGTGGGCAATGTGTTCACGTCCTAGCAGTAGGTGTCGCAGCTCGCGGAATCGAGTCTTAGGCAATTACCTCTTTGCAATAGAACGGACTACATGCAACAAGATCGGAGAAGCTCTGAAAGGTCTAAAGATGGGGAAGCTCTTCCCTAGAGTTGTCATGCAATATGTACTTAAGTGTTTAGGATTTACAAATGGGACTATCTACCTAATGTTAGCATGCAAAGAATATGGGAATTCTACCTATGTTATCATACAAAAGAATAAGGGAATCCTACCTATGTTATCATACAAAAGGATATGGGAATCCTACCTATGTTATCATACAAAGGGTTTTATCTAATGGGTGCTACCTAAACGGAACAAGAATCGACGAATGGAGCAAGGAGAGGTGTTAGGGATGCGGGTAGATGGCGATGTATGAAGCAATCGACTTACAAGGTTGATGGCGATGCATGAAGCAATCGACTTACAAGGTTGATGGCGATGCATAAAGCAATCGACTTACAAAAGGGTGGATGAATACGTGCTGGTTCTGTTAGGTTTTGAAAAATGATTACTCGACGTTGGATCGAGGTTTTGATCTTGCTTTGAAATGGTTATCGAATGTTCATTTTAATTCTTGTATTAAAAGATGAATAAAGAATGAAAGAATAAATATTATACATTTCATGGGAGAGGGATACATTTGTTATGAATGGGGGTTGACATGGCAATCAAGCAATATAAGTATATGCCTCATACACCATACAAGTAGGCCACAGTTAATCAAACAGGTAAGATATAAACAAGTATATAATCAAATCAAATAATCAAAGAATGAAATGAATTAGCATTAAATAATGTATGAGAAGTATAAACATGTTAATCAATCAAACAAATAGAAACATGGATGAAAGAAACAAGTATAAAAAATATCAAATTAAACAGGCAAGTGAAACTATACACACAAAGAATCAATGAATAATTTAATCGGGAAATGATGCAAGGATCAAACAAAATTGAGGTGAAAGGCCTCTAATACATGGCATATGAGATGGATAAGGGAGGATCAAAAGATCTCTTCAATTGCCTTAAGCAATCCCTAAGTCAAACATCAATCATACAAAAGTCAACTGAAAAGTCAAGTCAACTTAAAAAAATGTCAAATAAATAGTAAATTAATCACAAAAATTATGAAAAATTAAATTAAGTTAGGTGGGGTCAGGACATCATCATCCCCCAAAAAGATCTTAAAAATAATGTAAATTGGTTATTGAATTAATTGAAATAAAAACGGAAGTCAAATGAAAGGTCAATCAAGCAAACTAGATCAAAAATAAATCCAAAATAAATCAAAAAGGAGAAATAAAAATTCAATAAAAGGTCAAGTTGACCATGAGACATTGGTCAACCATCATCCCAAAACTCAGAATCTAAAAATAATTTTAAGTTATGGAAATAAAATAAATGAAAAAATGTGTATTAAAATGGACTATTTGAACTAAATAATAAAAATAAAATATTAACATAAGAATAAAACGAAAAATAAAAAATAAAAATAAATTAAATAATACATTAAGGAAGTTAAAAAATATTTTTTAGATTTTTATGAAACAAGAAAATATTTTTAAATAATTAAAAGAAAACAGCATAAAAAAAGAGTAAAAGAAATGGACATGAAATAAGAATGTGAAATGGGCTTTGTGTGTGGGTGCGAATAGCAGGTGCTGGAAAGCCCAATCCAACAATAAATAATCAGCATGTGACATATGAAAATAATAGAGAGGTACATTTAATTTAACTAACTAACGTGATACCATGTGGATCGGTCAAGTCTCATTTAAAAAACACTAAACGGCAAAAGCCATGCTGAACAGTGATGATGAGGAGGACACATGCCATCCAGCGACTCAGGGCGCGACACGCAAGCATCTCCCATGCATAATAAATAATAATAACACAACACAACAGTATGCAAGGCAAAACGAAAATGGAAAGGAAAATTTCTCCCTCTTTCACACCACCATATCTCACTCTACAGTTCATGAAATTGGATGATATAAAAAGAAAAGTTCAAGTACAAAGTGAGAGGAACATCATGGTATTTCGTTTTAGTGAAAATGATGGCTCTAACATAAAGAAATATGAACAGCAAGGTGTACACATGAGCATGGATACCAACAGAAATTTTAATAACATAAACTCAAACTCAACAACAATGCCTCATGGTGAGGGCTTCACAAACAAATCATGGCATGGTATTAACAGGGAACAACATAAAGTGAGCATGTAAATATGATGAACAAGCATGGTAAGTGTCAAATAAACAATAGTAATGGCATGGCAATAGCTATGAAATGGCATGAACACACAGCAAAACAGTAGTGAACAAATCAAGGAATGTTTACCTAATGGAAGTCAATCCCTTACTCCTTGCTAGTGGAGAAAAATGGAAGAAAGTGTGTTGCTCCTAGTGCTGCAATCTTTGAAAAAAGGAGGCTGACTTGTGTTACTCTTACTTGCTTGCTCACTCTTGCTTTGCTTTAGAAATGCAGCCACCCTTTTCAGATTAGGGTTTCAAGGTTTATATATGTTGGTTTCAAATATCCTTAATGAGCTTTAGTTCACTTGGATTTGATTGTGTGCACTTGAAACAAAGTTGGCAATGTGAGGTGGTATTAGGAAATGACTCATTTGGCATGGTTTAAGTGAGCTGCACCAGAAGTACATGAACAAATGAGGAAATACATGTGGCTGGTCGAATTTGTGGTCTGGCTGCAGCAAGGCAAGGCTTGAAAATAAGTTCAAGTGAGTGACTTTTGGACCATGTATCTTGATGATTGTGTGACCAAATGGCAAGGTAATGAAAGCAGTAGCAAGAGGATATGGAACTTAGCATTTTCCATGTTATCGAATGTAAAACTTGGCTTCGTCATGAAATTAAACTCAAACCGCCCATATTTGCTGTACCCACACTCATTGCACAGAAAAGAGTCCAAATTCTCATAATTGATGTTGCGGCATTGCCTGCATTGATATGCATTTTCATGACAATCTCCACATATACCATGCTTATCTGTGACTGGACGACTACAACGTGGGCATTGCAATGGTTCGAGAGACAAAGCCTGAAGATTTTCATAGAATGAATCCAGTTCAATCATGAAGTTACAGGCTGTAATTGGAATAGGAAATTCAACTTTAAGCTCAGTCTGATCAAATGTAAGATGACAACTTTTTGCACGCTTCCATAAAGACCAGTTATTTTTCAACTCTGATAAGTCGGTAACCGGTCTGTTATTATAATATAGGTTCAAAACCTTCACTGATTTTGACTTTCTGGTATCATGAACATTCATGGTCACAGTCTGGATTGTGTAACTTCCAGTACATTTCACTATGATGCGATTATCAGTGAATTTTGTTTCTGATTTCAGGGATTCCAGCTTCATCCTGCTGTAAGGTACTTCTGGAGAGCTGCAGGCAACGCAAGGTTCACTCTCAAGATAGTATCCATCAAATTCCACTAAGCCACTCAAAGTATTATATATGCGGGAATTTGGATGGTTAGCTAACAGCTCATTCTGTGAATGAAGTGTCTCAAAGATGCACCTAATTACATCAGAAGTCAAGCATCGGTCTACAAGTTCAGAAATCTTGTGTTTTGAACTAGTATCTGGGGATCTTCCAAGCAACCAAATAACAAGTTCTGTATACTCCACAATGTTCTGGCCAAACATTGGGAGGCACTTGACTTTCTGCAAGAGAGACAATAGCATAGTTTCCTTAAACATTGGTTTGGCATGATGCCAGACACCATATAGAACTAATTTAGCCTCTGCACGCATAGTAACTGAACTCCACTCCAAAAGGAAACTATCTATGAACTGCTTTAAGGTATTGCCACTCTTGTCAGTGAAGACATCTACTGCTGCCTCCATATCCAAATAGGACTTCTCCAAACCAGATTCAGCCCCATCTTCGCCTTTCTTTTTCTTCTTTGAATCTTGAGATGCAATACTCGATTTGGTTGAGCTTGAGTCTCCTGACTCTGTTTTTTTTTTGTGAAGTCTGACCAACATCTTTTCCTTAAACAGTATTTTTGCCAGTTCCGAGGACGTGCAGTTGCTACTTCTGCCATAGTGGAAAGGCACTTCAAAATCTTCACACTTCTTTCATACGGAATTTGATTATTTTGAAAACCACCAGACTTGGTTACGTGTTTATGAAGTCTCTTCACTTCACAAGAGTACTTCTAAGAGTCCCGTACACTGTAATAGTGAGACTTGCTCCCACAGAGATGCAGGAAAAGCCTCCTGGCATCTTCTAACAAAGTTGGTATGAGGATTGTTGATGTAACTGCAGAGAACATCTTGATATCCATCTAGCTTCAAATCCTTACCATAAGATAACTTGTAGACTTTTTTCCTTTTCTCCAGTCTTGTCATGTTTTTCTGGTCGAACAAGTGTGTACACCAGTCGGAAAGCATTCTCTAGTAGAAGCCTATAGTAGTCCATAAAGATGTCCGTCCGATGCACTTTTACATACGAATCAGAAAAGAAAGGTGAAAAATTACCAGCAGGTAAATCTCTACGTACTGTAAGCAAATCCCCGCATCCAGGCCCAACATTACTATGTCCACCTTCACTGTTAATAGGAGATCTGAAAACATGCACCAGCTGCTGCAGTATATCCATCAAATAATTTACGAAAGATTGCTGCCTAAGAGAATCACAAGCTTGAAGCAGCTGTGATGCAAAGTCGTTCTTCTCTTGATCATCAACTGAAGTCTTGGAAGTGGATGAGGAAAGTTGAAGTACATTTTTATCATGAACATCAGTAGTTCCACTGTGTCTTGGCATGGAACCGTCACTACCGGGCTGATGCCAATTTCTAAGCATCAATGTGAAAAACATGAAGACTAGGATCGCAACTTCCCCAATTGAAGACCGGGTTCTGGCTGCAAATGGTCTGCTGAGATTAATCTCATCCAAAAACCATTTGATTAGTTTCCCTAAATCTAAACTGTCGGGCTTTGAGCTGTCTATGAAAGGTCCACCCACGGAAGATGACAGCCTATAGAAAAGCTGCATAACAGGAATTGATCGGACTCCAGAGGTTGAATCCATCCACCCTTTCAATTGCTCAAGAAGCTCAGAAAGTAATAAGGAATTAATTGCCCGTTTTGAAGCAGAGATTGAGACTGGATCAGTCAATGCAGCAGCAAACTCTCCAGAATCATTGGGCTCCAAGACATGGATTGAGGGAGAAGAATTCTGCATGTTGCTATCAGCCGGTACAGGCAGTGTGTCACTAACATCATCAGGTGCGAAGTGAAATTCATTGCCATCTCCCACTGAGTCCACTTCAATTGGAATTGCTGTCATAGGATGATCTCTAGAGTGTGGTGGAGGAAGTCGGTCTGTATCTAGTACTTCAAAGCAAGCCTCGCACAAATCAAAATCAGGACAAATAGTGCAATGCCACCTTCGCCTAAGTATAGGTACAGTAGGACAACCATCACGACAATATTGAACAGATGAAGTGATAGTGTCTTCTTCAACCATGACTTGGTTATTTCTAGCACTTGTGTCAGCTGAGCCAGGAACTGGAACTACACTCTCAACACCATCATCTGCAGCTAATAATGTCTGCTTTGGAAAAGGGACCTGAAGCAATCTCGAAGATATGGCCAAACTGCTAGCAGTCTGAACAGCTTCATCGGACGAAAAAAAGAAGAAGCTTCTTGAGTAATTCAACAGCAGGTGCTACACTGTGAACTCCTGAATCTTCCACTGATGAACTGAGGACCATAGTAAGACATATGGAACCCATTGAGACCCTTGAGACTTGTATATTTGGAGAATGAAATTCAATTCTCAGTCTTTCTCTCTGTAGGCTCCTTCTGTTAAGGAGTGATCAATAAAACCCTGATATCCCAAGTCACTGATGCAATATGCAATGAGTATGACCTAGTATGATGCTAATGCAATGTGAAACATAATCTCATGCTCCCAAGAAAAATGAAGGGTAAATTTTGGGGGTATTACAGCTGCCCCTATTCAATCAACTGGAGACCCGAAAGGAAGATAGCAGCGGCTTTCGCACTTTCGAGGTATCAAGGGATTGAATACAATAAAAACCCGTAAATTTACACTGAAGTGAAGTGAAGTGAAGTAACAATGCCTATTAGAATCGGCAAAGAGGTAGTCTTGATCTGAATATCAATAAAGAATCCGTCTGGTACGGTGAGAGTCGGTTCGAATACCGAAAAAAGAATGTTAGTCTGAATACCAAAATAAATGGTAACAGAGGAATAACCCATGGCCTGAATGCCGCTCATCAGTCTGAATACTGGAAATGACTTCGTTCTGAGCATCGGAAGATATGAGATTACTAATATCGGTCTGAATACCGAGAGGCTGGCCTGAATGCCACAAGTTGCATCGACCTGAACGTCGGAAACTTCTTCGATCTGAATATTGGAAAATTGGCCTGAATGCCACTTCGGTGTGGATACCGGAAAATGGCCTGAACGCCACAAGTTGCATCGACCTGAATGTTGGAAACTTCTTCGATCTGAATATCGGGAAATTGGCCTGAATGCCACTTCGGTCTGGATACCGGAAACTGGCCTGAATGCCACAAGTTGCATCGACCTGAATGTCGGAAACTTCTTCGATCTGAATATCGGAAAGCTGGCCTGAATGCCACTTCGGTCTGGATACCGGAAAATTGGCCTGAATGCCATTTCGGTCTGAATACCGGAAACTGTCATGCCTGTCAGCAGCGGTAGAAATAGGGAAAATGATAATTGAGGCGGCACGTGGGCCAACGATCCCTGCTGGGGATAATAAGTCATGAACAACCTTCAGCCTGAGCACTGGAGACAATCTTCTGGCTTGTCACTTGGGATACCGAGAATGTTTTATGCTTACATGCGTATGTTTGAATTTTTCAATGGCGTAATGCTCCACGAACATGGAAATGCTACGCGATTTGGAAGGATGTAATGCAATATGATTCTACATGCAGGGATGTGAAATGCTGGGGAGAATGCCCAGCCGAAGCAAGGAATTCTGTTGGGGAAATGATCACAATCTTCTGGACCCTAGCAGGGCTGTTGGAGATGCACAACGTACGGGACTATATGGGGAAGTGACCCGCCACTCGGTGTTCTAGCAATGACGAGATACCGAAACACTGACTGGGGGAGAGAACGGCGCTGAAAACCTGTTGTTGGGGAAAGCGATAGTGGTTCTGGCAACCGTAATCTACGAGAGATGACTCTGCAAGGGGGGAGCAAACACCGATACGATACCGAGGTTATGCTTCCAGGAAATAGATCATCGATCTGGGGTTGAAACATCGATCTGGCATCGAACTCTGAGGAGCAACTGCTTCTGCTGGGGAAGATACGGTCTGGCACTGTCAACTCCGCTGGGGATGCACAGTCTGGCACTGTCAACTCTACTGGGGAGTGTATAGTCTGAAACACCTGCTCGGGGAAGTACATCAGTGAGAACCTGCTGGGGATTGAAGAATCCGATGCTTGGACCAACTCTGCAGGGATAAGATACCAAACTCCAACTGTTGAAGCAAAACATCCGCAATCGTCTGCTGGGAACTTTAAGGAAATGCCCCAAGTGTACCTGTAAAGCTCTTATGTTTCATGATGCAATGTTTTATCAAAAATTCGGACGTCATTCTTGCAAACAAAACGATAAAATGAAAATGAACACAAAGATGTACTGAATAACATGATTTTATTGATTGAATGGCCTCTGAATAGGCATTTACATCAAGAAGCAATCCCTGGAAAGAGGTAATTGCATAAAAGATAAAAAACATAAAATAATTTAATGGCAATGTGAAATGGATTTCTATCGGGTTCCAATTCTGCTATGACCCGCTCGTCTTCACGATCCTCCAGATGATCAGCCTTCTGAGAAAGGGTGATTGGACTGTTTCCTACCTTTTGAAAGTTTCCAGTCATCGACATGAGATGAGATTCAGAACTAACTCAGAACGCAGTCCTTCGCTTAATCCCTAACTTTTGCCTGGATCGCCCTTTCGGGTTTTCAATCCACCGGGATACCCATTTTTGCCTAAGTTGCCTTTTCAGGTTTTCAACTTACCGGGTGTACAATCTTTTCATTTTCAATCCCTAATTTTTTCCCGAACCTTTTTCCTTTTCTTGGTTCGTCGGGATGCCCATTTTTTGCCTGGACTATTCTTTTTATTGTCCAGCGGGTCTATTTTATGCGAAGTATTTTTTAACTGCGTCTGAGTTCACAGGGGAAGTGAAGTCTTCACCATCCATAGTTGCAAGCATTAAGGCCCCACCATCAAAAACCTTGGTGACGATATACGGTCCATCATAGTTAGGAGTCTACTTGCCCCTGTGATCTGTTTGAGGAGGAAGGATCCTTTTCAACACTAAATCTCCAACTTGGAAACATCGAGGATGCACTTTCCGATCAAAGGCTCTCTTCATCCGACTTTGATACAACTGCCCATGACAAACGGCCGCCATTCGCTTCTCTTCGATAAGACTCAACTCGTTGAACCTTGTTCGAATCCATTCAGCTTCGTCTAGCTTGACATCCAACAAGACCCTTAGAGAAGGAATCTCCACTTCAACAGGTAGGACTGCTTCCATACCATACACAAGGGAGTAAGGGGTTGCCCCGGTCGACGTACGTACTGAAGTGCGGTACCCATGCAAGGCGAAGGGTAGCATCTCATGCCAATCTCTGTACGTGACGACCATCTTCTGCACAATCTTGTTCATGTTCTTATTTGCCGCCTCAACAGCGCCGTTCATCTTAGGGCGGTAAGGGGAAGAATTGTGATGCTGAATGTTGAAGTTCTGGCACAACTCCTTCATCATTTTGTTGTTGAGATTAGAACCATTATCAGTAATGATTCTTTCGGGAATCCCATAGCGACAAATGATTTCTTTCTTGATGAAACGGGCAACCACATGTCTGGTGACATTCGCGAACGACGCTGCTTCGACCCATTTGGTGAAATAGTCGATGGCAACAAGGATGAAGCGATGCCCATTGGAAGTAGTCGGCTCAATCTTTCCAATCATGTCGATGCCCCACATCGCAAACGGCCACGGCGAAGACATCACATTCAGAGGATTCGGCGGTACATGCACCTTATCAGCATAAATCTGGCATTTATGGCACTTCCGAGCATACTTGAAACAATCTGATTCCACGGTCATCCAATAATAACCCGCTCTCAACAATTTCTTAGCCATTGCATGTCCACCGGCATGAGTACCGAAGGAACCTTCATGAACTTCCTGCATTAACATGTCCGCCTCGTGTTTGTCCACGCATCTGAGCAAAACCATGTCGAAGTTCCTCTTATACAGTACATCGTCTTTGTTCAAGAAGAAACTGCCTGCCAATCTTCTCAAAGTCTTTCTTTCATTGTTGGATGCCCCTGCAGGGTACTCTTGATTCTTCAGAAAGCATTTGATGTCGTGATACCAGGGCTTGTCATCAACCATTAGTTCAGCGGCAAACACATACGCGGCCCTATCAAGGCGCATAACATCGATCCTAGGAGCATGATTCCACCGAACCACCTTGATCATGGAGGATAGAGTAGCAAGAGCATCTGCCATCTGGTTCTCATCACGAGGTATATGATACAACTTTACTGTTGTGAAGAAAGTCAACAGTCTTCTCGTGTAATCTCTGTAGGGGACCAGAGTAGGCTGGAGAGTGTTCCAATCACCATTTACTTGATTGATCACTAGAGCTGAATCTCCGAAGATGTCCAGAGTCTTGATTCTCAAATCAATGGCTTGCTCAATACCCAAGATACAGGCCTCGTACTCAGCTTCATTATTGGTGCACTCGAAAGTCAGACGAGCGGTGAAAGGCATGTGGGCACCTTTCGGAGTAGTAATGACAGCGCCAATTCCACTTCCTTTGGCGTTGACGGCCCCATCAAATGTTAAAATCCACTTTTCATCTGGATCAGGTCCCTCCCCAACAACTGGCTCTTCACAGTCTTTCATCTTGAGGAACATGATGTCTTCATCTGGAAAATCAAACTTCATCGGCTCATAGTCTTCAATCGGTTGTTGAGCAAGATAGTCTGACAGAATACTCCCCTTGATGGCTTTCTGGGATGTATACTGGATATCATACTTTGTCAGTACCATTTGCCAACGAACAACCCTTCCGGTGAGAGCTGGCTTCTCGAATATATACTTGACTGGATCCATCTTGGAGATCAGTAAGGTTGTGTGAGTCAGCATGTATTGTCTCAATCGCTTAGCAGCCCATGCAAGTGCACAACATGTCTTTTCAAGCATTGAGTATCTCGACTCGCAGTTTGTGAATTTTTTACTCAGGTAGTAGATGGCATGCTCTTTTCTACCTGTCTCGTCATGTTGACCGAGAACACAACCCATGGAATTGTCGAGTACTGTCAAGTACATAATCAGCGGCCTCCCTGGGACTGGAGGCATGAGGATGGGGGGATTCTGCAAATACTCTTTTATCTTTTCAAAAGCCCTTTGACAATCGTCATTCCACCTGATAGCCTGATCTTTCCTCAGCAATTTGAAAATTGGCTCACACGTGGCTGTTAGGTGAGAGATGAACCTTGCAATGTAGTTCAACCTCCCTAAGAAACCACGGACTTGCTTCTCTGTTCTTGGCTCAGGCATTTCCTGTATTGCTTTCACTTTGTCAGGATCCACCTCAATCCCTTTTCCGCTAACAATAAAACCCAGCAATTTTCCAGATCTCACCCCGAAAGTGCACTTGTTCGGATTAAGCCTCAGCTTGAATTTCCTTAACCGTTCAAACAATTTCTGCAGATTCACCAAATGTTCTTCTTCTGTCTGAGATTTGGCAATCATATCATCCACATAAACCTCGATTTCATGATGAATCATATCATGGAACAGAGTCACCATAGCTCGTTGATATGTTGCCCCAGCGTTTTTCAGACCAAACGGCATCACCTTGTAGCAGAAGGTGCCCCATGGGGTTATGAAAGTTGTCTTCTCCATGTCTTCTGGTGCCATTTTGATTTGGTTATAGCCAGAAAAGCCATCCATGAAGGAGAATACCGAGAACTGAGCTGTGTTATCCACCAAAACGTCGATGTGAGGTAATGGGAAATCATCTTTAGGGCTAGCTCTGTTCAGATCCCGGTAGTCGACACACATCCGTACCTTTCCATCCTTCTTAGGTACTGGAACGATATTTGCGACCCATGGCGGATAATTGGTAACCGCTAGAAACCCTGCATCCAACTGTTTTTGCACTTCTTCCTTTATCTTGACAGCCATCTCTGGTCTTGTTCTTCTGAGCTTCTGCTTGACCGGAGGACAATTCTCTTTGAGAGGCAAACGGTGTACCACAATGTCCGTGTCAAGCCCTGGCATGTCCTGATAAGACCAGGCGAAAACGTCAACATACTCTTGCAGCAGTTCAATCAAACCCTTCTTCACATCGTCTTCCAAAGCAGCCCCTATCTTGATTTCTTTCTTGATGTCCTCGGTGCCAAGATTAATCACTTCGGTAGACTCTTGATGCGGTTGAATGACCCTTTCCTCTTGCTTTAACAGCCTGGCAAGTTCCTCAGGGAGTTCACAGTCTTCATCATCCTCTTCTTCAGCTTGGAAGATTGGATTTTCGAAGTCGAAGCGAGCCATAGCAGAATTGTTATCAATAGGATCCGGTGAGGTGCATCTGCATGAGTGATGGTATGTGCTTATGAGTGTGAACAGTGAGTGAAAATTAAACAAAACATTGCCAAATATTTTTATTCTTTTGAAATTTTGAAAACTGCAAAAATAGAAAGACAGTGAACAAGATTTTGAATGCAAAAGACGTCCTTCATTTATGATAAACAATGCAGGTATTCACATAGATGAACCCTACAATGAGTCATTACGCCCTGGGCGGAACGTAAGACTTGGACATGCATGAATAAACAAAGAAAAATTACTCCTCTAGAAGAGTGACTTGGACAATTTCCTCGGCAGACCAATTGTTGATGACTTCACCCGGGATCCTCGGACGCACCCAGTTGTCGATGTCGCAATCACTATCCCCATTTTCATCGTTGATCGCAGAGATCTGGCCATATTGGATGACGCCTGTAACACCCTTCTAAATTACCCCAAATATTTAATTAAAATAACAACGTATATCAATCAGAGTAAATATGCAATTAAGGGTGTCACACACTCATTTCACACCATTCACCATAATAACTGTCATGCTCTTTTATTAATTCAAAACATAAAGCATTTGCACAATACGCAGCGGATAGAAATCAAATCAATCATGCAAAACATGTAACACATTACATGTAAAATTATTCAACAAGATAAAACATCCCGTCCCGATGTTACATCTATCAGAGCATGACCCACTAAGGAGACTACACTAGACTCCAAGCACTAGCTTCTATTCAATCACTGCTCGTTACCTGAAAAATAGTTGTAAGGGTGAGTTCCTCAATCGATATAATAAACATTATAAAATATCATGTAATGCTAAGTAAATAACACATTAATCACCCTAATCATATCACACATTCGGTAACGGCACATCAACTCAAATGGCATACTCAATACCAACACAATTCATACTCATACCCAATGCCAACACAAACACACATATAATATTGGAATACATCCATTCATATGATACGCCATACATACATTATGCAATGAGACTCCATGCATGCGGTACCGATTATTCGTGAACATATAGTTCACCTCACCGATCAAATCCAGATACGGCTACCAAGCCCACTAGTCCCACTCATTTGAGACCTAGTGACTCACTCACTAATTCCTCACCACGGGAATTAGCTACCACCAACTCACTAATTCCTCACTATGGGAATTAGCTACCACCATAAAGACTACAATATGCATGCTAAATCACCTAGCAATGCAAAATCATCAACAAATATCCACAATGATTTACTCACTAATTCCTCACTATGGGAATTAGCTACCACCATAAAGGCCACAATATGCATGCTAATTCACCTAGCAATGCAACATCATTAACAACAATCCACAATGGACATATGCTCACACTCTAAGCCATAAAACAGTCCATTCACCAACACATGCATAATATATACATTCACAACATTATGCACATTTTCACACATCATCAGCACATGTATCAAAACATCATATCATGTCAAATAATTAATCACAGTATTAGCACACTCCACTAATACCTATACTGCTCAAAACAGCGGGAATTAATCCCTATTACATCATACGCCAATATAGGCCAAACACCAATTATGCACACATTATTCAAATATTAATTTTTCACTTTTCCAACAGTGTTAACCGGTTAACGCCCTGGGTTAACCGGTTAACGCAACACAGAACACGCTTTCTGGCAAAACTCAACAGTGTTAACCGGTTAACACCCTGGGTTAACCGGTTAACGCAGACAAAACAACAATTTTTCACAATTCATAACAGTGTTAACCGGTTAACACCCTGGGTTAACCGGTTAACGCAAGACAGAAAGCTGTTCCTGCGCTAACACGAAGCAGAATGCAGAATTCTCCGCATTTTCCGCCGTTGGAGGACTTCCGGACCTCCGATTCCGATTCCGTAAAAAGCTATACGTTCGGAAAATCACAACTCACCCAAATACAGATTCAATTACAGCTTTAACACAACTTATCCAACTCAATTTTTCAGCATTCAACATCCCAATTAGGGTCAATTCAACGGTTTATCACTACCCATTACATGTTCACCCATAATACACATTAAACGACGATAAACCCCCCTTACCTGAGTTAATCCGGCAATCCTTTAGCCTCAAGCTCTTCTCTTCTCCAACCTTCTTCCTCTTGCTCTGCCTCTTTGCCCTTTTCCTCTTTTTGAGTCGCTTCTCTGTTTTCACGTGAAAACCTTTTTACCAAAATGAAACTCTTTTCTTATTTCCAACTTATATATATTCCAATAATTATTATTCCAATAATAATAATAATAATAATCCAATAATTCCAATTATTTAATTAAATTAATAAATATAATATTAACTTAAATTAAATAATTATCTTATTTTTATCGGGGTGTTACAACTCTCCCCCACTAAAAGAGTTTTCGTCCTCGAAAACATACCTCAAGCGAATAACTCCGGATAAGACTCCTTCATCTGACTCTCAAGTTCCCAAGTCACATTGCCACCTGCTGGTCCTCCCCAAGCTACCTTTACCAAAGCAATCTCTTTACCCCGCAACTGCTTCAACTCTCGATCCTCGATCCTCATAGGTGATGTTTCAACAGTCAGGTTATCTCTCACCTGTACATCATCTATTTGGACTACATGCGACGGATCAGGAATGTACCTCCTCAACTGAGACACATGAAAAACCTCATGCAAATTCGCAAGTGACGGCGGTAAAGCGATACGATAGGCTACCTCCCCTATCCTCTCCAAAATCTGGTAAGGACCAATAAATCGAGGTGTCAACTTCTTCGACTTCAAAGCTCGACCAACCCCAGTTATCGGAGTAACACGAAGAAACACATGATCTCCCTCTTGAAACTCAAGTGACTTCCTCCTCTTGTCGTGATAACTCTTCTGACGACTCTGAGCAATTCTCATCTTCTCCTGAATCCTCTTAATCTTTTCCGTAGTCTGTTGAACAATCTCCGGTCCAACCACAACACTCTCACCGGACTCATACCAACATAAAGGTGTCCGACATCTCCTACCATACAAAGCTTCAAACGGTGCCATACCAATGCTCGAATGAAAACTATTGTTGTAGGTAAACTCAATCAAAGGTAAATAACAATCCCAAGTACCTCCCTTTTCCAAAACACAAGCCCTCAAAAGATCCTCTAGTGACTGAATCGTCCTCTCAGTCTGACCATCAGTCTGCGGATGATATGCAGAACTCAATCTCAGCTTAGTTCCCAAAGCCTTCTGCAAACCTTCCCAAAACTTCGATGTAAATCTAGGATCTCTGTCCGAAACAATACTCGACGGGATACCATGCAAACTTACAATCTTCTCAATATACAACTCAGCTAATCTCTCTAATGGATAATCCATTCTGATCGGAATGAAATGAGCCGATTTTGTCAATCTGTCAACAATCACCCAAATAGCTTCAAAATTCTTAATCGTCCTCGGTAAACCCGAAACAAAATCCATACTGATACTATCCCACTTCCACTCTGGAATAGCCAACGGTTGCATTAGCCCAGACGGCTTCTAATGCTCAATCTTTGACTTCTGACAAGTCAAACAAGAATAAACAAAACTCGCAATTTCTCTTTTCATTCCCGGCCACCAAAATAACTTTTTCAAATCATGATACATCTTCGTAGCTCTAGGATGAATACTCAGGCCACTACGATGTCCTTCCTCAAGAATACTCTTCTTAAGCTCGGTAACATCCGGAATACACACCCGATTACCAAATTTCAAAACACCATTCTCATCAACTCTGAATTCACCACCTTGACCTTGATTCACTAGAGTCAACTTATCAACCAAAAGCACATCGGATTTCTGACCCTCTCTGATCTCATCCAGAATACCACTCGTTAACTTCAACATTCCCAATTTAACACTATTGTGAGTACTCTCACACACCAAACTCAAGTCTCTAAACTGCTCAATTAAATCCAATTCTTTAACCATTAACATATACATATGCAATGATTTCCGACTCAATGCATCAGCCACTACGTTTGCTTTACCCGGATGGTAATTCAAACCAAAGTCATAATCCTTCAGAAACTCTAACCATCTCCTCTGTCTCATATTCAGCTCTTTCTGATCAAACAAATACTTTAAACTTTTATGGTCACTGAAAACCTCAAATCTTTACCCGTACAAGTAATGCCTCCATAACTTCAGAACAAAAACCACAGCTGCCAACTCTAAATCGTGTGTCGGATAGTTCCTCTCATGAACCCTCAGTTGTCTCGAAGCATAAGCTATAACCTGCTTATTCTGCATCAACACACCACCCAAACCCAACAATGAAGCATCACAGTAAACCTCAAATGATTCCGACGAACTCGGTAATATCAGAATAGGAGCAGTAGTTAACCTTCTCTTTAACTCTTGGAAACCTTCTTCACATTTTGAGTCCCAAACAAACGCTTGCCCCTTTCTAGTCAACATCGTCAACGGTAACGCCAACTTAGAAAATCCCTCGATGAATTTCCTATAATAACCAGCCAAACCAAGAAAACTCCTTATCTCAGAAACTGACTTCGGAGCTTCCCACTTAGATACCGCTTCTATCTTAGAAGGATCAACAGCAACACCACCTCTTGAAATCACATGACCAAGAAAACTAACCTCTTCTAACCAAAATTCACACTTGGACAGTTTAGCAAATAACTTCTTTTCTCGTAGAACCTCTAAAACCACTCTCAAATGTTCAGCATGCTCTTCTTCAGATTTCGAATACACCAAAATATCATCAATAAACACCACAACAAACTGATCTAGGTACGGATGGAAAATCCTATTCATATACTCCATAAACACTCCAGGCGCATTAGTCACACCAAAAGGCATTACAGAATACTCATAATGTCCATACCTCGTTCTGAAAGCAGTCTTCTGAATATCCTCAGTTTTCACACGTATCTGATGATATCCCGATCTCAAATCTATTTTGCTGAACACACTCGCACCAACCAACTGATCCATCAAATCATCAATCCTCGGCAAAGGATACCGATTCTTGATCGTCACTTTATTCAGTTGCCTGTAGTCCACACACAACCTCATAGTACCTTCTTTCTTCTTAACCAATAACACTGGTGCACCCCACGGTGACACACTCGGACGAATAAATTTCTTATCCAACAGATCTTCCAACTGACTCTTCAATTCAGTTAACTCAACAGCAGACATACGGTACGGAGCCATTGACACCGGCCTAGTACCAGGTACCAAATCAATCGAGAACTCAACTTCACGCTCTGGCGGTAATTCATTCACTTCTTCCGGAAACACATCAGGAAAATCACACACCACAGCTAGATCGCAAATCACCGGTTTATCTTTAGCCTCCAAAGTCGCTAACAGCATAAACAACTCTGCCCCATCTGCTACTGCCTCATTCACCTGCCTCGCTGATAGAAACAAACTCTTTCCTTCCTCAATCTCAGGAAAAATCACAGTCTTATCAAAACAATTGATATAGACTCGGTTAAACACCAACCAGTTCATACCTAGAATAACATCAATCTGCACAAGTGGAAGACACACGAGGTCCATCCCAAAGTCTCTACCAAAAATACTCAAAGGACAATTTAAACAAACTGAAGTAGTAGTCACTGAACCCTTCGCAGGAGTATCAATCACCATACTTCCATGCATCTCAGATATCTCTAACTTAAGTTTCACAGCACAATCCAAAGATATAAAGGAATGAGTCGCACCTGTGTCAATAATAGCTACAAGAGGAAAGCCATTAATATAACACGTACCTCGGATCAAACGATCATCTGCAGAAGTCTCAGAACCCGATAAAGCAAAGACCTTGCCTCCCGACTGGTTCTCTCTCTTCGGCTTAGGACACTATGGACTGATATGACCCACCTCTCCACAGTTGAAACAAGTCACAGTCTTCAACCGGCACTCTGCAGCCAAGTGACCACCTTTTCCACACTTGAAACACTTCCTCTCAGCACTGGTACACTCATGGACACGATGTCCAGCCTGACCACATCTGTAACACTTAGCAGGGGCACTAGAGTCTCCCCCACTAGGCCTCTTCATTCCACTCTGTCTCTGGAAACCTTTGCCAGCTGCATACGGTTTCCCACGATCATTCTGATTCTTGCCTTTCCTATCAACCCTCTGCTGATAGCTTTCCGCTCTGGCCTTGGTATCCTGTTCAAAAATCCTGCAACAGTCAACCAAATCAGAAAACACTCTAATCCGCTGATATCCAATAGCCTGCTTGATCTCGGGACGTAACCCGTTCTCAAACTTCACACATTTCGAAAATTCCCCAGTAGCCTCATCATAGGGAGTGTAATACTTCGACAGCTCTGTGAACTTAGCAGCATACTTAGTAACAGACCGATTGCCCTGCTTCAATTCTAAGAACTCTATCTCTTTCTTTCCTCTGACATCCTCTGGAAAGTACTTCCTCAGGAATCTCTCTCTGAACACAGCCCAAGTTATCTCAGCATTCCCAGCAGATTCCAACTCAGTGCGGGTAGCAATCCACCAATCATCTGCTTCTTCTGACAGCATATGCGTACCGAACCTGACCTTCTGGTTATCGGCACACTCAGTCACTCGGAAGATCCTCTCGATCTCCTTTAACCACATCTGAGCACCATCTGGATCGTATGCTCCCTTGAACATTGGAGGATTGTTCTTCTGGAACTCACTCAGTTGACGAGCAGCTCCCATTCCCACAACATTCGGATTCCCTCCAAGTACTCCAGCTAGCATACCCAGAGCCTCAGCAATCGCAGCATCGTCTCTACCTCTTCCAGCCATCTCTATTCTGAAAACCCAATCAAGCTAAAACAATAAGTACTGATAGGGTTACACAACACCTATCCCGTACAGGGAAAACAGAATAATTACGACTCGACTCGACCGACTATGCTCTGATACCACTAATGTAACACCCTTCTAAAATACCCCATATATTTAATTAAAATAGCAATATATCAATCAGAGTAATTATGCAATTAAGGGTGTCACACAATCATTTCACACCATTCACCATAATAACTGTCATGCTCTTTTATTAATTCAAAACATAAAGCATTTGCACAATACGCAGCGGATAGAAATCAAATCAATCATGCAAAACATGTAACACATTACATGTAAAATTATTCAACAAGATAAAACATCCCGTCCCGATGTTACATCTATCAGAGCATGACCCACTAAGGAGACTACACTAGACTCCAAGCACTAGCTTCTATTCAATCACTGCTCGTTACCTGAAAAATAGTTGTAAGGGTGAGTTCCTCAATCGATATAATAAACATTATAAAATATCATGTAATGCTAAGTAAATAACACATTAATCACCCTAATCATATCACACATTCGGTAACGGCACATCAACTCAAATGGCATACTCAATACCAACACAATTCATACTCATACCCAATGCCAACACAAACACACGTATAATATTGGAATACATCCATTCATATTATACGCCATACATACATTATGCAATGAGACTCCATGCATGCGGTACCGACTATTCGTGAACATATAGTTCACCTCACCGATCAAATCCAGATACGGCTACCAAGCCCACTAGTCCCACTCATTTGAAACCTAGTGACTCACTCACTAATTCCTCACCACGGGAATTAGCTACCACCAACTCACTAATTCCTCACTATGGGAATTAGCTACCACCATAAAGACTACAATATGCATGCTAAATCACCTAGCAATGCAAAATCATCAACAAATATCCACAATGATTTACTCACTAATTCCTCACCATGGGAATTAGCTACCACCATAAAGGCCACAATATGCATGCTAATTCACCTAGCAATGCAACATCATTAACAACAATCCACAATGGACATATGCTCACACTCTAAGCCATAAAACAGTCCATTCACCAACACATGCATAATATATACATTCACAACATTATGCACATTTTCACACATCATCAGCACATGTATCAAAACATCATATCATGTCAAATAATTAATCACAGTATTAGCACACTCCACTAATACCTATACTGCTCAAAACAGCGGGAATTAATCCCTATTACATCATACGCCAATATAGGCCAAACACCAACTATGCACACATTATTCAAATATTAATTTTTCATTTTTCCAACAGTGTTAACCGGTTAACGCCCTGGGTTAACCGGTTAACGCAACACAGAACACGCTTTCTGGCAAAACTCAACAGTGTTAACCGGTTAACACCCTGGGTTAACCGGTTAACGCAGACAAAACAACAATTTTTCACAATTCATAACAGTGTTAACCGGTTAACACCCTGGGTTAACCGGTTAACGCAAGACAGAAAGCTGTTCCTGCGCTAACACGAAGCAGAATGCAGAATTCTCCGCATTTTCCGCCGTTGGAGGACTTCCGGACCTCCGATTCCGATTCCGTAAAAAGCTATACGTTCGGAAAATCACAACTCACCCAAATACAGATTCAATTACAGCTTTAACACAACTTATCCAACTCAATTTTTCAGCATTCAACATCCCAATTAGGGTCAATTCAACGGTTTATCACTACCCATTACATGTTAACCCATAATACCCATTAAACGACGATAAACCCCCCTTACCTGAGTTAATCCGGCAATCCTTTAGCCTCAAGCTCTTCTCTTCTCCAACCTTCTTCCTCTTGCTCTGCCTCTTTGCCCTTTTCCTCTTTTTGAGTCGCTTCTCTGTTTTCACGTGAAAACCTTTTTACCAAAATGAAACTCTTTTCTTATTTCCAACTTATATATATTCCAATAATTATTATTCCAATAATAATAATAATAATAATCCAATAATTCCAATTATTTAATTAAATTAATAAATATAATATTAACTTAAATTAAATAATTATCTTATTTTTATCGGGGTGTTACAACGCCAGCACTGGAGAAAGTAATCGGCCCCTGACGAGTCTGAAGTGCTGAAGTTGTAGAAATCAACGCTGGTTGATACCCAATCCCGAACTTGTCGTCTTTCATTGGTAACTCCAACAGACGCCCCCAACCGGGAGCAACACCGGAATCCACCAAGGCTTGTGCCTGCTTGAAGGATGAGATAGAGGCACCTGCTTTAACCTCTTCCACCGGAGTTGCATCCTTGATCTGAACTGACTCAAAGGCCTGACAGAGAGTCTCATGAATTTCACCTTCTACTTCTACATACTTGAATGTAGACAAGTTACTGACCAGAATGTCCTCCTCACCACAGACGGTGACAATTCTTCCATTGACTGGGAACTTGATCTTCTGATGCAGTGTTGAGGAGACTGCCCCAGCATTGTGGATCCAAGGATGACCCAGAAGGCAACTGTACGAGGGACTGATATCCATCACATAGAATACGGTGTTGAAGGTTTGTGATCCAATCTGAATTGGCAATTCTACCTCTCAAAACACCGACCTCTTAGAACCATCGAAGGCTCTCACCATGAGATCGGAAGGTTTCAAGATCAAACCTTCTACTTCTAACCTTGACAGGGCTCTCTTGGGTAGCACATTGAGAGAGGAACATGTATCCACCAGAACATGAGATAACACGGTGTCTTTGCATTCCATTGAGATATGCAAAGCTTTGTTATGGTTGCGTCCAGCTGGTGTTAAGTCAGCATCAGTAAAACCCAGCCCGTTGCTTGCATGAACATTTGCAATGATCCCTTCTAGCTGGTTTACTAAGATCTCCTGAGGCACATATGCAGCATTAAGGACCTTCAGAAGTGCCTCCCTGTGTGCCTCTGAACACAACAGGAGTGAGAGAATGGATATCTTAGACGGCGTCTGAATCAACTGGTCGACTACTTTGTAGTCGCTTTTCTTTATAATTCTTAAAAGTTCGTCCACATCATTCGAGAAAGTAGGCTCTGAGCCAGTCTGGGGTGCAGAAGTGCCCTCATTTACAACTTGTTTGCCTTTTGCCTTAACCGCGGCACCAGCGCTCTCAGTTTGGGTAACGGGTGGCGAGAATAGTCTGCCACTCCTGGTGAATCGCCCGATTCCACCAACATTGTCCACTGCGGGACCTTCAACTTCAAGTTCAGACTTTTGACCCTCTTCTACCTTCAAAGGTCGTTCCACCTCATGATCGTGTGTGTATACGCTCCCCCCATAATGCCACGGAATGGCCCTTTCACTGGTGAAAGGTAGAGGACCAGGGGTTGTGATGGTTATAGTAGATTGTCGCACTGGTGGCACGGGTTGCGCTTCTGGCACACTGATCTGATTAGTCGGGTAAAAGATGGTGATAGTAGCGATATCATAGTCATACTCAGGAATCTCATTCATTGAAACAAAAACATCCGGAACATCGGAATCAAGTTCAGTTACATCAAAATCAGACACATTGTTTGGTATATCAGCAACAACATTTGAAAAATTAAATACATCAATGGGAAATACACAATCGACAGGAACAACATCTGTGAATTCTTCAACAGCATCTTCAAACACCTCTTCAACTACCTGTAACACCTCAAAATTTGCCCTCCTCTCTTGGGACTAGCTTAACATATTGCATAACATTTTTAGGTCATTAGGCATTGCATATTGCATATCATGTGGTTACATTGTGCCAATCATCCTCCTAAGTCTTGGTCAGAAGGTGGAGAGGTTATGTGCAAGCCTAGGGTTTTATTGACTGATCATTAGCCATCTGAGGATTGGGCTATGAGTTAGGGTTTTTGGAGATTGAGCTACATCTTGGTTGAAATGATACATCATCATCATCATGGTCTTGTTATCATCCAAGAAGTTCAAGAGTTTGATCAGCTGCCTTGAGATTAGGGTTTTGACCACTGGTCAACCCTAATCAGTTGCATTGGGCCAATCAGGGCATGCCAAGGAGATGGGGTCTATGATGGATATGGGGATCATTTCATGATTGTATTGAGCTTATGGAGGCTAGGGTTTCATCCTTGAGCCATTTCATCAGAAGATTGGGGCTCAGATTGATCAGTGCATTGCCAAATTCATCTATCAGTTGAAAAAGTCAACTGTGGTCAACTGTGCTTGATTTTATGGATTTGGAGGTGGGAGAGAGTTGGGTACACTTCATTCATGTTGAAACAAGTGTTATTTGACATGTCAAAGCTCAAGAATGAAGAAAATAAAGTCAGAACAAAAATTGCCAAAAATAGAAAGTGACTTGTAATGGAAGTTTCCAAAAATGGAAAGTTTTTCATCACAAAATTACGTGTCCAAAAAAGCTTCTAATGAAAATTTGTTCAACATGAAAGTTGTAGATCTTGATCTCACCTTTCCAAAAAGTCCAAGAACTTGGAATTCCCATGTATGGTTGACAAGTTATGGTCCATTCATTTTCCAAAAATGCCTATAATCAAAGTGGCATAACTTCCACATGGAATGGCCAAAATGGTTGATCTTTTTATGAGCAAACTCCATTTCACATGTACTTTCATGGTGCATAATCAAAATTCATCAAAAATGGTCAATGCAAAAGGTCAATTTTCAAGTGTACTAATTAAATCCAAGGGCAAAATGGTCCAACTTGCAAAATAATTGGAATTTTGGCATGGGGGTTTTTGCAACACATCACAAATGCCATTTAGAAGATGTTTGAGCTGTCATGAGCTGTCATATGGTGATATTTGGCAAGGGCATTTTGGAGCTTTCACTCAAATTTCACATTATGCTAATTATTTCATTTTTGCTAATTGGTGATTAAGAGAATGATTAAGCTGAAGTATAAAGTTCTAATTGTAACAGAATTGCAAATCATAATCACAATTTTCAAGATCCATAACAGAATTTCATCAAATTCTCTCAAACTCTCCAAATTTTCATCAAGCTTTTTTCAAGATTTCTTCATCAATTCTTGATCTAAGTGAGTGATTCCTTTTGATTCATCTTCAATCAACCTTGCTGCACATCTGTTTTGGGGAATTGGTGCCATAACCTTGCAAAATCGCGACTGTTCATACCTTGCTCAACAATGGTGATTCAAGAATTCTTGCTGCTGGATCGTGTTTGAGCTGAGATAACTTCTCCATTCATCTTCCTATACATCAACCTTGATCTGTTTTGGACAATTGGAGCGAAAAGCATCAAGAACAACAACTGTCTTCAACTTGAGGTTAATTTTCGAATCTCACTATTCTTTAAATTGTGATATGCTTTTTGAAGTGCATTCAACGTAGATCAACATGATACTCTTGGTTTGTGAAATGATTAACTGTAGAGAGAGATATTGTGGTTAGAAGTTTTTATGTCATTTCTCTTTTTGATCGATCCGTGAGATATAGTAGGAATTAGGTTAAATTGTTCACATATTCATGATCCTTGTGTTCATATGGTTCCAATGGTTATAAACATGTTGATTTTAGTGAAGATTTGATGTTCATGATGTTGCTGCGTTTTCTGGATTTTTTTGGCTCAAGAACACGCGAAATATGCGCTTTGATCCGTTCCCAGGCTTGGCGTTTTTGAAAAGGTATTTGGCGCGCGGATTGGCCAATAGGAACATTTCCTGGCCACTTAGCGAAACTACGTCGTTTTGCTCTGAGGATTAAAAATTACGAGCGTGCCACTCCAGCATTTATTTAATTGATTTATTTCATTTCTTTTTCTTTTGTTTTTTCATTTTGTGCCATGAACTTCAAAAAATCATAGAGAGCTCATAACTCATCCAAATCTTGTGAAATTTTTTGTGCCATGCTTATGAGAATGTGTAGAATTTTATGGTGATTTTTGTGAAATTTTTGCACGTGTGGAAATTTAATGGGCTTAGGGATTGATTATATGTGTCATATTTTGTATGTTTTGCCAAAACCATCATGAAATGCTCATACTTGTAAAGAAGTGGATGAAAATTTTTGTGCTTATTCTGGACATGTTGATGGTGATTTCCATGTAGAGTTTGTGGTTTTTGGATACTTGGTTGATTAGATATGATTTTTTGAAGTAAGGTGTGACAATTTGTGTCACACCAAGCTAGGTCAACTTCATGATTTTATTTGCCTGGCCTAGAAATGTTTGACTGCTCCAATTTTTTGCATGAATGATCATTGACCTGTCAAGATAACATGTGAATTTTGCTGGGATTTTTGGTTGCATTTTCAAATTGATTGATAGTTTTCTTCTCTGTTGGTTCATTTTGCAACATTGTGTGACACATGTTTGTATTTCTCTTGTGAAATTCTCATAGTGTATTGGATGAAGATGAAATTTGATATGTGGATTGTAGACACATTATAGGACATCATGGTTTTGATCCCATTCATTTCTAATATGTTGTCACTGTTTTATGATTTATGGAAGATGATGCTTATGTGGATGCCTTGAATTGGTTTGTATAATTGTGTCTGGACTTCTTGATTTTCATTGACCTACTTTCTTTTGTCCAATTGAGCTGAAAATTGACATTTTATACCTTGAATGGGTCCTGTTTAGGTGTGAATTTTTGTGGAATTAATTGAATTGATTTGGTATGCTTTTGAGTGAGATAGTTCTGTTTGGTCTTTTGAAGTTGCAAATTGCATGATTGATGTTAAATTGTGCATGAAATGATAATGGTGAATGGTATGAGCATGGGACCAATTGCAATTGCTTTTGATTTGTTTGAATGTGATTTTGGTTGGTTTGCACTTGCTGTTTAGAATTTTTTATCCCTTTTGGACCCTAGGCTTGGCCTAGTGGTCTAGTTTCTCACATTTGGTGTGGATTTTCAGGTTGAAATGCAAAAGGCTTAAGGGAAAAAGTGCAAGTTGATTAAATTGAGTTTTGTTTGATGTTGTACACTAACATGATTTTGTTTTGTAGGGATTGATGCTTGAGCTTGAGCTTATAGTTTGCACTTGTGTGCATTAACTTGTGTTGTCTGTATAGATTGACTTTTGCTGTTTATTGTTGGTTTGTCTGAGTACTGATGATACTTGATTGATTTCAGGTACATTTAGTCGCTTACAGTTCTTTAAGAACTTGCTTGCTGTTGCTTGGTTTTTAAACCAGTTGAGGTAGACTCTCTATACTTCATGTAGTCTGGAAGACCTGGCCTGTTACTTGGCCAGGCAACTGTCTGAAGTCCTCCTTAAGAGGCGATGTCTGTGATTGTTTACTTTTGTGCCAAGCAGGTAAAGACCTCTATGAGGCAATTGGCGGAATCCAAGGGATATGCAATCTATCCCCCGCTATTCTGTTGAGTCGTCCCTCTGCTCACACCACTGTGTTGATGCATTGGGACATTAACCCAAGATCTTGTGCTGTTGCACAATCGAGTCAGAGTCTTGAGCGTAGAAGGGTCCCTTCATTCTGGACCCACGCTCCTTTGTCTGAAGCTCTCCCTGGTCAGGGATAAGAGCTGTGAAGTCTAATCTTCACTCACCTTTCATCAGCTTCACCTTAGCCTCTCAATGGCAAGGTTAAGAGCTAACTCTGCCTTGTACAGATGACTTGCCTCGGCAGTCCACCCTTGTTTGAGCCTCACTTGACTGGATATAGTGTGTGCTTTGTGAATACTTGCTTGAAATGCTTGTTTTGATCTGTTGATGCTTGCATGCTTGTTTTCCTGGATAGGATTAGCTTGCAGTTGTGCAAGTAGGTAGAAACCATAACATAGGGCAACAATGCATGATAACACTAGGCTCGAGTCCAGCTCCCTAGTAGTGTGTCTCCCCTTGGTTTCTGGCTAGATTTTCTTTCCCTTTCAGGGGAACTACATCGCCCTGATCCTCGTTCCAGACGAGGTATGTAGGCAGGAGATCGTGCGAGGTCTCTCCGGGCACCTTTTTTTCTTTTTGTGTGCGTTTGCTTGTTATCTTCTTGTGTGTCAGGATATGGACGTAAGCCCAGCGATTGGCTGTACGTATCCTGATTGTGTTTGTTTGGTTCGGAAGCTGACATAATTCCATCGAGTGGTTGTCGGGTTCCCTGTTTTCCTGTGTTTGTGTTTGCTTGTTTGGCGTGCGTGAGCCGAACTACGGCAGCTCTGATTCTCGTTCCAGACGAGATACGTAGGCATAGGATGCGACGTCCTATCGAGCTCTCTTTCTCTTAACCCCATCTGTGTTGTCTTCGGTGCGTGTGCGTGTGTGGTGTTTTAGCAACCTTTTCTTTTCTTAGAGCGTGGATCCCGTCGAGTACGACGGACGTGAGGGGTGCTAATACCTTCCCCTTGCGTAACCGACTCCCTTACCCTTTCTCTTTGGTCGCGAGACCATGCTTTTTCCAGGTTTCTCTGAGCGTTTCCTTTCCCTATCTTGGGATAAATAACGCGCAGTGGCGGCTCTGTGTTGTTTTTGTTTTAGCCCGCCGGTTGTTTTTCGCGGATGCGACACTACCCCTTCAGCAAACTCTTTGACAGACAAGTCTTCAACTTGGAGGGTACCATTGTCAAGCAAGACCTGGATACCCTGTTGCAGCTTCAAGCAATCCTTACCCTGTGTAGCGCAATCCAAACAACCTTTCCCACAACCGGGGAAAACATCGGCCTTCAGCAAGCATTCCTTAATTTCCAACAACGGAGTCTTCAACTTCAACACATCCTTAACGGACTTGGCTTCTTCTTCTAGCATATTCACGTTTGCACCACCATGCTGTGGCATGGGATTGTTGACGACATTAGGAGCCGGTGCAAGGTTGATAGCCTTTGAATCTATGAGGTCCTAAACTACGTGCTTAAAAGCTTTGCAGTTCTCAATATTGTGGCCAGGTGCCCCAGAGTGGAAACTACACCTAGCATTGGCATCGTAACCCACCGGAAGTCTACCAACCGGAGGAGCCAGAGTGCGTAACTGCACAAGTTGTAGTTGTTGAAGACTTGTAAGCAGCTGAGCGTACGACATTGGAAGAGTGTCGAAACGCCGGTCCATCATCCTCTGCCTCTGTTGATAGGCGGGTCTGTTACCTGGCTGTTGTTGTTGTTGATACTGAGTTTGCTGACGTTGTGGTTGTTGTTGTTGTATTGGTGCTGCAGCTGGAATGGTCACAGCCGCAACATACGGTCGCTGATGATAGTTTTGAAAATTATTCCTCCTGTTTTGATATGAAGACACAGAATTCACACCCCCTCCCTCTGCTTCTGTCCTCCCATAAACGGCTTCTTTACTCCTGATGAAGATCCACCTCCATTGTGGCTCTTGTAGGTCTTCAGGTAATTTTCTACCCTCTCTCCGGTAGAGACCACATCAGCAAAGTTGGAGGCATTGCACCCCAACAGACGCTCCAGGTAAGGTCCAGGCAACGTATTCATGAACATGTTGGCCATTTCCTTTTCCAACATGGGAGGTTGAACACGGGAAGCTGTCTCCCTCCAGCGTTGAGCGTATTCCCTGAAGCACTCATTGCTTTTAAGAGACAGGTTCTGGAGTTGAGTTCTATCTGGGGCCATGTCTGCATTATACTGGTATTGCTTCACAAAAGCTTCTGCCAAATCCCTCCAGCAACGGATATGGGCTCTATCCAACCTCATGTACCATTCCAGGGATGCCCCAGCTAGGCTGTCCTAGAAGAAATACATAAGTAGCTTCTCGTCATCAGAGTATGCAACCATCTTTCGGAAGTAAGCTTGCACATGGGTCTTCGGGCAAGAGCTACCATTGTACTTGTCAAAGATTGGGACTTTGAACTTCGGTGGGACCCTCACGCCTGGGATTAATCCCAAGTCAGAAACATCTACCCCCAGAGGGTTTTGTCCTTCTACCGCCTTCAGCCTCTCCTCTAATCTCCTTAACATGGGATCCATGCCATGGGCCATGCCAAAGTCTTCTGGCAGCAAGAACTGATCATCTTGATCGTCGTGAATGGGTTGTTGATCAGGGTTGTTATGTGGGATCGGGACAGGCCCCGGTCCATTAACCTCTGCAATTGGAGGATCAGTCACGACCTCTGGTTGAGTAGTTGCAGGATTCCTTTGTATCATTTGTCTAATCTCTTGCTGTCCTTGAGCTACTCCCTGAACCACATCCATGAATTGGTTCATGCGGACCCTCATCTCAGCAATTTCTGCTGATTTCTGCGGGTTCCGTACCGGTGAATTCCTGAATCAGCTATCCTGCTAGTGGAACACCAAATAATATGAGAACACCGCAGCGGTACCTGTTATGCAAGATATGAAAATGAATATGTAAATGCAATGACATGTTTATCAAATCCAAAAGGTATTCTACCCCCTTGATTCCAGTCTCACATCAGGTGAATAGTGCAAGAAGACCGAGTCATGGATAAACTTCTGAGATCAATATGCAATAAAGGGAAACCATCATACAAACAAGTTCAAGGAAAGGGGCCTTAGCCGAAAATACATCAAAAGAGGATCTCCACAACAAGCCTGTGGGTCATCACTACACAACAACAAAGCAATAAGTAAAGGGAGGAGCAATAATCAGGACTCAGCCTCCTGTGTACAAACCATGAGGACTGCTCCTCACTTCAGCCAGCAATGCTATCGTGTCAGGATGATCTGGGAATTCTATCAAACGCCAGATAAGCATATTCCTCTGGTGAATAACTCCATCCAACTCGTTGATGTGCTCTCTGTAGTAATTCCCGTCATCTTCTCTGAATACCTCTTCAAGTCTGGATTTCTTCAATCCTGCCAACACCTTAAGTTCTTCAATCTGTCCTCGAGCCTCATTAAGTTGATCGGTGATGTAACCATTAGTAGAACGGGCGCACAGAAGCTCATTATTCTTCTCTTTTAGCGAAGTCTTCAATTTCTCCATCTGACCAGTCAGTTCGGCCACCATCTCCTCCTCCTTTGCCTTCCGAGAAGTTGAAAATGCATCCCATTGCTCTTGCCACCCAGCTAATTTACCATGAGCATCCATTAACTGTTGCTTGACTCGCCTTAACTCAGACCTGGATGATCCCAAGGCCTTGTCTGTCTTCCTGAAGAAGTCCACCTCCACAGCTAATTTCCTTTCTGCTTCCCCTTGCAATCTGACGGCTTCCCCCTTCTGATATTTTGCCTCATGGAATCGATGTGTATAGTCTTGCAACTTCGCACTTAACTCCGAGTTCTCGGTTTGAAGTCCCTATATGGCATTCTTCAATTTGTCGTACTCCTCTCGGCTCACCATTGTTGATTGCTCAGGAGTAGGTGGATACAAAGGTTCTTCAATAGGAAACGGCAGACCAAACTCTTCGACTCTTCCTTGCAGCCACTCTCTATACTGAGGGTAAGTTCTACAATCTCCTTTTCCAAGCACAGTTCTTCCTCTCTTGATCACCTTGAGCCAGGCCTCAGTTGCCTTACGGGATACAGTCAAATCAGGTGAAGAATGGAAAAACAGAGATTCTTCCACATCCTTTTCCAAAGGCGGAGTTCTTAAAGCATATCCAAACTGTCTAACTGCTAGAGAAGGATTATAGTTGATTCCTCCTCTTCTTCCTACCAACGGTACATTTGGGAAGTTCCCACAACTGTGAATAATATCCTCCCGAAGCAAGCTCCGGTCAGACCACCAAGAAATATCTTCAGCTCTCAACCCCATCAATCTCTTCGACCAACTCAACGAGTCTTCAACATCAATGAACGCTCCTGACTTGGGTAGGTGAGAACTGAACCACTTATGAAACAAGGGTGCACAACAATTCACCAATCCTCCCCTTCTATTCTCATTCCTGTGATGCACTGAATGAAAGAAATCTCCCAACAAGGTCGGCACCGGATTTCCCAATACAAAGAGGCGTACGGCGTCTATGTCCACAAATTTTGCAACATTAGGGAACAGGACAACCCCATACACACAAAGAGCCAACACAACATTGAAACCCCTCTGGTCACCATCTTCAAGCTTCTTCTTTGCTTCCCCCAGTAAGAAACTTAAATGAAAACCACTGACTCCTCCCTTCTGACACATATTAGCCTTCAAGACTGATTTCCCCAAATATGTGGCCGAAGCAACCATGCTGAGATCGGGCAGAAGGTCAGAACTGTAGAATAACAACTGTGACTTGATAGGAACTCTGAGAAAACTGGAAATCTCCTCCAAGGTAGGGACCAAAATATAATTCGGGAATGTGAAACACCTCAATGGAGGGTCATAGAACTGCAACAGTGTGAAGAGAGCATCATGTTGATCCTTGGAAAGAACCGTGACGAAACTTAGAATCAACCCGTACTCCTTCCGGAATCCTTCTAGAGAATCGTGATTCATTAACTTCGTCATTTGTTGAATAGGCTCCAAACAAACCACAGGAAACTTGTAGGCGACATGTCTCTTTCTGCCAATGTCCATCGTAGAAAAACCAGAGAACCCCGACCGGAATCAAGAAGTAGATGTAAACCCCTGGGAATAGATAAACATGTATTAAGTGATATGAATGCAAAATGATGTGATGCAATGTAGTGACATGGAAATCAGGACTGCTGTATCTGCTTGAACATCTGTCGGGTTGCACTATCTGAAGAGAAAACCCACTGAAGAATATAATATAAGATCAAAACTCTGCTCCAGAAAACTGGGTTGGTTGAAGGTTAAGGTTCCCTGAATTTAGCCCGCCCCTCACTGGTAGGTTCTAAGAACAGAAGTTTGTCAGCTTCAGCCCTTCAGTCGAGAATAATACGTTTACCACTGAAGGTTTGGTATTATTTCGGGATAAAAGACCTCCACTGACTCCCCTCAACAGGACATCCTAAAGCAAGTTCCCAGTCTCGGGGTCCTCGAATTGAGTAGCGAGAATGCGCCCACCAGAGCTAACATAATCACGTCTCGGAGGAGAGACCTCGACTGAGTTCTCGAGAAATGGTCACCAGAGTCGATGATTTCTAAAGGAATATCTGTCGTTATGGAACACCCATAGGACAAAATATATCCAACAGAAACCTTGTCTGGAATATGGGTCTCATGAACGACTTAACATAGCAACATGCCACGCAAGCCTCATGACTATCCACTCTAACACCTATGTGTACACTCAAGCCTGGGTAGTGGGCTTATCTCTAGTAAAATATCCCATCCCAACAAACAGTCAACCCACAGAACCCACAGATACAACAAACATATGTACATGAATGCAATAAGGTAAAGCAGGTAAATGCTGAAAATAAATAACCGTACAAAAGAATAAACACCCAACAAATAAGAAACCTACAAAAGCTAGGAGGGACTCGCTTAGGGAAACCGTTTCCCCAGCAGAGTCGCCAGCTGTCGCAACCTGAAAAACACGGCGTGCGAAAAAACAACCGGCGAAAGAAAATGATGACAGAAGAGTCGCCACCGTGCGTTATTTATCCCAAAGGAGGGAAAGGAAACGCTCGAAGTAAACCCGGAGAAAGGAAAGGAAAAGACAAGGTCTCGCAACCAAATCTTGGGTTCAGGAGTCGATTATGCGAAGGGAAGGTATTAGCACCCCTACGCATCCGTAGTACTCTACGGGATCCACTCTTGTTGTTCTTGTTTAAAGGGTGTATGTAATATCTAATGTATTATTTACTAAAATAGGGGTCAAAAGAAAATGACTCGCACGGATGTCGCACCCACTGCATACGTATCTCATATGAATATGAGAATCAGAGTCTTCGTAGCTCAGCTACCTATGGGTTAAGGATAAATGTGCTCGCTAAGACATCGCGTCTTATGCCTACGTATCTCATCGGGAATGAGAATCAGAGCAAAACGTAGTTCAAACTAACTACGGGAACAAGGGTCTCGATTGCAACTAGGGCAAGAGAAAAGGAAAGTCTCGATCACAACGAGGGCGAGAGAAAGGATCGCAACGAGGGCGAAAGCAAACAAGGATTAGTTGTTAGTTGTTAGTCAAACTCGGCAAGACATCGCATCTTGTGCCTACGTATCTCATCTGAACATGAGAATCAGAGTTGCCGTAGTTCGGCTACATAGGGGTTGCCATCTGAACATGGACTTACAAAGGAGGACACCAGTTGTGTCAAAGGAGAGTGGGCAATGTGTTCACGTCCTAGCAGTAGGTGTCGCAGCTCGCGGAATCGAGTCTTAGGCAATTACCTCTTTGCAATAGAACGAACTACATGCCACAAGATCGGAGAAGCTCTGAAAGGTCTAAAGATGGGGAAGCTCTTCCCTAGAGTTGTCATGCAATATGTACTTAAGTGTTTAGGATTTACAAATGGGACTATCTACCTAATGTTAGCATGCAAAGAATATGGGAATTCTACCTATGTTATCATACAAAAGAATAAGGGAATCCTACCTATGTTATCATACAAAAGGATATGGGAATCCTACCTATGTTATCATACAAAGGGTTTTATCTAATGGGTGCTACCTAAACGGAACAAGAATCGACGAATGGAGCAAGGAGAGGTGTTAGGGATGCGGGTAGATGGCGATGCATGAAGCAATCGACTTACAAGGTTGATGGCGATGCATGGAGCAATCGACTTACAAGGTTGATGGCGATGCATAAAGCAATCGACTTACAAAAGGGTGGATGAATACGTGCTGGTTCTGTTAGGTTTTGAAAATGATTACTCGACGTTGGATCGAGGTTTTGATCTTGCTTTGAAATGGTTATCGAATGTTCATTTTAATTCTTGTATTAACAGATGAATAAAGAATGAAAGAATAAATATTATACATTTCATGGGAGAGGGATACATTTGTTATGAATGGGGGTTGACATGGCAATCAAGCAATATAAGTATATGCCTCATACACCATACAAGTAGGCCACAGTTAATCAAACAGGTAAGATATAAACAAGTATATAATCAAATCAAATAATCAAAGAATGAAATGAATTAGCATTAAATAATGTATGAGAAGTATAAACATGTTAATCAATCAAACAAATAGAAACATGGATGAAAGAAACAAGTATAAAAAATATCAAATTAAACAGGCAAGTGAAACTATACACACAAAGAATCAATGAATAATTTAATCGGGAAATGATGCAAGGATCAAACAAAATTGAGGTGAAAGGCCTCTAATACATGGCATATGAGATGGATAAGGGAGGATCAAAAGATCTCTTCAATTTCCTTAAGCAATCCCTAAGTCAAACATCAATCATACAAAAGTCAACTGAAAAGTCAAGTCAACTTAAAAAAATGTCAAATAAATAGTAAATTAATCACAAAAATTATGAAAAATTAAATTAAGTTAGGTGGGGTCAGGACGTCATCATCCCCCAAAAAGATCTTAAAAATAATGTAAATTGGTTATTGAATTAATTGAAATAAAAACGGAAGTCAAATGAAAGGTCAATCAAGCAAACTAGATCAAAAATAAATCCAAAATAAATCAAAAAGGAGAAATAAAAATTCAATAAAAGGTCAAGTTGACCATGAGACGTTGGTCAACCATCATCCCAAAACTCAGAATCTAAAAATAATTTTAAGTTATGGAAATAAAATAAATGAAAAAATGTGTATTAAAATGGACTATTTGAACTAAATAATAAAAATAAAATATTAACATAAGAATAAAACGAAAAATAAAAAATAAAAATAAATTAAATAATACATTAAGGAAGTTAAAAAATATTTTTTAGATTTTTATGAAACAAGAAAATATTTTTAAATAATTAAAAGAAAACAGCATAAAAAAAGAGTAAAAGAAATGGACATGAAATAAGAATGTGAAATGGGCTTTGTGTGTGGGTGCGAATAGCAGGTGCTGGAAAGCCCAATCCAACAATAAATAATCAGCATGTGACATATGAAAATAATAGAGAGGTACATTTAATTTAACTAACTAACATGATACCATGTGGATCGGTCAAGTCTCATTTAAAAAACACTAAACGACAAAAGCCATGCTGAATGGTGATGATGAGAAGGACGCATGCCATCCAGCGACTCGGGGCGCGACACGCAAGCATCTCCCATACATAATAAATAATAATAACACAACACAACAGTATGCAAGGCAAAACGAAAATGGAAAGGAAAATTTCTCCCTCTTTCACACCACCATATCTCACTTTACAGTTCATGAAATTGGATGATATAAAAAGAAAAGTTCAAGTACAAAGTGAGAGGAACATCATGGTATTTCGTTTTAGTGAAAATGATGGCTCTAACATAAAGAAATATGAACAGCAAGGTGTACACATGAGCATGGATACCAACATAAATTTTAATAACATAAACTCAAACTCAACAACAATGCCTCATGGTGAGGGCTTCACAAACAAATCATGGCATGGTATTAACAGGGAACAACATAAAGTGAGCATGTAAATATGATGAACAAGCATGGTAAGTGTCAAATAAACAATAGTAATGGCATGGCAATAGCTATGAAATGGCATGAACACACAGCAAAACAGTAGTGAACAAATCAAGGAATGTTTACCTAATGGAAGTCAATCCCTTACTCCTTGCTAGTGGAGAAAAATGGAAGAAAGTGTGTTGCTCCTAGTGCTGCAATCTTTGAAAAAAGGAGGCTGACTTGTGTTGCTCTTACTTGCTTGCTCACTCTTGCTTTGCTTTAGAAATGCAGCCACCCTTTTCAGATTAGGGTTTCAAGGTTTATATATGTTGGTTTCAAATATCCTTAATGGGCTTTAGTTCACTTGGATTTGATTGTGTGCACTTGAAACAAAGTTGGCAATGTGAGGTGGTATTAGGAAATGACTTATTTGGCATGGTTTAAGTGAGCTGCACCAGAAGTACATGAACAAATGAGGAAATACATGTGGCTGGTAGAATTTGTGGTCTGGCTGCAGCAAGGCAAGGCTTGAAAATAAGTTCAAGTGAGTGACTTTTGGACCATGTATCTTGATGATTGTGTGACCAAATGGCAAGGTAATGAAAGCAGTAGCAAGAGGATATGGAACTTAACATTTTCCATGTTATCGAATGTAAAACTTGGCTTCGTCATGAAATTAAACTCAAACCGCCCATATTTGCTGTACCCACACTCATTGCACAGAAAAGAGTCCAAATTCTCATAATTGATGTTGCGGCATTGCCTGCATTGATATGCATTTTCATGACAGTCTCCACATATACCATGCTTATCTGTGACTGGACGACTACAACGTGGGCATTGCAATGGTTCGAGAGACAAAGCCTGAAGATTTTCATAGAATGAATCCAGTTCAATCATGAAGTTACAGGCTGTAATTGGAATAGGAGGTTCAACTTTAAGCTCAGTCTGATCAAATGTAAGATGACAACTTTTTGCACGCTTCCATAAAGACCAGTTATTTTTCAACTCTGATAAGTCGGTAACCGGTCTGTTATTATAATATAGGTTCAAAACCTTCACTGATTTTGACTTTCTGGTATCATGAACATTCATGGTCACAGTCTGGATTGTGTAACTTCCAGTACATTTCACTATGATGCGATTATCAGTGAATTTTGTTTCTGATTTCAGGGATTCCAGCTTCATCCTGCTGTAAGGTACTTCTGGAGAGCTGCAGGCAACGCAAGGTTCACTCTCAAGATAGTATCCATCAAATTCCACTAAGCCACTCAAAGTATTATATATGCGGGAATTTAGATGGTTAGCTAACAGCTCATTCTGTGAATGAAGTGTCTCAAAGATGCACCTAATTACATCAGAAGTCAAGCATCGGTCTACAAGTTCAGAAATCTTGTGTTTTGAACTAGTATCTGGGGATCTTCCAAGCAACCAAATAACAAGTTCTGTATACTCCACAATGTTCTGGCCAAACATTGGGAGGCACTTGACTTTCTGCAAGAAAGACAATAGCATAGTTTCCTTAAACATTGGTTTGGCATGATGCCAGACACCATATAGAACTAATTTAGCCTCTGCACGCATAGTAACTGAACTCCACTCCAAAAGGAAACTATCTATGAACTGCTTTAAGGTATTGCCACTCTTGTCAGTGAAGACATCTACTGCTGCCTCCATATCCAAATAGGACTTCTCCAAACCAGATTCAGCCCCATCTTTGCCTTTCTTTTTCTTCTTTGAATCTTGAGATGCAATACTCGATTTGGTTGAGTTTTTGTCTCCTGACTCTGTTTTTTTTTTGTGAAGTCTGACCAACATCTTTACCTTAAACAGTATTTTTGCCAGTTCCGAGGACGTGCAGTTGCTACTTCTGCCATAGTGGAAAGGCACTTCAAAATCTTCACACTTCTTTCATACGGAATTTGATTATTTTGAAAACCACCAGACTTGGTTACGTGTTTATGAAGTCTCTTCACTTCACAAGAGTACTGCCAAGAGTCCCGTACACTGTAATAGTGAGACTTGCTCCCACAGAGATGCAGGAAAAGCCTCCTGGCATCTTCTAACAAAGTTGGTATGAGGATTGTTGATGTAACTGCAGAGAACATCTTGATATCCATCTAGCTTCAAATCCTTACCATAAGACAACTTGTAGACTTTTTTCCTTTTCTCCAGTCTTGTCATGTTTTTCTGGTCGAACAAGTGTGTACACCAGTCGGAAAGCATTCTCTAGTAGAAGCCTATATTAGTCCATAAAGATGTCCGTCCGATGCACTTTTACATACGAATCAGAAAAGAAAGGTGAAAAATTACCAGCAGGTAAATCTCTACGTACTGTAAGCAAAGCCCCGCATCCAGGCCCAGCATTACTATGTCCACCTTCACTGTTAATAGGAGATCTGAAAACATGCACCAGCTGCTGCAGTATATCCATCAAATAATTTACGAAAGATTGCTGCCTAAGAGAATCACAAGCTTGAAGCAGCTGTGATGCAAAGTCGTTCTTCTCTTGATCATCAACTGAAGTCTTGGAAGTGGATGAGGAAAGTTGAAGTACATTTTTATCATGAACATCAGTAGTTCCACTGTGTCTTGGCATGGAACCGTCACTACCGGGCTGATGCCAATTTCTAAGCATCAATGTGAAAAACATGAAGACTAGGATCGCAACTTCCCCAATTGAAGACCGGGTTCTGGCTGCAAATGGTCTGTTGAGATTAATCTCATCCAAAAACCATTTGATTAGTTTCTATAAATCTAAACTGCCGGGCTTTGAGCTGTCTATGAAAGGTCCACCCACGGCAGATGACAGCCTGTAGAAAAGCTGCATAACAGGAATTGATCGGACTCCAGAGGTTGAATCCATCCATCCTTTCAATTTCTCAAGAAGCTCAGAAAGTAATAAGGAATTAATTGCCCGTTTTGAAGCAGAGATTGAGACTGGATCAGTCAATGCAGCAGCAAACTCTCCAGAATCATTGGGCTCCAAGACATGGATTGAGGGAGAAGAATTCTGCATGTTGCTATCAGCCGGTACAGGCAGTGTGTCACTAACATCATCAGGTGCGAAGTGAAATTCATTGCCATCTCCCACTGAGTCCACTTCAATTGGAATTGCTGTCATAGGATGATCTCTAGAGTGTGGTGGAGGAAGTCGGTATGTATCTAGTACTTCAAAGCAAGCCTCGCACAAATCAAAATCAGGACAAATAGTGCAATGCCACCTTCGCCTAAGTATAGGTACAGTAGGACAACCATCACGACAATATTGAACAGATGAAGTGATAGTGTCTTCTTCAACCATGACTTGGTTATTTCTAGCACTTGTGTCAGCTGAGCCAGGAACTGGAACTACACTCTCAACACCATCATCTGCAGCTAACAATGTCTGCTTTGGAAAAGGGACCTGAAGCAATCTCGAAGATATGGCCAAACTGCTAGCAGTCTGAACAGCTTCATCGGACGAAAAAAAAAAGAAGCTTCTTGAGTAATTCAACAGCAGGTGCTACACTGTGAACTCCTGAATCTTCCACTGATGAACTGAGGACCATAGTAAGACATATGGAACCCCTTGAGACCCTTGAGACTTGTATATTTGGAGAATGAAATTCAATTCTCAGTCTTTCTCTCTGTAGGCTCCTTCTGTTAAGGAGTGATCAATAAAACCCTGATATCCCAAGTCACTGATGCAATATGCAATGAGTATGACCTAGTATGATGCTAATGCAATGTGAAACACAATCTCATGCTCCCAAGAAAAATGATGGGTAAATTTTGGGGGTATTACAATATGTCAAGTTAGTCCCAAGAGAGGAGGGCAAATTTTGAGGTGTTACACACTTGCATATTCCAATTGACTCACAACTCTTCCATCATTCTTTTGAAGTTTGACACTAGAATCAAATGGTGTACTTAATTTATTGAAATGTAAGTGTTTGAACTTGTCAAATAATTTCTCAACATAATGTTTTTGACTAAGTTCATAACCCCCACAATTTCGCTTTACTTTGATCTCAAAAAGTGTGTCAACTAGTCCATGATTATTCATCTTGAATGTGGAAGTTAGAAACATTTTTGTTTTTAAAATTACATTTATCTAGTTGCTAATGATCAATCGTATAATCAATATGGAGACAAATAATATCACAATATTCTCACACAACTTTGTGTACAAACACTTGTCACAAGAATTAGATGAAGAAGGTTTTTAGATAATCATACACAATTATGCAAGAAGGTTTTTAGATGAAATGAGAGATGAAATTTTGAGAAATTTAAAGTAATATAGTATGAATTGCAATGAGTACCTTAGGTATGTTTACTTGTCTCAAATATTCACTTGAATTTCCATGTTCAACCTTCTTGATTAACTTTATCATTGATGTGCATGACACTTTTGACCATTTTGCTTCTCCTATAATCTTTGTCTTCATCAAAATTGAACTATACATAGTATGTATTTCTCACGATCTCCTCATTTTGATGATGACTAAATATTTGAATTTATGTTATAATAATGATTGAAAAAACTCCTCTTAAGTTGCGTGTCTCCTCGTTAATTGACAAATCTTGCAACGAAAAAGTCAAACTTTTGATGTCATTGTTTCGGTACTTATTTTAATCCATATAAGGATTTGACAAGCTTCCACGCCTTTGGTAATTACACTGAAGCACATAACCTTATGGTTGCAACATGTAAATCTCCTAATCGAGATCTTCATATTGAAATTTCATTTTGAAATCCATTTGATGAACTATAAGTTCATGCAAAGAAGCTAATTCAAGCAATACACTAATTATCATTGTCCTTGCTACTGGTGCATATGTGTCGAAATATCAACATCTTCCTTTTGTCTAAAACCTTTTGGTTTCACATTAGAATTCATTTTGTCTTGGACAGTGTCCTTTCAAAAAGAGAATTCTTTTGAAATTAATGCTCCCCTTTAAGTCTTAGGATCATCTTCCATTTGAAGAATAATATGAATCTTACGAATAAAATTTTCATTGTTTCCTTCTACTGGATAAGAGAAATAAGTCAAGAATAATTTTTATTCAGTCCTGAATCCTTATCTTTTCGGACTTTCTAACTTATCCTTAGTTCAGAATGTGTTCCAACAACCCGTGGAGAACCTTCCTCACGAGGTTCTTCATTTGTGAGAATCTCAAATTCTTTATCTTCCGTAATAAGGCTCTTAAAATTCCACATCTCGAATTTCAATAGTTACATTAGACTCTAAATTTATAGGTTTATATAAGTCATGATTCATCTTTGCAAGATCTTTATATGTCCGGAATAATAAATTTCATCGAACACAAATATGTGTATTTGAAAATCTATTACATTTCAATTCTCGTTCCCGAATAAAAAGTTACTTAAATATCCATGACACCGGTACAAGATTTTATATCTTTCTATATATACACAATCATAATATATAGATATATATATATATATATATATATATATAGATATATATATATATATATATATATATATCGGAAATCCTATAAACATTAAATACAACTCTCTCTCTCTCTCTCTCTCTCTCTCTCTCTCTCTCTCTCTCTCTCTCTCTCTCTCTCTCTCTCTCTCTCCTCTCTCTCTCTCTCTCTCTCTCTCTCTCTCTCTCTCTCTTCTCTCCTCTCTCTCTCTCTCTCTCTCTCTCCTCTCTCTCTCTCTCTCTCTCTCTCTCTCTCTCTCTCTCTCTCTCTCTCTCTCTCTCTCTCTCTCTCTCTCTCCTCTCTCTTCTCTCTCTATATATAATTATATATATATATATATATATATATAATATATATATATATTATATATATTACCATGAATTTTAAAATTAAAAATAACAAACATATAGGTCCATTCAAATCGTATTGAGCTACTGCTTTAAATATTAAGAGGATTGAAATTGTATCATTACATATGTATAGAATTTCCATGATATGCATTGAATTTGTATTCATGATATTATATCATAAATTATATAACTAGCAAGAGATATTGTATAGCATCATATTTTTTTCAGTGCCATTACAAAATGAAACGTAAGTTAAGCATTTAAAAATTTAAAATAACAATATATGCACATAACGTAACCTAATCTTCCATAAGGTGCCATTACAAGTGAAACGTAACAGTAGAATTTCATAAGGTGCTTTGTTTCAAAAAAAAAAATCTTGCTAAAATGCAACCCACGCCATGTTTATTACTACAGAATTCAAAATTATCAAAATAATATATATATATATATAATATATATATATATATATATATATATATAGATCTATATATATTATATATATATATATATATAGATAATATAATATATATATATATATATATATATATATTATATATATATATATATAATATTATATATATATATATATATATATATATATATAATTGAATAGTAGGAGAGTTGAACAATAGTATTATGATACTTTTATAATTTTGCCAAAATGAAAACCATTTGTATATTGGACTATTCGTCATTTTGATATTGATTCCGATAATGTTAAAACAATGAAATTAAGTAATATCATAATTAAACGACATAATTTAGAATAATAAATTTTAAACAAATTTAACCATTTTAATAATAAGAAAAGGGATGATGCACATTTTACACTGTCAACTAATGACCACCATGCATCCCGCCAAGTCATACTGAAAATTTTAAAATATTTGTATGACATAGAAAAATGATATATTATTATTGAATGACAGTGTAAATTTTTTATCCACTGTGAGTGAATTACCATTAAATCCATTAATAATTAAAAACTTTAATATAATAGTTCAAAATTAACTATAATAATAATAATATTTAAAATATATATAATAATTATTATTATTATTGAAACCTTATTTGTATGGCATACAGAACATAATATTCATATGAACCCATATTACTAAGTAAAAAGATCATAATAAACTAATCCAAAATAAATATGTTAAGTCATATGCCATATGTAATTTGTTATCGACATGATACGGATACAGTCAATAATTGATTGCATCATTTTGTAATTACTTGAAAAATCTACTTCCCATATGCATCATACAACGTTGAAATTATATATACTCAAACCATACATTTATATGCAGAAGTTATTAAACATAATAAAGATAAAGGTAGCAATGAATTATATATAAACCATACTATATTGTAACAATAAATTATCTGAATTATATATCAATACACTGCAATTTTATAAGAGGAAAATGATACATTGTGCATATAATAATTACAGTATCATTCGAGATGTTCATATATTGTACTATAATATCAATTACTCATTAATGATGCAACAAAGAAAACAATCCTCATAGTATAAACATTGAAAATTAATTATTGCATTCTTTATATTTTATTTTGACATTAAATCACTCACATGCAAGAATCATGATGTATACATACCGGATAAAATAATTTAATTCTAAACCTCTATGATTCAGAAGATAAAACTTGTAACCTTTATGATTCATAAGAAGTATGATATTATGATTTTTACGACAGTTTAAATTTAAAGAAAAAAACAATAAAAACGTATCCGAAATCATAATGAAGATTATTATTCTTAGTTTTCTAAACAGAAGTCTCGGTTGCCATTATTTGATATACTTTTAAGATTATTAGAAAATAAATTTAAATCTAATGAGTCAAGACTAGAAACGTGAATTGTCATTTTTCTTAAAAGTATTTCAAGCACTCTCTTATAGTCTTAGAGTTGGAAAACAAAAATACCCAAGATAATTCAACCTTTTAATCGAATCTGCACAAGACTAGTGAAGATTCGAATGCATGGAAGAGTGTCTAGAATTATGTGAAGAGGATCAATATTTTTTTTATATATATTTGTTATATTTTTTCTGAACCCATAATGCTCAATTTATAGGCTAAAGTGGTGATGTTTCACAAGGTTGCGACCCTTAATGAAATTCTAGTTATCAGACTTTGGATGTCACACTGGTTGTTATGACATCCAATTCTGCACAGACAGGGATTATACAAAACTTAACAGTAAGTGCAGTAAATAACACAAGTAATTGTTCACCCAGTTCAGTCCAACATGACCTACATCTGGGGGCTACCAAGCCAGGGAGGAAATCCACTATTAGTAGTATCAATTCAAAGCTAAACTCACCCGTTTACAACTTATCACTTAATCCCTACCCAATGCAATTTCAATCTTAACCTAAGATCAGAGTTCCTACTCACTCCCCCTCAATCACCTCAGTGATATTAAAGATACTTTGAAGTCACACTTCAAACACAACTCTTGATTATGCTTCACAGCTTAAATCAAGATACACAACACTCACGCTTAAAAGCTTTGAGTGACACAACACTTACAACTCAATGAACACCCTATGCCAAAGCTATCATCTACTTGATAATGGCTTGGCTTACAAGATACGTCTAATACTAGACTCACAAAAATACAGCAGTGAAGTATGATGGACACACAAAATCTTCACGCCTCAAAATCCCCGAAACTGAATGAAGGAACGCCTTCCTTTTTATATTGCAGCACCTGGGCTTTTGCACCTGTATTCTCCTGAATTTAAGGTCACTCAAGTTCCCATAAATTCAACATTTAGGTTACTAACAAATAGGCTATTTGTTAGGTTCATTGAATGTAGCTTGGTTGTTGATTTCCTGGATTTTCTCTCAGTTGTTGAATCCCTGAAGAATAGCCTGAGAAAAAGCTGAAACAGAAAACTGAACAACCTACAATTTAGCATATGCTGTCAGGCATGAATGTCACGACATTCAGCTTGACATCAAGGTCCATATGCTGAGTCTGTTTTTCCAGAAAACAGACTGTACAATTTTGCTGACCTGTACATGATCAAAATGACCATACTACAGTAACAGCTTACATTAATAAATGTCAAAGTGTCCAACTTAACATTTACACATTTGGCCTTAAGTTAGTTCTGTTATTCTCTTGAAGAACAAACTAAGTTACATGCTGAAGTATAACAGAACACCACTCTGTCTAATCTTCAGCAGCTGCTTTCAATGATGAATGTCATAACATCCAGTTTGACATTCAGTCAGTAGGCCTTATGCCAGGTCTGGTTCTTCCTTGATAACCAGACTGCAAGTAAATACTAAGTTCTAACAGAACTCCTGCTGTTCTATTCCTTAGTATCTGTTAACAGGTATGAGTGTCACAACATCCAGTTTGACATTCAATAAATCCTGTGTTAGCTAGTCCTGCAGTAACTACAATGTAGTCACACATACATGTTATGACATCAGTCACGACATTAGTGTTTTACCATATAATGCAGCCAATTAAACACCTACAAACTCCCCCTTTGGCAAATTTTTGGCTAAAACACTTTGATCCCCATAACAGAGTTCATAGCAGCGGAATCACACACCTAGCAGGAAAAAATACTAGCTAATACACTCAGAGTGGCAGCACACTCACACACATGGAAGTTAAATAAAAACTTCACACAGCAGCACAAAAACAGAAGTTAAATATAAACTTCAACACACAGCTGCTGCAGGGGAGGGAATCTTCAGATCTGTCATGAGAGTCTGTTGTAGAGACCCACTCTGTTTGTCAGGGGTAGTGGTGGTGTGGTGGTTATTACTCCCCCTTTTTGTCAAGAATGTTGCCAAAGCCAACAACATAGCCAGAGCACAATGACAGAGTTCCAGACTTGGTTTTACTTCACAGTTTCAACCAAGTTAACATCCCCTTGATCTTGCTTCACAGCTTCGATCAAGTAATCACCCACTTTTGCTTTACAGTAGGTACCACCATATCAGATGCCCTGATTTTGTTTCTGACATCCAGAACCACTCCTGCATGAACAACATCCTTGAACTCCTGCAGGTACATTGGCCTTCTCATAGTAGGGTGTCTCCTTACCCTCTTGTATCCACCCTTGTTACAAGTAGCATAGCTATGATCTGGTGACCAATCATAACTTAGTACAAATTGTTTAATAGACAGAGATATTAAACAATTTATTCCCAACATCAGTGGTTGCTATAAGGTCTCAGAGAGACATATTCCCAGTTTGCTCCTTAAGTTTTCAAACTGAGTAGCATCCAGAGCCTTTGTAAATATGTCAGCCAGTTGAAGATCCGTGGCTACATGTTCCAAAGTGATCACCTTGTCTTCCACCAGATCTCTGATGAAGTGGTGCCTAATGTCAATATGTTTGGTCCTGCTGTGTTGGATGGGATTCTTGGAGATATTGATGGCACTGAGATTATCACAGAACAATGTCATGACATTTTGAGAGACATTGTACTCAGTGAGCATCTGTTTCATCCAAACCAGTTGGGAGCAACTGCTTCCAGCAGCTATGTATTCAGCCTCTGCAGTGGACAAAGAGACACAATTCTGCTTCTTGCTGAACCACGATATGAGGTTTTCTCCTAAGAAGAAACATCCACCTGATGTGCTTTTTCTGTCATCAGCACTTCCAGCCCAATCAGCATCACAGTACCCAGATAGGACAGGCTCAGACCCATGTGAATACAGCATCCCATAGTCACACGTCCCATTGATGTACTTGAGAATCCTTTTGACTTGATTCAAGTGGCTCACCTTGGGCTCTGCTTGGTATCTGGCACACACTCCAACTGCATAAGAAATGTCAGGTCTACTTGCAGTCAGATACAACAGACTACCTATCATGCTTTTGTACAGGCATTGATCAACACTAGGCCCTCCATCATCTTTGGTCAACTTCTGATGAGTGGGAGCAGGAGTCCTCTTGTGCCTGGCATTATCCATACCAAACTTCTTAACTATGTTCTTGGCATACTTGCTTTGGGAGAGAAACATAGAGTCCTCCATTTGGTTTACTTGCATTCCAAGGAAATAGGTCAGTTCTCCCACTAGACTCATTTCAAACTCAGACTGCATCTGGTGAACAAATTTTTAACCATTTGTTCTGACATTCCACCAAAGACAATATCATCAACATAGATTTGAGCTATCATGATTTTGCCTTCTTCATCCTTCACAAACAAGGTTTTATCTATGCCACCCTTTCTGTATCCATTTGAGGTCAGAAATTCGGTTAACCTTTCATACCAAGCTCTGGGTGCTTGCTTCAACCCATACAAGGCTTTCTTCAACTTGTATACATGCTCAGGTTGGTTAGGATCACAGAACCCTTTGGGTTGTTCCACATAGACTTCTTCATTCAGGTAGTCATTCAAGAATGCACTCTTCACATCCATTTGGAATAGCTTAAACTTCAGGATGCATGCTACCCCCAACAGCAATCTGATGGACTCAAGTCTAGCCACAGGAGCAAATGTCTCATCAAAGTCTACCCCTTCAACTTGAGTGTATCCTTGAGCTACTAGTCTTGCTTTATTTCTAGTAATTACTCCTTTCTCATCAGATTTGTTTTTGTAGATCCACTTGGTACCAATTATGTTGGACCCTTCAGGTCTTGGAACCAGCTCCCATACTTCATGCCTTGTGAACTGCTCGAGTTCCTCTTGCATGGCAATGATCCAGTATTCATCAGTCAGGGCTTCTTTCACATTCTTCGGTTCAACCTTGGAAACAAAGCAGGAATTTGAGTTTATTCCTCTTGACCTGGTAGTTACACCACTGGTGGGATCCCCTATGATAAGATCTTTAGGGTGGTCTTTCTGAATTCTGATAGATGGCACTTTAGTGGGTGCCTCTACTTCACATTCAGGAGGAGGTTCCTGTACTTCTTCAGACTTGACTGGACTGTCAAGGAATGTTTCAACATCCTCCATGACATCGGTTCCTTCCTCTTTATCATCCACAATGACATTTATGGATTCCATCAGGACATTGGTCCTGTAGTTGAACACTCTGTAGGCTCTGCTGTTAGTGGAGTATCCCAGAAATACGCCTTCATCACTTTTGGGATCTAGCTTCCTTCTCTGTTCACGATCTGTGAGAATGTAGCATTTACTTCCAAAAATATGAAAGTACTTCACAGTGGGTTTTCTGCCCTTCCATATTTCATACAGAGTGGAGGAGGTTCCTTTTCTCAAGGTGACTCTGTTGTGAACATAGCACGCGGTGTTCATTGCTTCAGCCCAAAAGTGCATAGGGAGCTTCTTTGCATGAATCATTGCTCTGGCAGATTCTTGAATAGTTCTATTTTTTCTTTCAACTATTCCATTCTGCTGAGGAGTTATAGGAGAGGAGAACTCATGGCTTATTCCTTCAGACGAGCAAAACTCATCAAACTTGGAATTCTTGAACTCCGTACCATGATCACTTCTAATCCGGACCACACAACTGTCCTTTTCCCTTTGAAGTCTTATGCACAGATCTTTGAAGACATCAAATGTATCTGACTTCTCTCTGATGAAGCTTATCCACGTGTATCTGGAATGGTCATCAACCACCACGTAAGCATACTTCTTCCCACCAAGACTTTCAACCTGCATAGGTCCCATTAGGTCCATGTGCAACAGTTCCAGAACTCTGGAGGTTGTGGAATGTCCCAGCTTCGGGTGTGACATCTTGGTTTGCTTGCCCACCTGGCATTCTCCACAGACTCTTCCTTCATCAATCAGAAGCTTTGGAATTCCTCTGACTGCTTCCTTGGATATGATCTTCTTCATTCCCCGTAAGTGGAGATGTCCAAGTCTTCTATGCCACAGTTTCACCTCCTGTTCTTCCTTGGCTGAGGAGCATGTTGTGGAAAAGTTAGAGAGTTCAGGTTCCCACAGGTAGCAGTTGTCTTTGGACCTGGTTCCTCTCATAACTTCCTGATTGTCACCATTTGTCACAATGCACAGCTCCTTAGTAAACTGAACATGAAAACCTTGATCACACAGCTGACTTATGCTGATGAGGTTTGCAGTTAGTCCTCTTACTAACAGCACATTGTTCAGTTTTGGCACTCCAGAACAGTCCAGTTTGCCCACACCTCTTATTTTTCCTTTGGCACCATCACCAAAAGTCACATAGCTGGTAGTGTGAGGTTGAATATCTACCAGTAGATTTTCCATACCAGTCATATGTCTTGAGCATCCACTGTCAAAGTACCAGTCTTCTCTGGAAGAAGCCCTTAGGGCAGTGTGTGCTATCCTAGCATGCCATAGTTGCTTCTTAATGGGAACACATCGCTTATGTGTTTTATGCTTAGGTCTGACATGTGAGGCTCTGTTAGGGAAACCATGAATCCAGTAGCAGAAGGCTTTTATATGTCCAAGCCTACCACAGTGGTGACACCTCCAATCCTGGTATTTCCTCTTCTGATGATCATTCATCCTAGATCCTCGATGTTGAGACATTGGATTTGACTTCTGCTTGTACTTATGAACTTTAGCCTTTGGGCGTTTGTGTTCGGTTGAGGATCTTTTCCCAAATCCTAGGCCAGATTTGGTTCCAGATTGCTGTCCCACCTTGAGAATCTCTTCCAAGGTGTCAGTTCCCTTATTCATCATTCTGATGGATTTAGTCATCTGGTTCAGCTTGGAGGTCAGCAGGGCTATTTCACCATTTAGACCCGCTATGACAAACAGTTGCTTTTGTTTCTCATCTTCCAGTTCCTTGATGAGTTTCTTCTGCTTTTCTCCTTGTGCACGCACCTCTGCACTGGTGGAACACAGCTTCTTATAGGCTGCAGCAAGTTCATCAAAGGACAGTTCATCTGCACTTGAGTCATCATCAGAGGCACAAACACTGGTTAGTGCAGTGACATGTTTGGCAGATTCTCCTTCAGATTCACTTTCAGAATCTCCTTCAGACCATGTGATAGCTAGCCCCTTATTTTGCAATTTGAGGTAAGTAGGGCATTCAGCTCTGACGTGTCCATACCCTTCACAACCATGACACTGGATCCCCTTGCCATGGTTGAACTTCTCATCAGAAGTTGATCTTTTCTTAATGTCAGACGGGATGTTCTTGACATTAGGTCTACCTCTTTGATCAATCTTCTTCACGAACTTGTTGAGCTGCCTCCCAAGCATGGCTAAGGCTTCTGATATACTTTCATCACCTCCAGTATATTCTGCTTCTGACTCCTCTTCAGCATTAGATACAAAAGCTATGCTTTTGTTCTTCTTCTCAGCATACTCACCCAAACCCATTTCAAAGGTTTGGAGGGAACCAATGAGCTCATCCACCTTCATGTTGCATATGTCCTGCGCCTCCTCTATGGCTGTGACCTTCATAGCAAATCTCTTAGGCAAGGACCTAAGAATCTTTCTTACAAGTTTCTCTTCAGCCATTTTCTCACCTAGTCCACCAGAGGTGTTTGCAATTTCAAGAATATTCATGTGAAAGTCATGAATAGTCTCATCCTCTTTCATCCTCAGATTTTCAAACTTGGTGGTCAGCATCTGAAGTTTGGACATCTTCACCTTGGAGGTACCTTCATGAGTTACCTTGAGGGTATCCCAAACTTCCTTAGCTAGTTCACAGTGGTGTACCAGCCTGAAGATGTTCTTGCTGATTCCATTGAACAATGCATTCAAGGCCTTGGAATTTCCAAGAGCTAACGCCTCTTGCTCCTTGTCCCACTCTTCTTCAGGAATCTGCACACTGACTCCATCTTCACTTGTCCTCATTGGATGTTCCCATCCTTTGTTGACAGCTCTCCAGACTTTGCTGTCTAGAGACCTTAAGAAGGCTATCATACGAGGCTTCCAGTCATCATAATTAGATCCATCCAACATGGGTGGTCTGTTTGAGTGTCCTAAATCCTTGTCCCTGGTACTAGAAAGTAACTTCCCTAGATCTCACCCAGAAATTCACAGGCAGGGTGCCTGCTCTGATACCAATTGAAATTCTAGTTATCAGACTTTAGATGTCACACTGGTTGTTATGACATCCAATTCTGCACAGACAGGGATTATACAAAACTTAACAGTAAGTGCAGTAAATAACACAAGTAATTGTTCACCCAGTTCAGTCCAACATGACCTACATCTGGGGGCTACCAAGCCAGGGAGGAAATCCACTATTAGTAGTATCAATTCAAAGCTAAACTCACCCGTTTACAACTTATCACTTAATCCCTACCCAATGCAATTTCAATCTTAACCTAAGATCAGAGTTCCTACTCACTCCCCCTCAATCACCTCAGTGATATTAAAGATACTTTGAAGTCACACTTCAAACACAACTCTTGATTATGCTTCACAGCTTAAATCAAGATACACAACACTCACGCTTAAAAGCTTTGAGTGACACAACACTTACAACTCAATGAACACCCTATGCCAAAGCTATCATCTACTTGATAATGGCTTGGCTTACAAGATACGTCTAATACTAGACTCACAAAAATACAGCAGTGAAGTATGATGGACACACAAAATCCTCACGCCTCAAAATCCCCGAAACTGAATGAAGGAACGCCTTCCTTTTTATATTGCAGCACCTGGGCTTTTGCACCTGTATTCTCCTGAATTTAAGGTCACTCAAGTTCCCATAAATTCAACATTTAGGTTACTAACAAATAGGCTATTTGTTAGTTTCATTGAATGTAGCTTGGTTGTTGATTTCCTGGATTTTCTCTCAGTTGTTGAATCCCTGAAGAATAGCCTGAGAAAAAGCTGAAACAGAAAACTGAACAACCTACAATTTAGCATATGCTGTCAGGCATGAGTGTCACGACATTCAGCTTGACATCAAGGTCCATATGCTGAGTCTGTTTTTCCAGAAAACAGACTGTACAATTTTGCTGACCTGTACATGATCAAAATGACCATACTACAGTAACAGCTTACATTAATAAATGTCAAAGTGTCCAACTTAACATTTACACATTTGGCCTTAAGTTAGTTCTGTTATTCTCTTGAAGAACAAACTAAGTTACATGCTGAAGTATAACAGAACACCACTCTGTCTAATCTTCAACAGCTGCTTTCAATGATGAATGTCATAACATCCAGTTTGACATTCAGTCAGTAGGCCTTATGCCAGGTCTGGTTCTTCCTTGATAACCAGACTGCAAGTAAATACTAAGTTCTAACAGAACTCCTGCTGTTCTATTCCTTAGTATCTGTTAACAGGTATGAGTGTCACAACATCCAGTTTGACATTCAATAAATCCTGTGTTAGCTAGTCCTGCAGTAACTACAATGTAGTCACACATACATGTTATGACATCAGTAACGACATTAGTGTTTTACCATATAATGCAGCCAATTAAACACCTACACTTAATGAAACGCATCCTTTCAACAACACTTTTTTGTTGAAAGTTTTAACGGTTCATAAGCGTTGTCTATTTCTGATTATAAAACAAGCAGTCAACTGCAACGGTTCATAAAGCGTTGCTACATTTGAATTCAAAACAAATTATCTATTACCACAGTTCACCAACCGTTGTCTGTTTTCCTATTCACCCTAATTCAAAAGGCAAGTAACCTACTGCAACAGTTTATCAAACGTTGCACCATTTTGCCTACAACAACTGTTTTATCAAATGTTACACTGTTTTGCATTCTACAACACTTCATAAAATGTTATCTATTTTCAAATTCAAAATACTAACTTCACATAAATATTTTCTTGTCATTTTGGAACACACTCAAGATTATTAATTCTTAATAATTTACAATAACTTCAAGCTAGTTAATTTAATTTTGTTCTAAAAAGAAATCATCTATACCAAATAAATGTAACAATTCCTACTACAATAGTTACTTCACGTTCCATGCACATGATGTAAAAACATATATATAAATATGTCTTCTCTCTTTCTTAACCTCATGAATTTCCTACTATGGTAACACAAGCTTATATAATCACATGCCATAGCATCAAGAAACAACAACATATCACAACATCATGAATTAGCAACAATAGACATGCAATACCACAAGAAGATCATGTATTAACATCAATTTCAAACAAATAACGAAATTGACCAAACTATGGTTCCCAATTCGTGAAAGTTTTCCCCCAAAAGCTATAACTACCTAGAACCCACGTTGATAGATGAAGATGAGAGATTTGAGATGGAAAGTTGATGATTCAAGTTGTTGATTTCCTCTTCCAAGCTTTCTCCTCTTTTTCTCTTCTTTCTTCTAGCTTTTCTCTCTTACTCTTTTTTTCCTCTTCTCTTCTCTTTCTCTTCTATTCTCTATTTGTTTATTACTAATAAGTGTTATATGAAAGGATAAGAGAGAGTGGAACAAAATATCTAGTAAAAAATCATCATTAACAATGTTACTAAAATATCACTCTTTTACTAATTAGCAAGTATTAAGCTAATTGAATAAGAATTAATCCATTATGAGTTTACTAATTATTCTATTTGTCCCAACTAACAACAACTGACAACTAATAGAGGATTTAGGAGCTCAGTTTGTCCCAACTGGCAACGAAAAAGAGTATTTAAGAGGATATGGAATATTACATTCTCCCCCTTAAATAAAAATTAATCCTCAAATTTTTTATTTATTTTTAGATTTACCTTAAATATATAAGGATAATATTCTCGCATCTCGAACTTTAGCTCCCAAGTAGCTTCGCTCAGGTGCGACCCTTACCAAAGAACATTGACAAGAGGAATCTCATTATTCCTCAATGTCTTAGTTGCACGATCTAGTATCTGACTCGGTTGAGGTTTGAAAGAAAGATCTGATTCTACCTCAATGGTATCTGGAAGAGCAAGCTGGAGAAGGTCAGGAATGAATCTTCAAAGTTAAGACACATGAAATACATCATGCATACCAGAGAGTGAGTATGGTAATGCTAAATGTTAAGTTACTTCATTGATCCTCTCAATAATATGATATGGGTCAATATACCTTAGGCTTAACTTCAGTGACTTGAAAGGTCCTTTTAATCTTAATCTTGGAGTAACCTTCAAGAATACATGGTCACCTTCTTCAAACTCTTAACGGTTTTCGCCTAAGGTCTGTGTAACTCTTCTGACAATCTTGAGCCTTCTTCATCTTCTCTTGTATCATTTTAATCTTTTCAGTAGTATCTTGAATAACTTGTGGTCCTATGATTCCCTTCTCACCGAATTTAGACCAACAAAGAGGGCTTCGACATCTCCTTCCATAAAGGGCTTCATACGAGGCCATACCAATGCTAGCATGATGACTATTATTGTATGAAATTCAATCAAAGGTAAGAGGTTTTTCCAATTCCTTCCACTTTCTAGTACACATTCTCTTAGCATATCCTTTAAAGTATGAATCATCCTCTTGATTTGCCTGTCCATCTAAGGATCGTTAGAAGTACTCAAACACAACTTCAATCCCATGGCATGTTGAAATGCTTTCCAGAATCTTGAAGTGAACTTCAGAACCCTATCTGATACAATACTAGAGGGAATACCATGTAACCTCACAATCTCTGCAATGAACAACCTTGCAAGATGAATAGCTTTGTAAGTGATCTTCACTGATAGGAAATGAGTTGACTTCCTTAATCAATCTACAATCACACATATCGAATCGTAACCACAATGGGTACGAGGTAACCCTACAACAAAGTTCATAGAAATAATATCCCATTTCCACTCCTGAATTTTCAATGGTTGCAACAAACTGCCTGATCTTTGATGCTTAATCTTCACTTGTTGACATATCACACATTCAACCACACATCCCACAATGATCTTTTTCATACCAGACCACCAATAATCTTTCATACCAGACCACCAATAATCTTTCTTCAGATCTTGATACATCTTTGATGAACCCGAATGAATGGTAAACATACTCGTATATGTATCTTCTAAGACCGATCTCATTAACTCCGCATCTTTTGAAACACACACCATTTTATCAAACAAAAGAACTCCAATATTGCCACTAGTGAAACTCGGTTTAGTTTACATTGCTTGTAATTCATCATCTAACAATTAACTTTGTCGAATATTGTCCTTTAAATTATATGTAACTTTCAAATTTCCCATCATTAAACCATTATGAGTCCATGAAAACTGAAGGTTAAGATTCCAGAACTTTTCCGACAAATCATACTCCAACATCATTAATTCATCCCTGTGTATTTCCTTTCAACTTAACACATCAGTCACTTTATTTGCCTTACCCATATGAGACTTCGATTTAAAATCAAAGTCTTTCAAGTATTCCATCCATCTTCTCTGTCACATGTTCAACTCTTTCTAATTAAACAGGCATTTCAAGCTCTTGTGATCGCTAAACATTTTAAATTGCACTCCATAAAGATACTGACGCCACAATTCAAGGTAAACACAACAAATGCTAACTCAAGGTCATGTGTCAAATACTTATCTTTATGAGTTTTCAGTTGTCGAGATGCATATGCTACAACTTGACCATTTTGTATCAACACTCCGTTTAATCCCTTCTTGGAGGAATCTCAAAACACTTCATAAGGAACATTAGGATTTTGAATTATCAACACAGGTGTGGTAGTCAACTTCTCTTTTAACTTGAAGAAACTTTGATCATATTCTGTATCCCAACTAAAAGAAATTTCTTTACGAGTAAGTCGGGTCATTGGTAAAGCAATCTAAGAGAATCCATTAATAAACTTTCTGTAGTAACTTGCCAATCTCAGAAAACTTATGACTTCGGAAGCATTCTTCAGCCTTTCCCAATCGATAAATGCTTCAACTTTAGATGGGTATACATCTACACCTCCTTGTGATATAACATGACCATGAAATTTCCCTTTCAATCATCCGAAACTCACACTTGCTCAACTTTGCAAAAAGTTGTTTTTCTTGTAATAATGATAGAACAATCTTTAAATGTTCCTCATACTCTTTTTGATATTATTTTATTTGTGTATTAGTGATATAAATATATGAAAATTATTTGTAGTGGAAAAAACAATGTGACAACTATTCTTGTGGATACTATGTTATCAGAGAAATGTTTGATATTGTCTCTAGAGGCATTACAAATGGATGGACTAAACTTAAGGTATTAGCTTAATCCATATGCATGTAATTTACGTATATTTCTTAAGTGAATATTGTTTTTGTTAACTTATTATAATTTAAATTTTGTTCTAAATATAGGATTTTAGTGATAAATTATCATTCTCACAAGAAGATATAGATGACATTCGATCATGTTAGGCTGATGTCTTCTTATCTTGTTATGAACTTCAACAACAATAGTTTTTAATGGTTGTTATGAGCTTTTTATATATATATATATATATATATATATATATATATATATATATATATATATATATATATATATATATATATATATATATATATATATATATATATATATATGTATGTATATATATATAAAGAGAGAGAGAGAGAGAGAGAGAGAGAGAGAGAGAGAGAGGTTTTGTCATTTTTATGTGCAATTATGTAAAATTTGTATTATGTGTTGATGAGAACAATGTAAACTTATACATTTGATTTGGAAAACAATTTAAATTTTGTATTATGTGTTGATGACAAAATTATAAATTTGTATATTAAAATGATCAAATTCTGGTTCTGTCAATATTTTGTAGTTTGTGTGTAAAAAATGATACAAGACAATCAAATTGAGGTTTAAAACAAATTATATAAGGCAATAGATAAGATTTAACTCATCCATTATTAATTAAAACAAACGTACACACGTAACTTATTACCTCAAATTTTAAATAACATCGAGAGGTAAAGTGGTGCGTGCTTCATAGGTTTTAAAAATATGTTGTTGTTTACCTCAAATTTTAAATGAAGCCGAGAGGTAAAGTAGCGTGCGCTTCATAGGTTTTAGAAATATGTTGTTGCTAGGGATCAAACCAATGACCTTTTTTATTATAATGCAAAGGGAAGTGGTTCGACAAAGGTAAGAGAATAGAAATACAAAGGTAAGTCGTTTGACAACAAAGGTAGAGGAGGCTGTAATAATTCGACTGGTAGAGGAAACCAGTAAGAAGGAAATGCGTCGAACCAGAGAAGACCCTCATACCAAAGTAACCAAAGAGGTAATGTTGCTGGTAGAGGAAGATGAGGTGGAAGAAAACCTGACAAAAGTCACATTCAGTGTTACAATTGATTAAAATATGGTCACTACTCTAGTGATTATCCTAAGAAACAAAATAATTAAGAAAACGATGCAAAGTTTACAAAACATGAAGAATAAGAGATATTGTCGATGGTCATAGCAAGAGGTGAAGAAACATTCAAGGACCAATGATACTTGGACTCAGGATGATCATCACACATGTCTGGTAGGAAAGATTGGGTTGTAAACATAAAACTCTCAATGAAGAACATGGTGAAATTTACAAATGACAATACCCTAGCAGCTGAAGGTATTGGTGATGTTCCTATTATGATAAAAGATGGAAAAGGGTCAGTAATTTCTAATGAGAAGAAATATGTTTTCAGGATTACTAGAAATCGACATTCCAAACTAAGTATGTAAGGAATGTGTGTAGGAAAAGCAACACAAGACCAACTTCAACAAGGATGCATGAAGCAAGTTGAAGGCAATCCTTGGAGTCATATACTATGATATATGTGGACCTATCCAGGTGGATTCGGATGGAGGTAACAAATACTTTGTCACACTAATAGATGATTTTAGTCGAAAGTTGTAAACTTACCTGATCAAGAAGAAAACTGAAGTGATCGAGGTATTTGTAAAGTTTAAATCTATGGTCGAAAGCTCAGGATTCTGTGGACTGACAGTGGTGGAGAATATGTCTCGAAATACTTCGACATATAATGTGAGAAAGAAGGGATTATGCAGGAGGTGGTGCCACCATACACTTCACAATAAAATGGAACTGCTGAAAGGAAGAATAGAACCATCATGAATATGGTGACAAGTATGTTGAAAGGCAAGTATCTACCTAAAGAATTATGGGGAGAAGTTGTGTCGATTGCAACATACATCTTGAACAGATGTCCGACAAAGAAGCTAGAAGGAATCACGCTAGAAGAATGTTGGTCTGGTGTTAAACCTAGCCTGAGTCGTGTGAAAGTATTTGGATCTATAACATATAAACATGTTTCTGATCAGTTGAGAAGAAAACTTGATGATAAGTTAAGTCAACTAATTCTAATAGAATATTATTCGACTAGAGGATATAAGTTGTTCGACCCAATGAACAAGCAAGTAGTTATCAGCAGGTACATGATCATAAATGAGCTTAAGGAATGGTATTGGACTGAAAAGGTAAAGAAAGATTCAGTGAGAATCATATGTGAAGAACCAGCAAGTGAAGTTGAAAGAGAAATTCGAAAAGAATAAGTTAGAGGTCAAGCAAGCACAAGCAAACGTCAAAGAACCACACACATGCATGTGAGGTTGCAGGAATGTGTGATTACATCAGATGATGTGGTCGATAATTAAGGTGAGCTGATACATTATGCTTTCTATGCAGATGTCGAACTAGTAAATGCAACTGAGGAATTAAAGGATTCAAAATGGATAAAAGAAATGAATGAAGAACTGAAGTTCATCGAAGTCAACAATACTTTGTCACTTGTCGAATTGCCTAAAGGCAAGAAGAAAAACGATATGAAGTGGGTATACAAGGTGAAGTTGAATTCCAAAGAAGAAGTAACTCGACACAAGCAAGGCTTATGGCGAAAGGATTTATTCAAAAGGAAGTAATCGACTTCGACGAAGTTTTTACACTTATTTATAGGATTGAAACAATCAGGTTGGTTGTTGGTATAGAAAACATAAAAAAATGGCATATGTGTCAAATAGATGTGAAATGTGAATTCCTAAATGACCCCTTAGATGAAGAAGTTTATGTTGTACAACTAGTTGGGTTTGAGAAACAAGGCGAAAAAGCAAGGTATACAAGCTGTATATAGCCCTGTATGGACTTAAGCAAGCTCCAAGAGCTTGGAATTTTTTCAAAGGAGAAGAAATTTGTGAAGTTCACAACTGAACATGGAGTATATGCAAGAGGAAATAAGAGTTAATTGCTTATACTATGTCTTTATATTGATGACTTGTTGAATATAGGAAGTTGCAAGAAGGAGATCGAAGACTTCAAACATGACTTAAGTGAGGAGTTTGAAATGTAAGACTTGGGAAATCTCTCATACTTCCTTGGTATTGAATTCTAAAATAGTAATAGAGGCTTGATGATGCACCAAAGAAGATATGTTGGAGAATTACTCAAGAGATTTGATATATAAGAATGCAACCCAAATTCGACTCCAACTGAGCCCATATTATAACTGTCGAAAGACACATATGAAGATGATGTCGATCCAACACAATACATAAGACTCATTGGATCACTTTGATACCTTTGTCACACAAGGCCAGACTTCGCTTATTGTGTAGGTATGGTGAGTAGATTCATGCATAAGCCAAAGGTATCACACCTAGTAGCGACAAAGAGGATATTAAGGTATCTGAAAGGAACTCTCAAATTTTGTTTCCTGCAGCTAATGAAGGAAAATGATGCAAGTTAGTGGGTTACTTAGAATCAAGTTGGTGTAGTGATACCGAGGATAGAAAATCCACAGTTGGTTATGTGTTTATGCTAGGTGGTGCACTAGTTGCTTGAATTTCAATAAAGGAACCAATAGTGGCACTATCATTATGTGAAGCAGAATACATAATTTCTTCTCTTTGTGCATGTCAAATAAGGTGGATGGTGAATCTAGTCAAAGAAATAACAGCGAAGAGTCATGGAGAAATTACCATGAAGATAGACAATATATGGTTGAAGCAAACACATTGAAATGAGGTCCCATTATCTTCGAGAGAAAGTTGCAAAAGGGAAGCTGGACCTGGAACACTACATAACTGAGAATCAAATTGCAGACATTGTGAAAAAAGGCGTACTAGTCAAAATGTTCAAGAAATTAAGTTCTATGATGAATGTAGATAACTTAGACACAATGGATTAGGTGATGTGTTGAATTGTAATTTCTTATGTCGAAGCACGCAAGGAAATGTCGAAACATTTATGTCAAAATGTCAAAGCATGTTGCTAAAAAAAAGATTTTGACTTAGGCCTATTTTATAATTTTAGCTGAATTAGGTTAGTTGGAGTTTTTCTTAGTGAGCAAGCAAACCAAACCTATAAATAGGGAGTAACCTATATTCATGAAAATAAGAGAGAATGCAGTTGCATATTTGAATAAAACTTCATTTTGAAGTGTAGAGAGAAATCTGTAGAAATATTCATCCTCTTTCCATTTTCTCAAAAATCCTAATTCCCTTTCTTCCCCAATTCATATTTTTGTTTCGTCTTTCATTATCAGTTGTGCAGCGAAATTCTACATAGATTTTGGTGAATTTCCAATAATATATACTCTCTTTGTCTCATAATAGATGTTCTCTTTGAGATTTTCACACTTTTTAAGATAATGATTAATTGTGTTGGTTTCAATTCTAAAAAGAATGTCATTTATTAAAATAATCTTATTTATAATATTTAAGAGTAGTTACAAGATTTAAAATACAATAAATAAGGGTAAGTTAGTGAAAAAAATAATAAATATCATATTGCGATTCTAAATGAACAAATAATTTGAAATAAATAAAAATATGAAAAAAAAACACCTATTATAAGATAGAGGGAGTAGTTAATAGGTTATGTTTATTTAAAGATAAAAAGACTTTTCATTCATAATTCATAACATATAATATTATATTTATTAATCATTAGTTAAACTAAATATTTGGTTATTTATATTTTATTGTTTATCTTATTTATCATAAAAATTTATTATTAAACTTTTATTTTGCAAAATCAGACAACAATTTCCGATTCCTTATTAGTTGTGGTTTATTTTAAAAAAAATATTTGTTTATTAGTTCAATATAATATTGATTAATAATAACGGTAATATTAGTTATTTATTGCCTAGAATGAGATAAAAATAGAAAATCAAGTGAATACAAATTAGTAGGCTATTGTGATACTGACTAAAGGAAAAGTATTTCTGGAAGTTTCCTGTTTCTGGGAGATAACTTGACTCAACAATCGCGCTTTCAACATCCAAAGCTGAATATATTGCAGCTTCTGGATTCAACACTCAAATACTCTAGATGAAGAGTCAGCTGGAAGATTATCAGATATCTGAAAGTAACATTCTTATTCTCTATGATAATACTTCTGCTATTTATTTATCTAAGAATCATATCTTGCATTCTAGGGCTAAGCATATTGAAATTAAACATCACTTTTTACATGACTATGTTCAGAAGGGTATTTTTCATTTAAAATTTGTTGATACAGACCACCAATGGGCTGATATGTTTACAAAACCCATTGCTGAAGATAGATTCATGTTCATTCTGAAAAACTTATTTATGAAATTATGTCCAGAATGAAAAGATGTATTTCAGAATGTTTAAGTCTTCAGAACTCTAGATTAGATTCTGAGGATGTTTTCTTTTTGACTAAACATGAGCTCTCTGAAGTAAGGAAGTTTTCATGAATCAGAAAGGTTCTGATCAGAATCAATCCTATCGATTTGCCTTCCTATTTCTGAACAGTTGTTAAATTCAATGGTTATCTTGTTGTTTGATTTCATGTGGTTCTTAGTGGCGGCAGTTGTCCCACTTTCTGAGCATGCGTGATAAAAGCCTGACACATGGGTTTTGTAATTGTTGGAGTTAGGTTTAAACTCTTATGCTCCCCCCTATGATTGTGTATTTTCTTTTTGTCATAATTGCAAAGTTTTCTATATAAACCTATTTCACTCGCATTTACACACTACGCGCACATTACTCCCACACTTTTAATTTTCAAACCTAAAACAACCCTCTCTCTCTCTACAACTGTTCTTCATCTTCATCATCTTCTTCAATGGATGAACAATAACAACTCTCTCCAAGTCGATCAATAGTTGCTGCTCAGGTTTTCGTTTCTGAGACTCATCCATTTGAAGCTTCTACCTCTCAACCTATTCATGTTGCACTTTTGAAGACTATTGAGGAAATCAAGGCTGACAATGCGAGGGTCAATGAGCATCTTGACAAACAGGACCTCATGTTTCAGTTGATTCTCTCAAGACTTTCTCCACCTCCTCCTCCTCCTCAGAACCCCTAGCTATTTTTAGTTTCTTAAAAATTTTTGTTTTATTGATTGTATCTTTCACTGTCTTTTTGGCATTTCCAATGAAAATATGTTTGTTTCTTTTCATTTACTTTATTATCTTGTTTGTCTTTTTTATTGATGACAAAGGGGGAGAAAACATAACGTATCTAAGGGAAAGAATTAGTGTTTATTTTGATGTATAAATTCCTTATAAAAACCCAAATATTGATTGATATTTTTTGCTAATAACTACTTCAAAAAAGAGTTTATTAAGTGTTTTGCAGGGTTATATCTCAAGAATTAGAATGGTTCAAATCAAACATCTGAAGTTGTCATGAAGTATCAAAGATCAGAATATAAGTTACCAGTTTCTGATGAAATGATCTTCTATCTGAGTCTATACACCTTCATGCTGATGATTGAATATCAGATTCAAGGAACTAATATTCATGTTCTGGACCTAGAACATTGAGTACTTAGCATCAAAGTGTTTCTAAAATGTTCTTTCTGAAAATCATGGAATTGGAATCCAGCTATAAGGGAGATTTTCCTCTATAGTAATCAGACTTGAAAAGTCAAGGTTACTATAAGAAAACCATTTATTTTAAGAAGATAACCAGCTCTAAAGTTTCTTCAAAAGAACTCAACAAAGATTCTGAAGTGAAGCTTATCAGAATGATAATGTTATCATACCAGTGTTTTGGACAGCATCAATCAACTTTTGAAGATAAACCAGATTCTGACAAAAAATTCACTCTGGTATTTCAAAAAGGTTAATCAGGAAAGTGTTCTTTCATTCTGATTTTATCTTTATAGGATTACATCTCATGGGGAACTTTATGCTTTTGAAAGATGTATTCTTCTGTGATTATCCTATACAAAATTGTTCATCAAAATACATGTTTTGTCATCATAAAAAAGGGGGAGATTGTTAGAATAATATTTGGTTCTACATCTATTCCTTGAGTTTTAATGATAATATTATTGTATTTGTGTGAGAACAATTTCGACACCCTAATGGTTTGTTATTGTTTAGCTTTAACAACACATTTTGATTCTGAATATATGATGTGCGACGTCATCAATTTCTGAACTATATGTTCCAAATCCGCTTTTGCGCCAACTATTAGAAGTTCTGAAAGATGTTTAATATTATTGCTGCAATGATCTTTCTGCTTCTGCATTGATTCACTCATGAGAAGCTTATGAGGAGACACTATATTATTGTTGCAATGTTCTCTCAGTTCATGCTTCTGGACATGACTCTGATCACCAAACTTCAAAAGAATGGAAAGCTTCTGAAGTTGTGTTATGCAACTGAAGATTATGAAGATATCAAGCCAGACAATTGAAGTTATCAAGGTTCTGACTGAAGATTCTGAAAACTATGAAGATTCTGAAGACTCCGAAGATCTAAAGCCAGTCTACTGACATTGTCAAGGTTCTGTAAAAAATGGGAATGTGATCAAATAGTACATAGTACAAATCGAACATCTTTTCCACTACTTGATTTTATGGGCAAGGACAGTACTATACATCACACTTGTCACTGATTTTGTGGGTGAAGGATAATACGCAGTATCACTCATTTCCCATCCAACAGTGGGCAGCCGCTCAAATGAGCTTTCTCAAATTTTCCCTCCAACGGTCTTCTTCTTATTCTATATAAGTGAGACTTAGAGACTTGAAGAAAAACGCCCGTGACACAACATTTTGACAAGTTTATTTCTTTGTGAAAAGTTATCATTCTATTGTACACAATTTTTCTTTAAGTGTTTGTTATTCATTTGTGTAAAATATGTTTGTATAGAAGCATCTTGTAATGTACAAAATATTATTGAAACTATTTATTTGATTCCTTAAGGAGGTTAACCTTGAGAAGACAAAAGAAGGTTGTTCTTTGTGAGTCCTTAAGGAGACTAGGGTATAGTTGGATCCTTGAGAAAACAAAGAAGATTATTGTTTGTGATTATTGCAATATGTTTATTATAGTGGATTAAGTCCTTGTTTATAAGGAAAAATCATCTTGGCGGGTTGTTAGCTGACCGATTTCGGCCAGAGAAGAAATCTAGTTCGACTAGGGAACTTGTAGGAGCATCCTTGATAGGATGGTAGACGCGTCCATAGGTCGACATTTGCAAGCTTCAGTCGAAGTCGAAGTGCTTGAATGGTGAAGGCAGCCGTGGGCAATCAAAGAACGTGGGTAGTTATTTACCAACATGTGGAAAGTAGAACGACATGTGGCATCACGATATGGTTTTGTAACCTCCAGACGGTTACTTTCAATTAGTATTTAAGCCAGTGTTAAAGGAGATTCTAGAGGTGGCATTTTGAACATTTGCAGTAGGAGTAAAACTTGAAGTATCAAAGCGTTTACGAGAAAAGAGTCAATCTCCTCACAAAAATGTACTTTGCCTCCATTTTACATTCATAAGTCATTTAATATTACCAAATTTACCTTTGTTCCTTGCTTTACCATTTATACGTTCCCTTTTCGTCTTACTTTTATCACGCTCCTAACTCATCAAGAGTCACATTTACACTCTTTAAACCTTTCAAAGATGTTGTTTACCAAAACATTATAAGCTCAAACACTAAGTCTAGGACTTTGTAGCCGGCCCTGCAAGTAACCCTCTTATAGGAAGGCTAGAGATTATTGACGAAACAACAAATTGGCACACCCGGTGGATCCTCGAGAATGTTAAGTATATGCGATTGCAAATTGGAAAAATGACGTCTCCTAGACCCCACGAAGAAGCGTCTTCGTCGGGAGACACACCAACGCCCCAGGATGACGATATCGGCTCTAACGTGGGGTCAACGGTTTCGACAGTATTTGTAGGGCCAATTATGAGACCGTGTCAGCCACAAACGCTGACACCAACAACCATGGGAACTATTGGCCAACATATGCCCAGTTTCACGGTCCCCATACACTGAACATTGGGAATGTTGATTGATTTAATGACAAATATGCATAACCTCGGTTCGACTTACAGCGATACCTTATCTTCGCCATTCCCTCGCTACCAGTTGTTTGGACCTTTGGCAGCCCCATTTGGTCGACCCCCAGGTTTCGGATTGACATCTCAGTCAGTCCCAACTTTTACATCAAGTTCTGTCGTCGTTATGAGACAACAGATGGACGAGAGTAACCATGAAATGGTACACATGCTAACTCAACAAATGGGTACCATATTGAGTCCATTGATCCAGGATTTGACACAGAGTTACCAATAGTAGGCAACCCAAATGACAAGGATAAGAGACTTTTTGGGAGCCCCAAGGGCTCAGGTCCGTCGGAATCCTACGGCTCCTCCTCGATCGGAAACACATGCTCGACAAGAGGAGAGGACAGACGATACTATCGAACAGGAATATTAGGAATTCAAACAGATCCCAAGGGTGGAACGAAGGCCCCCCGTGGTAATGGTTAACCGTAACCAGGATCCTGACCAGGTGGTCCAACAAGTTCGACACAATGCAACCATGGGGGAACAAAACCTAGAGGCTATCGTCGAATGGATCATGGTGCAAAACGGAGCAAGTCCTTGCCTACAGTGGCCGAATTACTCTTAAACTCTACCAAATTTTGTCTTACAGACAAAATTGCCTAGGGGTGAAAAGTCCCGAAAGTTACTAAGTTCGTTGGGGATACTGAAGAGTCCAACATCGAACAGGTGACTTGGTACCAAACTGGGGCTGGCGACATAGCGAACAATGAGGACTTGAAGTTAAAATACTTCCCAAGTTCTGTTACAAAAAATGCATTTACACGGTTCACAATGCTACCTCCACAGTCGATCCAAACGTGGACACAGTTAGAGAGATTGTTCCATAAGAAATTTTACATGGGATAATCGAAGATCCTCAAAGAACTAGCTAGCGTTAAGCGAAAGGTTGTTGAGTCAGTTAATCAGTACCTAAACAAGTTTAGACTGTTGAAGGCATGATGCTTACTCAAGCCCTTGAACACGAATTAGTCGAGATGACGGTTGTGGGTCTAGATTATTCTATAAGGAAAAAGTTGCATACTCAATATCTTAGAGATATGGCCCAATTGGCCGATAGGCTTCAACATATCGAATGCTTGAAAGCTGAGAAGTCCAAGGCGGCTCGATATCATAAGAAAGAAAAAGTGTCCTACATTGCAGTCGAAGGAGTTTCTTCCGACGACGAAGATATAGTCGACAGGAGTGAGGTTAACGTGGTAGAACTTAATCCCAGACCTCCATATGCATATAAGGTGTTGAAGCCCTCGAATGGGAAAAACCCCGTCGAACTAGAAAAAACAAACAAATACGTAGCTAAGACTTATACTTTCGATGTGTCTAAGTGTGACGAAATCTTTGATCTGTTAGTAAAAGATGGTCAGATTATCGTCCCTCGGGGTTTAAAAGACCATCCCCTAGAACAAAAGAAAAAAAGGGGATTCTGTAAATTTCATAATTTCCTTGGTCACAAAACTCACCAATGTTTTCTTTTCAGGGGTTTGGTGCAAAAAGCTCTGAAAGAAGGAAGGCTCCAGTTTGGCAAAAGGCCAAAAATGCAGGTGGATTCTGACCCTCTAAAGGTGGAGGAAACTTTGTATGTAGAGCCTCTCGAATGCATGATGGTAGAGACTATTGATGGTCTCATTGAGGTTTCCAAAGCAACCTCGTTAGCTGAATCGTTTGAAGTGATGATGGTCGAGACTACTAAAGGTTTCGGAAACAAGGCCGAAAGGAGGTTCGAGTCGGCCTATCCCCAGCCAGACGAAAGCTTATCAGACTTCCAAGAGAAGTGTAAGGAAAATGGGTCAAAAGCTCTGCTAGGCCCAAAGTGCAGTGCAGTGTTCGACGAGAAAACCTCTGAAAAACTAGAGGGCAACAACAAGGTTGTGAAAGAGGAGAAACCTGTTGTCCCACGATTCATGTTCGACAAGAATGTAGCACCTGGACAGAACTAAGATTATAGAAGATAATTACAACATTCCTGACCAAAGACCTTCATTCCTCCAACTGATGTTCCACATGAAAGTGGATAGAGTCCGTCAATCAGAAATGGGGCAAAAAGCCAAAATGGAGGGTGTTGGAGAAAGAAACAATATCTTCAGAGAAGAAAAGGGGCTACACAATATCTCATAACTACAAAGGAAAGAATCCAATGACTAGGACACAGTGGAGACGCTACTAGCGAAACAAAAAAGTTGGGAAAGTCGTTACCACTCCACAGGTGAAACCTTCGGAAACCGCTGGACATAAGGAACAAATGCCAAAGGTCATAGGACTAGGAAAAATGGTAGCCAATCAGAGAGTGGCTATGACTGTCGAATCGACGAGAAAGAAGGCAGTAATAACCACTCAGAATGTGGAATGTTCGTCAGAGATCGAGAGGAATCCACGAAGCGATGGCCAATCGAAGGAGAAAGAGCACGAGTATTCTCCCCAACTAGAGGAATGAGAGCCTGAATACTCCCCTCAATCTGATGAGGAGTTTGACAAAGACATGTACGACGAAAACAACGATGAAATTTATGGTGACGATTTCGTCGTAAATTATGGCATTGCATCGGTGTTACCAGCTGAATACAACATGGTATCCGAAGTCTCTGAAACAGAGGGAGATTTTGTGCCAGACGAGACAGACGGAGGAAAACCTTTGTGCTACTATGTCATGAATCGCGGCATGGTGGAAGAACAGAAAGTTATGTTTGAAAGGCCCAACCCAAGGATGATGTACCATCTGAAGCCATTGTTCATTAGAGAAAAGGTCGATGGAATGGCCGTGAGTAAGGTCTTTCTCGATGGAGATGTTGCATTCAATCTGATGCCCTATACTCTATTTAAGAAAATGGGAAAGGGCGACAAAGACCTTCGACAACACAACATGGTCCTGTCAAACTATGAGGGGGAAAACCAATAATATAATGGGGGTTGTTCAGGTCGACCTCGTTGTGGGCACGACAACACGGTCAACATTATTCATGGTGATAGACTCAAAAGCCAATTTTAATTTACTCTTGGGTCGAGAATGGATCCATGGGATATGGGTTGTACCATCGACGATCCACTAGCGACTTATAATCTGGCGAAAGGATGCCATCATAGGAAATATTGAGGCCGACCAAAGTTATTACCGGGTTGGCGATAGGGGTTCCAACAGGTCTTTCGACCAACACTTGGCGAATATAGCGCCATGGGATGAAGAATCAGGCTCCTATACTTCCGCCAAAATTGGTCAAGTTCTGAACTTAGACCCTGATCATGGTTTCATATGGGATAACGAGGAATACATAGGATCAGAGACGGGAATTCCACCTACGGGGTGGCCTGCAGTCGATGAGGATGACTGTTGAGTCAGAAAGCCTGGCTCGAATTTTGGCATATTTGGCTGAAAATAAGAGGAAGTCAATTCTGGAAAAGGAGAGACTTCGGGATATGGCCTGTGAGGTCGAAGGTTTAGAAAATGGTCGACAAGACCAGACAACGGCTTCAGAAAGCATGAGGCTTGATTGTATTTATGATAATGAGCCTTTGGAGTTTGAAAAGAACCCATTAAACGAGTCCCAGAAAATGCAAGCACAATATCCCCTTGAAGAGATCGATTTGGGAGATGGAATCACAAAAAGACCAACTTTCATAAGTACTAAGGTGGGGTCATAAATAAGGGAGAAACTAGTTGAGGTAATGACCGAATACAGGGACTATTTTTCCTGGGATTATGAGGAAATGTCGGGTTTAAACCAAAGTGCAGTGGAGCATCGACTACCTATCCAACCTGGGAAAAATCCAGTGAAGCAACACCCTCGATGATTTTCTTCAGACGTCACCTTGAAGATCAAGCAAGAGATCGAAAGACTCCTCAAAAGTCGTTTCATAAGAACGACAAGGTACGTCGAATGGTTGGCCAACATAGTTCCCGTCATCAAGAAGAGCAGAACGCTTAGGATTTGTATAGATTTCAGAGATCTAAATAACGCCACGCTGAAGGATGAGTACTCGATGCTCGTGGAGGAAATGTTGGTCGATCCAGCCGCGGGTTTTCAATACCTGAGCTTGCTCGATGGATACTCTGGCTACCATCAAATTCTTATTACCGAAGAAGATGTCCCCAAGACAGCATTTCGATGCCTTGGAACTTTGGGGATATATGAGTGGGTCGTCATTCCGCTTGGTTTAAAAAAAATGCAGGAGCAACCTACCAAAGGGCTGTGAATGCCATATTTCAGGACTTCATTGAAAAGTTCATATAGGTGTATATTAACGACATTATGATAAAATCTTCATCTCAGGGAGGACACCTGGATCACCTTCGACGCTCGCAGGCAACTTCTTGGGATTTGTGGTACACAAACGAGGTATTGATATCAATCAGAACAAGACAATGACAATCTTAGACCTCAAAAGCTCATCGACAAAGAAGCAACTCAAATCCTTGTTGGGGAAGATAAACTTCTTAAGAAGATTCATATCGAATATAAGTGGTAAAACGAAGGTATTTTCGCCACTACTATAATTAAGAAGGAAAGTGGTTTTTACTAGGGGTCCGAGCAACAAGAGGCTTTCGACACAATCAAGGGGTACCTTACCAAGCCTCTTATTTTGTTACCTCCCAGTAGGAAGAAAAATATGAGTTTATATATTGCTGCATCAGATACGACTATAGGGAGCATGTTGTCCCAAGAGGATAGTAATGGTGTCGAAAGACCTATATATTACCTCAGTAGAGTGTTGGTAGATGCTGAAACTAGGTACAGTCTCATAGAAAAACTATGTCTATGCTTGTACTTTGCTTGTATGAAATTAAAGCAATATATAAAACCAGTTGATGTTTATGTTTTGTCTCATTATGATATTATTAAACATATGTTGTCTAAACCTGTTCTGCATAGTAGAATTGGAAAATGGGCACTGGCGTTAACGGAGTTCTCTCTAACATTCTAACCTTTAAAGGCCATGAAAGACCAGATCGTGGCAAATTTTATAGTAGATCATGCCATGGGAGAATCATCTCTAAACGTGGTCGACACCAAAACCTGGCATTTGTATTTCGACGGGTCGAGTCACAAAGACGGAACGTGAGTCAGAGTATTGATATTATCCCCACAGATGGTCCGACGAAGTTTAAGTACAAGATCAGTGAAAATTGTTCCTACAATGAAGCCGAGTATGAGGCTTTAATAATTGGTCTTCGACTCTTGAAAGGGATGGGAGCCGGTCGAATTGAAGTAAAAGGAGACTCGAAGTCTGTAGTCAAGAAAGTTACACGCGAATACAAGTGCATCAAGGGAAGTTTGCTGAAGTATTGTGTGACTGCGACGCAACTACTAGAACACTTTGAAGTTACGGACATAAGACATATACCGAGAAACGAAAACCAAGAAGCCAACGAGTTGACCCAAATTACTTCAGGATATAAGATGTCTAAGTAGAAATTCCAAGATATGATTGAAGTTCGAGAGAAGATGGTGTCGAACACACCACCAACAAAAGATATCCTCGACATGAATGACAGTCGTAATGAAGGCCTCGACAAAGAATATCAGGATGCCTATGGAGTCGAAAACTCCTGGGAAGATGGAGTTTTCACTGTCAATAGTTCATCGCTAACAGACTGGAGGAAATAGATTGTAGAATATTTGGAGGATCCAGTCGAGGGTACTGACAGGAAAACCAAATACAGAGTCTTGAGCTATTTTGTTGTCAGGAAACGAATTGTTGAAGAAGACACCAGAAGGGGTACTACTTAAATGCCTGGGAGATAGTGAAACATATATGGCCATATATGAGATACACAATGGAGCTTGTGGCGCCCACCAGGCAGGCCATAAGATGAAGTGGTTGTTGTTTCGACAAGGGGTTTATTGGCCCAGTATGTTGAAAGATTGCATCGAGTTTGCCAAGGGATGCCAAGAATGCCAAAGACACACAAATATTCAACATATGCCGGCAAGTGAGTTGCATGCGATCATCAAACCATGATCCTTTAAGGGGTGGGCATTAGACTTCATTGGAGAAATTCGACCAACCTCGTCGAAACGATAGAAGTTTATCCTAGTAGGGATAGACTACTTCACCAAGTGGATCGAAGTCGTCCCTCTGGTGAAGGTGGATCAAGAGGCTCTGATTGAATTCATCCAAAAACATATTGTATATAGATTTGGCATCCCAGAGACCATTACCATGGATCAAGGGTCAGTGTTTGTGGGATAAAAGATGCAAGAGTTTGCTGGCGAGACAGGCTTCAGGTTAGTTACCTCTACACCTTACTATGCACAAGAAAATGGCCAAGTAGAAGCGACCAACAAAGTGATAGTAAGTTTGATTAGGAAACGTGTTACCAAAAAACCAAAGAACTGGCACAAAACTTTGGACCAAATCCTATGGGCTTGTCGAACGTCCCCAAAAGTGGCAACAAATTCGACGCCTTTTCGACTAACGTTTGGTCACGATGTCGTATTTCCAGTAGAGATTTGCTTAAAATCCATCAGGGTGCAACCCCAGAACGGCCTCCAGTCGGAACAGTATTGGGACATGATGTTTGACGAATTGGTTGATTTGGATGAAGAAAGATTGGCTGCAGCAGAAATGCTGATACGACAAAAGGAACGCGTAGCCAAGGTATACAATAGAAAGGTAAAGAAAAAAACCTTTACTGATAACGATTATGTTTGGAGGGTAATCTTGTTTATGGATCTTCGAGATTGAACTCTAGGTAAATGGTCTCCGAAGTGGGAAGGACCATTTCAAGTAACCCGAACATTCGCTAACAATGCATATGAGATCAAAGAACTTAGTGGGGGATCAAAGGGTCTTGAGAGTGAATGAGAAATATTTGACGAAATATAAACCTATGCTACAAGAGATCCAGATCCGAACATAACAAGATTCATTGATTCTTTAAAAGTGGCCCAAAAGGGCATTATAAAACATGGTCAACAGACCTTAAAAGATAAATAAAAAACAAAGGAAAAATCTAATGGGGAATCTAGACTTAAAGTCCTCAAACGAGGTTATCTCGTGACTGATCCTATTGTCTAGAGTGACCTTCTTTCCACGCAAGTATTTTATGTCAGCCTCGATCTTGAGGGCTCTTACCCCATGGGATATCCCCTTCAGAACCTCATTATCGACTGCTTCTTGCGCAGGAATTCCCTCAACCGTCTCCAAAGAAGCTTTATGTACTTCTACCTCAACAATCCTTTTATTAAGTTCAATGATCTGGGCTTGGTAGTCAGAGATCTACTGATCAAAGGCTTCTCGCTGACGAAGATGCTCCTCCTTCTTGTGTTCAAGTTCGTCGAGTTTCCGCTCACAAGCCTCACCGGAGTCCCATTCGATCATTGCCTCATTAAGCTTCGTTTTGATCTGAAGGTCAGGATTTTGTCGAAGGATAAAGTCTTTGACGAATTGAGTAAAGAAGGCCTCAAACTTGACGAATTACTTGACCATTGAGGCAGGAAGATCATGAAGGGCAAGGGAGTCAAGGAATTTAAAAATATCACGAGCAAGCTCCCCTTCTCTTTCAAGTGCGCCTAGAAATTTGTCATCAAAGAGTGACGCCTTCAGTTGCTGAAGAATGAAAACAACCTCCGCATAAAGCTCTGAGGAAGCAACGACGGTCGAAGATGGGAGCGACATGTCAGTCGACAAATGGTGAATTTGTTGTAAATTTCTTAGGGCCTCAACGGGGTTCCTTTGCTTGATAATCCTGATTTCTTTCGAGGTTAAAATGTTGGTCGATGCATTTTCATTAACGACGTTCGGCGGATTGAGAGTTGGTGGAGATGCGTGACTTTGAGGAGCTGCTAGGGAGCCACTTTGAAACTCAGCTTGCCGCCGAGGACTTAAGACAACGTCAGTTGGAGGATGTTCGGTTGTATCTTTGACCATAGTTTTGACCTCAATCAGAGAGCTAACCAGTCTAGAAAAGATAGAAGTGTTAGATCACATGACGAAGAAAAGAGTCTTCGAGTGTGGACAAATACCCATAGATAATAGGGAGGAGTATGGACAAATACCTAGAGATCCATAAGAGGTGGGGAAGTAGTGGGAGTCCTCTCTGAATCACGAGGAGTGAGAACTTCTCTGTATCTTCCTGGACTGTCGGGGAAACCCTTGGAGCCACCTTTGTTGGAGTTTTTTTGGCTTGAGCCTTCTTCCGTTGCATGGGGGTATGAGGAGTTTTAGGTGGTGCTTTTGATGTAGAGAAAATGTGCGGGTGCACACTCCCGTCAGAATCCTCATCGTCTACCACAAGCACTTCTTCAAGTACCTGAATATTAAAATGTGTGAAAAGGTGATAAAAGTCCTAAGGTGAAAACTTGTTCATGAAGTGAATAGGTAATACCTGCGAATGGGGGGGAGGGGTCGAAGGCGATCGTTGTTTCTTCGAGGGCTTCGTCAGAGTCGGCTCAGTAGGGGGGCTACCCTTTTTCGACCCTGATATCAAAAATTGTTAGCATTGTACAACGCCAAGAAAAGAGGAAACTAAATCAGTAACATGTACCTTTTGGGGGGCTTCGTCGACTTGAGGATTTTGGATTTTTGAGTTGGGAGCGTTAACAGAGGGAGGCAGAGGCAGTATATCGCTGGCAAGAGTGGAACGTGCATCGACCATGTTTTGAAGAAACTGGTCACTTGGGAAACCATGAGTTTGGTAGGAATTCCACCATTCGTCAAAATCAATTGTTGTTAGGAAAGATTGTTGAAACCTGAAGACTGGAAGTTCGTAACGGTTAGTAGATTTACAAAAACAGAGGCAAGCTTTGTGATCATCAGCTGTCAACGATCGACCGAACCATACAATATCGGTGTCATGAGATACCAGAGGTTTTGGAACCATCTGGATTAGGCCAAATTGACGAGCTACCAGATTCGTTTGATAGCTCATGAAACCGAACCCCTTTGACCCTGGTTCAATCTTGTAGGACAGCAAGGTAGGAGTCAGGAAAGCTCTCCATATCGCGTTTGATTGGGTTGCAGTCTGTGGAGAGCCACCTGGAAAGGGATCTTTGAACCATTTAGCGTTGAAGGTTCGATCAACAAATGGCGCCATACCAAGAGAAAATTTTTCTGCTTCGATGAACATATTTAAGTATTTCATGAAGATATGGGTGTTAGGAGTCTTCTGGAAGGTCGTCAAAGCCAACCGGGATCCTTCGATCGGTCGGTCTTCATTCATTCGCATAATACGCTCCGACATTGTGTATCATAATTGATACTCAAAGGTAGCATTTAACCAATGTTGCAAGAGCCACAAAGGACCCGACAGGTTCAGAGCTTTAGGAGTGTTGGAAAGAAACTTCAGTTTCAAGGTTGCCATCCCAAAGCCTGATATAAGGAGGCCAATAGCAATTTGCCTAAAGACACCTGTTGACCCTCATGAATCTGGATCGCCAGGGAAATATAGCTCTTCGCTATCTGCAAAGAACCAAGACATAACACGTAGTATGAGAGCCACAAAGTGAGGAAGGCTATATGCTCCTCGTCGAACACTTCGACAGAATCCTTGTCGTGATGGTCTTCGATGTAGTTCAGAAGGTTGGCCCGATCAAACGAGAAGGTGTTCTCCGTCGAAAGGGTGGGATCGAAGGTTTCCCCCAGGGGAGAAAGGTCGGTGATCTCCTCCACGTTGAAAGGGTGGGTGTCAACATCCCACAAGGAAACTGGAACATGTTGGTCGAGCCTTCCCAGAAGTACAGGGATGTCAGCAACATGCAGGGATTGACACGATGAGCGTACCTTAATATTTGAATAAGGCCATAGATCCCTGCACTCCTCCATTGGTCTTGACGCTTTTTCGTTGGACTTTGTTAAGCCATACCAGGTATTCCTTATTGCCAAGAGTAGGCATGAACCTAAAAACCCTGGCTTTCACCTCTATGAATCTGACGTCGAGTATGGCAGATTTGTCGAAAGCAGAAGGAGCAGCAGGTTTGTACCCATGAAAAAAGGGTGCAACGGTATTTGGGGAAGATTTCTGGTCAGCAAGAGGTCCGTGGAACGCTAGCAATTTCTTATCAACCATGAAAGGTATCAATATCCGGCGTTGCCAGTTCTTCATAACGGCTTCATCAGAGGATATGGGTTAAGGAATGCGATTCATACCCTCTTTAGCAGTGAGTTTGAAAGCAATAAGATTGTTTCTAGTAGCATATGTAATGATGTCTTTGACATGAGAAAAGGAAGCCATGGTGATATGAAACAAATGGTTGGAGTTTTGAGACTCTGGGTAATGAGTTACAACGCAGAAGTTGTTTGAAGGCATGAGCAAGGAAAATACGTGAGTAGAAGAGTGTTTGAGGAATAAAAAGAAGCTATTTATAGGCTAGTAAGGTGAACAGTCGAGCACTAAGTGATTGACAAGTGGCTGGCTAGGAAATAGTAAGAGTTAGTGAGTTTCGGTTGGGATCCCACGACCCAGGGATAGCTGCTAATGATGGTGCAGTCTCTTGGAAATTACGCAGCCGAAAAATGTCATCATCATATACTAGGTCATGAGTAATGATAAGACGGCTAACCGAAATTTGGGACATCAAAAGGCCAGTCCCTCGATCGACGTGCTCATGTCGAAACCAGCCTTTTCAGGGGGAAATTTGTTAGCTGGCCAATTTCGGCCAGAGAAGAAATCCAGTTCGACTATAGAACTTGTCGGAGCATCCTCGACAGGATGGTGGACGCGTCCATAGGTCGACATTTGCAAGCTTCAGTTAAAGTCGAAGTGCTTGAATGGTGAAGGCAACTGTGGGCAATCAAAGAACATAGGGAGTTATTTACCAACATGGGGGAAGTGGACTGACATGTGGCATCACGAGATGGTTTTGTAACCTCCAGACGGTTACTTTCAATTAGTATTTAAGCTAGTGTCATAGGAGATTCTAGAGGTGGCATTTTGAACATTTGCAGTAGGAGTAAAACTTGAAGTATCAAAGCGTGTACGAGAAAATAGTCAATCTCCTCACAAAAATGTACTTTGCCTCCATTTTACATTCATAAGTCATTTAATCTTACCAAATTTACCTTTGTTCCTTGCTTTACCATTTATACGTTTCCTTTTCGTCTTACTTTTATCATGCTCCTAACTCATCAAGAGTTACATTTACGCTATTTAAACATTTCAAAGACATTGTTTACCAAAACACCATACGCTCAAACACTAAGTCCAGAACTTTGTAGCCGGTCCTGCAAATAACCCTCTTATAGGAAGGCTAGAGATTGTTGACGAAACAACACAGGTGGACTGGATTAGCTTTGAGTTTCAAGCAAACCAGAATAAAAATATTTGTGTTTTTATCTTTTTGTTATTAACTTGTTATTGGTGTTCTTATTTTGGAAAAAGTTTTTATTTGTAAAATCCAATCTATTTTTTTTTGTTGTGTTTTTTCACACCTTCATTTTCCATATGATGAAAAAATAAAATTTATAAGTAAATTATAATCCTAATTAATGTAATACAAATAAAATATGCTCTTTATGCTAGTATAATTTTTAAAAAAGAAAATGATATATTAGAAAATTTGATGGTAATTTATTTTAATGGGTAGATAGTTGAATTAAATTAATTTTATAGTATAAAGTTTATTATGTATTTTACTATTTATGAAGTTTCCATATGATAAAAAATAATATTTATAAGTAAATTATAATCCTAATTAATGTAATTCAATTGAAATATTTTTTCTATTCTATTTTTAGATTTTATTATCCTACTTTCTTTTTTTAATCTATATTTTTATATTAATAATAAAATAAATTGTTGAAAATATTTTATTTTTCATTTTTATATAAATTAATTATAGTTTTTAATATTTGTGAAGAGATCGAATCAATATAAAAAGTAGAGGAAGCAATTTAATATTGAAATAAAGTTTGGTCCACCGATTGGTGCATGCTATCTACTCGTATTATCTCTTATGGTCCACGATTGGTGCATGCTATCTACTTGTCTTATCTCTTATGGTCCAATTGGATTAAAACACAACATCGGCATGACAAAGAAAGACCAATACAAGGTGTCGGTACCAAAATATCCATTGAGTAGAAAGATCTTTTACGTTTTTAAATGTATTTGACTCGACTCTACTTACCCACACAAAAGTTTTAAATTGATATTCAAGAAATTTTAATTTGATGAAAGAAAAATTAAAACAAACCATAATCAAAATAACGATTCCACATATGGTCTATTTGCTTACTGTCATTTTTAGCAAACAAGGGATAGTTTCAAAAATTATTACATTGACCCTTGAATCCTAGGATATATCGTATGTAAATTCTACAAATAGTTTTTGAATATTCATAGGTTCGACAAATAAATTATAAATTCAGTAAAATTATCGATTGGGTTAGAGACAAAAACTTGAATAAAATAAATGTAAAGACAATGAAAACAAAGTAAATGTTCAAAAAATGATGCAAAAGGTTTCAATTAAATGAATAAAAGATGGTGTACAAAATCATACATTGTCTCACAAACTTGTTCCTCTATTTGACACATGTACTTTAAGTTTTACAGAGTTTTTTATATGATTTGTCACCATCAAGCCCTATGTAAAGACTAACTATAAATACTAGTTAAAATATAATTATTTTCTATAGTTATTGTAACACCATTGACATCGAAATAGTTAAATCATAGAACAATTCAAGTATTGATCATAATGCACACGTTTAGGATGTCACTCATCATAAAACAACACTTGTTCCACAACACTTGTAACAACCCGTATAATATATATCTAGAATAATATCATACAAATGTTAATAATTGGTACTGATCCAACATAAGTGCCTAATGGCATCAATATATACACATGTCCAAACTAAAAACATCAATGGAACATGTTATACAATAGTGCCTAAACAATAAAAATCTAAGAACTATGTGCAATATCTTCATTGCACACAACTCCACGACGGAAGATTCGAATGACTGCGTCCCTTGAAACATCCATAGACAGCTTCTTCTGAATTCAACCTACAAGGAATACCTGAAAAATAACAACAATAATGGGATGAGATAATAATCTTAGTGAGTTCTCCTATCCTATGGGTCCACTCGGCTCTACAGGGTTTTCTAATCAATATTCAACTCATATCCAACTCAAGTCAACAAGGCAACAAAGACTTAAATGATGGGGAAACTATCTCGCAATTGTTTGACAACAAGCATCTGAGTTCTCATAACTCAACCACGATCATTATTCAGATCAAGACACATCAATCCCCGAACGGACTTACGTCTAAGCCACACCCGGTTCATGCATGCTCGCATGATTCAACTTTCGCGGTGGATATTCGGTTCCCCTATGGGACACGAACCCACTTTTAAGAACCATCACTCGTATGGGACTCAAACCCACTTTGACTCTCTTTCACCGTATGGGGCCACGTCCCACTTAGGTGTCCACCTTTCCCCCATGTCCACCATGGTTGGGGCTCAAACCCAATTGAGGCTCGAATCATTGGTCCCACATCCCAATGCTTACTCATCTAAGCATACCAAATAGAGATGTGTACCATCACAGAAAAAACACATTCTGAATACATGATCGGTTCCACAATCATCGGTTCCACGAACCAAAACAAAATCCATCAATCACAGGTGACTTCATTCACCACAATACACAAATAATAACATGGCATGTTCCATACAATGCATCTCATTCTCAATCGTGGCAACAATTCGTCCACGACCTCAACATAAGCGTCGTAATAATGAATACGGTATTCTCATACATACATCACACATGTTCCGCACAAAGCATATTGATTCACTTATCAAGTGAATACTTGTCCATGATATACACCTAGGTACCGTTGCGTCCAAGCATCACCGTATACTCATTTCCATAACCTAGATTATCTTTCTAAGTTATTAATCAAGTTATTCTTCTAGGTTTCCTCACTCATATTTGTAAGGTTTTTAATCATGTTATTTCACAATCAAACATATCAATAATGTTTAACATTCATCATAATATAATTCATAGAATTTGTAAGTCACATAATATACTATAACATCGTATAATAATGATACCCTTTTTGGTTATCTTTCTAACGCATCCGTCCGCATCCAAAACGGAGTTTTAACATTCAATTAATTCATTAATCTATCTTAATCAAGATTTAGATTAACATTTATCCATTGCATAAGTATTTAACAACATAATCCTTGGCCTAGTGGTAAGCCTTGTACCATACCAAGGAGGTCTCGGGTTCAACCCTCATTGGTAAGCCTATGTTATTTTCCTTTCCATCTACCATTTTTACCTACCATTTTCTCCTAACAATATGGCTTCCACCTACCATTTTCACATAACATTATTCTTCAACAACAATCAACACTCAAGGATTTCTCAACCTCATAAACACATGTTCATAACAACAACAACAACCATGTTCAATCACAACAACACCATAATCATAGAAAGCATTGTTAACTCATGATTCATGGAATATTTCATGAATAACTTATAATGTTTCTCATGCTATCATGGATTCACTCACTATTTTATGATTCAAGACAACAACACCAAATCATAGTCTTCTATCTAAATGAGAAGCCTACTATATAGAAGAAACTAACTAGAACTCACCTCATGATTGATGAAGATGGTGAGAAGAAGATGATGAAGAAGATGACATGATGATGGTGGTTCAATGGCTTCCTTCCTCTTTCTCTTTTCTTCTTCCCTTCTTCTCTTTTCCTCTTTCTCTCTTCTTTCCCTGTTCTTTCTGATAACTCTCTACTTCCCTACCTACTCTTCTTATTCTCATCCTTTCTTTTCCTTTCTTCTTATCCACCACACATATACTATATAATATATATAAATAATATATAATATTAAGTAGTAATATAAAATATCTCAATTCATATTTCATCTTCCAGTACCAATTGACCAATTATTAATGTTACAAAAATGTCTTCTCTTGTACTTATTAATATTGGTCTGTCTCTTTTATTAATAATTAATCTCTTCAGAGTTCACTGGTTACTCTATTGGTCCCAATTGACAACATTTAGAGCACATATGAGCTCCAATTGTTACAACTGATAATAGATAGAGTACGTAGGAACTCAATTGGTTTTAACTGACAACTAATTGAGCATTTAAGGGAATATGGGATATTACATTCTCCCCCCCTTAAATTGAAATTCGCCCCCGAATATCCTTCACTCAACAAACAAACAATTCTTGTATCAACGTCTTAGACCAACACTTAACTTCTCTTCGATTCCAAACCTCTGGCATACTCATTCTTCTAACTTGTCCTTGCTGACAAATTTCTTTCTCTCACGAACTCTTGAAACTTCTTGATTTCCATCATAATCTTATCCTGATATTGGATTAACATTTAAACTTGCTCCCACTTAATTCATTGGATATACCACTCTACATCAGTTGGTCACTTTCCTCCCGGAAATCACGACTTCCTTTCCTTGCACTATGTTACACAAAACATAAATATGATATCTTATCTTGACTAGGTTAAACAATACTCATTAATTCTTCATAAGAAAACTTATTGATTCCTTCTCCACACACAATATTGACTACTCTTCTCTCATTATTCCTTCAACAAATGTGACAAACTTGTAATGCATCTATTGATAATCTCATCAACTTCACTTGATCGGATAATGTATGCTGCAAGCCCCTGCTCCTACTGTTTCACTTCTCTCGTACTACTCTAGTAAAATAACACACTTGGTGTGATATTCTCTTACTTCCATTCCTACGAGTAGTTACCTCTAGGGTCCTCCACAAGACTTCACAATTCTTTCCTATCTGAAACTCTTTACTATGCAATTCCAATTGAACATCAAGAAACAACCGAATCTCAGAGGTATCCCTGACTAGCTTATAGGACTTCATAGAAAATCCATACTTCACTCTGAGCACCTGCTCCTAAAACCTTACCATAACCTTACCAATCATTCATAGGAAGAATGGCCTTCTTACCGACACATAGAAGGAGAAATGCAATAACCAACTAGAGAAATAATACCAACGAGAAATTCCAAGTCATTGAAACTACCACACTTCTAAGGAATCCCAATCAAACCAGGATATAATTGTGAGCTTCCTTAATACTCACAGAGTCACACAACTCATTCACACAACTTGGGATGACATCACACTACCTGACAACAATTATTCCTTCCTATCGTCTTGCTTTATCTCATGGGAACCTTAGCTCGTGTTCTTACGAATATACAACTTGAGTTACATGATTAACTTCAGGAATATCCTATCCTCGTTCTTCGTTGGAAGTATAACTCATGAATCCTTCCAATAGGGTAGAGTATCATTGTATACAAAAATACTACTCACCCGGGGGTCCTCATCCGAAGCCATGAATCCAAGAAGTTATTGGATGCCTTATTCTGATTAACCAATTTACACCTTACTAACCAATACAATATACTAAACTAATCTCTTCCAGATTATCACTTAGTAAGTCTCTTCCAACGTCACTCCTTATGGTTCTCATTCTCCATAGTAGTGATACACCCAAGAGTTACTCACACCAAATATGGTTCACTAGGTTGGTTCCCCAAACATATGACTTCTATGACATCTCTACAGATGACCAACTACGCACTACACCCTAAGAAATCCCAATTTTAAAACTACCAATCTGACTTGTGGTGACTTGTAACTCCATCCTCAATTTGCACATCCACAACGGTACACTTATGACATTTAAGACACCCTTAGCTCAAACACGGTGTGCATGTTTATACTCTGTTACCAACCAACCAAACACTCCTCAAGAAGATAAATAACAACCAGACTTCCAATAAGCCACTATTACTCTTGCAATTCAAATAAAATACACTTAAGTTGAACCTTATCATTGCCACACGCTTATGACTGGAATTTTTCTTCTAACCCAATACCTACTACACACTTCATCATACTGGGGTTACTTGTCTAGATGACTTGCCACGGACAATCCTCATTGTCTCCCCATAAGCTCTTACAACATAACATATTTCACATCCTACACTTAGTCCCCATGCTCCAGCTTGACTTGTCTTTCATTGTTTATCATCAACTCAACTTCTTAGAATACAAGACTCACTACTCAACAAAATATGTGTTACTTTGCATCCATCTCAAGACAAGGAATCCATTACACATACTTGTGACCATAATGCTGCTATCACATACTTCTCTTAATACCAAGGTTTAACTTCCTCCACTCCATTACATACTCTAGAAATCCTCGATGCGAACAATCATCAACCACACGCCCATAACTTCGTCTTAATGAATCTAAATGGTCCCATTGCGCCTTTATCTAAAATGTACCCCATTACAACAATTGTATTGCAACATCCGCACTACTTCCACACTCGGTATTCACTTGTCTTCCTATGGTAATTCTCTCAGCTCCAATTACAGAACCAGTCTACTAGAATTCCTTAAATCCAACTTACTTTATCTTCTCCTCAACCAGATCTCCTATAACCAAAACTCGCTGGAGCTTCCATTACTATATAATGTGTGTTCTCTCTCTCCAACACAAACTATTATAATTGAATCCGATCTCCCTTCTAAGAATGAATATACTTGATTTATCTTCTAGCCTCCATTTGGTCCATATATGTTTCACTTGGAATAGACAACTATGTCCTCGAGTCTCTCCTTAGACTTCACCACTACTTTAGGCTCCCAACAAAGCTGAACGTCCTTATCCCTCAAGTTCTCAACCACTTGCAAGGTACCATTCCAAATATATACTCCATGAAGTACTCTCGTCCTTCCAAAAATATTTTAGTGTCCTTAGAAACTGAAACACCGATACACTACCTCACTTCCAGACCTTATGACATATGTGCAACATAACCATCCTTTATCCTTCACCATACTGAATTACTCACAATACTTATTCCATATCAGTGGGTGTATCTTATTCCACTAGAAAATTCACTTATTCCTCAAAATTCTGACAAACCAATCCGGTAGAATTCCTCAACTTCTTAACTCCGTTAACACTGCAGAATCGCTTGAACGATACACTACTCTTCAATTCCATAATACCCAAATCACAACTCCTCTGAAACTTCAACTGGGATATCCAATTTTCCTTACTTTCTAACTCTTGGCTTGAGCCTACTCTCAAAGCACAAGTTCCACCCACACTTTGGAGTCCTCGTGGTCGCTCAACCATGATCCTATCTACCATGCACATAGCATTAGGTTGATCAGGCCCAATACTACATACAGTGATATTAAGAATCATGTTGGCTAAACACACATATGAGGCAGGAATAGATTTACTTATGATGTTTCAAGGCTAGGTCGAGAATCGACCTGCTTTGATACCAATTGTAACAACCCGTATAATATATATCTAGAATAATATCATACATGTGTTAATAATTGGTACTGATCCAACATAAGTGCCTAATGGAATCAATATATACACATGTCGAAACTAAAAACATCAATAGAACATGTTATACAATAGTGCCTAAACAATAAAAATCTAAGAACTATGTGCAATATCTTCATTGCACACAACTCCACAGTAGAAGATTCGAATAACTGCGTCCCTTGAAACATCCATAGACAGCTTCTCCTGAATTCAACCTACAAGGAATACCTGAAAAATAATAACAATAATGGGATGAGATAATAATCTCAGTGAGTTCTCCTATCCTATGGGTCCATTCAGCTCTATAGGATTTTCTAATTAATATTCAACTCATATCCAACTCAAGTCAACAAGGGAACAAAGACTTAAATGATGGGGAAACTATCTCGTAATTGTATGACAACAAGCATCTGAGTTCTCATAACTCAACCACGATCATTATTCAGATCAAGACACATCAATCCCCGAACGGACTTACGTCTAAGCCACACCCGGTTCATGCATGCTCGTATGATTCAACTTTCGCGGTGGATATTCGGTTCCCCTATGGGACACGAACCCACTTTTAAGAACCATCACTCGTATGGGACTCAAACCCACTTTGACTCTCTTTCACCGTATGGGGCCACGTCCCACTTAGGTGTCCACCTTTCCCACATGTCCACCATGGTTGGGGCTCAAACCTAATTGAGACTCAAATCATTGGTCCCGTATCCCAATGCTTACTCATCTAAGCATACCAAATAGAGATGTGTACCATCACAGAAAACACACATTCTGAATACATGATCGGTTCCACAACCATCGGTTCCACGAACCATAACAAAATCCATCAATCACAGGTGACTTCATTCACCATAATACACAAATAATAACATGGCATGTTCCATACAATGCGTCTCATTCTCAATCATGGCAACAATTTGTCCATGACCTCCACATAAGCGTCATACTAATGAATACCGTATTCTCATACATATATCACACATGTTCCATACAAAGCATATTGATTCACTTACCAAGTGAATACTTGTCCACGATACACACCTAGGTACCGTTGCGTCCAAGCATCAATGTATACTCATTTCCATAACCTAGATTATCTTTCTAAGTTATTAATCAATTTATTCTCCTAGGTTTCCTCACTAATCTTTGTAAGGTTTTTTAATTATGTTATTTCACAATCAAACATATCAACAATGTTTAACATTCATCATAATATAATTCATAGAATTTGTAAGTCACATAATATACTATAACATGGTATAATAGTGATACCTATTCTCGTTATCTTTCTAACACATCTGTCCGCGTCCAAAACGGAGTTATAACATTCAATTAATTCATTAATCTATTTTAATCAAGATTCAGATTAACATTTATCCATTGCATAAGTATTCAACAACATAATCCTTGGCCTAGTGGTAAGCCTTGTACCATACCAAGGAGGTCTAGGGTTCAACCCCCATTGGTAGCTAATTTTAATTTACCAAATAATTAATTCATGTCAATAGATTGATCAAATGAATCAATCGATTGAATAGAAATTTCTCACAAAAGTTTCTTCAAAAACATAAAGTTTAAACAATCGATCCTTGTCAAGGATCTATTTTCCTTTCCATCTACCATTTTTACCTACCATTTTCTCCTAGCAATATGGCTTCCACCTACCATTTTCCCATAACATGATTCTTCAATAACAATCAACACTCAAGGATTTCTCAACCTCATAAACACATGTTCATAACAACAACAACCATGTTCAATCACAACAACACCATAATCATAGAAAACATGGTTAACTCATGATTCATGGAATATTTCATGAATAACTTATAATGTTTATCATGCTATCATGGATTCACTCACTATTTTATGATTCAAGACAACAACACCAAACCATAGACTTCTATCTAAATGAGAAGCCTACTCTATAGAAGAAACCAACTAGAACTCACCTCAAGATTGATGAAGATGGTGAGAAGAAGATGATGAAGAAGATGACATGATGATGGTGGTTCCATGGCTTCCTTCCTCTTTCTCTTATCTTCTTCCTTTCTTTCTTTTTCTCTTTTCCTCTTTCTCTCTTCTTTCCTTGTTCTTTCTGATAACTCTCTACTTCCCTACCTACTCTTCTTATTCTCATCCTTTCTTTTCCTTTCTTCTTATCCACCACACATATACTATATAATACATATAAATAATATATAATATTAAGTAGTAATATAAAATATCTCAATTCATATTTCATCTTCCAGTACCAATTGATCAATTATTAATGTTACCAAAAATATCCTTTCTTGTACTTATTAATATTGGTTTGTCTCTTTTATTTATAATTAATCTCTTCAGAGTTGACTGGTTACTCTATTGGTCCCAATTGACAACATTTAAAGCACATAGAAGCTCCAATTGTTACAACGTATAATAGATAGAGTACATAGGAACTCAATTTGTCTTAACTGACAACTAATTGAGCATTTAAGAGAATATGGGATATTACAACACTTATCAATTAAGGTAAAATATTATAATACATCTGTCAACGCATGATCACCTTCACTTAGGGTTTCACGAAGTGTATTAAGTTTAAAAATATACTACGATTGGAGATTAAACAATGTATCAGTTATGAGGAGATTCACATGTTCCCTACGTTGGTGAATAAGTCTATGATTTATGACAAGGACATCATGGCTTGTTCCGCTCACTACAAGAGTGTTAGTGATAGGATGAGGGAAGAACTAGTACCATTGAAAGCCGTATAGTGCTCCAGTTGAAAAAAGGAAACATATATCTTCTGATTAGAAAAAGTCAAATGGGAAAGAGACTCCCGCTTATGTCAAGTGCTTCAAGTGTGGAGAGTTTGACCACCATGCTAATGAATGCAAGAATAATGTGTTGAGGGATTAAAATATGGAAAGACAAATCACTGTATTCAAGATTACAAGAGTGTTTGTTTGAATTGCCCACTTACTATTTATGGTAACAATTTTTGGACGAATTTAGTATGTATACCTTTATGAAATCTAGATGTTATACTTGGAATGAACTGGTTAATGTTCAACTATGTTCATATCAACTGTTTCGACAAGACGATGTCATTTCTAGAGTTTGATGCAAGTGATAAGTTGTCTGTATATGCTAAGCAAGTGGATGAGTTCGTGAAGGACGACGTTACAATGTTTATGATATTATCTTCTATGAAGGCTGAATGCAAAGTTGTGATTGGTGAGTTGGCAGTGGTGTGTGATTTTCTAGAATTATTTCCCGACGATATTAGTGATTTTCCACTAGAGCGTAAGGTAGAGTTTGCTATAGACTTAGTACCTAGCACGAGTACAATGTTGATGGCTCCTTATAGGTTATCTTCTTTAGAGTTGAGTGAGCTGAAGAAGCAATTAGAAGATCTACTTGAGAAGAAGTTTGTTTGGTCGAGTGTTTTATCGTGGGGTGCACCGGTGTTGCTGGTCAAGAAGAAAGATGGTAGCATGAGGTTGCGCATTGAATATCGGCAGCTAATAAAGTGACTATCAAGAAGAAATATCCACTTCCTAGGATTGATGTTTTGATGTGTCAGGTTGTAGGTGTCTTTGTGTTTAGCAAGATTGATTTGCGGTCGTGTTATCATCAGATTCGTGAGAAACCTGAAGATATTCCGAAAATTGCTTTTTGGAATGAGGTATGGTCATTACAAATATTTAGTGATGGCATTTGGAGTGTCTAATGCACTTGGAGTATTCATGGAGTACATAAATAGAATATTCCATCCGCACTTAGATAAGTTTGTGGTTGTGTTCATCGATGATATCTTGATATCTTGGAAGTCTGATGAAGAGCATGTGGAGCATCTGCGAATTATGCTGTAGACTTTAAAAGATAAGAAATTGTATGTTAAGTTGTCCAAGTGCGAGTTCTGGTTGCGAGAAGTGAGTTTGGTCACATGATTTTGAGTGGTGGTATTGATCCATCGAAGATAGATATGGTGTTGCAATGGAAGACTCTGAAGTATGTTATTAAAATTAGAAGTTTTCTTGGTTTGGCTGGTGACTACAGGAAGTTTATCGAAGGTTTTTCGAAGTTAGCATTTTCGTTGACTCAGTTGACTCGAAAGGGTCAATCTTTTGTTTGGGATGTGCATTGCAAAGAGAGTTTTTAAGAACTCAAGAGGAAGATGACGTCTGCCCTGGTGTTGATTTTTCCGAATCATATTGAGTCATTTGTTATGTATTATGATGCTTCAAAGATCGTTCTATATGGCGTGTTGATGCAAAATGATCATGTTATGGGTTATACTTCTAGAGAGTTGAGAGTTCGTGAAAGGAATTATCCTACACACGATCTAGAGTTGGCATCTATGATATTTGTGTGGAAGATTTTGAGGAATTATTTGTTTGGCTCCAGATTTGAGGTGTTCAGTGTTCACAAGAGTTTGAAGTATTTATTTGATTATAAGGTGTTGAATATGAGGCATAGGAGATGTCGCGAGTTTCTAAAGGATTATTATTTTGTCTTGAGTTACCATCCTGGTAAAGCCTTTGTTGTAGATGATGCATTAAGCATGAAGTTGTTGAATATGTCAATGTTGATGGTTTGAGAGATGGAGTTGATCGAGCAATTCATAAACATAACTCTAGTATGTAACGAGACTCCTAATAGTGTGAAGTTAGGTATGTTGAAGTTGACCAGTGGTATCCTTGAAGATATTAGAGAAGTTCTGAATGTCTATGTGGGATTTGTTGACCGGTTTGTGTTAGTCAATCAAGGTAAGGTAGGTGGCTTCAAAATTGATGATAATGGTGTGATGAAGTTCAGATACTAGGTTTATGTGATTTATGTGCCAAAGCTTAAGAAGAGTATTCTTAAGGAAGTTCATAGAAGTGGCATGAGTACTCATCCCAATGCCACTAAAATGTATCAAGACTTGAAGAAATTGTTCTGGTGGTCAGGAATGAAGAAGGAATTAGTTGAGTTTGTTTACGCTTGTTTGACTTGTTAGAAGTCGAAGATTGAACATCATAAGACGACGAAAGGATGTTATTCCATTTGGGTGATTGTTAACAGACTAACTAAATCAATCGATTTCATTCTGATCAGGATCAGGTATCATTTGCAGGACTTGGTTGAGTTGTATATTGAGAAGATTGTTAGCCTTCATGGTATTGTGTCAAGCATTGTATCAGATAGAGATCCGAGATTTACGTTGAGGTTTTGGCAGAGTTTGCAAGAAGCGTTGGGTACTAAGCTGAAATTGAGTTTTGCTTAACACCAACAGATAGATGGTCAGGCGGAGAGGGTTATCCAATCCTTGGAGGATCTATTGAGGGCTTGTGTACTAGAATAAAGACGTGCTTAAGATAACTACTTGTCGTTCATTGAGTTCACTTACAATAATAGATTCCATTTAAGTATTGGAATGACCGGTTTGAGGCGTTATATGGTAGAAGGTGTAGGACACCTCTGTGTTGGTATGAATCGTGTGAGTGTGCAGTGATTGGACCTGAGATTATGCAACAAACATATGAGAATATCAAGATGATACAAGAGAATATGAAGGTTTCACAAAGTCTCCATATGAGTTACCATGATAAGAGGAGAAAAACACTTGAGTTCCAAGAGGGGGATCATGTAATTTTGAGAGTTACTCCAGTAAACAGTGATGGTCGAGCTTTAAAGCCTCAAAAGCCCATGCCATGTTTTGTTGGTCCCTACTAGATATTGCAGAGGATAAGAGAGGCGGCCTATCAAATTTCTTTACCACCTCCACTTGCTAATCTTCATGATGTTTTTCATGTGTATCGGTTGAGGAGTTACATTCCGGATCCGTCTCATGTGATCCAAGTGGACGATATACAGGTAATAGAGAACTTGACCATTGAAGAATCACCAATGTGGATAGAGGATCGTGAAGTGAAGCAGTTGTGTGGTAAGGATATTGCCTTTGTGAGGGTAGTATGGGGAGGACCAGCTAGTGGAAACATAACTTGGGAGCTGGAGAGACAGATGAGAGAGTCATATCTGACTCTATTCCCTTTAGGTAATTTTTGAGGGAAAATATTATATAAGTGGGGGAGAGTTGTAACACCCCAAAATCGATTAATTTATTTAATTGAATTACTTAGATTTTATTTATTTATTTGGTATTTGGTGTGCCCTTAAATAAAATCATGTGATTACATGTGTTGTTGTGGTTTAGTGGTAATGATAGGGTGTGGTGGAAATGTAGTAGCTTGGTAGAATAATTTAGAACATAATTAGAATAAGTGCTATTTTAATTATAATAGAAATAAATAGAGAAATTGGTAAAAATAAGGAATTGGACCAGTTATGTGATTTGAAGAAACTAGGCGGTAAGAGGAGAGAAGCTGGAAATTAATTGGGCAATAATAATAATTAGAAAAAGTAATGAGAATACTATATATTCTATAAGTTGGGAGAAATTAGGTTTTTAGGGAACTTTTACAGTATGTGAAAATGAAGAGGATAGAGAAACAAGAGCATTTGGAAGGAAAGCTAGGGTTTTGAAGAGATGAACGTTGAAATTTAGTTAAGACGTCCAAGGAAACCTCATACTTCTTTTTCTATTTTGGGAGCTGGTATATCTGAAGGAGAATTGCGATCCAAAACGCAGCGGAAATTAAAATTTTCTCCTTTAGAGATCCTTACGAATGGTCATGATCAGTGATAGAATATTTACCTCTTGTGACGATTGAAACCTTTGGTGCAGATCTCTTGTGACGATCAAAACCTTTGATGCAGATCCACGGAGCGATCACGAACGTTGAACGATGACAACGTCTCTACTCAGTCCACACGAACGGATTCCTTCAATCTCAGTGCTAGTTGGTACGAATGAAGGCTTTGAGTGAGAGAGAGAGAGAGAGAAAACGAAAATAATGCAACCGCAATAAATGCTTCTGCACAAGGGTTCTATTTATAGAACCACTTGTGTGGGCTTCAAGCTAAAAAGCCCACTTAAGTGTATTTTAGCCCATATCTTATAATATGCCCAAAATCACTTAAGTCCATGGTACCTTACCATATTTCGTATTCTACTGAAGTACACCGTACCTTACGATGTTCTATAATTCACTTAAGGGCACCGTACCTTACGGTATTCCTTAGTTACTCTATCTCTCATCAATCCGTCCTTTGTGTGTGACCCTGTAGGTTTTCGTGACGTTGGCAATTATATTAAATCACACATTTAACATAATAAACAGTAAGCGATATCTAGCAACACATCACTGCTACCCAAGACACGAAAATGTCATGTGATCTGACAAAACCTTCTGTGATAATACTTATGTGTATAATTACCCTTTTGCCCTTATGTCTATATTGAACACAAGGCATAGATCGTGACATCCTTGTCCAGTTCAATATTGGACCCATAGACATTTATCCTGTTATGCAGGATGGGCAAATTCCATCTAGGTCACTCATGTCCATCAACATGCTTCGTGGAGTACCCATCAACTGTCTTTATGGTTATCCAGTTACGAACAACGTTGGATCAACAATAAAGCACTCGACTATACATCTAGGATCCATAGTGGTTTCAGGTCGAAGAGTGGTATACACTATTATCACCATGAGAATAACTTATGACACTTTGCATAACATTCTATATAGTATTCTCATAGCGGGTCAATCCAGTATAAATATTACTCTTAATATTCATACCTATGTTTAAGACTTGATAACTCTTTATCCATGATCCATAAGATGTGATCATCAGTCTACAAACATAATAGTCTTAATGCTTTAATGTTATCCCACTTCACAATAAAGCTCGACTACGGATACTTTAAGAATAGTGTCCCTATGTTTAATGTGCTCTCATGATCAAGTCACACTTGATACATTAAACAGACTATCTATTCCAGGGACTTTATTAAACAACCATAATAAAGAAAAAGCCTTTTTATTATTAATAAATAATTCGATACAAGTACCAAAAGTATTGGCCTCAAGGGCTTACACCAACAATCTCCCACTTGCACTAGAGCCAATCAGACATACCCTTAATACCCATAGATCTAGTATGGCCATCATGCTTCTACTGCGCAAGAGGCTTTGTCAGTGGGTCGGCAATATTGTCAAGTGTAGGTACTCTGCATATTTTCACATCTCCTCTATCTACTATCTCTCGAATGAGATGATAACGCCTAAGTATGTGTTTGGATCGTTGGTGAGATCTAGGATCCTTGGCTTGTGCGATAGCACCATTGTTATCACAGTAGAGACCAATGGGATCCACAATGATAGGAACTATGCCAAGTTCACTAATGAACTTTTTGATCCAAACAGCTTCCTTTGCTGCACTTGAGGCAGCAATGTACTCGGCCTCGGTTGTAGAATCAGCAACTGTATCTTGCTTTGAACTTTTCCAGCTCACAGAGCCACCGTTTAAGCAAAACACATAACCAGATTGCGATCTAAAGTCATCCTTATCTGTCTGGAAGCTAGCATCGGTGTATCCAATTACAGCCAACTCTTCTTGACCTCCATATATCAAGAATGAGTCCTTAGTCCTTCTCAAATACTTAAGGATATTCTTGACAACTACCCAGTGAGCATCACCAGGATCAGATTGGTACCTACTCATTGCACTTAAAGCATACGAGACATCTGGTCGAGTACATAACATGGCATACATGATAGATCCTATTGCAGATGCATATGGAATCTTATTCATGCGATCCCTTTCTTCCTTAGTTAAAGGGGATTGTGTTTTTGATAGACACATGCCATGTTGCATAGGTATGAATCCTTTCTTGGAATCATGCATATTAAAGCGTCTCAACACTTTGTCTATGTATGTACTCTGACTTAGGCCAAGCAGTTTTTGTGATCTATCTCTATAGATTCTGATTCCTAATATATAGGCTGCTTCACCTAGGTCCTTCATAGAAAAGCATTTCCCCAACCAAGACTTTACTTGTTGTAGGGTAGGGATATCGTTTCTAATGAGTAATATGTCATCTACATATAATACCAGGAAAACGATCATGCTCCCACTAACCTTCTTGTAGACACAAGGCTCATCTTCGTTCTTGATGAATCCATATTGTTTTACTGTTTCATCAAAACGAAGATTCCAGCTTCTGGAAGCTTGCTTCAATCCATAGATTGATCTTTCTAACTTACATATCTTCTGGGCTTCCTCTGGCATGTCAAATCCTTTAGGTTGTGTCATGTACACATCCTCAAGAAGATTTCCATTAAGGAAAGCAGTTTTGACATCCATCTGCCATATTTCATAATCATGATATGCAGCGATAGCAAGTAAAATCCGAACAGATTTAAGCATTGCAACTGGTGAAAAGGTTTCATCATAGTCAATCCCATGAATTTGTTTATATCCTTTTGCAACCAGTCTTTCCTTATAGGTATGTACCTTACCATCCATGTCAGTCTTCTTTTTGAAGACCCACTTGCATCCTATAGGGTTAACTCCTACAGGAGGCTCTACCAAGGTCCAAACTTGGTTTGTGTACATGGAATCCATTTCTGATTTCATGGCTTCTAGCCACTTCTCAGACTCGGGACCAGTTATGGCCTCTTGATAGGTCACAAACTCATCTTGATCCATGAGTAATACATCACCTTGATCAGTTATGAGATATCCATATCTCTCAGGTAGTTGACGTATCCTGCTTGACCTACGCTGGTCTTGTTCTACTTGAGCAGGTTGCTCTTCCACAACTTCTTGTGTTTCCTGCTCTAATTCCTCCATAGGTGTATCTATTCTTTGTGATTCTTGAATTTCTTCAAGCTCTACTTTCCTCCCACTGGTTCCTTTGGAAATAAAATCCCTTTCTAGGAAAACTCCAGTTCGAGCGACAAACACTTTGTCCTCAGAAGGATTGTAGAAGTAATACCCTCTTGTTTCTTTAGGATACCCCACAAATAAGCATTTGTCAGATTTGGGCTCAAGCTTAGTTGAAATTTGTCGTTTCACATAAACCTCGCAACCCCAAATCTTTATGTAAGACATCTGTGGTTTCTTACCACTCCATATCTCATATGATGTCTTCTCAACCTTTTTGGATGGAACACGGTTAAGTGTGTAAGCTGCTGTCAATAACGCATGTCCCCAAAAGGAGTTTGGAAGATCGGCGTGACTCATCATGGATCGGACCATGTCCAACAGGTTTCAATTTCTTCTCTCAGACACACCATTCCATTGGGGTGTTCCAGGAGGAGTGAGTTGGGATAGGATCCCACACTCTTTCAGATGGTCATCAAACTCTAGGCTTAAATATTCACCACCTCGATCTGATCGAAGAGCTTTAATATTCTTACCTAGTTGGTTTTGTACTTCATTCTTGAATTCTTTGAACTTTTCAAAGGACTCTGATTTGTGTTTCATTAAATAGACATAACCATATCTACTGAAATCATCAGTGAATGTGATGAAGTACTGAAAACCTCCTCTGGCTGGTATGTTCAGTGGACCACATACATCAGTATGTATGAGGGCCAAAAGATCATTAGCTCTTTCACCTTTTCTTGTGAATGGAGACTTTGTCATCTTTCCAATTAAATAAGATCTGCATGTCTCATATGATTCATAATCAAAAGAGTCCAACAGTCCATCTTTATGGAGTTTGGAAATGCGTTTCTCATTTATGTGGCCGAATCGACAATGCCAAAGGTAAGTTGGATTTAACTCATCAGGTTTCATCCTTTTAGTATTAATGTTATAAATAGGCATTTCAAGATCAAGGACATATAGTCCATTGTTCATTTGTGCAGTAGCATAGAATATATCATTCAAATAAATTGAACAACAATTTTTCTTTATTACGAATGAAAAACCGAACTTGTCCAAACAAGAAACGAAAATAATATTCCTGCTAATTGCTGCTACATAATAACAGTTCTCTAACTGAATTATTAAACCACTAGGTAAAGTCAATTCATAAGTTCCTACGGCTAAGGCAGCAACCTTTGCTCCATTACCAACTCGTAGGTCGACTTCACCTTTTGCCAATTTTCTACTCCTTTTTAGTTCTTGCACATTTGTACAAATGTGAGAACCTCATCCAGTATCTAATACCCATGATGCAGAAGTAGATAAATTAATTTCAATAACAAAAATACCTAAAGTTGGAGTCTCTACTCCATACTTCCTATCTTCCAGGTACTTTGGGCAGTTCCTCTTCTAGTGTCCGGTCTTACCGCAATGGAAGCAGGTGCCTTTCTTTTCTATGTCTCCACTAGGCTTTAAAACAGTACTAGTGGGTTTGGGTTTGGCAACTTCCTTGCCTTTCCCTTTATCATGTTTGAGGATAATCCTCAGGTTTCGGTACCAATCCAGAAAATCTGTCCCAGACAATTTTTTCTTGTCAAGGTTTGATCGTAATATGTTGTTAGAGGTGTTTGTTGTCATGGTAATCTACACAAGGATTAATGAAAATATAAGTATCATTGACATATTTAATTAAGCCTTTAATTAAATATGCTCCCACTATTTTATTCAAAACAAATGACCCTCATCATTTGATTCGGAAAATCCCGTTGGAAGATTTTCTAGTGGGTCGAGATCCTTATTTCACTTCGTTTTAAGTCCGCGTAGGCGGATTACACAAAACTAGGTTATTTAGGTAGGAACTCCTTCCAATTGTATCTCATACAACTCTCGAAATTTTCAGTTGGGTGAATAACTCCTTATTCCAATCCATCATATGGATCATTCCCAACTCTTGCTTCTAAACATATATATAATCTTATTATAATTTGTTTAGTTAAGTTTGACCCATTGTTTTAACAGTTGGATATTACAATTATCCCATCGCACCTTACTAATATATAGATCATGCACCTCGCGTAGGCGAAACCTACATTATCCGTTACTAGTCTTGATGAGTGTTAAAACTTGGAAAGCATAAACTTAATATTTAATTTAAGGGAATTGCAATTGTTCTGATCTCACCGGCTTATTTATCATATAAATCGTCTCTCACACATGCATCAACATATATTCACATGCATCAACATACATGCACATGCATCAACATACATAATGAAACAGTTATGGCCCCTAGCGCAATTGTTCTCCCAAGCCAATGAGAGAACCTAAGTTAACCTAATAACGATCTAAGCTTCTCCAAGCAAGATCTGAAGGTGAGAAAAACAAGAAAGGGGGGTTTGAATTGTTTTGGAAAATAAGCGTTTTTGCAAAATAAAATCACACAGGATTTTATACTGGTTCGCTTATAACACAAAGCTACTCCAGTCCACCCGGCCAAGGTGATTTCGCCTTCAACAAGGACTTAATCCACTAATCTTGAAAGATTATTACAACCAACGTCTAAGAGAAAGATCTCTTAGTCTTCTCAAGTATACAGACTGCGCAGAATCACTTGAGGAATTAAACAATTGAGGTAGAAACATAATTTGTAATCTAGAGTGCTTCTAGGATAAAGCAAGTATTACAACAATTAGAGCAGATAAGAAATTTCACGTTATGAGCAAAAGCTCGTGAAAGATTAGAGAGAGAGTAGAGTAATTCTGTGCGTTCAGGTATGTCTCTCAATGATGTTCGCCGTTCTTTCTATAGAGATGAAAAACGACTGTTTGTAGTGATGGCAGAGATTTAGTCTTGATGAGAGTTAAATGCCATTACTTCGTTGTTTCTTTCCAAAACAGGTTTGTCTCCCTGAATATGAGATGAGAGATGTTGTCTTGGTTTTAGAGAAGAAGTCATGACAATATATGTTATATGAAAAAGAAATAGAAGGAGGTTCTGATTTGCATATCTTTTTTTTCTTCTAAAATGTAGAGTGTTTTTCGTTTTTAAGTAGAAAATGAAATCTTATCCCTTAATTCCATTGGCATGTTCATATAAAAGTGGGAGAAAAAAAATCAGCACCATGTGAGAGAGGGATGGGACGCGTGGAGTGATTCAGTGAGAGAGAGAAAAAATTCGGCCTTGTTTGGATCTTTGGCAAAAAAAAACGTTTCTTTTTGGCTTCATATGAGAGAGAGTAGTTTGGTGCAACGCCACTTGTGTAGTTGGCATTTCTAGTTGTCACGTGATTTGTTATTAGAAATGATCAGTATACTAGATGGAAATTTTAATTTTGAGGAATCCTATGGAAGCTAACTAATTGGGAACAGACACATGGCCTTTATTATGGAGGAAAAAAATTCCTTCCATGTTGTGCCTCTCTTTGATTCTTCTTCAACTCCATCTTTCTTTTGTTTTGATTTTTTAAATGTTAGGAAGAAATGAGTTAATTAATTAAAATTAAACCACAAACACAACATAAAATCACACTAAAATGATAGTTAATTCTAATTAACTCTAATGGTTATTTTGACTAAAAAATAATTAAAAAAGAATAAAAATCAGGAGTAAAAGTGCTTGAAAAATTAAAATGAATGCATCAAAATTTTCAGCGTGAAATAAACCTCTCAGAAACATACAGGTTTTTATTAAATTTTTAGGTGGAAAATGTCAGGTTGATAACGCTCAAGTTGGTCAAAATGTGACTGAAAAAGTAGCCGAAAAAATAAAATGGGTACTACAGGTTAAACTACGTGGATCGTAGATTAATAAAAATGACGTTTACAGGCCCAATATTTAAGTTTTTTGCCTGCTAATTTTATATATATTTGAGAAACAATTCAACCGATCTGTCTGTATATCTAAAAATTTATTCTATTCGACATTTTAGGTATTATGTGTGATGAAAGACATGTGATAATGTGCAGGTTATGCAAAGTAAATAAATTCAGAAGAATGAAAGTTTAAAAAATTCCTGGACAAAATTTGGGTATGACACACACTGTTATGTTTCCCCTGCATTCTTCAAACCAAATGGCATGACTTTGTAGTAGTAGGTTCCCCAAGGTGTAATGAAAGATGTCTTCTCTATATCATCTGGTGCCATCTTTATTTAGTCGTACCCTGAAAATCCTTCCATGAAGGAAAAGACTGAGTGTTGAGTAGTGTTGTCTACCAGAACATCAATATGAGGCAAAGAAAAGTCATCCTTCAAAAACACTTTGTTAAGATCTCGGTAATCCACACACATTATAACCTTCCCTTTTTCTTTGGAACCATGACGATGTTAGCAATGCACTGAAGATATTTAAAAATGGCTAAGAAGCCATCATCAAACCGCCTTTTAACCTCTCCTCTAATCTTCAGTGCCATGTTGGGTCTGGTTCTGTGAAGCTTCTGTTTAATCAGAGGACATTTGGGCTTGAGCGGTAAGAGATGTTCAACAATATTAGTATCCAATCCTGGCATATCTTGATAAGGCCAGGCGAAGACATCCACATATTCACAAAGTAGCTTGAATAACTCATTATGTACATGCTCTACGAGGGACACCCATATCTTGACTTCTCTTCTGACTTTATCGGAACCTAGATTGATCACTTCAGTCATCTCATTTTGTGGCTGAATCTCTTTCTCTTCGTGCCTAAGAAGCCTTGCAAGTTCAACCAGTATTTCACACCGTTCCTCAGCGCCGTCTTCGGCTTGGTTGTGCTCCTAGAGACCAAAATATCTGCACACGTAACAGATATGTGCAAAGCCTTATTGTGGTTGTTCCCCTAGGCTATCAATCCTACTTCATTAAAACCCAAGTACCGACATGAAGTGATGTTATCTACTACATCATCAAATTGATCCACTATAATGTCTTGCATCACATGGGTAGTGTTAAGAACTTTCAACAGAGCCTTGCGGTGAGCCTCCGAACAGAGTAGCAATGATAAGATTGAAATCTTGGAAGGAGTTTGCCAAAGTTGGTCAACAATCTTGAAATCACTCTTCTTAATCAGCTTAAGAAACTTTTGTCCCTCTTCTGCAGTAATAAGCTTTTCAATCTGCTCTTATTTTTTTTTTACTTCTTTAACCTTAAAAATGGTTGCTTCATCTATGCTACTGGAAGTACCATTTGACATGAAGGAACTAAGTGTCTCAACTGGAACAATGGGAATAAATACAGACGTCCCTGCCTTGGGAGGAGGAGTAGGAACCACCATTGGTTCTTGAATAACTATAGGAGTATATATTGGCGCAGAAACACGATCGATTCGGGTCATCCCACATGTACCTGTTATGTTGCCAATCTCAGTATCAGAAAATTGGATATCTTTTCCACCAACAGAGACAGTTGCATCATATTTCAGGGTACCACCTTGGAATCTTGGTAAGGAAAATGAGCGGGAACACAGATGTTGATGGGTTGTATATCCTTCATTAGAACCTCAATCTTATTCTTTTGGTACATAATCCTGATTGGCTCAATGACAAAAACTTCTTCCACGACTCTAGCTCTCGCAAACTGTAAGACCCCCTGATTCATCAACTCTTGGACACAACCATTAAGTTCTTCACAATTATTTGGCCTGGTCTCGCATATGCCACAATTGTAATGAACACCATCCAAAACACCATGCTTTTGTAAATTTGCTAAGATAACTGATAATGGAGGCTTCAAATCACCTACTAGACTGACCATTTCGGTTTCCTCTTTTCAAGAATTGTGTTAACTGTCAGACTACCATGATTGGGCAATAGATTGGTCTTCACATTTGGCTTCTCCTTAGTGAAAGATAGAATATCTTAATCAATATGTTATTATACGCTATTATTAAACATAATATATTGGTAGGTTGAATGCCCAGTATAGCCTACTAGAAAACACATGACATAATGGGGGTTATATTTTGGATGATGAGGAAACACTGCCGGTGGAATCTCTTTAGGAATAATGGCCCCTACATGCACCAGGTAGGGAAATAAATGAGTGTACCGAACAAGGATCTTTTAATGCTGCAGACGCCTTTGGTTTTGATTCTAATTCTAACCCTGATTACGAAAATTTTGATTTTGATTTATGTTGTTCTGATATTTTCTTTGTGGAGTCTGTCCTTGAGGAGGTTGTTGTTGCGGAGCCTAGGAGGCAGCTGGAACTGCGGTTGACATTGGAAAGCTTGTTGTTGGAACTGAGCGGCGACTATATATGGATAAGGAAATTATGACGTAGAGAGCATATGAGCTAGATATTGAGGAACACTTTCTGTCACAACAATTGTTTCTCCTTCCTTCTTCTTTGCATAACCACTCAGAGGTTTCCCAACTTCAGATTGTTGATTACTATTACCGTCGGTGATCTTTCCTGACTCGAGCCCACTTTCTATTCTTTCTCCAATCACGACTATATCAGAAAAGTTGGAAGATGAACTATCAACCATATTTTCATAGTACAAACCCTGAAGAGTTCCCATAAAATATATCTACCAACTCAGTATCAAATAATGCAGGTCAGACTCTTGATGCCATTTCGCGCCACCTTTGCACGTACTCTTTAAACGTCTTATTAGACCTTTGTGACAAATTTTGTAGCTGAAATATCGAAGGAGCCATATCTAGATTATACTTGTATTGATTCAAGAATGCCTCAAACAAATCTTTCCATGTCCTTATCTTCCCTGGTTCCAAATTCATGTACCAATCCAATGATGCCCCAGATAGGCTGTATTAGAAGCAATGGATCAGTAACTCATCATTGTCAATATAAAAAGCCATCTTCCTGCAGTACATAGTGATGTGATTGTGCGGACAACAGAGACCTTTGTACTTAGGCAAGTCAGGTACCTTGAATTTCAGAGGGAGCACAACCTTCAGCACTAAGCACCATTCTCTAGCATTGAAACCATGAGAAAAGAAACCTTCAATATCATAGATCCTTTCCTCTAAAAGTTGATAATCTGCAGGTCTGGGCTGATTAAACCCTGGGACCCTTTGAGTGGAAACCCTTGGAGGAGGTTGAGCAACATTCTGAGAGGAGGTGGTTGTGTCATGAACTGCGAATACATCGGATAGAACAAGGCATGGTTCAGAATCTGAGCAGCTAGAGTGCCCTCTTGAGCAAACTACCCCTCAGGTTGTACATTGGGAGCAAATGGTGCCCCATAATGAGCATACTGCAGTGTAGCATTGTTCGGAAGTGGCTGGACCATATTAGTAGATACATAAGGATTCGGATGAGCTGGTTGGGAACGAGTATGGAAATGGATAAGAGGGCCCATATACTCTGGCTTTTGGTCCTCAACATTGTCAACATTCAAAGAAGGCTGACGAGTCTCTTCAGTTTCAACCCCTTGAGCGGAGAAATGATTCAGCATCCCCGATAGGACGACAACAGAATTCCTACTGGAAGAGGAAGCAACGAAGGGATGGTATGGCACGAAAGTATTCCCACTAGAAAACTGTGGAGTGTAGTTACGAGGCATTCCCCACGGGTAGGCAGCAACAAACCTATTGGGCCCAGTTTGAAAGAGAGGTTGGATTACAATAACTAGTTGAACAATATTCTCAACGAGATCCACCATAACAAGAGCGGTGTCTACAGCAATAGTTATAGCAACAACGTCAGTCAGATTGACAACAACAACATTCTCCCTCTAAGCTTGGAGATCTTCCAAGATGGTACCCATCTAACCTTGTAGCTGAGCTAAGGCCTCCCCGGTTGCAAAATTTTCTCGTTCATATTTTGACATGATTCTTCGTTTGTTGGCTTTGGTGTTATACCAAATTTGAGTCGTCTTCTTTCTGAAGAGGATGAACACAGGTGTAAGCATTTTTTTGATAGAAAAGTGCATATGAATGTATGATATATTATGTAAAATGTTTTTGATTACTATGTTTTCCAAATAAGATTTTCCAAGGAATCCTTTAGTTTTTGTTTGTTGTAACTAAACATAAAGCATAGGAAATAAACACATAAGATAAACCTGATAATGAAAAGAACCTTTTTATATTCATAACAATGAAACAAAGAGTACAATTATTACATCTTTTCCCCAAGGGCTACAACAAGTTTGCTCAAAGATAACAATGAAAACCCCCCCAAAGTATCTATACAACCACTGTATCTTGGTCAACCACCATTATGCATCCTTGAAGGTATATCCTGAATCAGTCTACTCAAAAGGTATTGCCTCCTTCTGATCCAAGAGAACTTGCAGATGACGACTGTTCCTTTACCAATGAGTGGCCTCTTGCCGAAGTTGATAAGTATCTACTTTACTTTTGTACGCTTGATTTTTCAACACTCGAATCTCCTCAAAAAACTTATCAAGTTTTGCTTGGTGATAAGATAAAGAAACTTCCAACTATTTAGTGCAAATTATTTCTTCTTTCAACTCCCTCTTGCAACTCTCTAACTATTCTCGAAGTTTCTTGAGCTGGTCTTGGCAACTGATCTCCATCTTACATGCTTGATACTGTGTGTCTACGAGCTATTTCTTCTTGGAAAATAGGTTGTCAATAGTCCCTTTTAAGGCTCCACCTACTTTCCTCCTCTTGGTTTGCTCCTCTTGGGCTTCCTCCAATAATTGGAGTGTCATTTCTCTCTTCTGGTTGAGGTTAAGCTCCAAGTCTTCCTTCTCCCATGTAAGTCTACCAAGATTAGATAAGAGATAAGCATTCTCTTTCTCTAAGATATTGATAGTCTCCTTGAGTTTCCCAACCTCAGAGGTAGGAACAATTATAAGTACAGGATGTTGGATATTCATAGATGGCTCAGAAGGAAACAACAATATAATTTCTTCAACCCTATCTTGACCCAATGTGTATAAGCCTCATTAGCAATGGAATTCATTTTCCATTACTCATGCCTTCCTTGAAGATGAATCTCCCTCCAAGCTTTGACGATCTTCTTTAGCAACTCCGGATTGCCAACCCCTTCATATAAAACAAACTCGCCCACATGCTCGGGATCTGGCTTGTATAACAACGGGTAAGCCAACTAACGTAATGACAACCTCATATTGTAGTTAATTCCACCCTTTGTACCTATGAGGGACACATTAGGGAAATTACCACAATTAAGAATGACCTTGACATCATTATAAGCTCTAAAGTACCACAAAATATCTTCAGCAATCAAAGACATGATCATCGGAGACCACTTAAGATTTCCTTTGTTCTCGACGAAAGGAACTTTGTTAGGCAACTGAGAAATAAACCACTTATACAACATAGAAACACAACACACAATAGTATCCTTCTTATTCGAAGTCCTCACATGAACGAAGTAGTAATTGTTAGCAAGATGCATATTGTAGCGGTAAATTCAGGAGCATTAAGTTATGGATAAACTTAACGTCAATAAAACCAGAGTCGCCACCGCGCTTTTATTGTTTCCAAGGGAAAAGGGAAAAGTACGAACAAAACCTAAAGATAAGAAGTTTTCAAATCAAAACTAATAAAATTTCAGAGATTACAGGTAAGGGGGTTGTTGTTGTTATTATGTATATTAAGGCCAAAAGACCACAAAACCAAACAAGATACACAAACAAGTATATACAATCACAATATAATCACAAGATATGGCTCAAGTGAGCAAAGTGAAAATGGAATTAAAGTAAACAAGTTAAATGGTATGAATAATGGCAAATGAATAATGACTTGAATCTAAAGTGCATAAAAGTAAATGGCTTGAAATTAAATGTTAGTTAAATGTTAGTTGATTAGAAGTTAGTATTTCTTTTGCTTTTGTTGTTTTAAGTCATTCTTTGGAGAACACTCAACCCTCTATTCAAAAGCATGGATCATTGAACCAAGACATCTTCCAAAGGAAGGAAAAAAGGCTAAGTTTCCACAGAATACCATGAAAGGGGGGAGACTTACAATCTCACTTACTAGAATGCTATGCCTTTTGTGTCAAAATTTAGCGCTATGTTAAGCAATCGTAATTGGACTTATGTAGAAGTCACAACTATTTGAGGCCAGGCAATAGAAATTTTAGTGCTAATGCATGTTAGAGATATGGTATTATGAACCATACTCCTAAAAGATACCACACTTAAAAGAAAATGGCAAAAGGATGGACCTAATCTCATCCATACTTATGTTTATTTTGCAATCAACTAGCCTTATGATATAGATATATCATAGGTCAATGGAAATGATAGGGATAGAATGGGATTGAGATGAAGAGAGAGGGAAATGAGATTAACACAAATTGGTCAAAGGAGGACTTTTATCGAATTAAAATCATTCATTCATTTTGGGAGATGAAATATACATTTCATCAATCCCCTAAATCCAATGATTTTAATCCAACAAAGTCAAATCAACCTTGACCAAGGCCCAACAACAAAAGTCAAACACAACACGTCAACACAAATAGCTCAACATAATTTATTTGCAATTAAAGAATTAAAAATCAATTAAAATATTCATTAAATTAAATTATGATTGGTCAAAAACCTAAAACCTCATCAAAACACCAAATAAATGGCCATGAAATTTATCATAGGTCAAACAAGGTCAAAGGACATTGGAGAAAAAATTTCATGATTTTTGGAAACTTAAAACTATCTTTAAACAATTAAAAATATGCATAAAAATAATTCACTCATGAAAAATATTAATAATGATCCAAAAAATAATTTTAATTCAGAAAATGAAAGAGAAAATTATTTGAAAATTTTAGGTGAAATTCCCATATTTTTTGGATCAATATTAAAATTAATATGAATTAATGAAAATAAGTCAATTAAAATGAAAATCAGAAAATGATAAACAACGTGGACCAGTTGATCTCCCTCATTAATTGAGGTGGCAGATCAAGTGGATCTCAGTGCACGTTCCATGATGGACCTAAGTCAACAGTGCTGCACATGTGGTAATTAATACCAACGCTCAAGATTAAAACAAAATGGGTGGATCTTGTGGTTTGGAGACACGCCAACGCATCGCCGAAGCCAGAGCTCCGGTCTTCTTCTCCGGTGGACCTCACCGGACTGATCCACCCTCAACCATCACCAAACTGAAAAAGGAGGACATGAATTTAAAGTAAGAATGCTCAGGAGCTCAAACCTGACCTCAATTTTATCTAACTCCAAGTATATTGAAAGATATAAGGAGTTGAAATTGTAAGATCATGATTTGAGTTACTTCGATTTGACCTCAAAGCAATTCAATCTTGTTGCCTACATTGGTAGGACTTCAGACAACCAAAAATCAACAAGAATTATGGAGATTCAAAGAAGAAGCAGGACTCTTGGAGTTTTGAATCTCAAAACAGTAGGAGATTCAAACTCGATTTTCAATGAAAATCCTCAAGGTTATCCTTTGAATGAGAGGGTTTAGGGTTGGTGATTCAATGCTGGCGCGCAAGGGTCCCCAATTCAGAGTGAAAATGGATCAAAGAAGAAGCAGGACTCTTGGAGTTTTGAATCTCAAAACAGTAGGAGATTCAAACTCGATTTTCAATGAAAATCCTCAAGGTTATCCTTTGAATGAGAGGGTTTAGGGTTGGTGATTCAATGCTGGCGCGCAAGGGTCCCCAATTCAGAGTGAAAAAGCTTCTATTTATAGCCAAGGCACTTGATATTTGCACACTTCTTTCAAGCTTTCAAAAATAGAAATATCCCTTTGCATGGATGCATGGGTGTGTGATAGGCCCATGTAATGATGCATTCTGGTCCAAAATCATGTGCAAGCAATGCTGAAGTCATGTTAACAAGCCATGCATTCGTGTATGGAAAATGGAAGTTCAAATATTCCAAATGGTCCTACAACTTTAAGCCATGCGCAAGTCACTCATACTTTGTCCAAATGGGATGAATTTGGACTTTTTAGAAAGGTTAGATCAAGAGGAACAACTTTAATGTTAAACATGTTTTCACTTGAAGCTTGGATCATGATGAATTTTGAGTTGGAAGTTTGGAATATCAAACATATCAAAAAAAATTCCAAGTACCAAGCCATATGTTCACTTCTTCCACCTTGAGTAACTTTTTCTATGTGCTTCAAATGAGAAACATTCCTTCACCAGAGTTGTAGCTCTCTCAACGTCCTTCAAATTGGTCACAAATTTTACCTCATTTGGATTTAGCATGAAGGAGTTATGCATTTTAGAAGTTGAGGAAAATCACTTGTTCAATGGTATTGGCCCAAAATGACCTATAATGTTTCCTCATATGACATGCATTTAAAAGTTGAATTTGAACTTATTACAAACATAAAAGTTGAAGTAGACATCTTGAATTTGATCATTAAACTTGAATGGCTTTCATCTCATAAAAATTGAGAAAGTTATGGTCTTGGGAAGTTGACCTCCAACTTAGGATTTAGACAAAATGACCTAAAAGCTTTCATCATAAAAAATGACTTTCCAAGAAAAACTAGATCTATACCTCAACATGAAAGTTGTTTGGAATATCATTTAGAGTAACTTTTCTCTTGGGATCATTTTCATATTACAAACTTTGTAGGAGATAGGGTCTCGGGAACCCTAGTTTTGATCAGTTGACTCTCTCTGATCAACCACCATGAACCAACTTGCTAGCTTGATATTATCTTGACTTTTGGGACTCATGAAGGTTCATATATGCATAAGATGATTAAATGTGAAGTATAACATGAAATATTTTATCAATTGTTGAAGAAGCTTGTTGAAGAAGTTACACAAGATACCTAGATGAATTAGGGTTTCCAAGGCAGACCAACTCCAAACTCTTGATGCTTTCTTGGTAAAAATAACATGTGAAGATCATGGAGATCCATATATGATACTTAGAGTCAATGTAGACCAATTCTTGATTGAGCTTCTTGCAATGAGGGTCTTAAACCCTAGATATGAGCTTGATAGATCAAAGGTGAGCATGTGCATTACCTACAAAAAGAGTTAAACTATACAATGGCATATTTTTGGTATTTTGATTAGTAAATAAAGAAAAACAAAGTATGATACAATCAAGTGTGCTTGGTGATCTCTCCCAATGCAAACCCAATGAATGAGGGGTAAGGAGGATGCCAATGTGTGATCTCAATCCTAATACATATGATGAGAATAGCATGAGGGATCTTAGGGTCAAAATTGGGGTCTTACAGCTGCCCCTATTTAAGGACATTCTAGCTGAGGAGATGAAGGTTAAAATCTTCGTATCGACTTAGTAGAATGGGCTTAAATAACAACATATAGAAACAAATTTTGGTCCCTAAGATACCTCACGATGCATATGACTGAATGTTAAAATAATCTTTGTGGGGAAAATGTTTCCACAAAGGAAAAGAATCTGGAGAGACGAAAAGTCCACAGGAGTAGAATGCATTCCGTAAGGAAAACTCACTAGGGGGACAAAGACTCTGGGGAAAACGGTTGTGCGTAGGCCAGGCTACGACTTTAAAACTGCAGGGGGACTCGAGAGATTCCATGAACATAAATCAACGGAAAGACTCAGCCGGGGAATAAAGGACATCTGCAGGGGAAAATGGGTAGATCAGAACAAAGTTGAAATACTCGATCCAAACAAGAAATGACGATTTCATCAAGGAAAAACATACTCAAACTCAAGTGGAGAAGAAATGATCTTCAACACACGAGTAAAAGAAATCTATTATCCACTACCGGTTACTGGGTAAGGAGATAACAGAATCTGACAGGGAGGACATCCTTTACCGGTTAGGGTAAACATATCAAGGATGACTCGCTGAGGGAAACCATGAGGTGTATTCATTACCAGCTACTGGGTAAGAATAAACTGTTGGGGAAAAGCCAAATAGGATTTACAACTATCGGTTACTGGGAAGAAGACCAAAGAAAGAGAATACCCGTCACTACATAAAGTGAACATATCAAGGATAAACTCAAAGGGAAGAATATCAGTCATCGGTTAAGATGAACATATCAAGGATAGACTAACCTGGGGACACTACGAAGGATATCCGTTACCGGTTAGGGTAAACATATCAAGGATAAACTGCCTGAAAAAGTAGGGATTACATTTATCGGATACTGGATAGAATACCAAAAAGAGAATATCCGTCATCGGTTAGGGTGAACATATCAAGGATAGACTCCGCAAGGGAAAGTAGGCTTTACAACTATCGGTTACTGGGCAAAAGACCGTATAGAGAAGGAAACCCGTCATCGGTTAGGATGAACATATTAAGGATTAACTCTTTGGGGAACAAAATAGGGATTACAACTCCCTTTTTACTGGGTAGAAAACCACAAGAGAATATCCGTCACCGGTTAAGATGAGCATATCAAGGATAAACTCCAAGCAATGGAAGAAAATATCCGTTATCGGTTAGTATGAACATATCAAGGATAAACTTCCTAGGGAAACATGGAAACGAATCCGTTGAGGAGAAAAGGGTTACTTTTGCCGGATCTTGGGCAGTTGTAAAATATTCGCAAATTGAGAAGAATATCACCAGTTATTGGGTAATAGACTCTCAAGGGATCAGAAACATCTATCCAGGTAAGATATAGAAAGAAACGGTCAATCAAAGACTCAACCCAATGAGGACATAACTCAAGGGGAGTAGTTCCATCCAGATAATCAACTGGGGAGGAAACTGAAATAACAATCATCCACGAGGAAATAACTCAGTGGGGAATGGGAAAGGTTAAATTCCTTTTGCTTAATGGGTTGACACTCTATAATTGAAAGAGGACAGACATACCAAATCTGCGTGGGGGGAAAGGACACCACCGTTAGCAGAGAATCAGAGAAATAATGAATCACAAAGTGCATGCGAATAATGAAATCTATGAATGTATATATATATATATATATATATATATATATATATATATATATATATATATATATATATATATATATATATATATATATATATATATATATATATATATATATATATATATATATATATATATATATATATATATATATATATATATATATATATATATATATATATATATATATATATATATATATATATATATATATATATATATATATATATATATGATGATTGTGCTGACAAAACGACCATAAAGGATACAAATGTCACAGGTCTGAATCATCGATACAATTCTCAACCAATCCTCACTGGAGAGAAGCATCTACTAGAGAGAGATGGCCACCTCAAAGGCTCAACCTTGGCTGGGGAGAAAGGATAGGATCTGCTGAGGGAACTGCTACATCAATTCTGCGAGGACCTTTATATCAACACCATATCAAATGGGATACAAACTTGGAGGGGACAACCGCAATACTGCTCAGAGTCAGGGCTAACAGAGGTTAGAGATAATTTTGACGACAACTTGCGGGGAATAAAATATGCCGAATCTACGCAAACTGCCGGAATAACGCGCCTACAACTCAAGGGAGGCAAATACAAACTCAACTAGGGAAACCAACAAAACTCGGTTGGAGATGTTGAAAGGTGTTGTGGATGAAATAGGGATCGCGCCAACTTTTTGGGAAGAACCAACAATGCTCCACATTTAGGGCTTACCGCTCTTCAAACCTCTGTTGATATTCCTTTAAGTGATATCGTTTGCTTTCCAAAGTAACTGCTTTTATATATTTAAGAAAACATGATTTTGATTTAAAATTTAATTTCAAAAATGATCATCATAAAATTTAAAAATATTTGGCGGAAATAAACAAGAGTATAAACAATTGGATAAAAGCTCAACTTTATTTAATAGAATGGTAGTCTGTAAATGACAAGACTCCATAGATCTTTACAAAAGTTGAAAAATGGTAATTTACCTGGAAAAATCCTACATTGAATAAAATTATTACTAATCCTTCTATTGTCTTTGATATCCATTGTGCTCTTGACATCGGCTGAAGATGAATCAGAACCAAACGTTGTGCTCAAGAAAGTCTTCAAAATTGAAGATCAGCAGGATGCAGTTACTTGCCATGATCCCTAATTTTTGCATAAATTGTCCCAAGGTGGGGGACTAAATTTATCGGGATAGTTTTTTTGTTTTATGTCTCTAACTTTTTCCTGGATCTCCCTTTCGGGTTTTCAATCCACCGAGACGCTCATTTTTGCCTAAGCCGCCCTTTCGGGTTTTCAACTTAGTGAGTTGTTCTTTTCTTTTTAGGTGAAGTATTTCTTGAATGCATCTGCTTTCACAGGACGTGTGAACTCTTCACCACCCATAGTTGTAAGAATCAAGGCACCGCCTGAAAAGGCTCTCTTAACAACATATGGGCCTTCATAATTAGGAGTCTATTTTCCCTAAGCATCTGGTTTGAAAGATAGAATCTTCTTGAGCATAAGGTCACCTTCTCTGAACACACGAGGTCTGACCTTCTTATCAAATGCTTTCTTCATTCTCTACTGATATAACTGGCCATGACACATGGCAGTCAATCTCTTCTCTTCGATTAAGTTCAACTGGTCAAATCTGGTCTGACACCATTCAACTTCAGTCAACTTGGCTTTCATCAAAACACGCAGCGATGGGATCTCAACCTCTACTGGGAGCACAACTTCCATGCCATAAACAAGTGAGAAATGGGTTGGCCCTGTTGAAGTGCATATGGATGTACGATACCCGTGCAAAGAAAATGGGAGCATCTCATGCCAATCCTTGTACGTCACAACCATCTTCTGAATGATCTTCTTGATGTTCTTGTTCACAACTTCAATAGCCCCATTCATCTTAGGTCTGTAGGGAGAAGAATTATGGTGTGCAATCTTGAAGTCTTTGCAAAGAGCTTCCACCATATTATTATTCAAGTTTGATCCATTATCAGTAATGATCTTACTTGGCACACCATAACGACATATAATCTGATTCTTGATAAACCTTACAACAACTTGCTTGGTTAAATTTGCATACGATGCCACTTCAACCCACTTTGTGAAGTAGTCAATAGCCACCAAAATGAAACGATGTCCATTCGAAGCTTTAGGCTAAATCATGCCAATCATATCAATTCCCCACATGGAGAAAGGCCATGGAGAGGAAATGACATTTAATAGTGTCGGAGGAACATGCACATTATCTGCATAAATTTGACACTTCTGGAACTTATTGACAAGTAACCTGCTCTCAACATCTTCTTAGCCATAGCATACCCATTGGAATGAGTACCAAAGGAACCTTCATGGACTTCAGTCATCAATAAGTCTGCTTCGTGTCTATCCACACATCTGAGCAGAACCATATCAAAGTTTCTCTTGTAAAGCACATCACCATTTAGGTAGAAATTGCCAGCTAATCTTCTCAAAGATGCCCCTGACATGTATATCTGACTTCGGAGGAAACACTTGATATCATAATACCACAGCTTTTCATCTTTGACCTCTTCAACAGCAAACATATGCTTTGGCCTATCAAGATGCATCACAGTCAAATTCGGAACTTCATTCCAGAACTTCACCACAATCATAGAAGCCAATGTTGCAAGAGCATCTGCCATCCGGTTTTCATCTCGAGGGATATGATGGAATTCAACCTTTATAAAGAAAGTTGAAATCCTCCTCGCATAGTCTCTATATAGTCAAAAACCGGATTGATTCGTCTCCCATTCGCCTTTGATCTGATTCACAATCAAAGCTGAATCTCCATAGACGTCTAGAAACTTGATTCTGAGATCAATGGCCTCTTCAAGACCTATAATTCAAGCTTCATACTCAGCCATATTGTTTGTACACTTGAGAGTCAATCTAGCTGTAAACGGAAAATGAGTACCTTGAGGAGTAATAATCACTGCCCCAATGCCATTACCGTACTAATTAACAACTCCATCAAATACCATGCCCCAACGAGAACCAGGCTCTGGCCCTTCTTCAAGCAATGGTTCGTCATAATCTTTCACTTTCAAGTATAAAAGCTCTTCATCAGGAAAATCATACTGCACTGACTGATAATCTTCAACCGGTTGGTGAGACAAATGGTCAGCCAAGATGCTACCTTTAATCGCTTTCTGAGATCGGTATTCAATATCATACTTGTAGCGGTAAATTCATGATCATCAAGCTATGGATAAGCAAGACATCAATAAAACCAGAGTTGCCACCGCGCTTTTATTGTTTCCAAGGGAAAAGGGAAAAGTACGAATAAAACCCATAAATAAGAAGTTTTCAAATCAAAACTAATAAAATGCCAGAGATTACAAGTAAGGGGGTTGGTTACACAGAGGGAAGGTGTTAGCACCCAAAGTGTCCAAGGTACTCCTAGGGAGCCCTTTCTTGTGTTCATATGTATTTTGTACAAAATGATGTCTACAAACAAATAGAATGGGGGGATGAGAAGAGAATTCATTAATTATATTTTTGTGTTTGACAAGACCTTTGGACTTGTGCCTACGTACCAACATAAAATGAGGGATCAAAACCTCGTAGTTCGTGGTATAAATTTCAAAGTGGATGCATTGCTTTTAACAAAAATTAAGTTTAAAAGGCACAAAGGCCTAAAAATGGTTTGAATGAGTTAGTTCTTTTTTTGCTTTTTTGAAAGTTTTAAGTCAAATATAATTAATTATATTTATAAGTTTGATTGAGAAAAGAGGTTTAAAAATGTAATGGCATAAGGCCAAAGTTTCTAATTTGCAATATGGTCAAAGTTTAGAAAACAAGCACAAGCAAAGATGTTTTTAGAAGCAACGCTCAGGATTAAAACGATTTGAACTGATCATGTGGCTCGGAACCTGTCCAGCACACCATCGGCGCTGAAAATCCGGACACCTTCTCAGGCGAGGCTCACCGGACTAGTTCAGTCATCACCATCACATAAATGAAAAAGGAGGACATGATATGAAAGAAAAAATGACGTAGAGCACGAATTTGACCTCAATTTTAACTAACTCCAAATATATAGAAAGATATGAGGAGTTGAATTTTGAGGTGTGTCAACTGAGTTGCTTCTATTCGACCTCGACGCAACTCAATCTTCTTACCTACATTGGTAGGACTTCAGACAACCAAAGATCCAAGAGAATCGATGAGAATTGAGTGAGAATCGAAGAGAAGAAAATTTCCGGAAAATACCTTCAATGCTGTGCAGAACTGGATCTTGCTTGCTTCAAACTTTTCTTGATCACCTTCAGGAACCTTGTAGAAGTGGCTTGACAATGGAACAAAGCTTTGGATCCTGGAGTTTTTGTATCTCCAAACAGTGAGATTCAAACTCAATTTTCAAGTTGAAAATTCTCTGGTTTTCCTTTGAATTGTGAGGGTTTGAAGAGAGGGGGAAAAGCTGGCGCGCAAAAGTCCTTTGATATGAGCTCAGAGGGGATGTATTTAGAGCATGAGGGAGTGATATTTTCACACTTGCATTTTCTTCCAAATTTGGTAATGTCATGCACAAGCTTGTATGGGCGTGTAAAGGCCTATGAAGCAATCCATTTTGGTCCAAATTCAACTGTTCTGAAGTCTCAAAGAAGCTTGAATGGCAAGGCAATGTGAAATGGTGTTTTGGACATTTGATCTTTCCACTTGATGCACACCTGTTAGGACCATGCGCAACCCTAGCAAACCTCATCCAAAATGCATGAAATAGAACCTTTGTAAAGCTCAGATCAAGAGGAACAACTTTGATGTTGGACACTTTTTCATTTGGAAATTGGATCGTGGTGAGTCATATATCTCAATATTCCACCTTACTTAACTTTTTATGTGAGCTCCAAATGAGAAAAGTGTCTTCATCAAAGTTGTAGCTCTTTCAAATACCTTCAAAATGGTCACTAATTTACGTAATTTGGATTTAGAATGGTAGAGTTATGCATTTTTGAAGTTGAGGAAAATCAGTTGTTCAATGGTATAAGGCAAAAATGACCTATAATGTATCCTCATATCACATGCTCATAAAGGCTGATTTAGCTCTCACTCCAAACATAAAAGTTGAAGCAGACATCTTGAATTTGATTGTGCAACTTGGAAATATTTCATCTAATAAAAATTGAGCAAGTTATGGCCTTGGGAAGTTGACATTCAAATTAGGGTTTAGACAAAATGACTTATAATGTTTCAACATAGAAAATGGTTTTCCAAGCAAAATTAGCTCTAGACTTCAACATGAAAGTTGTTTAGAATGTTATTTAGAGTAACGTTTTTCTTGGAATAATTTTCATATGGGGAAAAGTGTAGGAGATAGGGTCCTGGGGGACCCAATTTTGATTAGATGAATTCATCTGGCCAACCACCATCAACCAACTTGCTAACTTTCAATTCTCTTGATATTATAGGCTCGTGCTAGATCATATATGCATAAGATGATGAAATTTTAAGTGTCCCTTGAGAAATTTGATCAATTGGTGAGTAAGCTTGTTGAAGAATTTACTTAAGATACCCAGACAAACTAGGGTTTCCAAGGAAAACCACCTCCAAACTCTTGAAGAATACTTGGTAAAAATAACATGTAAAGATCATAGGGACTCATATATGATGTTTTGAGACATTGTGGATCAATCCTTGGTTGTGCTTTTATCCATGAGGGTCTTAAACCCTAGATGTGAACTTGATAGATCAATGGGGACCATGCCCTACCTACAAAAGAGTTAGGTAAATGCAAAGACATATTTTTGGTATTTTGGTTAGTAAAATGATAATATACAAGTATGATACAATCACATGGTACTTGGTGTCTCTCCCAAAACAAACCCAACGAAATATGGGTAAGGAGGATGCCAAGGTATGATCCCAATGCTATTGTATATGATGAAATTGCATGAGGGATCTTAGGGTCAAAATTGCGGTCTTACAACTGCCCCTATTTAAGGACATTCTAATTGAGAAGGTGAAGGTTAAAATCTTTGTATCGACTCAGTAGAATAGGCTTAAATAACAACATATAGAAACAAACTTTGGTCCCTAAGAGACCTCGTGATATATATGATATGAATGTAAAAGCAAATTCTCTGTGGGGAAATATTGCAACAAAGGAAAAGAATAAAGATAAACCGAAGGTCCGCAGGAGCATAATGCATCCCGTAAGGAAAGCTCACTGGGGAGACAGAGACTCTAAGGGAATAGGGTTATGCGTAGAGCAGGATATGACTTAAAAACTGCTGGGAGACTAGAGGAATTCCATAAAAATGGAAAGACTCAGTAGGGGAAACAAAGCATCTGCAGGGGAAACGAGTAGATCAGGATAAAACTGACATACTTGAATCATGCAGGAAAAGCAATTTCTATAAGAAAATACGCACTTAACTCAACTGGGGAAGAGATAAACTTCAACACAGGAGGAGCATAAACCTATTATCCACTACCTGTTACTGGGTAAGGAGATAATAAAAGTATGACAAAGAGAACACCCGTCATCGGTTAGGATGAACATATAAAGGATGACTCACTAGGAATCACCAGGAGGGAGTATCCGTCATCGGTTAGGATGAACATATCAAGGATAAACTCAAAATGGGGGAAGAAAATATCTGTCATCGGTTAGGATGAACATATCAAGGATATACTTCCTGGGAAACATAAAAATGAATCCACTTGGGACTCCACCGAGGAGAAAACAGAGGTACCTTTCCGGGTATTGGGCAAGAAGTAACAAACTGCAAACTAAGAAGAATATTACCAGTTATTGGGTAATAAACTCTTATGGGACCCAAAGAATCTATCTAGGTAAGAGCTAGAAAGAAACGGTCAATCAAGACTCAACCCAATGAGGATATAACTCAAGGGGAATGGTTCCATCCAGATAATCAACTGGGGAGGAAACTGAAGTAATAATCATCCACGAGGAAATAACTTAGTGGGGACAAGAGAAAGGTTAACGTCTTTCTTCTTAAGGGGCTGACACTCTAAAATTGAGGGAGGACAGACACCAAACTCATATGGGGATAAAGTACCGCTATAATAGAGAATAATAATCACAGGAATGAATCAACCACTGTGATCATGCAATTATGCAATCATGAAATTATATGAGTGTATATATGTATATGTATATGATGATCATTCTAACAAAACGATTGCAAAGGATACAAAGGTGTCACAATTTTGATTCATCGGTACAATTCTCGGTCAATCCACAAGAGAGGGAGACAAACTGCCGGAGAAAAGAGAGATCAACATCCCAAAGGATCAACCCTAGCTGGGGAAGGAGGAGATCTGTTAAGAAAAAATGTTATCGAGTCTGCGAGAAATTTTAGGTCAACACCATATTGAATGAGAGATAACCACACAGAGGAACAAACGCGAAAAGCTGCTCATAAACCATGAGTAAACTCTGACTGGGAGCGAGTCTGATGGTGATTGGTGAGGAAACCAAAGTTCTACCACAACCACATGAACTGCTGAGGACACCAACCTTACTCTACTAGAAATTAAAACTGGATGGGTAATAATCACCAACCCTGTCAGGGACCTGTAGCGGTGTATTCATCACTTTATGATTTATTGATTAAATCAAAAGCAAAGCATACAAAGAACCGAGTCTCCACCGCACTTTTATTTATCCAAAGGAATGGCTAAAAAGCGAACAAAAGCCTAAGAAGTTTTACACGTAGAAAACTAATGAAAAGATCAGAGAGTTTGGGTAAGGGGTTAATTACGCAATGGGAAGGTGTTAGGCACCCAAAATGTCCTAGGTACTCCTAGGGAGCCCTTTTCACACTTGTTGTATAAAAAAGTTTATTTATTTATGACATATTGTGCAAACATGATTGGGAAGATGAGAAAAGAATGTACAATTTTAATGTTTTTGTGTTTGAACGGATGAACCCGTTGCCTACGTACCTTTCCATGGAAGGTAAAGGATCAAAACACCGTAGTTCGGCTAAAAGATTTCCAAAATATGAGTGGGTTCATTTTAAACAAAAGCCCTAAGGTCTTTCGTTATCCACGGGAGAAAACTCAACCTTATACGAACAACGAGTCCACCATGTGAGAATAGCTTCAACTTGCTAGTGAGGGGTTAACCCTATAATAAGCAAGGAAGTCTTATAATTCAATCACTAAGGACAAAAAGGTGAGATTAACATCAACCAACTAGGATAAATCAAACCTATGGCTAATGTATGAAAGCTTATCAAGAATGGACAAAGCCACAAAACAATTGAATGAGTTGGATTAACCAATTAGGATTTATTCACAAAAGAGTGGTCAAAGTATGATTAGAATTCAATTCAAAGAAGTATTATGAAATGGAGTTTGAAAAATCAAAGGCCTAAAGCCTAGGTTTCTAATTTGAAAAGAAATGAGAATGTTTGCACAATAGTTGTATTTCAAGTTTCAAAAGTCAACAAGTGAAAAGAGTTTAGAACAAAAAGGGTGTGGGTGAGAGAGTGTAAAACTTCTCAGGTGCTCACCTCTTGAAATCATATAGAAGATGATTCAAGTATGTCCTTTGGAAAGAGGCAACAATGCAAGTAACAAATAAGCAAAACAAATGATACCGGATGCCAATTGATGGACTTATACCAATCTCACACACAAAGGTGGATACCGGATACCAATCAATGGATTTACACCAATCTCCTAAAACAAAACAATGATACCGGATGCCAATCAATGGACTTATACCAATCTCACAAACAAAGGTGGATACCGGATACCAATCAATGGATTTACAGCAATCTCCTAAAACAAAACAATGATACCGGATGCCAATCAATGGACTTACACCAATCTCACAAACAAACATGGATACCGGATACCAATCAATGGATTTACACCAATCTCCTAAAACAAAACAATGATACCAGAGGCCAATCAATGGACTTACACTAGTCTCACACCATATCATTGGAATAACTGCCAAGTAATGGACTTATGCTTGTCTCCTCCATGTACAAAGCAAAAATGCTATAAAGCAAAGCTTATGAAATGATATACAAATGATGATGATAAATGCACTAAGGCACACTCAAGCAACTATGCACAGATGAATCAAGTAAACAGACAATCAATTCAGTTAGCACACACTATATACAAGCAATTAGGCTCAAACAAGGTTAGACTTTAAAGTCAACTGGAATGGGGTATGTGGTGCTCTTAACCTTAACATTGAGAGTTAAGGTGAAGCAGATGAAATGGAGATGAGGGGTGTGCCTCATAGCTCTTATCCCTGGTCAGGGAGAGCTTTGAATAATAGAAGGTGTGGGAGTTCAGAAAGTTGGAACTCTCTCCACAAGTGAATAACTCTATAGATCTTGGGTTAGTATCCACAATGCATCAACATGTTATGTGAGCAAAGGGATGACACACTGAATAGTAGGAGATGGACTACACATCTCTTTTATCTACCAATTGCCTCATATGAGGACTTTTCCTGCTTGGCACAAAGAATAAACAATCACAAGCATTGCCTCTTAAGGAGGACTTCAGACAGGTGCCTGGCCACATAACAGGCCAGGTCTTCCAGACTACATGAAGAAGAGAGGTTATACCTAAGTGGTTAAGCAACCAGGCAAAAGCAAGTTCAAAATGAACTTAAACAACTAATGTACCTGTGGAACATTAAACAAATCAGTATACAACTCAAAAAAATCAAACAGATAATCCAACAGTCAACAGACAATACACAATCAAACAAGCAAGGCTACAATGTGCAAGGCACAAGCTCAACTCAAATGAGCTAAAAGCATCCTACAAAACAAGTCAAGGTTAGTCAATATCAATCAAATAAACCAACTCAAGCAATGTGAATTAATCCCCTTATGGCCATGTACTTCTTAACCTGAAAACAAGCTCAAACATGAGAAGCAAACCACTAGGTCAAGGCCTAGGGTCAAAGAAGGAGAAATAATCCAAAACATAACATGAAAATTGACATGAATCAAACTCAAACAATTAAGAATATAATCCAAAAGGTCTCATGTCAATAGCATCAACCAAATTCATTTCATAAACCAATCATGTCAAGGTATGCAAGTTGGAAACACATTGGAGCAACAGAATGAACAAATGCACATTAATTCTAAAATGGTTCCATAAATCTCAAGAAAACTTATGGCTAAACAGAACACATCATATGATCAACACACCAAAAATCAAGGAATTTGGACAAGTATAAGCATGGCAATCAAATTCCATAAGGCAGTGTAAGCACAACCAAGCTCAAAGGAGGCACAAATTGATACATCAACTTAAAGCAATCCTAAAACATAGATGACAAATGATAAATGACTCAAACCAAAGCCACAATAAACCTCAAAGTGTCTAGAAACAATGTGAAAAATTTCAAGTTCATATTATAAAGCATAAGCATTTCCCAAATCATTGAAGTTCAACACTCATCAAACGTTCAAACATGACAATCCAGAAAGAAAAATCCCAAACATAAAAGAAATGAACCCTAAAATTCTACAAAAAATCATGATTAGTACTAACATGAATAAGACGCATCATGCAAAAAATCACATGATTTGGCATTTATTTAGCATGGGAAATAAAATCAACAACATGAGCAAGCAAAGGTGTGACAGACATTGTCACACCTACATTAACCAGATCATATCTCAACAACCAAAAATTCTAAAAATGCAAATTCAATACCAAAATGACCAGCAAGGTGTCTAGTTTAAGCATGTCAATTTTCACATTCATTGGATCAACCATCATTATTTCACAAAGAAAATGGCAAGCAAGGTGCAAGATAGCATATGCATACACAAACCCTAGGCCAAAACATTTTTCAACCGTGCACAAATTCTGAAAAAAATAGCCAAAAAATAGTAGACACAAAGAGGAACAAGATGTAAAAAATCTCATGTCATTTGGATGATTATTCATTGAGTTATGAATTTTAAGAGTGAAAGAAAAATAAAAAAAAACATGAAGAAGCAAGCATGGATGGCATATGGATGAAATGGAGAAAAATGCAAAGGCAATTTTGGAAATGCTGTATGCTGGAATCGAAGGGAGTCACAATTCAAAAGCCAAGCGCGCCAAGGTCAAAACACAGTCGTTTTGCCTAAACCCTAAGCGCAACGTGCATGCATGCAGAGCCAGAATCCGCAGGTAACGCGGATGAACACGCGGGTAAATCCGCAGAACCAGTATGAAGGCCGTGTGAAAATCCGTAGGTAAAACGCAACAAGTATGAATGCGATGAAGATCTTCATGATCTTCATCACCAAAATTTCCAGAAATTTCCAAACTCTCCAGAAATTAAAAACACGCATAGCATTGTGAAGATCCAACATCAAGCAACAAGAATCCACAACAATTACATCAAAAACACATCATATATGCATGGATCGAGTGAATCAAAAATCAACAACCAAACTTCAAATTAACATTTCTCACTCAATCTGGCACGGATTCACACGATTCAAAGCTTAATCTACTCAGCAATCAAAGATCTATAACATTAGCATAACGAAAAGCAAGATTATGAAAATTAATTTGTGACCTCTTGTAACAACAGAACCGGATTCAGCTGGAATTATGCCTTGCAATGTTCAAAGTCTTCTTCTACAATGCTTATGAAGTGGATTGGAGGAGTTCTTGATTTCCAATTGAGCACGATTCAACAGATTGAAGAATTCACCATTGTTGATGTTCTTGCTTTGAGCAGCTTGAATTTGCACGAATCCACTTGAACCTTGCTTGAACAATGATCAGTGATGATGCTAGATGATGAACTGAGCAAGGATTATGCAATTGCTTTGAAGAAATGAGAGAAAAATTTGAGAGAAATTTGAGAGAAAAATTCTAGATCTGAGTTTTGTGAATTGTGCTTCTGATTTTCTGTTAGGATTAGCTTTATATACTCTATGCTAAACATGTTTACTTATGCTAAACCAAATGCTAATGAAAAATTAGGGAAAATGGAGGTGTTTGGACAAATTGGCATTTACACCTTATGCATGAGCATGGTGCATGAACAGTGCACGTGGCTCACTTGATTTCACTTAAATTTTCATTTTGGAGCTAAATGCATTGGTGTATCATTCAAATAATGTACCAATTTCAAATTATAATTTTTCCCTCCAAAAATTCAAGTGAAATGCAAGTACTCATGTGATGAGAATTGATGAAATGTAATGCATGATTTGGATAGTAGAGTTCAAGAGAAGAATGTACAAAAAAGAACCACTTCATTTGGCCATTTGGTTGAGAAGTTATGCACATTTGAATCTCCATGTACACCTTGCCATGTTTTGATCATATCTCTTCAACCACAAATGCGAAATTGATGTTCTTGGACATTTTGGAAATGGGAGAGAAAGATCTACAACTTTCATGTTCAATAAAATTTCATTTGAAGCATTTTTGGTCATGTAATCTTGAGGAGAAAACCTTTCCATTTTTAGCAAATTCAAATTATAGGTCACTTTCTATTTTTGGAAAGTTTTCATCTGACTTTATTTTCTTCAATGTTGATGTTTGAAATGTCAAATGAGACTTGGCAATGTTGATGTTTGAAATGTCATCTGACTTTATTTTCTTCAATGTTGATGTTTGAAATGTCATATGACTTTATTTCCCATCAATTCCCACCTCCAAAATCCACAGTTGACTTGGCAGTTGACTTTCTAGGCCTTCAGTTGACCTGACAATGTTCTGATGAAGTTCAAGTCTCTACCACTTGGAATTTTGATTCAAAATAAAATCATAGCTCATATGAACTCTTGTGAATGATTGTGGTGTCCAAATTCTCAAGAATGGCCACCACTTATGGCTCAATGTATGCCTTTGACTGCTTTGACTGTTGATTGCTTCATCTGCAAGACAAAGGTTAAATGACATATTTTTGTACTTTTGGTTAGTGGTAAAAAGAAAAGCAATGATATACAAATGCAAGGAATGCTTGGTGATCAAGAACCACTCTCAAAAGACAACCCACCCATAGGAAAGGGGACAAGGTGCACAATGATCCTTTAGGCAATGATATGATATGATATGATGTCATGAGGGATTTTAGGGACAAAATTGGGGTCTTACAGATGCCCCTATTTAAGATCATTCTAGCCGGAGAAGTGAAGTTTAGAAATATTCATCTCGACGCGGTAGAATGGGCTTAAATAACAGTAATGAGATAAATTTTGGTCCCTAAGAGACCTCATGATGCAGATGTATGCATGTAAAAGACGCGAACTCTGTGGGGATATGGTTCACACAGAAAAGACGATCCATCGGAGTAATACACTCACTAGGAACGGAGACTCTTATTGGGGATAGAAAGAAAAAGAAGGCGTGAGCAGGACTCGACTCTGAATTAGGGGACGAATTGACACCGCGCGAACAAAACACGACTGGAATGGAGACCTCACTAGGGAGTGAAGGACTCACACTGGAAAAGAAGAAATTCCAAAGGAAGACACATCCATTGGAAAGACACAAGCTGACTCAAACTATCCACAAAGGATACTTCGGATAAAAATCCGGACTCGGACCAAGGAACAGATTCACAAAGAATCTCCCTGCCGGGCAGATTGCATATATTGGGGAAAACGCCAATACAGCAGAAAGGGTAAAAATCACAACAAGAAACTCCACTGGAGAAGTGTCTAACAAAGACTCTCACGGGGAAGCAACAAAGAAATGAGGTGTTACCGGTATAAGGGTAACAAACTCAGGAAGAATGAATACCTAAGACCGGTATAAGGGTGAGAGATATCAATCAACCAAACATCTGAGAAAGACCTGAAAAAGGTACATCAACTCAGAAAAATCTGACTCCACAGGGGACCAAAGTCATAATAGGGAGCAGAAAGGAAGGAACACCTGGGATACCGGTTAGGGCATATAATAGGTGACCGACCGAAGCGTGAATTGGTATATATGCCAAGACACTCATCATCCGAAAGGAGGGCTTGAAAAAGAAAATCGACTTACAGGATGGACATTCGAATCCATAATAGGAAAACGAATCCTACTCAACTGGGGACACAAACCCAAAGAGTGCATGAGATATAATATCCATTACCGTCAGAACGTGGATAGAATACTCGCATGAGATATATTATCTATTACCGTCAGAACGTAGATAATATACTCGCATGGAAGGAAACACCAAGGATACCGGTTAGGGCATATAATAGGTGACCTACCGAAAACGTGAATTGGTATATATGCCAAAACACTCATCATCCAAAACACAAACTTGTTAAAGGATGGATATTCGATTCTACAAAGAATACGAATCTTACTCTACTGGGGAAGATCAACAAAGGATTCCAACCAAAGAGTGAAAGAGATATATCATTCATTACCGTCAGAACATGAATAATATACTCGAAAGGAAGAGACACCAGAGATACCGGCTACAAGGTATATAATAGGTGATCAACCAAAAAGAGAGGCAATCGATACCACAACAACAAGGTAAACGAAAGATAACTCATAGAGGATGAATTGCAAGCATCCGGCAATTATCCGAGAAACAAAGAATATTCGATTCCACAAAGGAATAACGAATCTTACTCGACTAGGGAAACACAAAAGGCTTCGACATGAAGAGTGCATGAGATATATTATCCATTACCGTCAGAACGTGGATAACATACTCGCATGGAAGATTATCCACAACCGATTACTGGGTTAAAAAAGGATAAATCGACCGAAAAGAAAGGCATCGGGATACCAAACTAGGTATATAAAGATGACCAATCAAAGGGAGCAACAATCATTACCAAGCAAACGGGTAAAATGAAAGGCGATCCGCTGGGGATGTATTGATAAACAACCAATAATCCGGGGAACAAATCACTAGCAAACGGTGAAAGGACCCAATGGCGACTTCAAAAGGGATAAAATTGCAAGCATACGGCAATTATCCAGAAGACTTGCTGGGGATCAAATGCGAGCATACGACAATTGTCCAGAAGCAAAGAAGGAATATCAACATCAAAACTGAATGAAGATAACCACAAAGAGTAACCATCATCGGTTAGGATGAACAACAAGGTTAACTCTGCAAAAGAGAGAAATTAGGGTTTACAACTACCGAATACGGGGTAGAATACCAGAACTCTGGCTGGGGATAGGATTGCTAGCAACCAGCAATTATCTAGAAGCAAGGGAGGAATATCAACATTGAATATTGAATGAAGATAACCACAAAGAGTAACCATCATCGGTTAGGATGAACAACAAGGTTAACTCTGCGAAGGGGAGAAATTAGGGTTTACAACTACCGAATACGGGGTAGAATACCAAAACTCTGGCTGGGGATAAAATTGCTAGCAACCGGCAACTATCCACAAAAAGCACAGACTCCGTTGGGAATAAAACCACAACAACATAGGATTTACAACTACCGAATACTGGGTAGAAGACCACAAAATCCATCATCAACCAGACTGAACCACAAGGGTCACCACTGCTAGGGGAAGAGAGATAGGACTTACAACTACCGAATACTGGGTAGTAGCCAACAAACTCTGATGAGGATAAAAAAAATTAGGGTTTACATCTACCGAATACGGGGCAGAAAACCACAACATCCGCGTGGGAATGAAAGAATCACAATTCCGCACGGGAAACAAAATAGGGTTTATAACAAACCATAAACTGCTGAAGAGCAGAAAAACTAGGATTTACAACTACCGAATATTGGGTAGAAAACCAATCAACTCTTGCTGAGGAATAAAAGGTATATAACCCCAAATTCCGCCAAGAAGCAAGGAATATAGGACTTACAACTACCGGTATAAGGGTAGAGGCCCAAAAAGATTCCGCTGGGGATAAAAGAATTAATGCCGGTTACTGGGCAAATCATTCATCCATTCCACAGGGAAGCACGAGAAACAGCTGACAAATGGTCTATTCGGGATCAATCCGAACAGACAGACTGAATCAAGACACGTCCTAATGAGGATATAACTCAATAGGAACATCCATCCCAATATATGTGTTGGGAGGAAACGAAAGAAACCGTTATCCACGAGGATAATCTCAGTGGGGAACTGCAGAAGAAAAGACAGACACTTTCTGCTTATGGGGCTGACTCTATATGGAGAGATTTAAACGCCCGACATCTTCTTGGGAAGATCTATTGGAGATCTATATCACCCATAGCAGGAGACAACAATCAAGAGATATATGGCAAAAAATACAACATGAATATCTGAATGTTTTATGATTATGCATGAATATGCGTGATTTATGTTTGATGAATGCTGACAAAACAGACATATCTAACACAAACAGGCCCAGGAATCAAACGCCCGGTACTATACTTCCAGGGGAAACCAACTGGAAAGTCAATCTGCTGGAGATCTACATGCTGAAAAGCAAAGATCTGCAGGGAGGCAAAGGATCAGAGACATCACCAAATCTCTGAGCGATGGATCAACAATCAACCCAACTGGGGTACAGAAAGTCACAACAGGCATAAACAGCCACAAAGACGAATCTGTTGGGGGAAACAGGAGAAATCCCGAAATGTCTGCAGGGGAATCTTCAGTATCAACTGAGACACAAGAGTTCATTGCACAAGCGAGAACTGCTACGAAAGCAACTCCACACAACTCCGCTGGGGAACAACCCACAAAGGGAGAACAGATCATCCATGTAGATTCTAACTGCATAAGCAACTCTACTGGGAAAAACACAAGTAGCCACTCCATCGGGAATACACCCACTGAAGGAAAAAATAGATCACCCAAGTAGATTCTGCAACAAGCCACTCTACTGAGGATCAAAACCAATCAGGAAATCAACCCAATCTCTGGATGATAGGCCACCAACCGACCCTACTAGGGAAATAGAGATTTTAACAAGCAGAAACCACCACAAAAGCAACTCTGTCGTGGTTACCAGCTCTGGCGGAGACTATGAGGGAATTATCACAGGTACAATCCTGACTCTGTTGGGGATACCAACTCTTTTGGGGATTTTGCATAAATACAATCCATCAAACCACAAATCTACTGACGGCTAGGGAATCCACTGAGGGACCCACTGGGGATATGGAGGGGAGCTGGGGAATCAACCACTGAATGCTACACCTTCCAAAAACAAATCAACAACTGCCGAGGAGGAAAATAATCACTACTATGTTGAAGGCTAAACGCTCTGATGGGGAGATAGCAACAACTCCGCTCTGACAATGCTGAGGGAAGTGGTAAAGTACCGGGATATCAATCCACTAACCACCGAATCTTCAAAAAGAAAGCAACCATGCTGAGGAGAGAAACAACAACTCCGCTGGCGACTGCACTGGGAAGAGAGACGGGGTACCTGGGTTTCAAACCACCAACTACCGAATCTTCCAAAAGGAAAACACCCATGCTGGGAGAGAATACTGCTGGAGAAGAAAACGAAATCTTCAACAAGCACTCTGCTTGGGGAACAACCCACTACAACAACTCTGCTCGGGGAGCAACCCCAACAACAAAGCAGGATAAAGAGGATACAACCATGCCAGGAATATGAACAAATGTCCTACCTGTTGGAAATCATGCCACCCTTGGGAGAGCACTGAGAAATTCTTAAGTATCCTTTCATCATTCTGAATGTTCACTTTGTTTAAAACAACAATTTGAAAATTTTATTTGTTTAAAACAATGACATTTTATCAATTAAAACATGCAAAACATTTGTTGAATTGAAACAAATAAGAGTGCAAATAATTGGATAAAAAGCTCAAATTGATTTGATGGAATGGTAGCCTGCAAATGGCAAGACTCCATAGATCTGTACAAATTTGAAATCAGTGATGTATATTGGAAGAGGGCTACATTGATCATAATGATCCTTTCTCTACCGAATTGAATCTCGATGTATTCGAAGCTTCAGTTGACGACGAATCGAGAACCTCTAACGAAAAGACGGCTGAGGAACAGAAAGTCTTGTCAGGATGCAGTTACTTGCCAAATCTCTAATTTTTGCATAGATTGCCCCAGGGTGAGGTACTCAATCTAGCGGGATGCAAATATCCTCTTTTTTTTTGTCTCTAATTTTTGCCTGGATTACCCTTGCGGGTTCTCCACCGAGACGCTCATTTTTGCCTAAGCCGCCCTTTCGGGTTTTCAACTTAGCGAGCTATTCTGTTTTTATATACCTTTTTTTTCTAGGGTTTATAACAAACCATAAACTGCTGAAGAGCAGAAAAACTAGGATTTACAACTACCGAATATTGGGTAGAAAACCAATCAACTCTTGCTGAGGAATAAAAGGTATATAACCCCAAATTCCGCCAAGAAGCAAGGAATATTGGACTTACAACTACCGGTATAAGGGTAGAGGCCCAAAAAGATTCCGCTGGGGATAAAAGAATTAATGCCGGTTACTGGGCAAATCATTCATCTATTCCACAGGGAAGCACGAGAAACAGCTGACAAATGGTCTATTCGGGATCAATCCGAACAGACAGACTGAATCAAGACACGTCCTAATGAGGATATAACTCAATAGGAACATCCATCCCAATATATGTGTTGGGAGGAAACGAAAGAAACCGTCATCCACGAGGATAATCTCAGTGGGGAACTGCAGAAGAAAAGACAGACACTTTCTGCTTATGGGGCTGACTCTATATGGAGAGATTTAAACGCCCGACATCTTCTTGGGAAGATCTATTGGAGATCTATATCACCCATAGCAGGAGACAACAATCAAGAGATATATGGCAAAAAATACAACATGAATATCTGAATGTTTTATGATTATGCATGAATATGCGTGATTTATGTTTGATGAATGCTGACAAAACAGACATATCTAACACAAACAGGCCCAGGAATCAAACGCCCGGTACTATACTTCCAGGGGAAACCAACTGGAAAGTCAATCTGCTGGAGATCTACATGCTGAAAAGCAAAGATCTGCAGGGAGGCAAAGGATCAGAGACATCACCAAATCTCTGAGCGATGGATCAACAATCAACCCAACTGGGGTACAGAAAGTCACAACAGGCATAAACAGCCACAAAGACGAATCTGTTGGGGGAAACAGGAGAAATCCCGAAATGTCTGCAGGGGAATCTTCAGTATCAACTGAGACACAAGAGTTCATTGCACAAGCGAGAACTGCTACGAAAGCAACTCCACACAACTCCGTTGGGGAACAACCCACAAAGGGAGAACAGATCATCCATGTAGATTCTAACTGCATAAGCAACTCTACTGGGAAAAACACAAGTAGCCACTCCATCGGGAATACACCCACTGAAGGAAAAAACAGATCACCCAAGTAGATTCTGCAACAAGCCACTCTACTGAGGATCAAAACCAATCAGGAAATCAACCCAATCTCTGGATGATAGGCCACCAACCGACCCTACTGGGGAAATAGAGATTTTAACAAGCAGAAACCACCACAAAAGCAACTCTGTCGTGGTTACCAGCTCTGGCGGAGACTATGGGGGAATTATCACAGGTACAATCCTGACTCTGTTGGGGATACCAACTCTTTTGGGGATTTTGCATAAATACAATCCATCAAACCACAAATCTACTGACAGCTAGGGAATCCACTGAGGGACCCACTGGGGATATGGAGGGGAGCTGGGGAATCAACCACTGAATGCTACACCTTCCAAAAACAAATCAACAACTGCCGAGGAGGAAAATAATCACTACTATGTTGAAGGCTAAACGCTCTGATGGGGAGATAGCAACAACTCCGCTCTGACAATGCTGAGGGAAGTGGTAAAGTACCGGGATATCAATCCACCAACCACCGAATCTTCAAAAAGAAAGCAACCATGCTGAGGAGAGAAACAACAACTCCGCTGGCGACTGCACTGGGAAGAGAGACAGGGTACCTGGGTTTCAAACCACCAACTACCGAATCTTCCAAAAGGAAAACACCCATGCTGGGAGAGAATACTGCTGGAGAAGAAAACGAAATCTTCAACAAGCACTCTGCTTGGGGAACAACCCACTACAACAACTCTGCTCGGGGAGCAACCCCAACAACAAAGCAGGATAAAGAGGATACAACCATGCCAGGAATATGAACAAATGTCCTACCTGTTGGAAATCATGCCACCCTTGGGAGAGCACCGAGAAATTCTTAAGTATCCTTTCATCATTGTGAATGTTCACTTTGTTTAAAACAACAATTTGAAAATTTTATTTGTTTAAAACAATGACATTTTATCAATTAAAACATGCAAAACATTTGTTGAATTGAAACAAATAAGAGTGCAAATAATTGGATAAAAAGCTCAAATTGATTTGATGGAATGGTAGCCTGCAAATGGCAAGACTCCATAGATCTGTACAAATTTGAAATCAGTGATGTATATTGGAAGAGGGCTACATTGATCATAATGATCCTTTCTCTACCGATTTGAATCTCGATGTATTCGAAGCTTCAGTTGACGACGAATCGAGAACCTCTAACGAAAAGACGGCTGAGGAACAGAAAGTCTTGTCAGGATGCAGTTACTTGCCAAATCCCTAATTTTTGCATAGATTGCCCCAGGGTGAGGTACTCAATCTAGCGGGATGCAAATATCCTCTTTTTTTTTGTCTCTAATTTTTGCCTGGATTACCCTTGCGGGTTCTCCACCGAGACGCTCATTTTTGCCTAAGCCGCCCTTTCGGGTTTTCAACTTAGCGAGCTATTCTGTTTTTATATACCTTTTTTTTCTAGGCAAAGTATTTCTTGACTGCATCTAAATTCACAGGACGAGTGAAATCCTCCCCATCCATTGTTGTAAGCATCAAAGCACCGCCTGAAAAGGTTCTCTTAACAACATATGGACCCTCATAGTTTGGAGTCCACTTGCCCCTGGAATCGGGCGTGAAAGACAAGACTTTCTTGAGCACAAGGTCACCTTCTCGGAACACACGAGGCTTGACCTTCTTATCGAATGCTTTCTTCATTCTCTGCTGATATAACTGACCATGACACATGGCAGTCAATCTCTTCTCTTCAATCAAATTCAGTTGGTCGTAACGACTCATATTCCATTCAGCATCAGTCAACTTGGCTTCCATCAAGACTCTCATTGATGGGATCTCCACCTCTACTGGGAGAACAACCTCCATGCCATAAACAAGAGAGAAAGGGGTTGCCCCTGTTGAAGTGCGGACAGATGTACGATAACCATGCAAAGCAAATGGCAGCATCTCATGCCAATCTTTGTACGTAACTGTCATCTTCTGGATAATCCTCTTGATATTCTTATTAGCAGCTTCAACAACCCCGTTCATCTTTGGTCTGTAAGGAGAGGAGTTATGGTGTGCAATCTTGAATTCAGCGTACAACTCATCCATCATCTTGTTATTCAGATTAGATCCATTATCAGTAATGATCTTATCTGGCACACCATAACGGAAAATCAGCTGGTTCTTGATAAACTTCACAACCACCTGCCTGGTCACATTCGCATACGAAGCGGCTTCAACCCATTTGGTAAAGTAATCAATTGCTACGAGAATAAACCTGTGCCCATTGAACGCTTTCGGTTCAATCATGCCGATCATATCAGTTCCCCACATAGAGAAAGGCCATGGTGATGAAATCACATTCAGAAGTGTCGGAGGAATATGAATCTTATCCGCACAAAACTGACAGTTGTGGCATTTCTTCACATATTTGCAGCAGTCAAACTCCATTGTCAGCCAATAGTAGCCTGCTCTCAACATCTTTCTAGCCATGGCATGTCCATTGGAATGAGTACCAAATGAACCCTCATGGACCTCAGTCATCAACAGGTTTGCTTCGTGTCTATCCACGCATCTGAGCAAAACCATGTCAAAATTTCTCTTATACAACACTTCACCACTGAGGTAGAAACTGCCTGACAACCTTCTCAAAGTTTTCCTATCTTTCACAGATGCCCCAGGCGGGTATACCTGGTTCTGGAGGAAATTCTTGATATCAAAATACCAAGGCTTGTCATCATTCACTTCTTCAACTGCAAACACGTGAGCTGGTCTATCCAAGCGCATCACGGCAATGTTGGGTACTTCGTTCCAATACTTGACCATAATCATAGAAGCGAACGTAGCAAGAGCATCTGCCATCCGATTGTCCTCTCGAGGAATATGATTAAAGTCAACTTCTGTGAAGAACGTTGAAATCCTCCTCGCATAATCTCTATATGGAATGAGACCTGGCTGTTTCGTCTCCCATTCACCCTTGATCTGATTAACAACTAGGGCCGAATCACCATACACATCAAGATGCTTGATTCTCAAATCAATGCATTCTTCCAATCCCATAATACAGGCCTCATACTCAGCCATATTATTCGTGCATTTGAAAGTTAGCCTTGCTGTAAACGGAATATATGTACCATGAGGAGTAATGATTACTGCCCCAATTCCATTTCCATACTGATTCACAGCGCCATCAAACACCATCGTCCATCTGGAACCAGGCTCTGGACCTTCATCAAGTGTAGGCTCATCACAATCTTTCATTTTCAAATACAGAATCTCCTCATCTGGGAAGTCGTACTGAACAGACTGATGATCTTCAATCGGCTAGTGCACTAAATGGTCAGCCAAGATACTACCTTTGATAGCTTTCTGAGCTCGATACTCAATATCATACTCAGACAACAACATCTGCCAACGGGCAATCCTCCCGGTTAAAGCAGGCTTCTCGAAAATATACTTGATTGGATCCATCCTGGATATCAACCAAGTTGTATGATTTATCATGTACTGGCGCAAACACTTAGCAGCCCAAGCCAAGGCACAGCACGTCTTCTCAAGCATAGAGTACCGAGACTCACAATCAGTAAACTTCTTATTGAGGTAGTAGATAGCAGATTCTTTCTTCCCTGATTCATCTTGTTGACCGAGTACACAACCCATCGAGTCTTCAAGAACAGTCAGATACATGATCAGAGGTCTTCCTTCCACAGGCGGAGACAAGATCGGAGGTTCAAACAAATATTCTTTGATACTGATCTTTCCGTAGGAGCTTGAATATCGGCGCACATGTGGTAGTCATGTGGGATATGAATCTGGAAATGTAATTCAAGCGGCCAAGAAAACCTCGGACTTGCTTCTCGGTTTTGGGTGCAGGCATCTCTTGTATTGCTTTGACCTTTGCAGGATCAACTTCAATACCTCTTTCGCTGACAACAAAACCCAACAACTTGCCGGAACGGACTCCAAATGTACATTTGTTCGGATTCAGACGAAGTCTAAACTTCCTCAGACGCTGAAAAAGCTTCAACAAATGCTCAACATGTTCAACTTCCGTCCGGGACTTAGCGATCATATCATCGACATAGACCTCTATCTCCTTGTGCATCATATCATGAAACAAGGTAGTCATAGCACGTTGATACGTGGCTCCGGCGTTCTTCAAACCGAAGGGCATCACTCGATAACAGAATGTTCCCCAAGGTGTGATGAATGTTGTCTTCTCCATATCCTCGGGTGCCATCTTGATTTGATTATATCCGGAAAATCCGTCCATAAACGAAAAGACTTTGAATTTAGCTGTGTTGTCTACCAACATATCAATGTGTGGTAGAGGAAAATCATCTTTCGGACTAGCTTTGTTCAAATCTCTGTAATTGACACACATACGGACTTTTCCGTCCTTCTTAGGAACATGCACAATATTGGCCACCCATTGAGGATATGTAGAAGTCACCAGAAACCCCGCATCAATTTGCTTCTGAACTTCCTCTTTGATCTTCACTGCCATATCTGGATGAGTTCTTCTGAGCTTCTGCTTCACAGGCACGCACTCAGGCTTCAAAGGCAGGATATGTTGCATAATATCTGTATCTAGACCCGGCATGTCTTCATACGACCAAGCAAAGATATCGGAATATTCTCGTAGCAAACTGATCAACCCCTTCTTGACAGACTCTTCAAGGAGTGCCCCAATCTTCACCATGCGAACACAATCTTCAGACCCCAAGTTGACTGTTTCCAGATCTTCGAGATGCAACTGAATGATCTTCTTCTCGTGCTCAAGGAGACGGGTAATCTCATCAGGAATCTCTTCAACATCATCTTCCTCTGCCTCGAATACAGGGAATTCAAAATTAGGAGATGGCGTTGGATCATTATGTTCAATGGGTTTTAGAATCAACCTGCATAATGATTTTGGTTAATAAAAACTTTAGAATTTAAACAAGCAAATCATTATGCAGATGAAAAGATTGCTTTTATTCTTATTTTTATGGTTTTTTGTGATTACTGATTTCATGCAAAAGCAAAAAGTGAAAACAAATGGAAAAACAAATGTTTAAACAATGCATTAATTGAATGAAATATCATTGTATAAATGCTGCCAACAATATCATCACTTCTCCTTTTGGCATGGGAGAAGGGTTTTGAACAAAGTGAACCATTACTCTGATCTATGAATGACTGTAGGAACATCTACAGCGACCCAATTGTGGCAGACACCACTAGGTATGATGAAGTTGCTCAAATCCTCTACATCCTCTTCCAGAATAGCAGCAGCTTCCTCAGGTTGATCAGCATGGATGAAACCTCCGCTCTTGAACAAACCATGTTCGTTGAATGCCCCAGAAGAATAGCCAATGCCAGCCCGGGATCTATTGTCTTCAAGCTCAATCATCTTCCCTAAACCAGCAACTGCACCACATTCAATGGCCAGTTTCGCATCTCGATAGGAAGCAAATGAAGGAGACCTCTTCTCAATCGGCTCAGCAATAGATAAAGCTTGGAAAGGCGTTCCAACTTCATCCTCAGCATCAATATATGAGAAAGAAGACAGGTGGCTAACCAGGAGAGCCTTTTCTCCCCCTACCACAACCAATTTCTTATTCTTCACGAATTTCAACTTCTGGTGTAGGGTTGATGTCACAGCGCCAGCCTCGTGAATCCATGGTCTACCAAGGAGACAGCTATAAGATGGGTGGATATCCATAACCTGAAAGGTAACCTGGAAATCACTTGGTCCAATCTTGATTGGGAGATCAACTTCCCCAATCACAGTCTTACGCGACCCATCGAAAGCTTTCACAACAACACCACTCTGCCTCATGGGAGACCCCTGATATGACAATCGAGAGAGTGTGGTCTTTGGCAATACATTAAGAGATGACCCAGTGTCCACTAGTACGTTGGACATGGCATCAGTCTTGCAGTTCATAGAGATATGTAGAGCCATGTTGTGGTCTCTTCCCTCCTCAGGGAGATCAGCGTCACAGAAACTCACGTGTTGCAAGCAGTGATGTTTGCAACTATACTATCAAACTGTTCTATGGTGACGTCATGATCAACATAAGCCAGATCCAAAACTTTCTGCAGAGCCTCCCTATGAGGTTCTGAGTTCAGCAGCAAAGATAAAACGGAGATTTTGGAAGGCGTTTGTAGAAGCTGGTCTACAACATTGTACTCGCTCTTCTTGATGAGCCTCAGCATCTCATCACATTCTTCATTCACAGTGCCATTCGGGCCAACAGAAGAAGTAGGAGTCTTTTGTACAGAGGAGGGTTTGGCAACAGCAAGTGCCGGGTTCTGAACATTCACAGCCGTCCCAACCGGACGCTCAACAGAATCAGAAACAACATGATGCTTTGGGGGTGCAGAAAACACACGACCACTACGGGTCAACCCGCTCACATCAGCAATATTGGTAACAGAAGTTGAAGGCAATGACACTTCTTTCCCACCTTCCACAGCAACTGGATTGTACCGGAAGGGAATAGCTTTATCCGAAGAATAAGGCACAGGGCCTGCAGGCTTGATTATCAGAGAAGGAGAGACCTTCGGCTTGCTACCATCATAACGGATGACAACAGGCTCAGGCAGCTTGAACATAGGAGAAATAACATTTATTTCTGGTTCATCTTCATCAATATTACGGTTCTGAAGAATCTCTATAGTACCTTCATCCAACAGCTCTTGAAGCTCTCTTCGCACTTGGCGACAATCCAGTCTATTGACGGAGCAAATGCGGCATCTGTCATAGTCATGCTCCATATGGCTGTATTGACACAGCAAACGATGCAACTCGACCAATGACTGTCGAATATGACTCACATATTTGACTTTATACTTCCCAGGGCACCCCTGGACCATGTTCACTGATTTCCCATGCTCGGGCAATGGGTTCTTTGTAACATTGAGGCCTGAGTCCTCGAAGCTCAGAATACCACACCGCATAAGGTCTTGAACCTTAGTCTTCAACGGATAGAAATTCTCAATATTATGTCCCGGAGCACCGGAATGATAAACACAGTGTTGGTCTGGCTTGTACCACCATTGCGGATTAGCAGGCACAGCCGGAGGATCCCTTGGAGTAACCAGTTTCCTTTCCAACAAGGAAGGACATAGTTCAGCATATGACATAGGAATGGGATCGAAGCTGATCTTCTTCCTATCATAATTCAGATTGGCTTGGTTACTAGTACTGCCACGAAGCTGGTAAGCCTGTTGCTGTGGACGGTGCTGCTGCTGATACTGAGGTTGTTGCTGATGCTGATGCTGATTGGGCTGCTGGTACTGAGCATTATCTTTGAAAATAGGTGCTATATGAGCCACCTGGTGCTGATGACGCGCAGGCTTCCTCATAACAGAGGGTCTTCTTGGTTTAGCATGGGATTGCACAGCATGTGCCTCCCCATCTTTCTTCTTAAACGCCCCATACCGTTTAGAAGAGCTTTCATCTTTCGACAGACGTCCCTCACGGACTCCTTCCTCCAGACGCATCCCCATGTTCACCATCTCGGTGAAATCAGAGGGAGCGCTCGCAACCATCCGCTCATAATAGAATGAGCTAAGAGTCTTCAAAAAGATCTTAGTCATTTCTTTCTCTTCCAGCGGAGGAGTAATCTGAGCTGCTAATTCTCGCCACCTCTGGGCGTACTCCTTAAATGTCTCCTTATCCTTCTGAGACATGGCCCTGAGTTGATCACGGTCAGGCGCCATATCAACATTATATTTATATTGCTTGACGAAGGCTTCGCCAAGATCGTTGAAGGATCGGATGTTTTCACTATCAAGGCTCATATACCAGCGAAGAGCCGCACCGGACAAACTATCCTGGAAGTAGTGGATCAGAAGCTGATCATTATCTGTTTGCGTAGACATTTTCCTGGCATACATGACCAGGTGAGCGAGAGGGCAGGTGTACCCCTTATACTTTTCAAAGTCAGGAACTTTGAACTTGATCGGAATCTTAACACCGGGAACAAGGCAAAGTTCAGCAGCGGACTTGCCAAACAGATCTTTCCCTCGGAGGGTCTTCAATTCCTTACGCAGCTCAAGGAATTGATCATTCATCGCTTCCATCTTTTCATTGACATCTGGGCCCTCAGACGGCTCAGAATGATAGATGGTGTCGTCTACCCTGGGAATGGTATGCACGACAGGAGGAGCAGCAGAAAGGACCTGGCTAGATGCCGGCATGGAAGCGAAAGTCGGAGGTGGAAAATCTGGCATAAAACCCGGAGGCATACCCCACGGAAACCCGGCTGGCATGGCATGTGGCATAAAGTGAGCACTAGCAGCTGGCACAATCGGAGCAACGACTTCAGATATAACCGTCCTCTGGGGAGGAGTTGCAGGAGGTGGAGAAGGTTGGTTCTGAGCAGACAGAAACTGCTCCATCAGAGCACTCAGACGAGCGACCTCCTCCTTCTGTTCTCTGTTCTCTTGTTCAAGTTGATCCATCACTCTAGCAGAATTGGCTCTGGTATAGTACCGGTGAGTCAGCTTGTCTTCAAAATAAATGAAGAGCACAGAGTTAGGCCACAGACAAGAAGACCAGAACAACCTGCTTATGCAAAATGATGCATGCGATGTTTGTGCACATGCTTTGTTTTTGTTTTCAAGGAACCTTTAGGGTATTATTTGCAAATTTGCATTTTTAAGCATTTAATAGCATATGGAAAATATCTCATCAAATATATTTGGAACAAAGAAGTACAGCATTTGATTATTACAAGGGAAAAGGAAAATAAACATCCTATGGATCCCTAGAAGCTCGAGATGCTGGAAGACGAGATGCACAAAGCTTCTTGATCTCTCTCTCATAGGCTGCTTCCATATTTGCTTTCTCCTTTGCAAGTCGATCATACTTCCTCTTCCAGAACTTGGAAGACTGAGGAAGCAGAGAAGTCCAAGTATCATTCGGATCATCGATCACCTGATGCTCGAGAAACTCAATCAGAGCGTCCTTCTCCTTCAGCTGTTTAAGCAACTCTTCCCTTTCACGGATCCAAGCACGTGAAAGGTCTTCTGCTCTCAACTCCTCTACACCCTGGTTGGGGAGGGTTGAAGGCCTAGCCACATCCAATGGTGTAGGTCTCGGATGATCGTACGGCATCAGATATACAACAACTCTCTGTCTGACCCAAGAAGTATATGGCTCCAAAGCAATGCAGTTCTTCGGACCCAATTCATTCCTACCCTTCTTCTGAATCTTGCGTCAAGCACGGACAAATCTGGCTTTCAGGCCTTCGGGATCTTTACTCTCCTGAAAGAACACACCTTCTAACAGAATGTTATGAGGTTTATCCTTTAGGGGGAACCCAAGCTGACGACGTGCTAAGATAGGATTGTAGCTGATCCCACCACATGTACCAAGAAGAGGCACATTAGGGAATTCACCACAATAATCAATAATCTGCACAGTATCATACACGCGATCATACCAAGAGATATCATCATTAGTGAGAGACATAAGTCTCTGAGACCACCGTAGACATCCCTTGTTCTCCTTGAAAGCGACCGTCTGAGGTAAGTGAGAAATAAACCACTTATACAGCAGAGGCAAACAGCACACAATAACTCCTCCACCCTTTGCATTCCTCAGATGCAAGGAGAAATAGGCATCACCCAACAGAGTCGGAACGGGATTAAGAACTGAGAAGATCCTAATGGCGTTCACATCCACAAATTTTTCGATGTTGGGGAACAATACCAAACCATAGATGAGCAGCACAAATAAAGCCTCAAAGGCATCCTCACTCCTGGCCTTCCCATAAACGGTAGCTTGAGTAATGAGGAACTCGGAAGGAAGACCCTGAATTCCACCTTTGGTAGTCATATTAGCTTTAATCAAGGATTCATCTATGTGCAACAAGTCTGCAATCTCTCGAGCGGTCGGAATACTCTCTAGGCCACTGAACGACACCTGATCCAAAATCGGGATCCCAATAAGATGAGCATACTCCTTAAGCATAGGCAACAGCTGGAAGTCTGGAAAAGAGAAGCAGTGATACAGAGGATCATAGAACTGAGCCAAAGTGCTCATCAAACCCTCATCAACCTGAGTAGTCAACAGAGGCAGAAGCTTCCCATAGCGAGCTTTGAAACCCAAGGGATCTAATACATAAGATGTCAGATTCCTTAACTCTTTCACATCGGGCTGTCTAAAGCTGTACTTCTTTGTATGCCTTTTTGGTCTTTCCATGTCTGAAAATTTTGCAAATAAACCCTTTAAGTTTCTAGAAAATTTTCTGATTTTTTTTTTGATGATATGAATGCAGATGAATGCATGAATGCATGAATGCAACAATCACACTCAAGGATCAAGCAAGTCACACCAGACAAAGGTCATGGGAAAGCTCATAGTATCCTTAATATCAATCATCCATTTTGGTGGATTATGGTTTTCACCTTATCAACACCCAAGTTCCATTGATATTAACAATACATGAACCGGCTCAATCATCCTTAATATCAATCATCCGTTTTGGTGGATTATGGTTTACACCTTATCAACACCCAGGTTCCATTGATATTAAGGTTGTCTGAACGACTCAACCATGAATCACGGGTTTGTTGAGAGTCACGAGCATGGAGTCTAGGTTAAGAACCACCCAAAGGGAGTGTACTAGGGTTTAAACCTGCCAGACATGTTCTACCAGAGGTTCCCATAATCATCGTCCCATCTTTCGGATATTATCGGAGGAACGAATACTCGTATTCCAAGAATATTCTCAAGAGAGACTCTTATGAGTGTAGTATCGCGTAACAATCGCATCAGATCTTACATCTGAACGACCTCCGCACTACGTCCTAAAAATAGGCTAAGATGGGCTTGGTAAACTAAGGTCCTTGGCTTCTAAGGCACATGATTGAAAGAATAATGCCTAACCACAAATAACTTGTGTGACATTATTAATCCAACATGACCTCCACCAAGTGAATGGGCTCGCAAGTCAACTTGTTAAGGAATACTCCACACAAGTCGACAAGACTATGCCATTCTCCTATCCTAAGGTGCACTCGAGTTCGGGTATAGAACTCATCTCACAGAGATCACCAAAGCAAACAGCAATTGTATATCAAACAATTCAAACATTACAATCAATACAGTTATCCCAAATTGTACAAAAATATGTCAAATAACAGATAAACAATATCATACAACAAGGGTGAAAAATAGGCAAAACCCACTGAGGAAGGTCTAATGTTTTCCCCAACAGAGTCGCCACTTTTCTGTAGCGGTGTATTCATCACTTTATGATTTATTGATTAAATCAAAAGCAAAGCATACAAAGAATCGAGTCGCCATCGCACTTTTATTTATCCAAAGGAATGGCTAAAAAGCGAACAAAAGCCTAAGAAGTTTTACACGTAGAAAACTAATGAAAAGATCAGAGAGTCTGGGTAAGGGGTTAATTACGCAATGGGAAGGTGTTAGGCACCCAAAACATCCTAGGTACTCCTAGGGAGCCCTTTTCACACTTGTTGTATAAAAAAGTTTATTTATTTATGACATATTGTGCAAACATGATTGGGAAGATGAGAAAAGAATGTACAATTTTAATGTTTTTGTGTTTGAACGGATGAACCCGTTGCCTACGTACCTTTCCATGGAAGGTAAAGGATCAAAACGCCGTAGTTCGGCTAAAAGATTTCCAAAATATGAGTGGATTCATTTTAAAAGAAAGCCCTAAGGCCTTTCGTTATCCACGAGAGAAAACTCAACCTTATACGAACAACGAGTCCACCATGTGAGAATAGCTTCAACTTGCTAGTGAGGGGTTAACCCTATAATAAGCAAGGAAGTCTTACAATTCAATCACTAAGGACAAAAAGGTGAGATTAACATCAACCAACTAGGACAAATCAAACCTATGGCTAATGTATGAAAGCTTATCAAGAATGGACAAAGCCACAAAACAATTGAATGAGTTGGATTAACCAATTAGGATTTATTCACAAAAGAGTGGTCAAAGTATGATTAGAATTCAATTCAAAGAAGTATTATGAAATGGAGTTTGAAAAATCAAAGGCCTAAAGCCTAGGTTTCTAATTTGAAAAGAAATGAGAATGTTTGCACAATAGTTGTATTTCAAGTTTCAAAAGTCAACAAGTGAAAAGAGTTTAGAACAAAAAGGGTGTGGGTGAGAGAGTGTAAAACTTCTCAGGTGCTCACCTCTTGAAATCATATAGAAGATGATTCAAGTATGTCCTTTGGAAAGAGGCAACAATGCAAGTAACAAATAAGCAAAACAAATGATACCGGATGCCAATTGATGGACTTATACCAATCTCACACACAATGGTGGATACCGGATACCAATCAATGGATTTACACCAATCTCCTAAAACAAAACAATGATACCGGATGCCAATCAATGGACTTATACCAATCTCACAAACAAAGGTGGATACCGGATACCAATCAATGGATTTACACCAATCTCCTAAAACAAAACAATGATACCGGATGCCAATCAATGGACTTACACCAGTCTCACAAACAAACATGGATACCGGATACCAATCAATGGATTTACACCAATCTCCTAAAACAAAACAATGATACCAGAGGCCAATCAATGGACTTACACTAGTCTCACACCATATCATTGGAACAACTGCCAAGTAATGGACTTATGCTTGTCTCCTCCATGGACAAAGCAAAAATGCTATAAAGCAAAGCTTATGAAATGATATACAAATGATGATGATAAATGCACTAAGGCACACTCAAGCAACTATGCACAGATGAATTAAGTAAACATACAATCAATTCAGTTAGCACACACTATATACAAGCAATTAGGCTCAAACAAGGTTAGACTTTAAAGTCAACTGGAATGGGGTATGTGGTGCTCTTAACCTTAACATTGAGAGTTAAGGTGAAGCATATGAAATGGAGATGAGGGGTGTGCCTCATAGCTCTTATCCCTGGTCAGGGAGAGCTTTGAATAATAGAAGGTGTGGGAGTTCAGAAAGTTGGAACTCTCTCCACAAGTGAATAACTCTATAGATCTTGGGTTAGTATCCACAATGCATCAACATGTTATGTGAGCAAAGGGATGACACACTGAATAGTAGGAGATGGACTACACATCTCTTTTATCTACCAATTGCCTCATATGAGGACTTTTCCTGCTTGGCACAAAGAATAAACAATCACAAGCATTGCCTCTTAAGGAGGACTTCAGACAGGTGCCTGGCCACATAACAGGCCAGGTCTTCCAGACTACATGAAGAAGAGAGGTTATACCTAAGTGGTTAAGCAACCAAGCAAAAGCAAGTTCAAAATGAACTTAAGCAACTAATGTACCCGTGGAACATCAAACAAATCAGTATACAACTCAAAAAAATCAAACAGATAATCCAACAGTCAACAGACAATACACAATCAAACAAGCAAGGCTACAATGTGCAAGGCACAAGCTCAACTCAAATGAGCTAAAAGCATCCTACAAAGCAAGTCAAGGTTAGTCAATATCAATCAAATAAACCAACTCAAGCAATGTGAATTAATCCCCTTATGGCCATGTACTTCTTAACCTGAAAACAAGCTCAAACATGAGAAGCAAACCACTAGGTCAAGGCCTAGGGTCAAAGAAGGAGAAATAATCCAAAACAGAACATGAAAATTGACATCAATCAAACTCAAACAATTAATAATATAATCCAAAAGGTCTCATGTCAATAGCATCAACCAAATTCATTTCATAAACCAATCATGTCAAGGTATGCAAGTTGGAAACACATTGGAGCAACAGAATGAACAAATGCACATTAATTCTAAAATGGTCCCATAAATCTCAAGAAAAATCATGGCTAAACAGAACACATCATATGATCAACACACCAAAAATCAAGGCATTTGGACAAGTATAAGCATGGAAATCAAATTCCATAAGGAAGTGTAAGCACAACCAAGCTCAAAGGAGGCACAAATTGATACATCAACTTAAAGCAATCCTAAAACAGAGATGACAAATGATAAATCACTCAAACCAAAGCCACAATAAACCTCAAAGTGTCTAGAAACAATGTGAAAAATTTCAAGTTCATATGATAAAGCATAAGCATTTCCCAAATCATTGAAGTTCAACACTCATCAAAAGTTCAAACATGACAATCCAGAAAGAAAAATCCCAAACAAATTAAAAATGAACCCTAAAATTCTACAAGAGATCATGATCAATCCTAACATCCAGAAGAAGCATCTTGCAAAAACTCACATCATTTGGCATTTATTTGGCATGGGAAATAAAATCAACAACATAAGCAAGAAAAGGTGTGACACACATTGTCACACCTACATTAACCAGATCATATCTCAACAACCAAAAATGCTAAAAATACAAATTCAATACCAAAATGACCAGAAAGGTGTCTAGTTTAAGCATGTCAATTTTCACATCCATTGGATCAACCATCATTATTTCACAAAGAAAATGGCAAGCAAGGTGCAAGATAGCATATGCATACACAAACCCTAGGCCAAAACATTTTTCAACCGTGCACAAATTCTGAAAAAAATAGCCAAAAAATAGTAGACACAATGAGGAACAAGATGTAAAAAATCTCATGTCATTTGGATGATTATTCATTGAGTTATGAATTTTAAGAGTGAAAGAAAAATAAAAAAAAACATGAAGAAGCAAGCATGGATGGCATATGGATGAAATGGAGAAAAATGCAAAGGCAATTTTGGAAATGCTGTATGCTGGAATCGAAGGGAGTCACAATTCAAAAGCCAAGCACGCCCAGGTCAAACCATAGTCGTTTTGCCTAAACCCTAAGCGCAACGTGCATGCATGCAGAGCCAGAATCCGCAGGTAACGCGGATGAACACGCGGGTAAATCCGCAGGAACCAGTATGAAGGCCGTGTGAAAATCCGTAGGTAAAACGCAGCAGGTATAAATGCGATGAAGATCTTCATGATCTTCATCACCAAAATTTCCAGAAATTTCCAAACTCTCCAGAAATTAAAAACACGCATAGCATTGTGAAGATCCAACATCAAGCAACAAGAATCCACAACAATTACATCAAAAACACATCATATATGCATGGATCGAGTGAACTAAAAATCAACAACCAAACTTCAAATTAACATTTCTCACTCAATATGGCACGGATTCACACGATTCAAAGCTTAATCTACTCAGCAATCAAAGATCTATAACATTAGCATAACGAAAAGCAAGATTATGAAAATTAATTTGTGACCTCTTGTAGCAACAGAACCGGATTCAGCTGGAATTATGCCTTGCAATGTTCAAAGTCTTCTTCTACAATGCTTATGAAGTGGATTGGAGGAGTTCTAGATGTCCAATTGAGCACGATTCAACAGATTGAAGAATTCACCATTGTTGATGTTCTTGCTTTGAGCAGCTTGAATTTGCACGAATCCACTTGAACCTTGCTTGAACAATGATCAGTGATGATGCTAGATGATGAACTGAGCAAGGATTATGCAATTGCTTTGAAGAAATGAGAGAAAAATTTGAGAGAAATTTGAGAGAAAAATTCTAGATATGAGTTTTGTGAATTGTGCTTCTGATTTTCTGTTAGGATTAGCTTTATATACTTTATGCTAAACATGTTTACTTATGCTAAACCAAATGCTAATGAAAAATTAGGGAAAATGGAGGTGTTTGGACAAATTGGCATTTACACCTTATGCATGAGCATGGTGCATGAACAGTGCACGTGGCTCACTTGATTTCACTTAAATTTTCATTTTGGAGCTAAATGCATTGGTGTATCATTCAAATAATGTACCAATTTCAAATTATAATTTTTCCCTCCAAAAATTCAAGTGAAATGCAAGTACTCATGTGATGAGAATTGATGAAATGTAATGCATGATTTGGATAGTAGAGTTCAAGAGAAGAATGTACAAAAAAGAACCACTTCATTTGGCCATTTGGTTGAGAAGTTATGCACATTTGAATCTCCATGTACACCTTGCCATGTTTTGATCATATCTCTTCAACCACAAATGAGAAATTGATGTTCTTGGACATTTTGGAAATGGGAGAGAAATATCTACAACTTTCATGTTCAACAAAATTTCATTTGAAGCATTTTTGGTCATGTAATCTTGAGGAGAAAACCTTTCCATTTTTGGCAAATTCAAATTATAGGTCACTTTCTATTTTTGGAAAGTTTTCATCTGACTTTATTTTCTTCAATGTTGATGTTTGAAATGTCAAATGAGACTTGTTTGAACATGAATGAAGTATTTCCCATCACTTCCCACCTCCAAAATCCACAGTTGACTTGGTAGTTGACTTTCTAGGCCTTCAATTGACCTGGCAATGTTCTGATAAAGTTCAAGTCTCTACCACTTGGGATTTTGATTCAAAATAAAATCATAGCTCATATGAACTCTTGTGAATGATTGTGGTGTCCAAATTCTCAAGAATGGCCACCACTTATGGCTCAATGTATGCCTTTGACTGCTTTGACTGTTGATTGCTTCATCTGCAAGACAAAGGTTAGATGACATATTTTTGTACTTTTGGTTAGTGGTAAAAAGAAAAGCAATGATATACAAATGCAAGGAATGCTTGGTGATCAAGAACCACTCTTAAAAGACAACCCACCTATAGGAAAGGGGACAAGGTGCACAATGATCCTTGAGGCAATGATATGATATGATATGATGTCATGAGGGATTTTAGGGACAAAATTGGGGTCTTACAGGATCCAAACTGTGTTGGGGAATTGAATTAATCAACTTGGCTTGGGGATTACGAAGAATCAACTGCTTGGGGAGAACCATTAGTGCTCCACACTTAGGGCTTACTGCTTTCGAACTGCTCTTGACATTCCTTTTAATTGCTTTAAAATTCATGCTTCTATATATTTAAGAAAATTGATTTTGATTTTAAAAATTCTAATTTCAAAAATGATCATAATAAAATTTAAAACTATTTGGCTGAAGTAAACAAGAGTGGAAACAATTAGATAAAAGCTCAAATTTATTTAATAAAATGGTAGTCTATAAATGACAAGACTCCATAGATCTTTACAAAGTTGAAAATGGTAATTAACATGGGAAAGGGTTACATTGAATACAAATGACCACTAATCCTTCCACCAATTCTTGATATGCACTGTGCTTTTGGCCGCTACTGGGGATGATGAATAGCCGTCAACCCTTGTGCTCAACAAAGTTTTCCAATACTGAAGATCAGCAGGATGCAGTTACTTGCCATAATCCCTATTTTTGCATAAATTGCCCCAAGGTGGGGTACCCAATTTATCAGGATGATTCTTTCTATTTTATGTCTCTAACTTTTGCCTGGATCGCCCTTTCGGGGTTTCAATCCACTGAGATGCTCATTTTTTTCCTAAGCCGCCCTTTCGGGTTTTCAACTTAGCGAGCTGTTCTTTTCTTTTTTTAGGCGAAGTATTTCTTGATTGCATATGCGTTCACAGGACGAGTGAATTCTTCACCATCCATAGTTGTAAGAATCAATGCACTGCCTGAAAAAGGCTCTCTTAACAACATATGGGCCTTCATAATTAGGAGTCTATTTTCCCCAAGAATTTGGTTTAAAAGATAGAATTTTCTTGAGCACAAGGTTACCTTCTCTAAACACACGAGACCTGACCTTCTTATCAAAAGAATTCTTCATCCTTTGCTGATATAATTGACCATGACACGTGGCAGTTAATCTCTTCTCTTCAATCAAATTCAGCTGATCATACTTGGTCTGAAACCATTCAACTTCTGTCAACTTGGCATCCGTCAAGACACACAGTGATGGGATCTCAATCTCTATTAGGAGCACAACTTCTATGCCATAAATAAGTGAGAAAGGGGTTACCCCTGTTGAAGTGAGGACGAATGTACGGTACCCATGCAGAGCAAATGGGAGCATCTCATGCCAATCTTTATATGTCATAACCATTTTCTCAATGATCTTCTTGATGTTCTTATTTGCAGCTTCAACAACCTCATTCATCTTAGGTCTATAGGGAGAAGAATCATGATGTGATATCTTGAAGTCTTTACAAAGAGCTTCCACCATATTATTGTTCATATTCGATCCATTATCAGTAATGATCTTACTTGGCACACCATAACGGCATATGATCTGATTCTTGATAAACCTTACAACAACTTGCTTGGTTACATTCACATACGATACCGCTCAACCCATTTCGTGAAGTAGTCAATTGCCACCAAAATGAAACGATGTTCATTCGAAGCTTTGGGCTCAATCATGCCAATCATATCAATTCCCCACATGGAGGAGGGCCATGGAGAGGAAATGACATTCAATAGTGTCGGAGGAACATGAATCTTATCTGCATATATTTGATACTTGTGGCATTTTTTCACAAACTTGCAACAGTCAGATTCCATTGTCAGCCAATAGTAACCTGCTCGCAACATCTTCTTTTCCATTGCATGTCCATTGGAATGAGTACCAAAGGAACCTTCATGGACTTCAGTCATCAACAGGTCTGCTTAGTGTCTATCCACGCATCTGAGCAAGACCATATCGAAGGTTCTCTTGTACAATACATCACCATTTAGGTAAAAGTTATCGGCTAATCTTCTCAAAGTCTTCTTATCTTTCAAAGATGCCCCAGGCGGGTAAATCTGACTTTGGAGGAAACACTTGATGTCGTAATACCAGGGCTTCTCATCTTTGGCCTCTTCAACAGCAAACACATGAGTTGGCCTATCAAGATGCATCACAGTTAAATTGGGAACCTCATTCCAATACTTTACTACAATCATTGACGCCAACGTTGCAAGAGCATCTGCCATCCGGTTTTCATCTCGAGGGATATGATGAAATTCAACTTTTGTAAAGAAAGTTGAAATCCTCCTCGCATAGTCTCTATATGGTATCAAACCGGGTTGATTCGTCTCCCATTCTCCTTTGATTTGATTCACAACCAAAGTTGAATCTCCAAAGACATTTAAATGCTTGATTCTGAGATCAATGGCCTCTTCGAGCCCCATAATGTAAGCTTCATATTCTGCCATATTGTTTGTACACTTGAAAGTTAATCTAGGTGTAAATGGAAATTGTATCCCTTGAGGAGTAATGAACACTGCCCCAATGCCATTACCATACTGATTAACAGCTCCATCAAATACCTTGCCCCAACAGGAACCAGGTTCTGGCCCTTCTTCAAGCAATGGTTCATCACAATCTTTCATTTTCAAGTACAAAATCTCTTCATCAGGAAAATCATATTGCACTGACTGGTAGTCTTCAATCGGTTGGTGAGCCAAATAGTCAGCCAAGATACTACCTTTAATTTCTTTCTGATTTTCGTATTCGATATCATACTCTGATAACAACATCTGCCAACGGGAAATCCTCCCAGTTAAAGCAGACTTCTCAAATATATACTTGATTGGATCCATTTTGGATATCAACCAAGTGGTATGATTCAACATATACTGACGCAAACGCTTAGCAGCCCAAGCCAATGCTCAACAAGTCTTCTCTAGCATAGAATACCGAGTCTCACAGTCGGTGAACTTCTTACTGAGGTAGTAAATAGAAAATTCTTTCTTTCCAGTCTCATCTTGCTGACCAAGAACACAACCCATACTATCTTCAAGCACAGTCAAATACATGATCAACGGTCTTCCTTCAACATGTGGAGACAAAATTGGAGGTTCAAGCAAATATTCTTTGATACTATCAAAAGATTTCTTGCAATCTTCGGTCCAATCACAAGACTGATCTTTCCGAAGAAGCTTGAATATAGGCGCACATGTGGTATTCATGTGTGAGATAAATCTTGAGATATAATTCAAGCGGTCGAGAAAACCTCTGACTTGCTTCTCAGTTTTGGGCGCAGGCATCTCTTGTATTGCTTTGACCTTGGCGGGATCAACTTCAATACCTTTCTCGCTGACAATAAATCCCAACAACATACCAGAACGAACACCAAAAGTACACTTATTGGGATTCAAGCGGAGTTTATACTTCCTTAAGCGTTGGAGTAGCTTCAACAAATGTTCAACATGTTCCTCTTCATCAATAGATTTAGCAATCATGTCATCGACATAAAATTCAATCTCTTTATGCATCATATCATGAAAAAGAGTAGTCATTGCTCTTTGGTAAGTTGCACCAGCATTCTTTAAACTGAAAGGCATCACTCTATAACAGAATGTTCCCCCAGGTGTAATGAATGTGGTCTTCTCCATATCTTCGGGTGCCATTTTGATCTGATTATATCCGGAAAATCTGTCCATAAACGAAAAGAATTTGAATTTAGCAGTATTATCTACCAACATATCAATGTGTGGAAGAGGGAAATCATCTTTTGGACTGGCTTTATTCAAATCTCTATAGTCAAGACACATGCGGACTTTTCCATCTTTCTTCGGCACAGGCACAATATTGGCCACCCATTGCGGATATTCAGCGGTCACAAGGAAACCGACATCAATCTGCTTTTGCACTTCTTCTTTGATCTTTACTGCCATATCAGGATGCGTTCTTCTCAACTTCTGCTTGAATGGCGGGTATTCTGGCTTCAACGGAAGTTTATGCTCCACTATCTCAGAATCCAAACCAGGCATGTCTTGATAGGACCAAGGAAACACATCCGAATACTCTTAGAGAAGATCAATCAACCCCTTCTTAACATTTGGGCATAATCGAGACTAAATCTTGACTTCCTTCACATCATCCTCGGAACCCAATTTGATTAACTCAATCTGCTCTTCAAATGGCTGAATGGCTTTTCCTTCATGCTCAAAAAGACGAGACAACTCATCACTCACTTCTTCATCACTTTCCTCCTAGGCCTCAAACACAAGGAATACAAAATTTGGAGAAGGAAAAGGATCATTGTATTCAATGGGGTTAGAAACCAAATTGCATAATGATTTGATATTTTGATTTTAGAGAAGTGAATTTGTGACCAAATATTATGCAGATGGACAATTATATTTTTTATTTATGTTTTTTGTGATTTCCATTTTCAGAATAAAGCAAAAAGTAAAAAGAAAACATCATAGATGTGGATGAATAAAATTAATTTTATTGATGATCAAATTTGAAATGCCCAAAAATGTTCACTTCTCCCTTAGGCATAGGAGAAGGATTTTTTAAAACATGTAAAAGCAATTACTTAGATTGATGCAAAATAAAAGGAATATCAACAGCAGTCCAATTGTTGCAAGCCTTTCCATGCGTTACAAAATTGGTGCAGTCTTCTTCTTCATCATCCTCTAGCACAACAGCTAAGTGTTGTTCATTGCCATGAATGAACCCTCCGCTACGGAAGCTAAGTTGCATATCCTCTGATCTAGCAGTTAATGAACCTTGCTGAAAACCCAGACCGGTTCTGCTCTTGTTATCGGAGACCTCTACCATGCGCCCCCACTGATCTACATTTCCTTCTTCAACAATCTTCCTTGCATCTTTCAATGAGGACATAGGTGCCCCAACTCTATTTTCAGCAACAATAGATAAGCATGGAATGGAGTTCCAACCTCGTCCTCAGCTTCAACATAAGAGAAAGATGACAGGTGGCTAACCAACAACGCCTTTTCCCCGCCAACAATAACAAGCTTCCCATTCTTGACAAATTTGAGTTTCTGATGCAATGTGGAGGTAACAGCTCCCGCCTCATGGATGCATAGCCTTCCCAACAAGAAACTTTAGGCCGGGTGGATATCCATTACTTGAAAAGTAATCTGAAAATCACTCGAATCTATCTTCACCAGAAGGTCCACTTCACCTATCACTGTTTTGCATGAACCGTCAAAAGCTTTGACGATTACACCACTATACCTCATGGGCGCTCCTTGATATGAAAACTCTGAAAGAGTTCACTTCGGCAGCCCATTCAACGAGGATCCGGTGTCAAAAAGAACATTGCATAAAGCGTCATGTTTGCAATTCATGGAGATATGAAAAGCCAAGTTATGATTCCTACCCTTCTGAGGGAGTTCTTCATCACAGAAGCTGAGATTGTTGCAGGAAGTGATGTTAGCCACAATTTGATTGAACTGATCCACCGTAACATCATGTTCCACGAATGCTTGCTCTAAAACTCTTTGTAGTGCTTCTCTGTGCGCTTCTGATTCATAAGCAGAGACAGTACTAAAATTTTTGAGGGGGTTTGGAGCAGCTGCTCCACCATATTAAACTCACTTTTCTTGATTAGCCTAAGTACCTCATCATCATCATTAGTCTTCAAATCGCTGGATTCACTAGACTGACGCTTTGAAGTGCTAATCGGATCTATTGCGTGTACTTCCATCTTCTTACCAACTGTTGAATCTTCTACATCTTTTGGGAATACCGGCCCAAACAATTGACCGCTACGGGTCACTTTAGTAACATCAGCAATGCTTACGACAGAACTGGTCGTAGGCAATGGGACCTCTTAACTATCCTTAAACATAGTTACATTATACTGATATGGAACAACCTTATCGAATGAATACGGGACAAGACCCACTAACTGTATAACCAACAATGATACTGACCTTTGACTGATACTATTACTGTTACTGCTGTCATACTGAATCACCACCCTCTCGGGATTCTTAAACACTGGAACGATCACATTCATGTCGTCATCTACATGACTGGATTGAACAATCTGAATCATACACTCATCTATCAACCGCTGGATGTCTCTTTTCACAATCATACTACCCCTCGGATTGACACTGCAGATAGCACAACCATCATGGTCATGCTCACAATTGCTCACCATACAAATGTCCTTATGCATCGTCACCAAGGACCTTCTTATGAAACGAACATCAAACACTTTGAACTCCCCAGGACAACCGTCTACCATATTAACAGATGAATTTCCATGGGATGGCCGTGGGTTTGCTTTCACATTCGGTGCACGGTCCTCAAAGGACACCATTCCATTTTTCACTAGCTTCTGAACTTCATATTTGAGCGGGTAGCAATTCTCAATGTCATGTCCGGGTGCTCCTTGATGAAAAGCACATCATAGGTCAAGCTTGTACCACCATGGAAGTGGTTCAGTAATTTATGGCGGATTTCTGGGTCGTAGCAGGTTCTTGAGAACCAATGATGGATAAAGTTATGCATATGTCATAGGAATTAGGTCGAAAGAGACCTTCTTCCTCTCAAAAGATTGTTGTTGATGATTATTGGTATTGTTGTTGTAGGTGTTTGTTTGTTGCTGTGGTTGTTGCTGTTGACGTTATTGTTGTTGAATTGGTGTTGATTGACTTGTGAAAAATACAGGAATTACGGAAGATACTTGATGATGATGTTGACAGGGTGGTTGAATTCTTCTGATCTGAGGCCTCCTCTACCTCCCACTAATGATTGCGTTGTGTAAGACCCCAATTTTGACCCTATGATCCCTCATGCAATTTCATTTGGGATCATACCTTCGCATCCTCCTTACCCCTCTTTCATTGGGTTTGTTTTGGGAGATATTACCAAGCACTATGTGATTGTATCATACTTGTATATCATCATTTTACTAACCAAAATACCAAAAATATATCTTTCCATTTGCCTAACTCCTTTGTAGGTAGGGCATGATCTCCATTGATCTATCAAGTTCATATCTAGGGTTTGAGACCCTTATGACAAAGAGCATAACCATGAATTGATCCAAGAATGGTTATGAGCATCATATATGAGTTCCATTGATTCCTACATGTCATATTGATCAATTGTTCTTCAAGAGTTTGAGGGTGATTTGCCTTGGAAACCCAAGTTTGACTAGGTATCTTGAGTAACTTCTCCATCAAGATATCTCACCAATTGATCAAATTTCTCAAGGGACACTTCAAACTTCATCATCTTATTAATATGTGATCTACTATGAGCCAATAAAGTCAAAAGAATTGAAGGTTAGCAAGTCGGTTGATGGTGCTTGGCCAGATGAATTCATCTGATCAAAACTGGGTCTCCCTAGACCCTATCTCCTACAATTTGCACCATATGAAAATGATTCCAAGAGAAACGTTACTCTAAATGATGTTATAAACAACTTTCATGTTGAGACCTAGAGTTATTTTTGCTTGGAATATCATTTTCTATGTTGAAACATTATAGGTCATTTTGTCTAAACCCTAATTTAAAAGGCAACTTCCCAAGGCCAGAACTTGCTCATTTATTATTAGATGAAAGATTTCCAAGTTGAAAAATCAAATTCAATATGTATACTTTAACTTTGATGTTTGGAGTGAGAGCTAATTCAACTTTTATGAGCATGTGATATGAAGTTATATTATAGGTCAATTTTTACCTATACCATTGAACAAGTGATTTTTCCAAACTTCAAAAATGCATAACTCTATCATTCTCAATATAAATGACATTAAATTGGTTACTATTTTAAAGGTATTTTAAAGATCTACAACTTTGATGAAGACACTTTTTTCATTTAAAGCTCACATAAAACGTTAAGCAAGGTGGAATATTGAGATATATGGCTTGACACTTAGAAAAATTTTCAACATGTTGAAATTTCCAAACTTCCACCTTAAAATTCTCCATGTTACAAGTTCCAAATGAAAAAGTGTTCAACATAAAACTTGTTCCCCTTGACCCAAGCTTTCCAAAGAACCTAAGTTCATGCATTTTGGATGAAGATTGCTAGGTTTGTGCATGGCTTTAACATGGTTGCATCATTGGAAAGAATCAATTGCACAAACTTCAGTTCACAATTCCTTTCCATTCAAGCTTCACTCAGACCTCAATTGGAATAATTTTGGACCTTAATGCATTTCATCATGGGCTTGTACATGCCCATGCACTCGTGCCATCCACATTGCCAATTTTGGACAAACTTTGAAGTGTGCAAATATCATTCCCTTTGGCTATAAATAGAAGGCCTCTGAGCTCATTTGAACAACACTTTGCGTGCCAGCTTTTTCCCCCATTGAAACCCTCTCATTCTAAAGGAAAACTTGAGAATTTTCAATTTGAAATTTGAGTTTGAATCTCAATTGTTGGAGATTCAAGAACTCCAGGATCCAAAGCCTTGCAACCTCTCTAATCACTTCCTGCTAGCTTCTCAAGTGTGATTAGATCATGTTTGGAGTAGCCACAACAAGAACTGCATAGCATTTAAGGTAATTTTCAGAAAACTTCATCTCTTTGATTCTCACTCAATTCTACTCAATTCTCTTGGATCTTTGGTTGTTTGAAGTCCTACCAATATAGGCAAGAAGATTGAGTTGCTTTGAGGTCAAATCGAAGACACTTAGTTGAAACACCTCAAAATTCAACTCCTCATATCTTTTTATATATTTGGATTTAGTTGAAATTGAGGTCAGATTCGTGCTCTAAACCATTTTTCCTTTCAGATCATGTCCTCCTTTTTTATTTTGCTGATGGTTGAGGGTGGACCAGTCCGGTGAGGTCCACTGGAGAAGAAGATCGGAGTTACAGCTCCGACGATGTGTTGGCATCTCTGCAGACCACATGATCCTTTTCAAATGTTTTTATCTCACGTGTTGGTTCTGATTACCATCCCTGCAGCGCATTGACTAGTCTCCATTGTGGAACGCACACTGAGGACCACTTGATCTGCCACCTCAATTAATGTGGGACTCAAGTGGTCCACGTTTTTTGCTATTTTCTGATTTTCATTTTAATCCTCTTATTTTCATTAATTCATATTAATTTTAATATTGATCCAAAAAATATGAGAGTTTCACCAAAAAAGTTCAAAAAATTTCCTCTTTTATATTTTGAATTAAAATTATTTTTTGGATCATTATTAATATTTTCCATGATTTAATTGATTTTGTGTTTGTTTTTAATTGTTTAAAAATACTTTTAAGTCTTTGAAAATTCTGAATTTTTTTCTCCAAAGTCCTTTGACCTTGTTTGACCTATGATAAATCTCATGGCCATTTCTCTGGTGTTTTGATGAGGTTTTAGGAATTTGACAAACCATATTTAATTTAAATGTATTATTTTAGTCTTCTTAATTTGAATAAATGCCAATTAGTTGCGTTAACCAATTGTGATGACTTGTTTGAGTTTGACTCTTGTTGTTGGGCCTTGGTTAAGGTTGATTTGACTTTGTCAAGTTAATATCATTGGATTTAGGGATTGATGGAATGTACATTCCATCTCCCAAAATGAATGGATGATATTAATTTGGTAAAAATCCTCCTTTGACCAATTTGAGTTTTGATCCATTCCCCTCCTTCTTCATCTCATTCACATTATTTATGCATTCATCTCATTTGGTCTATGATATCTCAAAGTCCTAAGGCTAGTTGATTGAAAAATCAACATAAGTATGGATGAGATTAGGCCACCTCTTTTGCAAATTATATTTTGTGTGTTGTATGTTTCATGAGCATAATCCATTATACTATGTCTCTAACATGCATTAACACCAAAATTCTATTGCCCGACCTCAAATAGTTGTGACTTCTACATAAGTCCAATTACGATTGCTTAACATAGCGCTAAATTTGTGACACAAAAGGCATAGCATTCTAGTTAGTGAGATTGTAAGTCTCCCCTCTTTCATGGTATTGTATGGAAACTTGGCCTTTTTTCCTTCTTTTGGAAGATGTCTTGGCTCAAGGATCCATGCTTGTGATAAGTGGGTTGAGTGTTCTCCAAAGAATGACTTAAAAATGAAAATCAAAAGCAAAACAATACTAACTTCTAACTCATTAACAACTAACTTTTAATTTCAAGCCATTTACTTTAATGTCATTTAATTTTAGTATTTATTCATTTTCCATTATTCATACCATTCTAATTGTTTATGTTGATACAATTTTCACTTTGTCCACTTGGACCATATTGTGTGATATATTCCATTTTGTGTATACTTTGTCTGTTTGTGTGGTATTTGACCATTAATGTACATAATAACAACAAAAATCCTAAAAAACTTATCTGTGGACTGTTGACTTGATCTTGGACAAATGGACTTAGAATTTAGGCAACATTCCTATGCTAAAGGACTTGGCCAATGCCACTTTTTGTGAAACCAAGTGCTTGCAATTTGAAACTTCATCTGATACATCATTCAAGATCCCTCTGATTTCATCTGCAACATGATCATTGTGAAGCTATTGTTTTGAACCTGTGACTTGTGGAATTCATCTGTTACATGGGCTAATTTGAAGAAGATCATGGAGTGGCTAAGCTTGGATGTGGCTATCTTTATTTGATGCCTTTGCTCTTCAAGATTGATAATTATGCATTTGTGTATTGTTTGATTCTAAATATCCAAGGGAAATTGGGGGTTCTATATGGCATTCTTGCCTATTGGATTGCTACCCATCGGTCATATATTTTCAACTCTTAACTTTTAATTTTGTGCATAGGATTAGTCTCTTCATCTTCTCCCCATTTCTTTAATTTCAAAATCTCTACCTCCTTTTAAATTTTTCTTTGTTTGAACTTAATTTGTTCTAAACTTTGACCACTTTGCAAAAAGGTAGAAACTTTGGCCTTATGCCATTGCATTTTCAAACTTCTTTTCTTAAATTAAATTTGTAAATAAACTTAACTATACTTGACCTAAACTTTCAAAAAACCAAAAAGAAATGCTGGTACGTAGGCACAAGTCATTCAAATCATTTTTAGGCCTTTGTGCCTTTCAAACTTAATTTTTGTTAAAAAGCAATGCATCCACTTTGAAATTTGTATCACGAACTACGAGGTTTTGATCCCTCATTTTTATGTTGGTACGTAGGCACAAGTCTGAAGGGCTTGTCAAACACAAAAATATAATTAATGAATTCTCTTCTCATCCACCCATTCCATTTGTTTGTAAACATCATTATGTACAAAACACATATGCACACAAAAAGAGCTCCCTAGGAGTACCTATGACACTTTGGGTGCTAACACATTCCCTCTGTGTAACCAACCCACTTACCTATAATCTCTGACATTTTATTAGTTTTGATTTGAAAACTTCTTACTTTTGGGTTTTGTTCGTGCTTTTTCCCTTTTCTCTTGGAAACAATAAAAGCGCGGTGGTGACTCTTGTTATTTGATCTCTAGCTTATCCATAGCTTCATGATCATGAATTTACCGCTACAGAAATTAAGTGGCGACTCTGCTGGGGAGTAGTCTCCAGTGGTTTTAGCCTACTTTTTGTGTGTATATAATTATATATATGTGATGTTTGTATATCTGTATGTGTGATATAATCTGCTTGTTGTGCTTGGTGATCTCTGAGTGGTGAGATAAGTTCTAACCTGAACTTGAGTGCAATTAAGATAGAAGGATGGTATAGTCATGTTTGACTTGTGTGGAGTAGTCCTTAACAATTTGGATTGAGATCCATCTGCTAAGTGGAGACTCTTTTGGATTTGGAAATGTCACACAAGTATTTATGGTTATGTATTACTATTCATAATTTGGGTCCGAGAAGCTGACGACCGTATAACATTTACCCCCTCTTGGCCTATTTAGGATGTAGTGCGGAGACTGTTTGAGTGTAGACTTGAAAACAGTTGTTACGCGATACTACACTCAGACGAGTTTCTCTTGAGAATATTATGGGTCGATGAGTCAGTCATGTTAACCTGTAATATCCGATAGATGGAATTAAGACTCTGGGAAATTTTTAGAACATGATCTATAGGTTTTTATCCTTAGTTCACTCCTTTGGAATGGTTCTTACCCAGACTCCATGCTCGTGACTTACACCAAACCCTTGATTCGTGGTTGATCCAATCAAGTCTTGTCAATATCAATGGAACTTGGGTGTTGATAAGGTGTAAACCATAATCCACCAAAATGGATGATTGATCTTGACAATCACTTGATTCATCCCTTGACCTTTTCTTGCCTTCTGTGTGATCCCTTATTTGTGATTTTTGTATTCATGCATTCATGCACATCATAACATTCATCACACGAAAAATTTCAAGGAACTCAGGTATTATTTGCAAATATTTTCAGACCATGGATTGTGGATGAAGGGACACTAAGAAGTACAGTTTCAGATGTCCCGACTTGAAAGAGTTAAGGAAGCTAGCATATTTTGTATTAGATCCCTTGGACTTCAAACAACGTCATGGGAAGCTTCTGTCCATCTTGTCTATTGATGTGGTCGAAGGACTTTTGAGTGTGTTAGTGCAGTTCTATGATCCTCCCTACCGTTGTTTCACTTTCCCAGATTTCCAGATTGTGCCTACCTTGGAGGAGTATTCTCATCTTTTGGGGATACATGTTTCTAGTAGAGTGCCTTTTAGTGTATTGAAGGAGATTCCCCGATCTAATCTTATTGCTGAAGCTCTTCACTTGAAGAAGTCTGAGATAGAGGCTCATTGGGTGAAGAAAGGAGGATTGTTTGGGTTGCCATCTAATTTCCTCATAAAGGAAGCTACTGCTTTTGCTCAAGCTGGTAGTGTGGATGCTTTTGAAGCTATATTTGTGTTTCTCACTTATGGATTAGCTTTGTTCCCTAACATTGACGATTTTGTTGATGTTAACGCTATTAGAGTTTTCTTCATTAGGAATCATGTGCCTACTTTGTTGGGTGATATGCATTTCTCTTTGCATCTAAGGAATTCTAAGGGTGGTGGAATGATTATCTATTGTATTCCTCTTCTGTACAAGTGGTTTGTTTCGCACTTGCCTCAGACACCTGCTTTTGTGGAAAACAAACAATGTCTACGGTGGTTTCAGAGACTTATGTAGCTCACTAATGATGGTATCGTTTGGTATGATCCGTCTTTGAGCAGTTTGGAGATTATTGATAGTTGTGGTGAATTCTCTAATGTGCCACTCATTGGTACATAAGGAGGAATTAACTACAAACCTGCTTTGGCTCATCGTCAACTTGGGTTCCCCTTGAGAGACAAACCTAATAACACTTTGTTAGAAGGTCTTTTCTATCAAGAGGGTAAAGATCCCCAACATTTGAAGCAGAAGATTGTGCATGCTTGGCATAATGTGCATAGGAAAGGAAGATCCGAGCTTGGTCCGTGCAATTGTGTAGCTTTGGAAGCTTACACTCTTTGGATGAAGAAGAGAGCTTTGGAGTTGAAGATGCCTTATCCTTGTGAAAGACCTATGTCTATGGTTGTGGTTGAGCCATTAAATCTCCCTAACCCAGATGTAGAGGAGTTGGAAGACGCACTCGTCAGGATGAAGCAAGAGAAAGATATGTGGGAAGAGCGTTTCCGCGCTTTGAGTAAGAAGCATGAGGAGTTGAAGTTGGAGTCTAAGGACAAAGATGCACTTATTGAGATACTTGAAGACCGAGTGACAAAAAGACAGAGAGAGCCAGAGGTTTCATATTCTAGTATGCCTCAGCCTTCCGTTGCTTGGAAGAAGATTGTTGATCAGCTTGTTCTCGTGAAGGCTCAGATGAAGGCTTCTTTTGAGACCAAGATCCGTCGCATCCGAAGGAAGTACGTGCCTTCAACTAGGTCTTCCAACATTGTTGTTAGGGATCCTTAGGATGACTAGTCTCCTTTTCTCTTGTATTTTTCATTTGGTTTCTGAAATTGTACTCAATGTAATCCTTCCAATTATATAAATTTAAAGAGATTTTTGGTCATATAAAAATTATTTCAATTGTTGTTAAATATATATTTGCAAATGATATAGTAAGTTCCTTGAAAATAAAAAATAAATAAATAAGCATTGCATTTCATGCATCATGTGCATAAGCAGGTTTCTCTTTCGCTAAATGTCTCATTGGTGTTTCTTTCGTGCTTTAGCCAAGCTGACTCATCGATACCACACCCGCGCCAATCATCTCAAAATTATGGAGCATCTAGAGAAAGAGAACAGAGAGCTGAAGGACGAGATCTCCCATCTGACTACCATGATGGAGTCAGTTCTTGCTGCTCAGAGCCAATCTTCTCCAACGCTTGCAACTCCTCCTCCTCAGAGGACAGTTATTTCAGAGGTGGCTACCTCTACCATTCCTGCTGCTACCGCTCATTTTGCACCCACTATGCCTTCTGAATTCCCGTGGGGAATGCCGTCCAACTTTATGCCTGAAGGCTTTGCGCCTACATTTGCTTGCATGTCGGCATCTAGCCCGGTCATGTCTGTGCCACCTCCCGTTGTGCACACCTTACCTCGTGTAGAGGACACCATTTATCACTCTGACCCGTCTGAGGGTCCGGATGTTTACGAGAAAATGGACGAAATGAAAGATCAGTTTCTTGAGCTGCGCAAGGAATTGAAGATGCTAAAGGGTAAGGACCTGTCTGGAAAGAGTGCTGCTGAGTTGTGTTTAGTGCCCAACGTCAAGATCCCGATGAAGTTCAAAGTGTATGACTTTGAAAAGTATAAAGGTAACACTTGTCCACTTAGTCATCTAGTGATGTATGCTCCCAAGATGTCTACTCAGACTGACAATGATCAACTGCTCATTCATTACTTCCAAGACAGTCTGACCGGTGATGTGCTCAGATGGTATATGGGATTAGATAGTGCAAGCGTTCGTACTTTCAATGACTTAGGAGAGGCTTTTGTCAAGAAATATAAGTACAATGTGGATATAGCGCCTGATAGAGACCAACTGAGGTCTATGTCTCAGAGAGATAAGGAGACATTTAAAGAGTATGCGCAGAGATGGAGGGAATTGGCTACTCAGATCACTCCTCCCTTCGAGGAAAAAGAGATGACAAAGATCTTTCTGAAAACTCTGAGTTCATTTTATTATGAACGAATGATTGCTAGTGCCCCCAGTGACTTTACTGAAATGGTAAACACGGGGATGCGGCTTGAGGAAGGAGTCCGAGAGGGACGTTTGTCAAAAGATGAAGCATCGTCGAGTAAGAGGTATGGTAGCAATTTTGGGAAGGAAAAGGACAATGAAGTGAATGCAATTTCTAGTGGGAGGAAGAGGAGGCCTCAGATCAGAAGGAATCCACCATCCCGTCAACATCATCATCAAGTATCTTCAGTTATCCCTGTGTTTTCTAATCAACAATCAACACTAGTTCAACAACAACCACAACGTCAACATCATCATCAAGTATATTCAGTTATCCCTGTGTTTTCTAATCAACAATCAACACTAGTTCAACAAAAACCACAACGTCAACAACAACGACTGCAACAACGAACAAACACCTACAACAACAACAATACCAACAATCATCATCAACAAAACTTTGAGAGGAAGAAGGTCTCTTTCGACCCGATTCCTATGTCTTATGCAGAATTATACCCGTCCTTGGTTCTCAAGAACCTAATCCAACCGAGGAACCCGCCGCAAATTCCAGAACCACTTCCATCAAGGAGCACCGTTGTGCTTTTCATCAAGGAGCACCCGGATATGATATAGAGAACTGTTATCCGCTCAAGTATGAGGTTCAGAAGCTGATGAAGAGTGGAATGGTGTCCTTTGAGGACCGTGCGCCGAATGTGAAAGCAAATCCGCTACCCGCCCATGGGAATTCTTCTATGAGTATGGTGGATGGTTGCCCTGGCGAGTTTAAGGTTTTTGACGTGCGTTTTATCCGGAGATCCTTGGTGCAGATGCATAAGGACATTGTTTGGTGAGTGATTGTGAACATGACCATGACAGTTGTGTTATCTGTAGCATTAACCCGAGGGGTTGCAAAGTTGTGAAAAGGGATATCCAGCGACTGATGGATGAAGGCATGATTCAAATTTTTCAATCCCGTCATGTATATGACGATGTGAATGTCATAATGCTCATTTTCAAGCATCCAGAGAGATTGGTAATTCAGTACGACAGCAGCAATAGTAACAATGTCAGCAATAGATCAGTATCGCCATTGGTTATACGGTTAGCGGACCCAGTCCCGTATTCATCTGATAAAGATGTCCCATACCAGTATAATGCTACAATGATAGAAGGTGGTCAAGAGGTCCCATTTCCTACGACTAACTCCGTGGTGAGCATTGCTGATGTTACCAAGGTGACCCGCAGTGGTCGAGTGATTGGGCCGGTGTTCCCAAAAGATAAGGAAGAATCAGTTGTGAGTAAGAAGGTGGAAGTGCCTGTTGTAGATCCATTTGGTGCTTCAAAGAGTAAGTCTGGTGAATCCAGCAATTTGAAGGCTAACGATGAAGATGAGGTACTTCGATTGATCAAAAGGAGTGAGTTTAATGTGGTGGAGTAGCTGCTCCAAACCCCCTCAAAAATCTTAGTGTTGTATCTGCTCATGAATTATGAAGCGCACAGAGAAGCACTGTAAAGAGTTCTAGAACAGGCATTTAGGGAACATGATCTTACGGTGGATCAATTCGATCATATTGTGGCTAACATCACTTCCTGCAATAATCTTAGCTTCTGCGACGAAGAACTCCCCGAGGAGGGCAGAAATCATAATCTGGCTTTGCACATTTTCTATGAATTGCAAAGATGATGCTTTTTGAAATATGCTTGTTGACACCGGGTCGTCACTAAATATGCTACCAAAGTCAACTCTGTCAAAGCTATCATACCAAGGAGCGCCTATGAGGTATAGCGGTGTAATCGTCAAGGCTTTTGACAATTCGTGCAAAACGGTTATTGGTGAAGTGGACCTTCCAGTTAAGATAGGTCCGAGTGATTTTCAGATTACTTTTCAAGTAGTGGATATCCACTCGGCCTAGAGTTACTTGTTAGGAAGACCATGGATTCATGACGCAGGAGCTGTTACTTCCACATTGCACCGGAAGCTCAAATTTGTCAAGAATGGAAAGCTTGTGATTATTGACGGGGAGAAAACGCTATTGGTTAGCCACTTGTCATCTTTGTCTTATGTTGAAGCTGAGGATGAGGTTGGAACTCCATTCCAAGCCTTATCTATTGCTGTTGAAAAGAGAGTTGGGGCACCTATGTCCTCGTTGAAAGACGCTAAGAAGATTGTGGAAGAAGGCGATGTTGATAAGTGGGGGCGCATGGTAGAGGTCTCCGACAACAAAGGCAGAACCGGTTTGGGGTTCAGGAAAGGTTCATCAACTGCAAGGTCTAAAGATATGCAACTTAGTTTCCGTAGCAGAGGGTTCATTCATGGCAATGAACAACACTTAGATGTTGTGCTAGAGGATGACAAAGAGGAAGATTGCACCAATTTTGTGACGCATGGAAAGGCTTGCAACAATTGGACTGCTGTTGATATTCCTGTTATTTTGCATCAATCTAAATAATCGCTTTTATATGTTTTTAAAATCCTTCTCCTGTGCCTAACGGAGAAGTGAACATTGTTTGGGCATTTCCAAATTGATCATTAATAAAATTAATTCTATTCATCCACATCTATGATGTTTGTTTTTTACTTTTTGCTTTATTCTGAAAATGGTAATCACAAAAAACATAAATAAACAATATAATTGTCCATCGGCATAATATTTGGTCAAAAATTCACTTCTCTAAAATCAAAATATCAAATCATTATGCAGGTTGGTTCCTAACCCCATTGAATACAATGATCCTTCCCCTTCTCCAAATTTTGAATTCCTTGTGTTCGAGGCCGAGGAGGAAAGTGATGTAGAAGTGAGTGATGAATTATCTCGTCTTCTTGAGCAAGATGAAAAGACCATTCAGCCGTTCGAAGAGCAGATTGAGCTAGTCAACTTGGGTTCCGAGGAAAATGTGAAGGAAATCAATATTGGGTCTCGCCTGTGTCCAGATGTCAAGAATGGGTTGATTGATATTCTCTGAGAGTATTCACATGTGTTTGCTTGGTCCTATCAAGACATGCCTGGTTTGGATTCTGCAATTGTGGAGCATAGATTTCTGTTGAAGCCAGAATTCCCGCCAGTCAAGCAGAAGTTGAGAAGAATGCATCCTAATATGGCTGTGAATATCAAAGAGGAAGTGCAAAAGCAGATTAATGTTGGTTTCCTTGTGACCGTTGAATATCCATAATGGGTGGCCAATATTGTGCATGTGCCAAAGAAAGATGGAAAAGTCCGCATGTGCGTTGATTATAGAGATTTGAATAAAGTCAGTCCGAAAGATGATTTCCCTCTGCCACACATTGATATCTTGGTAGACAATACTGCTAAATTCAAAGTTGTTTCATTTATGGATGGATTTTCCGGATATAATCAGATCAAGATGGCATTCGCAGATATGGAGAAGACCACATTCATTATACCTTGGGGAACATTCTGTTATAGAGTGATTCCTTTCGGTCTATAGAATGCTGGTGCAACTTTCCAAAGAGCAATGACTACTCTTTTTCATGATATGATGGATAAAGAGATTGAAGTTTATGTCGATGACATGATTGCTAAATCGATTGATGAAGAGGATAATGTTGAGCATTTATTGAAGCTTTTCCAGCGTTTGAGTAAGTATAAACTCCGCTTGAATCCCAATAAGTGTACTTTTGGTGTTCGTTCTGGTAAGTTGTTGGGCTTTATTGTCAGCGAGAAGGGTATTGAAGTTGATCCTGCCAAGGTCAAAGCGATACAAGAGATGCCTACGCCCAAAACTGAGAAGCAAGTCAGAGGTTTTCTCGGCTGCTTGAATTATATCTCCAGATTCATTTCCCACATGATTGCCACATGTGCGCCTATATTCAAGCTTCTTCGGACAGATCATTCTTGTGATTGGACCGAAGACTGCAATAAAGCTTTTGACAGTATCAAGGAATATCTGCTTGAACCTTCGATTTTGTCTCCACCTGTTGAAGGAAGACCGTTGATCATGTATTTGACTGTGCTTGAAGATAGTATGGGTTGTGTTCTTGGTCAGTAAGATGAGATTATAAAGAAAGAATTTGCGATTTACTACCTCAGTAAGAAGTTCATCGACTGTGAGACTCGATATTCTATGCTAGAGAAGACTTGTTGCGCACTGGCTTGGGCTGCTAAGCGTCTGCGTCAATATATGTTGAATCATACCACTTGGTTGATATCCAAAATGGATCCGATAAAGTATATATTTGAAAAGCCTGCTATAACTGGGAGGATTTCCCGTTGGCATATGTTGTTATCTTAGTATGATATCTGTAACACCCTTCTAAAATACCCCAAAAAATTAATTAAAATAATAAACATATAATCAGAGTAATAGTGCACCAAGGGTGTCACACAAACATTCCACACCATTTAAACAATATAACAATCATGCTCTTTTATTTAATTTAAATATAAAGTATTTGCACAATTACGCAGCGGATAGAGATCAACTCAATCATGCAAAACATGTAACATCACATGTAATTTAGTTCAACAACAACAACAATAGTCAAAGTGTTCCCGCCCGATGTTACATCTATCAGAGCATGACCCACTAGGGAGACTACACTAGACTCCAAGCATTTGCTTCTACTCAACTCATTTCTCGTTACCTGAAAAATAGTTGTAAGGGTGAGTTCCTCAATCAATATAATAAGCATTATAAAACAACATGTAATGCCAAGTAATTAACACATCAATCACCCTAATTGCAATACACATTCAGTAATAGCTCATTGGCTTAAACATCATACTCAACATCAATATACAATACCAGTATAATCTCAAATCATACTTAACAACAACACAACACACGTATAATATTGGAACACATCCATTCATATTATACGCCATCCATATTTTTATGCAATGAGACTCTACACATGCGGTACCGACTATTCTTGAACATATAGTTCAAGCTCACCGATCCCTCCAGATACGGCTACTAAGCTCACTAGTCCCACTTATTTGAGACCTAGTGACTCACTCACTAATTCCTCACCATGGGAATTAGCTACAGCCCCGAAGGCTAGACTATGCACACTAATCATCTAGTATGCAAACATCAACAACAAACCCACAATGGTTCACTCACTAATTCCTCACTATGGGAATTAGCTACAGCCCGAAGGCTATGCCATGCATGCTAATCATCTAGCGATGCAACATCAACAATAATTCAAGAATAAACATATGCTCACACTCTGAGCCATACAACAGTCCATTCACACATACATGCATAATATATACATTCACAGCATCATGTACATCATTATACATCATCAATCTTTCATCACATAAGCATGTCAGATTATGCCAAACAACAATCACAATATTAGTACATTTCAATATTGCATATACTGCTCAAAACAGCGGGAATTTATCCCTATTACACCATAGGCAACATAGGCCAACCCTCAATTAGGTACACCACATTTAAAAACAATAATTTTTCACTCTGCAACAGTGTTAACCGGTTAACGCCCTGGGTTAACCGGTTAACGCAGGCAAAAACTCACTTTCTGGCAAAACGCAACAGTGTTAACCGGTTAACGCCCTGGGTTAACCGGTTAACGCAGGCAAAAACTCAATATTTCCACATTTCAATACAGTGTTAACCGGTTAACGCCCTGGGTTAACCGGTTAACGCAGACCAAACAACAATTCCTGCGCTAACACACGGTAGAATGCAGAATTCCGCCGTGGAGGACTTCCGGACCTCCGATTCCGATTCCGTAAACAGCTATACGATCGGGAAAACATTACTCACACAAATACCGATTTAATTTCAATTTTCAACACAGTTCATCCAACAACATTTCAACATTTACAAATTCCAATTAGGGTCAAATTAACGGTTTATCACTACCCATGACATATTATCCCAAAATACCCATTAATCGACGATAAACCCCCCTTACCTTAACAATCCGGCGAATCTTTGAGCTTCAAGCCTTTCCGTTCTTCAACCTTTGCTCTTCAGCTCCTTTCTCCTCTTCTCTGCCCTTTTCCCTTTTCACGATTTCTCTGTTTTTCACGTGAAATGTTTTTACTCCCAATGGGACTTTTTCCTTAATTCCATCTTATATATATTTTCCAAATAATAATTATTATTCCAAAATAATAATAATTCAAAAAATAATAATAATAATAAAATTTCCAATTATTTAATTAAATTAATAATTAAATTATTAACTCAATTCAAATAATTATTTTATTATTATCGGGGTGTTACAACTCTCCCCCACTAAAAGAGTTTTCGTCCTCGAAAACATACCTCAAGCGAACAACTCTGGGTAAGACTCCTTCATCTTACTCTCCAGTTCCCAAGTCACGTTGCCACCTGCTGGTCCTCCCCAAGCTACCTTCACCAAGGCAATCTCTTTACCCCGCAACTGCTTCAACTCTCGATCCTCGATCCTCATAGGTGATGTTTCAACAGTCAGGTTATCTCTCACCTGTACATCATCTATTTGGACTACATGTGACGGATCATGAATGTACCTCCTCAACTGAGACACATGAAAAACTTCATGCAAATTCGCAAGCGACGGCGGTAAGGCGATACGATAGGCTACTTCTCCTATCCTCTCCAAAATCTGATAAGGACCAATAAATCGAGGTGTCAACTTCTTCGACTTCAAAGCTCGACCAACACCAGTTATCGGAGTGACGCGAAGAAACACATGATCTCCCTCTTGGAACTCAAGTGACTTCCTCCTCTTATCATGATAACTCTTCTGACGACTCTGAGCAATTCTCATCTTCTCCTGAATCATCTTAATCTTGTTTGTAGTCTGTTGAACAATCTCCGGTCCAACCACAGCACTCTCACCGGACTCATACCAACATAAAGGTGTCCGACATCTCCTACCATACAAAGCTTCAAACGGTGCCATACCAATGCTCGAATGAAAACTATTGTTGTAGGTAAACTCAATCAAAGGCAAATAACAATCCCAAGCACCTCCCTTTTCCAAAACACAAGCTCTCAAAAGATCCTCTAGTGACTGAATCGTCCTCTCAGTCTGACCATCAGTCTGCGGATGATATGCAGAACTCAGTCTCAGCTTAGTTCCCAAAGCCTTCTGCAAACCTTCCCAGAACTTCGATGTAAATCTAGGATCTCTGTCCGAAACAATCCTAGACGGAATACCATGCAAACTTACAATCTTCTCAATATACAACTCGGCTAATCTCCCTAACGGATAATCCATTCTGATCGGAATGAAATGAGCCGATTTTGTCAACCTGTCAACAATCACCCAAATAGCTTCAAAATTCCTACTTGTCCTCGGTAAACCCGAAACAAAATCCATACTGATACTATCCCACTTCCACTCTGGAATAGCCAACGGTTGCATTAGTCCAGACGGCTTCTGATGCTCAATCTTTGACTTCTGACAAGTCAAACAAGAATAAACAAAACTCGCAACTTCTCTTTTCATTCCCGGCCACCAAAATAACTTCTTCAAATCATGATACATCTTCGTAGCTCCAGGATGAATACTTAAGCCACTACGATGTCCCTCCTCAAGAATACTCTTCTTAAGCTCAATAACATTCGGAATACACACCCGACTACCAAATTTCAAAACACCATTCTCATCAACTCCGAATGCACCACCTCGACCTTGATTCACTAAAGTCAACTTATCAACCAAATGCATATCGGATTTCTGACCCTCTCTGATCTCCTCCAGAATACCACTCGTTAACTTCAACATTCCCAATTTAACACTGTTGTGAGTACTCTCACACACCAAACTCAAGTCTCTAAACTGCTCAATTAAATCCAATTCCTTAACCATTAACATAGACATATGTAATGATTTCCGACTCAATGCATCAGCCACTACATTTGCTTTACCCGGATGGTAATTCAACCCAAAATCATAATCCTTCAGAAACTCTAACCATCTCCTCTGTCTCATATTCAGCTCTTTCTGATCAAACAAATACTTTAAACTCTTATGGTCACTGAAAACCTCAAATCTTGATCCATACAAGTAATGCCTCCACAACTTCAAAACAAACACTACAGCTGCCAACTCTAAATCGTGCGTCGGATAGTTCCTTTCATGAACCCTCAGCTGTCTCGAAGCATAAGCTATAACCTGCTTATTCTGCATCAACACACCACCCAAACCCAACAATGAAGCATCACAGTAAACTTCAAATGGTTCCGACGAACTCGGTAACGTCAAAATAGGAGCAGTAGTCAACCTTCTCTTTAACTCTTGGAAACCTTCTTCACATTTTGAGTCCCAAACAAACGCTTGCCCCTTTCTAGTCAACATCGTCAACGGTAACGCCAACTTAGAAAATCCCTCAATGAACTTCCTATAATAACCAGCCAAACCAAGGAAACTTCGAATCTCAGCAACAGACTTCGGAGCTTCCCACTTAGATACCGCTTCTATCTTAGAAGGATCAACAGCAACACCACCTCTTGAAATCACATGACCAAGAAAACTAACTTCTTCTAACCAAAATTCACACTTAGACAGTTTAGCAAATAACTGCTTTTCTCGCAGCACTCCTAAAACCACTCTCAAATGCTCAGCATGCTCTTCTTCAGATTTCGAATACACCAAAATGTCATCGATAAACACCACAACAAACTGATCCAAGTACGGATGGAAAATCCTATTCATGTACTCCATAAATACTCCAGGCGCATTAGTCACACCAAAAGGCATTACAGAATACTCATAATGTCCATACCTCGTTCTGAAAGCAGTCTTCTGAATATCCTCAGTTTTCACACGTATCTGATGATACCCAGATCTCAAATCTATCTTGCTGAACACACTCGCACCAACCAACTGATCCATCAAATCATCAATCCTCGGCAAAGGATACCGATTCTTGATCGTCACTTTATTCAGTTGCCTGTAGTCCACACACAACCTCATAGTACCTTCCTTCTTCTTAACCAACAACACTGGTGCACCCCACGGTGACACACTTGGACGAATAAACTTCTTATCCAACAAATCTTCCAACTGACTTTTCAATTCAGCTAACTCAACAGCAGACATACGGTACGGAGCCATCGATATCGGTCTAGTACCAGGTACCAATTCAATCGAGAACTCAACTTCACGCTCTGGCGGTAACTCATTCACTTCTTCCGGAAACACATCAGGAAAATCACACACCACTGCTAGATCACGAATCACTAGTTTATCTTTAGCCTCTAAAGTTGCCAACAGCATAAACAACTCTGCCCCATCTGCCACTTCCTCATTCACCTGCCTGGCTGATAGAAACAGACTCTGCCCTTCCTCAGTCTCAGGAAATATCACCGTCTTATCAAAACAGTTGATATAAACTCGGTTAAACACCAACCAGTTCATACCCAAGATAACGTCAATCTGCACTAATGGAAGACACACAAGGTCTATCCCAAAATCTCTACCAAAAATATTCAAAGGACAACTCAAACAAACCGAAGTAGTAGTCACTGAACCCTTTGCAGGAGTATCAATCACCATACTTCCACGCATCTCAGATATCTCTAATTTAAGCTTCACAGCACAATCCACAGATATAAAAGAATGAGTAGCACCTGTGTCAATAATAGCTATAAGAGGAAAGCCATTAATATAACACGTACCTCTGATCAAACGATCATCTGCAGAAGTCTCAGAACCTGATAGAGCAAAAACCTTGCCTCCTGACTGATTCTCCTTCTTCGGCTTAGGACACTGGGGACTGATATGACCCAACTCTCCACATTTGAAACAAGTTACAGTCTTCAATCGGCACTCTGCAGCCAAGTGACCACCTTTCCCACACTTGAAACACTTCATCTCAGCACTGGTACACTCATGAACACGATGTCCAGCCCGACCACATCTATAACACTTAGCAGGAGCACTAGAGTCTCCCCCACCAGGCCTCTTCATCCCACTCTGCTTCTGAAAACCTTTGCCAGCTGCATACGGTTTTCCACGATCCATCTGATTCTTACCCTTCCTATCAACCCTCTGCTGATAGCTCTCTGCTCTAGCCTTGGAATCCTGTTCAAAAATTCTGCAACAGTCAACCAAGTCAGAAAACACCCTGATCCTCTGATATCCAATAGCTTGTTTGATCTCAGGACGCAACCCGTTCTCAAACTTCACACATTTCGAAAATTCTCCAGCAGCCTCATTATAGGGAGTATAGTACTTTGACAGCTCGGTGAACTTCGCAGCATACTCAGTAACCGACCTGTTACCCTGCTTCAATTCCAAAAACTCTATCTCTTTCTTTCCTCTGACATCTTCTGGAAAATACTTTCTCAGGAACCTTTCCCTGAACACAGCCCAAGTGATCTCAGTATCCCCAGCAGATTCCAACTCAGTGCGGGTAGCAACCCACCAATCATCAGCTTCCTCTGACAGCATATGTGTACCGAACCTGACCTTCTGGTTATCAGCACACTCAGTTACTCTGAAGATCCTCTCGATCTCCTTCAACCACTTCTGAGCACCATCTGGATCGTATGCTCCCTTGAACATTGGAGGATTGTTCTTCTGGAACTCACTCAGTTGACGAGCAGCTCCCATTCCTACAACATTTGGATTCCCTCCAAGTACTCCAGCCAGCATACCCAGAGCCTCAGCAATCGCAGCATCATCTCTGCCTCTTCCAGCCATCTCTACTCTGAAAACCCAACAAACTAAAACAATAAGTACTGATAGGGTTACACAACTCCTATCCCGTACAGGGAAAACAGAATAATTACGACTCGACACGACCGACTATGCTCTGATACCACTAATGTAACACCCTTCTAAAATACCCCAAAAAATTAATTAAAATAATAAACATATAATCAGAGTAATAGTGCACCAAGGGTGTCACACAAACATTCCACACCATTTAAACAATATAACAATCATGCTCTTTTATTTAATTTAAATATAAAGTATTTGCACAATTACGCAGCGGATAGAGATCAACTCAATCATGCAAAACATGTAACATCACATGTAATTTAGTTCAACAACAACAACAATAGTCAAAGTGTTCCCGCCCGATGTTACATCTATCAGAGCATGACCCACTAGGGAGACTACACTAGACTCCAAGCATTTGCTTCTACTCAACTCATTTCTCGTTACCTGAAAAATAGTTGTAAGGGTGAGTTCCTCAATCAATATAATAAGCATTATAAAACAACATGTAATGCCAAGTAATTAACACATCAATCACCCTAATTGCAATACACATTCAGTAATAGCTCATTGGCTTAAACATCATACTCAACATCAATATACAATACCAGTATAATCTCAAATCATACTTAACAACAACACAACACACGTATAATATTGGAACACATCCATTCATATTATACGCCATCCATATTTTTATGCAATGAGACTCTACACATGCGGTACCGACTATTCTTGAACATATAGTTCAAGCTCACCGATCCCTCCAGATACGGCTACTAAGCTCACTAGTCCCACTTATTTGAGACCTAGTGACTCACTCACTAATTCCTCACCATGGGAATTAGCTACAGCCCCGAAGGCTAGACTATGCACACTAATCATCTAGTATGCAAACATCAACAACAAACCCACAATGGTTCACTCACTAATTCCTCACTATGGGAATTAGCTACAGCCCCGAAGGCTATGCCATGCATGCTAATCATCTAGCGATGCAACATCAACAATAATTCAAGAATAAACATATGCTCACACTCTGAGCCATACAACAGTCCATTCACACATACATGCATAATATATACATTCACAGCATCATGTACATCATTATACATCATCAATCTTTCATCACATAAGCATGTCAGATTATGCCAAACAACAATCACAATATTAGTACATTTCAATATTGCATATACTGCTCAAAACAGCGGGAATTTATCCCTATTACACCATAGGCAACATAGGCCAACCCTCAATTAGGTACACCACATTTAAAAACAATAATTTTTCACTCTGCAACAGTGTTAACCGGTTAACGCCCTGGGTTAACCGGTTAACGCAGGCAAAAACTCACTTTCTGGCAAAACGCAACAGTGTTAACCGGTTAACGCCCTGGGTTAACCGGTTAACGCAGGCAAAAACTCAATATTTCCACATTTCAATACAGTGTTAACCGGTTAACGCCCTGGGTTAACCGGTTAACGCAGACCAAACAACAATTCCTGCGCTAACACACGGCAGAATGCAGAATTCCGCCGTGGAGGACTTCCGGACCTCCGATTCCGATTCCGTAAACAGCTATACGATCGGGAAAACATTACTCACACAAATACCGATTTAATTTCAATTTTCAACACAGTTCATCCAACAACATTTCAACATTTACAAATTCCAATTAGGGTCAAATTAACGGTTTATCACTACCCATGACATATTATCCCAAAATACCCATTAATCGACGATAAACCCCCCTTACCTTAACAATCCGGCGAATCTTTGAGCTTCAAGCCTTTCCGTTCTTCAACCTTTGCTCTTCAGCTCCTTTCTCCTCTTCTCTGCCCTTTTCCCTTTTCACGATTTCTCTGTTTTTCACGTGAAATGTTTTTACTCCCAATGGGACTTTTTCCTTAATTCCATCTTATATATATTTTCCAAATAATAATTATTATTCCAAAATAATAATAATTCAAAAAAAAAATAATAATAATAAAATTTCCAATTATTTAATTAAATTAATAATTAAATTATTAACTCAATTCAAATAATTATTTTATTATTATCGGGGTGTTACAATATCGAATACCAATCTCAGAAAGCGATCAAAGGTAGTATCTTGGCTCACCATTTGGCTCACCAACCAATTGAAGATTACCAGTCAGTACAGTATGACTTTCCTGATGAAGAGATCTTGTACTTGAAAATGAAAGATGGTGATGAACCATTGCTTGAACAAGGGCCAGAACCTGGTTCCCATTGGGGCATGGTATTTGATGGAGCTGTTAATCAGTATGGTAATGGCATTGGGGCAGTGATCATTACTCCTCAAGGCACGCATCTACCATTTACAGCTAGATTGACTTTCAAGTGTACGAACAACATGACAGAATATGAAGCTTGCATTATGGGGCTTGAAGTGGCCACGAATGTCAGAATCAATTATTTGAATGTCTTTGGAGATTCAACTTTGGTAGTGAATCAGATCAAAGGTGAATGGGAGACAAATCAACCCAGTTTAATACCATATAGAGATTATGCGAGAAGGATTTCAACTTTCTTTACAACGGTTGAATTTCAGCATATCCCTCGAGATGAGAACTGGATGGCAGATGCTCTTGCAACATTGGCGTCAATGATTATAGTGAAGTATTTGAATGAGGTCCCCAATTTGTCTGTAATGCGTCTCGATAGGCCAACTCATGTGTTTGCTGTTGAAGAGATCAAAGATGAGAAGCCGTGGTATTATGACGTCAAATGTTTCCTCCAAAGTCAAATTTACCCGCTTGGGGCATCTTTGAAGGATAAGAAGACTTTGAGAAGATTAGCCGGTAATTTCTAATTGAATGGTGATATACTGTATAAGAGAAACTTCGACATGGTTTTGCTCAGATGCGTGGATAGACACAAAGGAGACTTGTTGGTGACTGAAGTGCATGAAGGATCCTTTGGTACTCATTCAAATGGACATGCAATGGCAAAGAAGATGTTACGAGCAGGTTACTATTGGTTGACAATGGAATCTGACTATTGCAAATTTGTTAAGAAGTGCCACAAGTGTCAAATTTATGCTGATAAGTTTCATGTTCCTCCGACATTATTGAATGTTATATCTTCCCCATGGCCCTTCTCCATGTGGGGAATTGATATGATTGGGATGATTGAGCCCAACGCTTTGAATGGACATCGTTTAATTTTGGTGGCAATTGACTACTTCACAAAATGGGTTGAAGCGGCATCGAATGCAAATATAAACAAGCAAGTTGTTGTAAGGTTTATCAAGAATCAGATCATATGCCGTTATGGTGTGCCAAGCAAGATCATTACTGATAATGGATCGAACTTGAATAACAATATGGTGGAAGCTCTTTGCAAAGATTTCAAGATTCCACATCATAATTCTTCTCCCTACAGACCTAAGATGAATGGGGTTGTTGAAGCTGCAAACAAGAACATTAAGAAGATTATTCAGAAGATGGTCGTAATGTATAAGGATTGGCATGAGACGCTCCTGTTTGCTTTGCATGGGTATCGTACATCCATCCGCACTTCAACAGGGGCAACCCCATTTTCTCTTGTATATGGTATGGAAGCAGTGCTCCCCGTAGAGGTTGAGATTCCTTCATTGCGTGTGCTCATGGAAGCCAAATTGACTGAGGCTGAATGGTGCCAGACCAGGTTTGATCAATTGAATTTAATTGAAGAAAAGAGATTGACTGCCATGTGTCATGGTAAATTATATCAGTAGAGGATGAAGTAAGCTTTTGATAAGAAGGTCAGACCTCGTGTGTTTAGAGAAGGTGACCTTGTGCTCAAGAAGATCTTGTCGTTCAAAGCAGATTTTAGGGGAAAATGGACTCCCAATTATGAAGGCCCATATGTTGTTAAGAAAGCCTTTTCGGGCGGTGCTTTGATTCTTACAACTATGGATGGTGAAGAGTTCACTCGTCCTATGAAGGAAGATGCAGTCAAGAAATACTTCGCCTAAAAAAAGAGAAAAAAAAACAGCTCGCTAAGTTGAAAACCCGAAAGGGCGGCTTAGGCAAAAAAGAGCGTCTCGGTGGATTGAAAACCCGAAAGGGAGATCCAGGCAAAAATTAGAGACATAAAAACAGAAAGAATTTCCCGATAAGTTGAGTACCCCACCTTGGGGCAACTTATGCAAAAATTAGGGATTATGGCAAGTAACTGCATTCTGCTGATCTTCAAAATTTTGAGAAACTTTGAGCACAAGGGTTGACATCGATTCATAATCCCAGTAGCGGTCAAGAGCGCAGTGGATATCAAGGGTTGGTAGAAGGATTAAGGATCATTTGTATTCAATGTAACCCTTTTCCATGTAAATTACCATTTTTAACTTTGTAAAAATCTATGTAGTCTTGTCATTTACAGACTACAATCCCATTAAGTAAAGTTGACCTTTTGTCCAATTTTTTCTACTCTTATTTACTCTAGCCAATAGTTTAAATTTTATTATGACCATTTTGGAAATTTAATTTTTTTTAATCAAAATCATTTTTTCTTAAAACATATAAAAGCAAGAATTTTTTTCAAAGCAATTAAAAGAAAGTATCAACAGCACTTCAAAGAGAAGCAAGTCCTTAAGTGTGAAACATCAGAGGTTCCCCAAGAAATTAACCCTTCGGGTATCCCTAGTTGTTTGTGTTGATCCGGTTCCCCTGCGGAGTGTTTGTTCCCTAGCAGAGTTCCGATTCTTTTCCCGAAATGAGTTGGTTGATTCAGTACCTTGCGGCGTGTTATTTCTTAGGCAGTGTTTCTGTGTTCCCCAATGAAGTTCGCGTTTCTTCAGCAGAGTAAGATGTTTTCTCTAGTAGATCACGTTGGTTTCCCCACCCGTTACCATCCGACTCGATCACAGTCAGAGTTTCCTCCTGGTTTCTGAGCAGCTATTTTGTGTTTATCTTCTGTATGGTTGTCTCCCATTTAATATGGCGTTGACCTAAAATTCCCTGCAGACTCGATAACTTCTCTCCTCAACAGATATCCTCCCTTATCTATATTTGAGCCTTTGGTTTGTTAATTTCTCTGTTCTCCAGCAGTTGTCTCCCTCTTTTTGTGGATTGACCGAGGATTGTATCGATGATTCAAATTCTTTGCAACACTTTTGTATCCTTCGTGATCGTTTTGTCAGCATAATCATCATATACATATATATACATATACACTCATATAATTTCATAATTGCATATTGGCACCATCATATTTGATTGATTTGTCAATTTGAGATTCTCATTCTCTGTATGGCGGTACTTTATCCCCATACGAGTTTGGTGTCTGTCCTCCCTCAATTGTAGAGTGTCATCCCCTTAGGCAGAAAAGCTTTAACCTTTCTCCTCTTCCCCACTGAGTTGTTTCCTCATGGATGATTATTACTTCAGTTTCCTTCCTAATTGATTATCCGGATGGAATCACTCCCCTTGAGTTATGTCCTCATTGGGTTGAGTCTTGTTTGACTGTTTCTTTCTAGCTCTTACCTAGATAGATGCTTTGAGTCTCCTAAGAGCTTATTACCCAGTAACTGGTAATATTCGTCTTAGTTCATAGTTTGTTACTTCTTGCCCAATACCCGGCTAAAGTACCCCTGTTTTTCCAGTAGTGGAGTTCCTAGTAGATTCATTTGTTTCTTATTCCCCAGGAAGTATATCCTTGATATGTTCACCCTAACCGGTGACGGATATCTTTCTCTCCCCTGCCTGAGTCTATCCTTGATATGTTCATCTTAACTGATGACGGATATTCTCATTTGTGGTGTTCTACCCAGTAAAAAGGTAGATGTAATCCCTATTCTATTCCCCAGAGAGTTAATCCTTGATATGTTCATCCTAACCGATGATGGGTTTCCTTCTCTTTGTGGTATTCTACCCAGTAACCGATAGTTGTAAACCCTACTTTTTCCCGTAGAGTCTATCCTTGATATGTTCATCCTAACCGGTGATGGATTTTCTCTTCCATGGTATTCTATCCAGTAACTGATAGATGTAATTCCTATTTTCTCCCCTCACAGAGTCTACCATTGATATGTTCATCCTAACCGGTGACGGATTTTCTCTTTGATGGTCTTCTATCCAGCATTCGATAGATGTAATTCCTACTTTTTGTTTAGTTGATTTACCCTTGATATGATCATCTTAACCGATGACAGGTATCCTCCTTGACAGTCCCAGGAAACTCTATCCTTGATATGTTCATCTTAACCGATGGCAGATTCTCTTCCCTGTTGAGTCTATCCTTGATATTGTCATCCTAACCGATGACGAATATTCTCACCTTTGGTCTTCTGCCCAGTAGCTGGTAGTTGTAAATCCTATTTTCTGCAGTTTTCCCCAGCAAGGCTATTCTTACCCAATAACCGGTAATGAATACTCCCTCCTGGCATTTCCCAGCGAGTCATCCTTGATATGTTCATCCTAACCGATGACGGATGTCCTATCTGTCAGATCTTTATTATCTCCTCACCAAGTAGCAGATAGTAGATAATAGATTTCTGCTCCTCCTGTGTTGAAGTTTATTTCTTCCCCAGTCGAGTTGAGTGTGCATTTCCTTAGTCAAATCATTTTTCCTGCATGATTCAAGTACTTCAGTTTTATCCTGACTTACTTGTATCCCCTGCAGATGTTGTTGTTCCCCGGCTGAGTCTTTTCCATTTTTTTATGGAATTCCTTGAGTCCCCCAACAATTTTAAGTTGTAGCCTAGCCTACGCATAACTCCTTTTTCCCCCAGAGTCTCTGTCTCCCCAGTGAGTTTTCCTTACGGAATACATTATACTCCTGGGGACTTTCGGTCTCTCTGATTTCTTTTCCTCTGTGGCAATATTTCTACACAAAGAACTTACTTTTGCATTCATATCATAGGCATCGTGAGGTCTCTAAGGACCAAAATTTGTTTCTATGTTGTTATTTAATCCCATTCAACTGAGTCGACATGAAGATTTTAACCTTCGCCTCCTCAGTTAGAATGTTCTTAAATAAGGGTAGCTGTAAGACCCCAATTTTGACCCTAAGATCCCTCATGCAATTTCATCATATGCATTGGGATCATACCTTGGCATCCTCCTTACCCCTCTTTCATTGGGTTTGTTTTGGGAGAGATTACCAAGCACTATCTGATTGTATCATACTTGTATATCATCATTTTACTAACCAAAATACCAAAAATATATCTTTGCATTTGCCTAACTCCTTTGTAGGTAGGGCAGGATCTCTATTGATCTACCAAGTTCATATCTAGGGTTTGATACCCTCATGACAAAGAGCACAACCATGAATTGATCCAAGAATGGTTATGAGCATCGTATATGAGTTCCATTGATTCCTACATGTCATATAGATCAAGTGTTCTTCAAGAGTTTGAGGGTGATTTGCCTTGGAAACCCTAGTTTGACTGGGTATCTTGAGTAACTTCTCCAACAAGCTATCTCACCAATTGATCAAATTTCTCAAGGGACACTTCAAAATTCATCATATTATGCATATATGATCTACTATCAGCCAAGAAAGACAAAAGAATTGAAGGTTAGCAAGTTGGTTGATGGTGGTTGGCCAGATGAATTCATTTGATAGAAACTGGGTCTCCCTAGACCCTATATCCTACAATTTTCACCATATGAAAATGATTCCAAGAGAAAAGTTACTCTAAGTGATATTACAAATAACTTTCACGTTGATACCTAGAGCTAGTTTTGCTTGGAAAATAATTTTCTATGTTGAAACATTATAGGTCATTTTGTCTAAACCCTAATTTGAAAGGCAACATCCCAAGGCAATAACTTGCTCATTTTTTATGATGAATTATTTCCAAGTTGCACAATCAAATTAAAGATGTCTACTTCAACTTTTATGTTTTGACTGAGAGCTAATTCAACTTTTATGATCATGTGATATGAAGTTACATTATAGGTCATTTTTTACCTATACCATTGAACAAGTGATTTTTCCAAACTTCAAAAATGCATAACTCTATCATTCTCAATCCAAATGACATTAAATTGGTGACTATTTTGAAGGTCTTTGAAAGAGATACAACTTTGATGAATACAATATTTTCAGTTGAAGCTCACATAAAAAGTTAAGCAAGGTGGAATATTGAGATATATGGCTTTACACTTAATTTTTTTTTCAACATGTTGAAATTTCCAAACTTCCACCTCAAAATTCTCCATTTTACAAGCTCCATATGAAAAAGTGTTGAACATCAAACTTGTTCCCCTTGATCCAAGCTTTCAAATAAACCCAAGTTCATGCATTTTGGATGAAGATTACTAGGTTTGTGCATGGCTTTAACAGGGATGCATCATTGGAAAGAATAAATTACACAAACTTCAGTTCACAATGCCTTGCCATTCAAGCTTCACTCAGACCTCAATTGGAATCATTTTGGACCTTAATGCATTGCATCATGGGCCTGTACATGCCCATGCACTCGTGCCATCCACATTGCCAATTTTGGACAGATTTTGAAGTGTGCAAATATCATTCCCTTTGGCTATAAATAGAAGGCCTTTGAGCTCATTTGAACAACACTTTGCGCGCCAGCTTTGCCCGCCTATTGAAACCCTCTCATTCTAAAGGAAAACCTGAGAGATTTCAACTTGAAATTTGAGTTTGAATCTCAACTGTTGGAGATTCAAGAACTCCAGGATCCAAAGTCTTGCAACCTCTCTAATCACTTCCTGCTAGCTTCTCAAGTGTGATCAGATCGTGTTTGGAGCAAGCCACATCAAGAACTGCATAGCATTGAAGGTAATTTTCAGAAAACTTCATCTCTTCGATTCTCACTCAATTTTACTCAATTCTCTTGGATCTTTAGTTGTCTAAAGTCCTACCAATGTAGCCAATAAGATTGAGTTGCTTAGAGGTCAAATCGAAGCAACTCAGTTGACACACCTCAAAATTCAACTCCTCATATCTTTTTATATTTTGGAGTTAGTTGAAATTGAGGTCAGATTCGGGCTCTACGCCATTTTTCCTTTCATATCATGTCCTCATTTTTTATTTTGTGATGGTTGAGGGTGGACCAGTCCGGTCAGGTCCACCGGAGAAGAAGGTCGGAGTTACAGCTCCGGCGATATGTTGGCATCTCTCCAAACCACAAGATCCTTTTCAAATGTTTTAATCTCACGCGTTGGTTCTGATTACCATCCCTACAGTGCATTGACTAGTGTCCATTGTGGAACGTGCGCTGAGGACCACTTGATCTGCCACCTGAATTAATGAGGGAGATCGAGTGGTCCACGTTTTTTGCTATTTTATGATTTTCATTTTAATCCTTTTATTTACATTAATTCATATTAATTTTAATATTGATCCAAAAAATATGAGAGTTTCACCAAAAAATTTCAAAAAATTTCCTCTCTCATATTTTGAATTAAAATTATTTTTTTGGATCATTATTAATATTTTTCATGATTTATTTGATTTTGTGTTTGTTTTTAATTATTTAGAAATACTTTTAAGTCTTTGAAAGTTCTAAAAAAATTCTCCAAGGTCCTTTGACCTTGTTTGACCTATGATAAATCTCATGACCATTTCTTTGGTGTCTTGATGAGGTTTTAGGAATTTGACAAACCATATTTAATTTAAATGTATTATTTTAGTCTTCTTAATTTGAATAAATGCCAATTAATTGTGTTGACCAATTGTGATGACTTGTTTTAGTTTGACTCTTGTTGTTGGGTCTTGGTCAAGGTTGATTTGACTTTGTCAAGTTAATATCATTGAATTTAGGGGATTGATGGAATGTACATTCCATCTCCCAAAATGAATGGATGATATTAATTTGGTAAAAGTCCTCCTTTGACAAATTTGAGTTTTGATCCATTCCCCTCCCTCTTCATCTCATTCCCATTATTTATGCATTCATCTCATTTGGTCTATGATATCTCAAAGTCCTAAGGCTAGTTGATTGAAAAATCAACATAAGTATGGATGAGATTAGGCCACCTCTTTTGCATATTCTTTTTTGTGTGTTGTATGTTTCATGAGCATAATCCATTATACTATGTCTCTAACATGCACTAACACCAAAATTCTATTGCTCGGCCTCAAATAGTTGTGACTTCTACATAAGTCCAATTACGATTGCTTAACATAGCGCTAAATTTGTGACACAAAAGGCATAGCATTCTAGTTAGTGAGATTGTAAGTCTCCCCTCTTTCATGGTATTGTATGGAAACTTGGCCTTTTTTCCTTCCTTTGGAAGATGTCTTGGCTCTAGGATCCATGCTTGTGATAAGTGGGTTGAGTGTTCTCCAAAGAATGACTTAAAAATGAAAAGCAAAAGCAAAACAATACTAACTTCTAACTCATTAACAACTAACTTTTAATTTCAAGCCATTTACTTTAATGTCATTTAATTTTAGTCTTTATTCATTTGCCATTATTCATACCATTCTAATTGTTGATGTTGATGCAATTTTCACTTTGTCCACTTGGACCATATTGTGTGATATATTCCATTTTGTGTATACTTTGTCAGTATGTGTGGTCTTTGACCATTAATGTACATAATAACAACAAAAATCCTAAAAAACTTTTGTGTGGACTGTTGACTTGATCTTGGACAAATGGACTTAGAATTTAGGCAACATTCCTATGCTAAAGGACTTGGCCAATACCAACTTTTATGAAACCAAGTGCTTGCAATTTGAAACTTCATCTGATACATCATTCAAGTTCCCTCTGAGTTCATCTGCAACATGATCATTATGAAGCTGTTATTTTGAACTTCTGACTTGTGGAATTCATCTGTTACATGGGCTAATTTGAGGAAGATCATGGAGTGGCTAACCTTGGATGTGGCTATCTTTATTTGATGCCTTTGATATTTAAGATTGATAATTGTGCATTTGTGTGTTGTTTGAAATATCCAAGGGAATTTGGGGTTTCTATATGGCATTCTTGCCTATTGGATTGCTACCAATCGTCCAGATCTTTTCAACTCTTAACTTTTAATTTTGTGCATAGGATTAGTCTCTTCATCTTCTCCCCATTTCTTTAATTTCAAAATCTCTCCCTCCTTTTAATTTTTTTTTGTTTGAACTTATTTTGTTCTAAACTTTGACCACTTTGTAAAAAGGTAGAAACTTTGGCCTTATGCCATTGCATTTTCAAACTTCTTTTCTTAAATCAAATTTGTAAATAAACTTAACTACACTTGACCTAAACTTTTAAAAAACGAAAAAGAACAAAGTCATTCAAATCATTTTTAGGCCTTTGTGCCTTTCAAACTTAATTTTTGTTAAAAGCAATGTATCCACTTTGAAATTTGTATCACGAACTACAAGGTTTTGATCCCTCATTTTTATGTTGGTACGTAGGCACAAGTCCGAAGGTCTTGTCAAACACAAAAATATAATTAATGAATTTTCTTCTCATCCCCCCATTCCATTTGTTTGTAAACATCATTTTGTACAAAATACATATGCACACAAAAAGGGCTCCCTAGGAGTACCTAGGGCACTTTGGGTGCTAACACCTTCCCTCTGTGTAACCAACCCCCTTACCTGTAATCTTTGACATTTTATTAGTTTTCATTTGAAAACTTCTTACTTTTGGGTTTTGTTCTTACTTTTTCCCTTTTCCCTTAGAAACAATAAAAGCGCGGGGGCGACTCTTATTATTTGATCTCTAGCTATCCATAGCTTGATGATCATGAATTTACCTCGCTACACGTTGGCTTTATTATCCTTCTTCTTACCGAAATTGTTGTCGTATCTCTTGCTAGACGATACGTCCTCCTTCGACAACCGTCCTTCTCGAACACCTTTTTCAAGCCTCATCCCCATATTTACCATTTCGGTAAAATCGCAGAGGCACTGGAAATCATCTTCTCATAATAAAATGAGCTTAGGGTCTTCAAAAAGATCTTGGTCATCTCTTTCTCCTCTAAAGGAGGGGTGATCTGAGCAGCGAGTTCTCTCCATCTCTGCACGTACTCTTTAAATGTTTCCTTGTCCTTCTAAGACAGTGATCTCAACTGATCTCGGTAGGGAGCCATATCAACTTTATATTTGTACTTCTTAACAAATGCTTCACCCAAGTCGTTGAAAGTGCGGATGCTCGCACTGTCCAACCCCATATACCATCTCAATGAAGCGCCGGTCAGACTATCTTGAAAGTAGTGGATCAACAACTGATTGTTGTCTGTTTGGGTAGACATTTTGCAGGCATACATCACCAAATGAATGAGCGGACATGTGTTCCCTTTGTATTTTTCAAAGTCAGCCACTTTGAACTTTACTAGAATCTTCACATTCGGCACCAGACACAATTCAGCAGCACTCTTCCCAAAAAGGTCTTTACCTCTCAAAGTCTTCAACTCCTTGCGCAACTCAAGAAATTGATCTTTGATCTTTCAGCTTGGAATGATAAATGGTGTGTTCCACACGAGGTAAGGTGTGCACCACAGGCGGTGGTACAGACATGATCGGGCTAGATGGCGACATAGAAGCAAAAGTAGGCGCAAAGCCTTCAGGCAGGAAGTTCAGAGGCATTCCCCACGGGAATCCGGAAGGCATAGCAGGCGCAAAATGAGCGGTAGCAGCAGGCATGGTGGAGGCATCCACCTCTGAAATGACAGTCCTCTGAGGAGGAGGATTTGCGGGTGTTGGAGAAGACTGGCTCTGTGCAGCTAGAACTGACTTCATCATGGCAGTCAGGCGGGCTATCTCCTCTTTCAGATCTTTATTCTCTTGCTTAAGATGTTCCATAATTCTGGAGTGATTGTCGCGAAAGAGAAACCTTCTTATGCAAAAGATGCATGAAATACAATGCTTGTTTATTTTTTAATTTTTTTCAAGGAAATTACTATATCATTTGCAAATATATATATTTAACAACAATTGCAATAATTTTGATATGACCAAAAATCTCTTTTCATTTATATAATTGGAAGGATTACATTGAGTAAAATTTCAGAAACCAAATGAAAAATACAAGAGAAAAGGAGATTAGTCATCCTAAGGATCCCTAACAATAATGTCAGAAGATCTGACTGCAGGTGCGTACTTCCTTCGGATGCGTCAAATCTCGGTGTCAAAAGAAGCCTTCATCTGAGTCTTCTCGAGGACAAGCTGATCAACAATCTTCTTCCAAGCAACGGAAGGCTGAGGCATGCTAGAAGATGAAACCTCCGGCTATCTCTGTCTCTTTGTCACTCGATCTTCAAGTAGCTCAATAAGTGCATCTCTGTCTTTAGATTCTAACTGCAACTCCTCATGCTTCTTGCTCAAAGCATGGAAATGCTCTTCCCACATATCCTTCTCTTGCTTCATCTTGGCGAGTGCGTCTTCCAACTCCTCTACATCTTGGTTAGGGAGAGTTAATGGCTCAACCACAACCGTAGACATAGGTCTTTCACAAGGATAAGGCATCTTCCACTCCAAAGCTCTCTTCTTCATCCAACGAGTGTAAGCTTCCAAAGCTACACAATTGCACGGACCAAGCTCAGATCTTCCTTTCCTATGCACATTATGCCAAGCATGCACAATCTTCTGCTTCAAATGTTGGGGATCTTTACCCTCTTTATAGAAAAGACCTTCTAACAAAGTGTTATTATGTTTGTCTCTCAAGGGGAACCCAAGTTGACGATGAGCCAAAGCAGGGTTGTAGTTAATTCCTCCTTGTGTACCAATGAGAGGCACATTAGAGAATTCACCACAACAATCAATAATATCCAAACTGCTCAAAGAAGAATCATACTAAACTAGATCATCATTAGTGAGAGACATGAGTCTCTAAGACCACCGTAAACATTGTTTGTTCTCCATAAAAGCAGGTGTCTGAGGCAAGTGTGAAATAAACCACTTGTACAGAAGAGGAATGCAACAGACAATAGTTCCTCCACCCTTAGAATTCCTTATATGCAAAGAAAAGTACATATCACCCAACAAAGTAGGCATAGGATTCTCAATCAAGAATATTCTAATGGAGTTAACATCAACAAAACCGTTAATGTTAGGGAACAAAGCTAATCCATAAATGACAAAATCACAAAGATATCTTCAAAATCATCCACATTACCGACTTTAGCAAAAGCAGTATTTTCCTTGATGAGGAAATTAGATGGCAACCCAAACAATCCTCCTTTCTTCTCCCAATGAGCCTCTATCTCATACTTCTTCAAGTGAAGAGCTTCAGCAATAAAACGAGATATGGGAATCTCTTCTAATCCACTAAATGGAACTCTACTAGAAATAGGTATCCCCAAAAGGTGAGCATACTCCTCCAATGTATGCATAAGCTGATAATCTGGAAAAGTGAAGCAACGGTAGAGAGGATCATAGAACTGCACCAACACACTCAAAAGTCCTTTAACCACATCAACAGATAAGATAGACAGAAGCTTCTCATGACGTTGTTTGAAGTCCAAGGGATCTTATACAAAAGATGCTAGCTTCCTTAACTCTTTCAAGTTGGGACATCTGAAATTGTACTTCTTAGTGTTCCTTCGTCCACAATCCATGGTCTGAAAATATTTGCAAATAACACCTCAGTTCCTTGAAATTTTTGTGTGATGAATGTTATGATGCGCATGAATGCATGAATGCAATAATCACAAATAAGGTATCACACACAAGGAAAACAAACAAAGGTCAAGGGATGAATCAAGTCATTGCCAAGATCAATCATCCATTTTGGTGGATTATGATTTTCACCTTATCAACACCCAGGTTCCATTGATATTGACAACATATGATTGGATCAACCAAGAATCAAGGGTTTGTTATGAGTCACGAGCATGGAGTATGGGTAAGAACCATCCCAAAGGAGTGAACTAAGGATAAAAACATGTAGATCATATTCTAAAATGTTCCTAGAGTCTTAATTCCATCTATCGGATATTACAGGTTAGGATGACTGACTCATCGACCCATAATATTCTCAAGAGATACTTGTCTGAGTGTAGTATCGCGTAATAACTGTTATCAAGTCTACACTTGAACAGTCTCCGCACTACGTCCTAAATAGGCCAAGAGGGGGTAAATGTTCTACGGTCCTTAGCTTATCGGACCCAAATTAGAGATAGTAATGCCTAACCACAATCACTTGTGTGACATTTTCAAATCCAAAAGGGTCTCCACTAAGCAGATGGATCTCAAGCCAACTTGTTAAGGACTACTCCACACAAGTTGAACATGACTATACCACCCTCCTATCTTAATTGCACTCAAGTTTGGGTTAGAACTTATCTCACCACTCAGAGATCACCAAGCACAATAAGCAGATTATATCATACAAACAAATATACATACATCAAATATATACAATTACATACACACAAAAAAGTAGGTTAAACCCACTGGAGACTACTCCCTAGCAGAGTCGCCACTTAGTTTCTGTAGCGGTAAATTCATGATCATCAAGCTATAGATAAGCAAGACATCAATAAAACCAGAGTCGCCACCGCACTTTCATTGTTTCCAAGGTAAAAGGGAAAAGTACGAACAAAACCCATAAATAAGAAGTTTTCAAATCAAAACTAATAAAATGTCAGAGATTACAGGTAAGGGGGTTTATTACAAAGAGGGAAGGTGTTATCACCCAAAGTGTCCTAGGTACTCCTAGGGAGCCCTTTCTTGTGTGCATATGTATTTTGTACAAAATGATGTTTACAAACAAATAGAATGGGGAGATGAGAAGAGAATTCATTAATTATATTTTTGTGTTTGACAAGAGTTTCGGACTTGTGCCTACGTACCAACATAAAATGAGGGATCAAAACCTTGTAGTTCGTGGTATAAATTTCAAAGTGGATGCATTGCTTTTAACAAAAATTAAGTTTGAAAGGCATAAAGGCCTAAAAATGATTTAAATGAGTTAGTTATTTTTTTGCTTTTTTGAAAGTTTTAAGTCAAATATAATTAAGTATATTTACAAGTTTAATTGAGAAAAGAGGTTTAAAAATACAATGGCATAAGGCCAAAGTTTCTAATTTGCAATATGGTCAAAGTTTAGAAAACAAGCACAAGCAAAGAAGTTTTTAGAAGGAGGGAGAAATTTTAAAATTAAAGAAGTGGAGAGAAGATGAAGAGACTAATCCTAAGCACAAATTTAAAAGTTAAGAGTTGAAAAGATCTGACCAATGGGCTACAATATACAAGAGTGTCATATAGAAACCCAAATTCCCTTGGACATTAGAATCAAGCAACAAACAATGCATAATAATCATTTTGAAGAGCAAGGCATCAAATAAAGATAGCCACATCCAAGCTTAGCCACTCCATGATCTTCTTCAAATTTGCCCATGTAGTAGATGAATTCCACAAGTCACATGTTCAAAGTAACAGCTTCACAATGATCATGTTGCAGATGAACTCAAAGGGATCTTCCAAGATGTATCAGATGAAGTTTCAAATTGCAAGCACTTGGTTTCATAAAAATTGGCATTGGCCAAGTCCTTTGCATAGGGAATGTTGCCTAAATTCTAAGTCAAAAAGTCTCAGATCAAACCAACAGTCCACACAAGATATTTTTGAGGGTTTTTGTTCTTATTATGTACATTAATGGTCAAAGAACACACAAACAAACAAAGTATACACAAACAAGATATATCACACAATACGGTCCAAGTGGACAAAGTGAAAATGGCATTAATATAAACAATTAGAATGGTATGAATGAATGGCAAATGAATAAGACTTGAAATTAAATTGCATTAAAGTAAATGACTTGAAATTAAATGTTAGTTGTTAATGAGTTAGAAGTTAGTATTGCTTTTGCTTCTTTTTTTTTAAGTCATTCTTTGGAGAACACCCAACCCATTTATCACAAGCATGGATCCTTGAACCAAGTCATCTTCCAAAGGAAGGAAAAAAGGCCAAGTTTCCACACAATACCATGAAAGAGGGGAGACTTACAATCTTACTAACTAGAATGTTATGCCTTTTGTGTCAAAAATTTAGCGCTATGTTAAACAATCGTAATTGGACTTATGTAGAAGTCACAACTATTTGAGGCCGAGCAATAGAATTTTGGTGTTAATGCATGTTAGAGACATAGTATAATGGACTATGCTCATGAAACATACCACACACAAAAAGAATATGCAAAAGAGGTGGCCTAATGTCATCCATACTTATGTTGATTTTGCAATCAACTAGCCTTAGGATATCGAGATATCACAGGTCAAATGAAATGGATGCATAAAGAAGGGGAATTAGATGAAGAGGGAGGGGAATGGATCAAAACTCAAATTGGACAAAGGAGGACTTTTACCAAACTAAGATCACTCATTCATTTTGGGAGATGGAATGTAAATTCTATCAATCCCCTAAATCCAATGATCTTAACCTAGCAAAGTAAAATCAACCTTGACCAAGGCCCAACAACACAAGTCAAACTTATACAAGCAATAAAAATGGCTCAACACAATTATTTGGCATTTATTCAATTTAAAAATACTAAAAATAAAGTATTAAATTAAATATGGTTTGTCAAATTCATAAAACCTCATCAAAACACCAATGAGATGGCCATGAGATTTATCATAGGTCAAACAAGGTCAAAGGACCTTGGAGAAATTTTTTTAGAATTTTTGGAAACTTAAAAGTATTTTTAAACAATTAAAAATATTCACAAAATCAATTAAATCATGAAAAATATTAATAATGATCCAAAAAATAATTTTAATTCAAAATATGAAAGAGGATTTTATTTAATTTTTTTTGGTGAAACTCTCATATTTTTTGGATCAATATTAAAATTAATATGAATTAATGAAAATAAAACAAATTAAATGAAATTCAAATAATCAGAAAAAACGTGGACCACTTGATCTCCCTCATTAATTGAGGTGGCATATCAAGTGGTCTAAAACACGCGTTCCACCAAACACACGAGTCAGCGCGCCACACCAATGATATTTAAAAGCAACGCTCAGGATTAAAACGATTTGAACTGATCATGTGGCTCAGAACCTGTCCAACACATCATCGCCGCTGAAACTCCGGTCACCTTCTCAGGCGAGGGTCACCGGACTGGTTCAGTCATCACCATCACATAAATGAAAAAGGAGGACATGATCTGAAAGAAAAAATGACGTAGAGCACGAATTTGACCTTAATTTTAACTAACTCCAAATATATAGAAAGATATGAGGAGTTGAATTTTGAGGTGTGTCAACTGAGTTGCTTTGATTTGACCTCAAAGTAACTCAATCTTCTTGCCTACCTTGGTAGGACTTCAGACAACCAAAGATCCAAGAAAATTGATGAGAATTGAGTGAGAATCCAAGAGAAGAAAATTTCTAGAAAATACCTTCAATGTTGTGCAAAACTGGATCTTGCTTGCTTCAAACTTTGCTTGATCACCTTCAGGAAGCTTGTAGAAGTAGCTTGGCAATGGAATAGTGAGATTCAAACTCAATTTTCAAGTTGAAAGTTCTCAGGTTTTCCTTTGGATTGTGAGGGTTTGAAGAGAGGGGTAAAGCTGGCGCACAAAAGTCCTTTGAAATGAGCACAGAGGGCATGTATTTATAGCATGACGGAGTGATATTTGCACACTTGCATTTTCTTCCAAATTTGGTAATGTCATGCACAAGCTTGCATGGCCATGTACAGGGCCATGAAGCAATCCATTTTGGTCCAAATTCAACTGTTCTGAAGTCTCAAAGAAGCTTGAATGGCAAGGCAATGTGAAGTGGTGTTTTGGACATTTGATCTTTCCACTTGATGCAGACCTGTTAAGACCATGCACAGCCGTAGCAAACCTCATCCAAAATGCATGAAATAGGACTCTTTGGAAATCTTAGATCAAGGGGAATAACTTTGATGTTGGACACTTTTTCATTTGGAACATGGATCATGGTGAATATTGAGGTGGAAGTTTGGAAATTTCAACCTGTTGAAATTTTTTCTAAGTGTTAAGTCATATATCTCAATATTCCACCTTACTTAACTTTTTATGTAAGCTCCAAATGAGAAACGTGTCTTCATAAACATTGTTTCTCTTTCAAAGAAATTCAAAATGGTCACCAATTTCATGTCATTTGGATTTAGAATGATAGAGTTATGCATTTTTAAAGTTGAGGAAAATCACTTGTTCAATGGTATAGGGCAAAAATGACCTATAATGTATCCTCATATCACATGCTCATAAAGGTTGATTTACCTCTCACTCCAAACATCAAAGTTGAAGTAGAGATCTTGAATTTGATTGTGCAACTTGTAAATGTTTCATATCATAAAAATTGAGCAAGTTATGGCCTTGGGAAGTTGACATTCAAATTAGGGTTTAGACAAAATGACTTATAATGTTTCAACATAGAAAATGGTTTTCCAAGCAAAATTAGCTCTAGACTTCAACATGAAAGTTGTTTGGAATGTTATTTAGAGTAACGTTTTTCCTGGAATAATTTTCATATGAGGAAAAGTGTAGGAGATAGGGTCTAGGGGGACCCAGTTTTGATTAGATGAATTCATCTGGCCAACCACCATCAACTCACTTGCTAACTTTCAATTCTCTTGACTTTATAGGCTCATGCTAGATCATATATGCATAAGATGATGAAATTTTAAGTGTCCCTTGAGAAATTTGATCAATTTGTGAGGAAGCTTGTTGAAGAAGTTACTTAAGATACCCAGACAAACTAGGGTTTCCAAGGAAAACCACCTCCAAACTCTTGAAGAATACTTGGTCAAAATAACATGTAAAGATCATAGGGACTCATATATGATGTTTTGAGACATTGTGGATCAATCCTTGGTTGTGCTTTTATCCATGAGGGTCTTAAACCCTAGATGTGAACTTGATAGATCAATGGGGACCATGCCCTACCTACAAAAGAGTTAGGTAAATGCAAAGACATATTTTTGGTATTTTGGTTAGTAAAATGATAATATACAAGTATGATACAATCACATGGTGCTTGGTGATCTCTCCCAAAACAAACCCAATGAAAGAGGGGTAAGGAGGATGCCAAGGTATGATCCCAATGCTAATGCATATGATGAAATTGCATGGGGGATCTTAGGGTCAAAATTAGGGTCTTACAATACTCTGATAACAACATCTGCCAACGGGAAATTCTCCCGGTTAAAGCAGGCTTCTCATAAATATACTTGATTGGATCCATTTTGGATATTAACCAAGTGGTATGATTCAACATATACTGACGTAGATGCTTAGCAGCCAAAGCCAATGCGCAACAAGTCTTTTGTAGCATAAAATACCGAGTTTCACAATCGGTGAACTTCTTACTAAGGTAGTAAATATCATATTCTTTCTTTCCAGTTTCGTATTGCTGACCTAGAACACAACCCATACTTTCTTCAAGCATAATAAAATACATGATCAACGGTCTTCCTTCAACAGGTGGAGACAGAATCAGAGGCTCAAGCAGATACTCTTTAATACTGTCAAAAGCTTTTTGGCAGTCTTCGGTCCAATCACAAGACTGATCTTTCTGAAGAAGCTTGAATATAGGTGCACACGTGGCAGTCATATGTGATATAAATCTTGAGATATAGTTCAAGCAGCCGAGAAAACCTCTGACTTGCTTCTCAGTTTTGGGCGCATGCATCTCTTGTATTGCTTTGACCTTGGCAGGATCACCTTCAATACTCTTCTCGCTGACAATAAGGCCCAACAACTTACCAGACCGAACACCAAAAGTACATTTATTAGGATTCAAGCAGAGTTTACACTTCCTCAAACGCTGGAATAGCTTCAACAAATGTTCAACATGTCCTTCATCACCTGATTTAGCAATCATATCATCAAGATAGACTTCGATCTCTTTATGCATCATATTATGAAAAAGAGTAGTAATTTCTCTCTGGTAAGTTGCACCAGCATTCTTTAAATTGAAAGGCATCACTCTATAACAAAATGTTCCCCAAGGTGTAATGAATGTGGTCTTCTTCATATCTTCGGATTCCATCTTGATCTGATTATAACCGGAAAATCTGTCCATAAACGAAAAGACTTTGAATTTAGCTGTATTGTCTACTAACATATCAATGTGTGGCAGAGGGAAATCATCTTTCAGACTAGCTTTGTTCAAATCTCTATAATCAACACACATGCGTACTTTTCCATCCTTTTTAGGAACATGCACAATATTGACCACCCACTGTGGATACTCGGCAGTAACAAGGAAACCAACATCAATCTGCTTCTGCACTTCTTCTTTGATCTTCACTGCCATATCAGGATGAGTTCTTCTCAATTTCTACTTGATTGGCGGGCATTCTCGCTTCAACATCAATATATGCTCCACAATCTCAGAATCCAAACCAGACATGTCTTGATAGGACTAAGCAAAGACATCTGAATACTCTCGGAGAAGATCAATCAACCGCTTCTTAACTTCAGGACACGGTCGAGATCCAATCTTGACTTCCTCCACATCATCCTCGAAACCTAAGTTGACTAACTCAATCTGTTCTTCGAACGACTAAATGGATTTTTCCTCGTGCTCAAGTAGACGAGAAAATTCGTCAGACACTTCTTCATCACTTTCTTCCTCGGCCTCAAACACAGGGAATTCAAAGTTTGGAGACGGCGTAGGATCATTATATTCAATGGGTTTAGAAACCCACCTGCATAATGATTTGATATTTGGATTTTACAAAAGTGAATTGTGACCAAATATTATGTAAATGGACAATTATTATTTATTTATTTATGTTTTTTGTGATTACCATTTTCAGAAAAGCGAAAAGTAAAAATAAAACATCATAAATGTGAATGAATAGAATTGCATTTTATTAATGATCAAATTGAAAGATGCCTGACAATGTTCACTTCTCCCTTAGGCATAGGATAAGGATTTTCAAAATAATAAAAGCAATTACTTAGAACGATGAACAATAATAGGAACATCGACAACAGTCCAATTGTTGTAAGCTTTTCCATGCGTCACAAAATTGGTGCAGTCCTCATCTTTGTCACCCTCGATCACAACAACTAAGTGTTGTTTATTACCATGAATGAACCCTCCGCTATGGAAACTGGGTTGCATATCTTCATCCTTAATCACAGACGACCCATGTTGGAATCCCAAACCGGCTCTGCTCTTGTTCTTCGCGACCTCTGCCATCCGGCTCCACTGATCAGAAATACGGTCTTGAACAATCTTCTCCGCGTCTTTAAAAGAAGACATAGGTGCCCCAACTCTCTTTTCTTCAGCAAATAGATAGAGCTTGGAATGGAGTTCTAATCTCACCCTCATCTTCTACGTAAGAAAAAGACGACAGATGGATCACCAACAGAGCCTTCTCTCCGCCGACGATAACAAGCTTTCCATTCTTCACAAATTTCAACTTCTGATGTAGATTTGAAGTGACAGCTCCCGCCTTGTGTATCCATGGCCTTCCTAACAAGCAGCTATAGGCCGGGTGGATATCCATTACTTAGAAAGTAATTTGGAAACCACTCAGACCTATCTTCATAGGAAGGTCCATCTCTCCTATAACAGTTCTGCGAGAACCGTCGAAAGCTTTGACGATCACTCCACTGTACCTCATCAGAGCTCCTTGATACGATTACCTTGACAGAGTTGATTTGGGGAGTACATTCAAATAAGAGCCGATATCGACCAATAAATTTGATAGAGCATCCTCCTTGCAGTTCATTGATATGTGTAGCGCTAAGTTGTGATTTCTGCCTTCCTCGGGAAGTTCTTCATCACAAAAGCTCAAATTGTTGTAGGAAGTGATGTTAGCCACAATATGATGAAACTGATCCACCGTTACTTTATGTTCCACATATGCTTGCTCCAATACCTTTTGCAATGCTTCTCTATGCGCTTCAGAGTTCATGAGCAGAGACAACACTGAAATCTTAGAAGGAGTTTGGAGCAGTTGCTCTACCATATTAAATTCACTCTTCTTGATTAAATGAAGTACCTCATCGGCATCATTAGGCTTCAAACTGCTAGATTCACCAGACTGACATCTTGGAGCACTAACCGGATCTACTACAGGCACTTCAACCTTCTTACTGACAGATACATCTTCTATATCTTTTGGGAACACATGCCCAAAAACCCGACCACTACAGGTCACCTTCGTCACATCAACAATAATCACAATAAAATTGGTCGTAGGCAATAGAACCTCTTGACCATTCTCTAACATAATAGCGTTATACTGATATAGAACAACTCTATCGGATGCATATGGGACTGGACCCGCTAACCGTATTACCAATGGTGATACCGATCTATTAATGTTGTTACTGCTGCTGCTATCAACCTGGATTACCACCCTCTCCGGGGTCTTGAACACAGGAACTATAACATTGACATCATCACCCAAGTGACGGGATTGGAAAATCTGGATCATACCTTCATCCATCAACCTTTGGATGTCTCTCTTCACAATTACGCAACCTCTGGGATTCACACTGCAAATTGCACAACCATCATGGTCATGCTCGCAATCGCTCACCATACAAATATCCTTATGCATTGTCACCAATGACCTTCTAATGAAACGGACATCATATATCTTGAATTCCCTGGGACAACCATCTACCATATTGATAGAAGGATTACCATAAGTAGGTAATGGGTTTTCTTTCACATTAGGTGCACGGTCCTGAAAGGACACCATCCCACTCTTTACCAACTTCTAGACTTCATATTTCAGCGGGTAGCAATTCTCGATATCATGACCGAGAGCTCCTTGGTGAAATGCACAGCGGAGTTCCGGCTTATACCACCATGGAAGTGGTTCTGGAATCTGTGGAGGATTTCTCGGTTGAAGAAGGTTCTTGAGAACCAACGATGGATACAATTCAGCATAAGTCATAGGAATAGGGTCAAAAGAGACCTTCTTCCTCTCAAAGTTCTGTTGTTGTTGCTTATTGTTGGTGGTGTTGTTGTTGTAGTTGTTTGTTCTTTGTTGTGGTGGTTGTTGACGTTGTTGTTCAACTGAAATTGATTGATTGTTGGAAAATACTGGAATAACATATGATACTTGATGATGGTGTTGACGGGGTTGTGGACTTCTTCTGACATGAGGCCTCATTTGCCTCCCAATTGACACTGCATTAGTCTCGCCTTCTTTCTTTCTGAAAAACCCATTGTCGTACTTCTTTCTTGACGATACCTCCTCTTTAGACCACCGTCCCTCTCAGACACCCTCTTCTAATCTCATCCCCATATTTACCATTTCGGTAAAGTCACTAGGGGCACCAGCAATCATCCGCTCATAGTAAAATGAGCTCAGGGTTTTGAGGAAAATTTGGTCATCTCCTTTTCTTCCAAAGGAGAGTTGATCTGAGAAGCAAGCTCTCTCAATCTTTGAGCGTACTCTTTAAACGTCTCCTTGTCCTTCTGAGACATTGACCTCAACTGGTCCCTATCCGGCGCCATATCTACGTTATACTTGTACTATTTCACAAATGCTTCACCCAAATCATTGAACGTGCGGACACTCGCACTATCCAAACCCATGTACCACCTCAAAGCGGCACCAGTCAGACTATCTTGAAAATAATGAATCAGTAACTGATCATTATCAGTTTGCGTCGACATCTTTCTAGCGTACATGACGAGATGGCTGAGCGGACAAGTGTTTCCCTTATACTTTTCAAAGTCAGGGACTTTGAACTTCATCGGGATTTTAACATTTGGAACCAAGCAAAGTTTCGCAGCACTCTTTCGGAACAAATGATTTCCCCTCAAGGTCTTCAACTCCTTTCACAGCTCAAGCAATTGGTCTTTCATTTCGTCCATCTTCTCATAAATATCTGGACCCTCATACGGCTCAGATGGTTGATGGTGTCCACAACATGGGGCAAAGTATGAACAACCGGTGGTGGAACAGACATGATCGGGCTAGATGCTGGCATGGAAGCAAAGGTAGGCGCAAAAACTTTGGGCACAAAGTATGGTGGCATTCCCGACGGGAATCCGGCAGGCACGGCAGGAGCGAACTGGGTAGCACCAACAGGAATGGTTGAGGTAGCAACCTTCGAAATGACAGTCCTCTGAGGAGGAGGAGTTGCAGGCGTTTGAGACGATTGACTTTGAGCAGCTAGAATTGACTCCATCATGGTAGTCAAGCGAACAATCTCGTCCTTCAAGTCTTTGTTCTCTTGTTCCAAGTGTTCCATGATTCTTAGATGATTGGCGCGGGTATTGTATCGATGAGTCAGCTTGGCTGAAGCATATAAGAATAACCAATAAGACACCTCGCGGAAGAAAAACCTGTTATGCAAATGATGCATGAAATGCAATGCTTTGATTGTTTTTATTTTCAAGGAACATACTACTTTATTTGTAAATATATAAGAATAACAATTGCAACAATTTGATTAACCATAAAAATCTTTTTTATTCATATAATTGGAAGGATTACACTGAGTACAATTTCAGACACCAAAATACAAATACCAGAGCAAAGGAAACTAATCATCCTAAGGATCCCCTAACAATAGTGGTGTCGGATGATCTGACTACAGGCGCATACTTCCTTTGGATGCGTCGGATCTCGGCCTCAAAAGAAGTCTTCATCTGAGCCTTCTCAAGGACAAGCTGATCAACAATCTTCTTTCAAGCACCGGAAGGCTGAGGCATACTAGAGGAAGATGAAACCTCTGACTCTCTCTGTCTCTTCATTGCTCGGTCTTCAAGAAGCTCAATAAGTGCATCCTTATCCTTAGACTCAAGCTGCAATTCTTCATGCTTTCGGCTCAAAGCATGGAAACGCTCTTCCCACATATCCTTCTCTTGCTTCATCTTGGCGAGTGCGTCTTCCAACTCCTCTACATCTTGGTTAGGGAGAGTTAATGGCTCAACCACAACCATAGACATAGATATTTCACAAGCATACAACATCTTCAACTCCAAAGCTCTCTTCTTCACCCAAGTAGTGTAAGCTTCCAAAGTTACACAGATGCACGGACCAAGCTCGGATCTTCCCTTCCTATGCACATTATGCCAAGCATGCATCATCTTATGCTTCAAATGTTGGGGGATCTTTACCCTATTGATAGAAAAGACCTTCTAACTGAGTGTTATTAGGTTTGTCTCTCAAGAGGAACCCAAGTTGTCATCGAGCCAAAGCAGGGTTGTAGTTGATTTCTCCTTGTGTACCAACAAGAGGCACATTATAGAATTCACCACAACTATCGATAATATCAAAGCTACTCAATGAAGAATCATACCAAACTATATCATCATTAGTGAGAGACATGAGTCTCTGAGACCACCGTAGACATTGTTTGTTCTCCACAAAAGCAGGCATCTGAGGCAAGTGTGAAATAAACCACTTGTACAGAAGAGGAACATAACACACAATAGTCCCACCACCTTTAGAATTCCTCAAATGCAAAGAGAAGTACATATCACCAAACAAATTAGGCACAAGATTACCAATCAAGAAAATTCTAATGGCCTTAACATCAACAAAATTGTCAATGTTAGGGAACAAAGCCAAACCATAAATGAGCAACACAAAGATGGCTTCAAAAGCATCCAAACTGCCGGCTTAAGAAAAGGAAGTAGCTTCCTCAATGAGGTACTCATAAGTCAATCCAAACATTCCTCCTTTCTTCACCCAATGAGCCTCAATCTCAGACTTCTTCAGATGAAGAGCTTTAGCTATAAGATGAGATCTGGGAATCTCTTCCAATCCACTGAAGGGCACTTTGTTAGAAACAGGTACTCCCAAGAGATGGGCATACTCCTCCAACGTCGACACAAGCTGATAATCAGGAAAAGTGAAACACCGATTGAGAGGGTCATAGAACTGAACCAACACACTCAAGAGTCCTTCAACCACATCAGCAGATAACACAAATAAAAGCTTCCCATGACATTGCTTGAAGTCCAAGGGATCTAATACAAAAGATGATAGCTTCCTTAGCTCTTTCAAGTAGGGACATCTGAAACTGTAAGTCTTAGTGTTCCTTTGTCCATAATCCATGGTTTGAAAATATTTGCAAATAAAGCCTCAGTTCCTTGAAGTTATTTTTTATGTGATGAATGTCATGATGTGCATGAATGCATGAATACAACAATCACAAATAAGGGATCACATACAAGGCGAACAAACAAAGGTCAAGGGATGAATTAAGTCATTGTAAAGATCAATCATCCATTTTGGTGGATTATGGTTTTCACCTTATCAACACCCAAGTTCCATTGATATTGACAAGACTTGATTGGATCAACCAAGAATCAAGGGTTTTTTGTGAGTCACGAGCATGGAGTCGGGTTAAGAACCATCCCAAAGGAGTGTACTAAGGATAAAACCTGTAGATCATGTTCTAAAAAGTTCCCAGAGTCTTAATTCCATCTATCGGATATTACAGGTTAGGATGACTGACTCATCAACCCATATATTCTCAAGAGAAACTTGTCTGAGTGTAGTATCACGTAACAACTGTTATCAAGTCTACACTTGAACAGTCTTTGCACTACATCCTAAATAGGCCAAGATGGGTTACACGTTCTACGGTTCTCAGCTTCTCGGACCCCAATAAATGTCTAACCACAAATAACTTGTGTGACATCAATAACTCCAAAAGGGTCTCCACTGAGTAGATGGGTCTCAAGCCAACTTGTTAAGGACTACTCCACACAAGTCGAACATGACTATACCATCCTCCTATCTTAATTGCACTCAAGTTCGGGTTAGAACTTATCTCACCACTCAGAGATCACCAAGCGTAACAAGCAGATTATATCATACAAACAAATATACAAACATCAAATATACAATTATATACACATAAAAAAGTAGGCTAAACCCACTGGAGACTACTCCCCATCAGAGTCGCCACTTAATTTCTGTAGCGGTAAATTCATGACCGTTAAGCTATGGATAAACTTAACGTCAATAAAACCAGAGTCGCCACCGGGCTTTTATTATTTCCAAGGGAAAAGGGAAAAGTACGAACAAAACCCAAAGATAAGAAGTTTTCAAATCAAAACTAATAAAATGCCAGAGATTACATGTAAGGGGGTTGCTTACACAGAGGGAAGGTGTTATCACCCAAAGTGTCCTAGGTACTCCTAGGGAGCCCTTTTTTGTGTGCATATGTGTTTTGGTATGAAATGATGTTTGCAATAAATAGAGTGTGTGGATGAGAAAAGAATTCATTAATTATATTTTTGTGTTTGACCATACCTTCGAACTTGTGCCTACGTACCAACAAAAAATGAGGGATCAAAACCTCGTAGTTCGTGGTATCAATTTCAAAGTGAGTGAGTTACTTTTAACAAAAATTTAAATTTTAAAGAGGCACAAAAAGGCCTAAAATAATTTGAATGAGTGTTAGATATTTTTGTCTTTTGAAATTTTAAGTCCATATGATTAGGTTCATTTACAAGTTTGATTAAGAAAAAGAGTTTGAAAATGCCATGGCATAAAGCCAAAGTTTCTAATTTGCAATCAAGTCTAAGTTTAGAAATCACAAGCAAATAAGATTTTAAAAGGAGGGAGATATTTGAAATTAAAGAAGTGGGAGGAGATGAAGAGACTAATTCTAAGCAAAAATTAAAAGTTAAGAGTTGAAAAGATCTGACCAATGAGATGCAATCCAATAGACAAGAATGTCATATAGGAATCCGCTTTTCCCTTGGACTTTAGAATCAAGCAATATCAATACACAAATAGCAAGATGAAGAGCAATGCATCAAATAATAATGGCCATATCCAAGCTAGAAACTTCATGATCTTCTTCATAATGTTCCCCATGTATCAGATGAACTACTACTTGAATGGCTCAGAATAATGCATTAGACACAGGTCCAAAATAACAGCTTCATCAAGATCATATAGCAGATGAACTCAAAAGGGATCTCAATACTTGCATCAGATGAAAGTTCACTTCACAAGCACTTGGTTTCCTGAAAGTTGCAATTTGCCGAGTCCTTTTGCATAGGGAGTGTTGCCTAATTCTAAGTCCAATGACTCAGATCAAATCCAACAGTCCGCACAAATCCTTTTTTAGAGTTTTTGTTGTTATTATGTATATTAAGGTCAAAAGACCACAAAACCAAACAAGATACACAAACAAGTATATACAATCACAATATAATCACAAGATATGGCTCAAGTGAGCAAAGTAAAAATGGCATTAAATTAAACAAGTTAAATGGTATGAATAATGGCAAATGAATAAAGACTTGAATTTAAAGTGCATAAAAGTAAATGTTAGTTAAACGTTAGTTGATTAGAAGTTAGTATTGCTTTAGCTTTTGTTGTTTTAAGTCATTCTTTGGAGAACACTCAACCCTCTATTCACAAGCATGGATCCTTGAACCAAGACATCTTCCAAAGGAAGGAAAAAAGACCAAGTTTCCACACAATACCATGAAAGGGGGGGGGGGGGGGGGAGACTTACAATCTCACTTACTAGAGTGTTATGACTTTTGTGTCAAAATTTAGCATTATGTTAAGCAATCGTAATTGGACTTATGTAGAAGTCACAACTATTTAAGGCCAGGAAATAGAAATTTTAGTGTTAATGCATGTTAGAGATATGGTATTATGAACCATACTCCTAAAAGATACCGCACTTAAAATAAAATGGCAAAAGGATGGACCTAATCTCATCCATACTTATGTTGATTTTGCAATCAACTAGCCTTAGGATATAGAGATATCATAGGTCAATGGAAAGGATAGGGATATAATGGGATTGAGATGAAGAGAGAGGGGAAATGAGATCAACACAAATTGGTCAAAGGACGACTTTTATCAAATTAAAATCATTCATTCATTTTGGGAAATTAGATATACATTTCATCAATCCCCTAAATCCAATGATTTTAATCCAACAAAGTTAAATCAACCTTGACCAAGGCCCAACAACAAAAGTCAAACACAACATGTCAACACAAATAGCTCAACATAATTTATTTGCAATTAAACAATTAAAAATCAATTAAAAAATTCATTAAATTAAATTATGGTTGGTCAAAAACCTAAAACCTCATCAAAATACCAAATAAATGGCCATGAGATTTATCATAGGTCAAACAAGGTCAAAGGACCTTGGAGAAAAAAATTCATGATTTTTGGAAACTTAAAACTATTTTTAAACAATTAAAAATATGCACAAAAACAATTAAATCATGAAAAATAGTAAGAAATATCCAAAAAATAATTTTAATTCAGAAAATGAAAGAGAAAATTATTTTCAAATTTTAGGTGAAATTCCCATATTTTTTGGATCAATATTAAAGTTAATATGAATTAATGAAAATAAGTCAATTAAAATGAAACTCAGAAAATGCTAAAAAAAACGTGGACCACTTGATCTCCCTCATTAATTGAGGCGGAAGATCAAGTGGATCTCAGCGCGCGTTCTATGATGGACCTAAGTTAATAGCGCTGCACATGTGGTAATTAAGACCAACGCTTAAGGTTAAAACAAAATGGATGGATCTTGTGGTCTGGAGACACACCAATGCATCGCCAGAGCTAGAGCTTCGGTCTTCTTTTCCGGTGGACCTCACCAGACTGGTCCACCCTCAACCATCACCAAAATGAAAAAGGAGGACATGAATTTAAAGTAAAAATGCTCAAGGGCTCGAGTTTGGCCATAATTTTACCTAATCCAAGTATATTGAAAGATACAGGGAGTTGAAATTTGAGGATCATGATCTGAGTTACTTCGATTTGACCTCAAAGCAACTCAATCTTGTTGCCTACATTGGTATGACTTCAGACAACCAAAAGTTAACAAGAATTATGGAGAATTGAGTGAGAATCGAAGAGATGAAAAATTCAGAAATTCGCCTTCACTGCAGGTTCAGATGGACACGATCTTGCTCTCAATTGTACTTGGCCTTGCTTCTGATGCTTGATAGAGTGGAAATGGATCAAAGAAGAAGCATGACTCTTGGAGTTTTGAATCTCAAAACTGTAGGAGATTCAAACTCGATTTTAAATGAAAATCCTCAAGGTTATCTCTTGAATGAGAGGGTTTAAGGTTGGTGATTCAAAGCTGGCGCGCAAGGGTCCCAAATTCAGAGTGAAAGAGCTTTTATTTATAGCCAAGGCACTTGATATTTTCACACTTCTTTCAAACTTTCAAAAATAGCAAAATCCCTTTGCATGAATGCATGGGCGTGTGATTGGCCCATGTAATGATGCATTCAGGTCCAAAATCATGTGCAAGCAATGTTGAAGTCATGTTAACAGGCCATGCATTCGTGTATGGAAAATGGAAGTTAAATATGCCAAATGGTCCTTCAACTTTAAGCCATGCGCAAGTCAGTCATACTTTTTCCAAATGGGATGAATATGGACTTTTGGGAAAGGTTAGATCAAGAGGAACAACTTTCATGTTGAACACTTTTTATTTTGAAGCTTGTATCATGATGAATTTTGAGGTGGAAGTTTGGAAAATCAAACATATCAAAAAAAATTCTAAGTACCAAGCCATATGTTCACTTCTTCCACCTTGAGTAACTTTTTCTATGGGCTTAAAATGAGAAACATTCCTTCACCAAAGTTGTATCTCTCTAAATTTCCTTCAAATTGGTCACAAATGTGACCTCATTTTGATTTAGCATGAAGTAGTTATGCATTTTAGAAGTTGAGGAAAATCACTTGTTCAATGGTATTGGCCCAAAATGACCTATAATGTTTCCTTATATCACATGCATTTAAAAGTTTAATTTGCACTTCCTCCAAACATAAAAGTTGAAGTAGACATCTATAATTTGATCATGAAGCTTTAATGGCTTTCATCTCATAAAACTTGAGCAAGTTATGGTCTTCGGAAGTTGACCTCCAACTTAGGGTTTAGACAAAATGACCTATAATCTTTCATCATAAAAAATGACTTTCCAAGCTAAACTAGCTCTAGAAATAAACATAAGAGTTGTTTGGAGTATCATTTAGAGTAACTTTGCTCTTGTAATCATTTTCATATGACAAATATTGTAGGAGATAGGGTCTAGGGAACCCCAGTTTTGATCAGTTGACTCTCTCTGATCAACCACCATGAACCAACTTGCTAGCTTAATATTCTCTTGACTTTTGGGACTAATGGAGGATAATATATGCATAAGCTGATGAAATGTGAAATATCCCTTAAAATATTTGATCAATTGTTGAAGAAGCTTGTTGAAGAAGTTACACAAGATACCCAGATAAATTAGGGTTTCCAAGGCAAACCAACTCCAAACTCTTCATGCTTTCTTGGTCAAAATAATATATGAAGATCATGGGGATCCATATATGATACTTAGAGTCAATGTAGACCAATTTTTGATTGAGCTCCTTGCAATGAGGGTCTTAAACCCTAGATATGAGCTTGATAGATCAAAGGTGAGCATGTGCATTACCTACAAAAAGGAGTTAAATTATACAATGACATATTTTTGGTATTTTGGTTAGTAAATAAAGAAAAACAAAGTATGATATAATCAAGTGTGCTTGGTGATCTCTCCCAATGCAAACCCAATGAATGAGGGGTAAGGAGGATGCCAATGTGTGATCCCAATGCTAATGCATATGATGAGAATATCATGAGGGATCTTAGGGTCAAATTTGGGGTCTTACACATAGGAACCCGATTTTAGGACATGAAGATGTTAATAAATGATAGGTCCATAAAGCCTTCCATACTAGGAAACAACATAATCCTATAGATAAGCAAGGAAAAAACAGTTTTGAAAGCATTCCAACTTCCAACATCAACAAAGACAGTGGCCTTCTCTATCAAAAAATTCAGAGCAAAACCATGAGTTTCACCCTTGGGCTTAATATTGAGCTCCAATTCCTTCTTCTCCAAATGCAAAGCTTTGAATAAAATATGAGACTTAGGTAGTTCCTTAGTACCGACGAGAGGGACCTGATCCTTAATTCCAACCCCCAAGATATTGTAATATTCCTCCAACGTCAAAGCCAACTAATAATCCTAAAAAGTGAAACACCTCATGGAAGGGTCATAGAAATACACAAGAGTATGGAATGTTATAGTGTTCACTTCAGTTTTGAGAATACCTATAAGGTTCCAATATGCCTTCTTAAAAACTTCTCTGCGATCCAGAACCAGACGAGATCCCATCCCTTCAAAGTCTTCAATTGTGGTTCCATAAACTTGTAACTGAACACACCTCTTCTGCCAGGATTCATGCTATCTCTAAGTACTCGACAACAAACTAGGCTTTCGGATTCCGTGTAAATGCATATGCAAAAGAGTTATTTGATGTAATGATGATTTATGATATGCAAATGATATGCAACATCATGGCACATTCTGGATAATCTGAACATTCTGATTGATGTACGTTCAAAGGTTCGACGTCACATGACAACCAGGGTATGTAGGAGCTTGGTTTCCTGCAAAACCCAATATCCCACTCATAAGTGTGTACTAGTCTCCAAACGTAATCCCCATAAGGCTTCTCAGAGTCATGGATACAAGTGAAAATACTTTGCCGTAGTGAATTCTTACAGGGAAAAAGTATTCCTAAGTGAATCTAGTCTGGGTGTGGGTCTCGTGCCAACCCAATGCACAAAACGCATGTCAACATGACTATCCACGAGCTTATCATGTGTGTGTACTCAAGTTCGAGTATAAAGCTTCTTTCAAGTAACATCAGGCCAACCCAACAACAACAAAATATAGATATCCATAATGGGTTAGCAAATGAATATCTAAAGGAATAAAGTAAATGCAATAAACAAACACGATGATAAAAGTAAGCAAAACATGAAAATAAACACCCACGCAAACAAGAAAGTAAATAAAACTAGGCTTGACTCCTTCTTGCAACTAGGTTGTAGTCCCCAGTAAAGTCGCCAGCTGAAGCTAGCCGAAATATACCCGAACGCATCGCATGATCGAACATGCAATAGAGTCGCCACCGAAATTTATTTATCCCAAAAGAGGGAAGTGAAAATATCGATAAAACCCAAGGGAAAAGAGAAACGGTTAAGGAAGTCGGTCATGCAAGGGGAAGATATTAGCACCCCTCACATCCTTGGTACTCCATGGCAACCGGTTTGATTTCTCTTTTCTTGGATGAGTGTTACTATCTTCGTATACCTGTAAAACAAAAAATGGATTAGAGAGAGAGAGTGTGCTAGAGGAGGATTGAGGCCCTCATGCCTATGTATTCTCATAGTGCAATGGGAAAGTCAGAGCCTCGTAGTTTGTGGAACCAGAAAAAGAAAGAGGGAAAAGAAAGAAAAGTACTCGCTAAGGTTTCACATCCTCTTGTCTACGTATCGTCGTAGTTCAATAAGGAAGTCAGAGCTCCATAATTCGGAGCAGTAAGACTGAAAGAAAGAAAGATCGGGGGTGATCTTTAAACCGAAAAAGGCTAGAAACTAGATGAAGCGATGTTTAAACTAAGGCGAAAAAAGAAGAATTAGAGAAATGGTGTCAAAACCATGAAATGTGTGTTAACCATGAAGATGATTAACCCTAAATTGTGGTGTCAAAACCAAGAACAGAAATATAAAAGTGGTGTCAAAACCAAGAAAAGGGTGTTAACCATGAAGGTGATTAACCCAAATTGTGATGTGATAACCAAGAAAAAAAAGATAAAATGATGTCAAAACCAAGAAAAGGGTGTTAACCATGAAGGTGAATAACCCAAATTATGGTGTCATAACCAAGAAAGAAAGATAAAAGTGGTGTCAAAACCAAGAAAATGGTGTGAACCACGAAGGTGATTAACCCAAAAAGGAAAGCAAATGATGGTGTTTAAGCCAAGAACATAAAGATAAAAGTGGTGTCAAAACCAAGAAAGAGGTGTTAACCATGAAGGTGATTAACCCAAATTGTGGTGTCATAACCAAGAACAGGAAGATAAAAGGTGGTGCCAAAACCAAGAAAAAGGTGTGAACCATGAAGGTGATTAACCCAAATTTTGGTGTCATAACCAAGAACAGAAAGATAAAAGTGGTGTCAAAACCAAGAAAGAGGTGTTAACCATGAAAGTTATTAACCCAAATTATGGTGTCATAACCAAGAACAGAAAGATAAAAGGTGGTGTCAAAACCAAAAAAATGGGTGTGAACCATGAAGGTGATTAAACAAAGTTGTGGTGTCATAACCAAGAACAGAAAGATAAAAGATGGTGTCAAAACCAAGAAAAGGGTGTGAACTATGAAGGTGATTAACCCAAATAAAGGAAAGCAGATGGTGGTGTTTAAACCAAGAGGAACTTGAGATGGTGAGTCACAAGGCTAGCTACAGACTTGACAGTGAATTGACTTGAATTGCACTAAAGTCTCTGAATAGTTAGAATACTCAAGGATTGTTAGAATACAAACTTGTTCTCTACACTTTATTATCATCAAAACTCAAGGATAGTTGTAGAACCAAACTTTTTCCAACGTATACGTCAATAATGATGCATAAAATCTATTATGTAAGTAGAGTGATGAGTGTATCTCACAGATCATGGATATGGGATATCAAGTCTTCACATAGGTATAAATATTAAGAGTAATATTTGTAATGATTGACCCACCATGAGAATACTAAGTAGTATGTTATGTAAGTTTCGTTGGTTTTTCTCATAGTGATAATGGATTATACCACCCTTCGATTTGAAACCACTATGGATCCTAGATAGGAGTCGAGCGCTTTATTACTAATCAAATATTGTTTGTAACAAGGTAACCATAAAGATGATTGTTGAGAGTTCTGCAAATCATATTGAGGGACTTGAGCGACCTATATGCATAAAGTATTGATAGCGGAATGGACGATTAAATTAAATAAGATTTGATTAAATTACGTGTTAATAGTATTTAAATTGTTTAACACATGATCACATATATAATTTATTTGATTAAATATGATTTAATTAAATAAATGAGAATTGACAGTTACTTAAATTAAATATAATATAATATAATTATTTAATTTAATTAAAACAGTTTAAATAAATATTAATAAGATTGGGTTATTTTTGGAAAATGCCATTTTTTGTTTAGTTTTTGTGTATCGATCCCCCTTTCATTAGCCAATGAAGCAATATATATTGTAAGAATAGGGTTAAAATATTAGTTTATTCCAAGAACACCCCTCAGATAATTTAGGTGTTAAGAAAAAGATTTTTAAAAATTAGAAGATAAAATTCACTATTTTTTCAATCAAAGCAAATAAAATCACTTAGATTAAATATTTGCTTCCATTTATTTTTTCTTAATACTTTGACTAAAAAATAAAAATAAACGGACTCAAAATGAAAAAAAGTTGAGCGCAAAAAACCCGAAAAAATAAAAGGACTAAACCACAATAATTGATGTGAAATAAACCTCTCGAAAACATATAGGTTTTTGTCAAATTTTGAAATGGAAAACGGATGCTTAAAATGCTCAGACGGATTAAAATGTAACCAAAAAGTTAGCCGAAAAATAAATTGATTTTGAATGTTTTTCCCATTATTTCGACGCACACTTGAAAGTTGATTCAACCTGTCTGCGTGTAGATCCAAAAAGTTAATTAATAAAGTTGATGTCTGTAAGTTTGATTTTGAATTTTTTTCCCGTTATTTCGACGCACACTTGAAAATTGATTCAACCTGTCCGCGTATAGATCCAAAATTTTATTTTGACTGATATTTTAGGTACTATGCGGTATGAAAAACATATTATGTTATGCAGAGATGAAATAGCTATGATGAATGTATTGAACCGATGATTCATAATGAAAATTTAGGTGTGACAATTGTCCCTATTTAAGTATTTTCAACCAGAGAATATGAAATGTGACACTTTTCATATGATCATAGTGGGAGATGATTAAATACTAAGAAGACCCGAATTTTGATCCTGAAATGCAAATGATATGATATGATATGATACAATATGCATGGATGTGGAACTCTCTTTTTGGTTGATTTTGAACTGCTAGGGATATGATGAACCCTAAACAATATATTTCATGCAAGACAAACATATCTGTGGGGAATGATGGGCATAAGATACTGGTGGCCCATAGGAAACAATAATAAGGGTAAAACAACCCGCTGGAGATAACAATCCTGCTGGAGAACAGACACACACTAGGGAGTAATTAAAGTAAAAGTTGACAAACATCACTTTAGAATACAAGAAACTGTAAAAGATGGAGATTATGACAATAAAATCATCCTACACAAAGATATGGAGCTTTCCAACAAGAAAAGCATCCAATCGAACATCAAGGAAATCCCTAACAAGGAATATACACAGGCAAAACTAAGAGTTTTCTTACAAGAAAAACATCAACACAAAGAAACATGAAGATTCTTTACAAAGAAATCCACTCAAAACAAAACTCGAGAGTTTTCTGACAAGAAAAAACATCTAATCAAACAAAAAGATTCCTAACAAGAATTCAAGATTAGGTCAAAGTCGGGAGCTTTCTTTCAAGAAAGTCATCCACATAAAAAACAACATGGAGATTTTTCATAAAGAAATCGTCCAAGATAGAACTCAGGAGTTTTATGACAAGAAAAACATCCACGAAAAGGCCATGATGATTATTTACAAAACAATCAATCAAGACAAAAAGTCAGAGTCTACTAACAAGAATGACATCCACAAATATGGTAATTCCTTAGAATAAAGAGTCATACATGACTTTGTAGGAAACATCAAGGCAAACACAATATAAAACTCTTTGTAGGTGCCAACAACTGTTGGACTTAGACCATAAGCATTGGTTACAACCAGCTTCTAACGGATTGGTTCCAGTTACAACTGGCTTCAAGGGTGCCAATAATCATTGGAATTTAAACAATGCCGGTGACAACCAGACTTAAGAAACCAATTACAATCGGATTTTAAAACAGAGTGTCAGTTACAATTGGACTTGAAAAGATACCAGTAACAACTGGACTTAACAAGTAATGGCAATAACAATTGGACTTGCAAACAATGCTGGTGACAACTAGACTTAAGGTACCATTTAAAAATAAATTTTAAAACAGGATGCCAATTACAACTGGACTTAAGATACCAATTACAATTAGATTCTGTAGGGGATGCCAGTAATAACTGAACTTTACAAAAGTTGCTAGCGACGACCAAACTTTAAAGAGATACCAGTTACAACTGGATTTGAAAGACATATGCTGATAACAATCAGACTGAACAAAAGATGCTAGTGACAACTGGACTTAGAGTACCAATTACAATTGAATTTCAACATAATGTGCCAATATCAATTGGACTTCGAAAGCAAAGATTGTAACAACAAGGCTTGAAAAATGGTGCTAGTGACAACTGGACTTTGGGTGCCAATGACAATTGGACTTTGAAGAGAAGTACCAGTTATAACTGGATTTAAAATATGCATGCTGGTAACAACCAAACCTTGATTGCCAATAACAATTGGGGTTTAACCAAAGGTGCCAGTGACAACTGGACTTTTAATTGTGTCAATAATAATTGGACTTTGAATACCAATAACAATAAAATGATAGACAATGAGTGCCAATAACAGTTGGACTTTGAAACAATACTAATGATAATTGGGTTTAAAGGATGATGCCAGTGACAAATGGACTTTAAAGGCGTCACCAATGATAATTGGACTTCGAAACAATACCAATGACAATTGGAACTCAAGGATGTACGAATGACAATTGAATTTTAAAATCAATGCCAATGACAACTGGGCTTAGGGGATCAAGGGATAACAAATCAATAACGAATATCTAAAATAATTTTTATTAAAAAAATTATTTGAAATAGTTTTAAAATTAAGAGATTTTAAAAAAAAATTACATTTAAACAAAATTCAATAAAATAAAAAAGTATTTTAAATAATGTTTTAAAAATAAAAATTCCAATCAAATTTTCATTTAAACCGAAAATATTTTTTATACATTTTTTTATAGAAAATCATATTACCCTATGAAAATTATATTTTTTAAAATAAAAACAAACGAGCCTTTAATTTGATATGTAATCAAATTATAATATAGTAATAATTGTCATCTAAATTTCACTTTTAATTTTGTCAAATTTTGCAGAATCATTTGAAGGAAACTATTGGTACAACTAGTCTCCGAAGAGGATTGGTGCAGAACCTTGTAAAAATTATATACCATCAAGTCACTCTTGTCACTTTGCTAAGAAAAAGATACATTTTTTTTTTCTAGTCAGTGTTTCATATGCTCCTTTTGAAAATTTGCATATTAATTTGTGGGGACATTTATCTACAACTTCTATTATGGTCCATAAATAATTTATAATCTTGTAGATGATTATACTAGATTTAATTGAATTATGGTTTTCAAAACAAAATGAGTTATAGATTATAAATTATGTTTGTTACCTAGAAAATCGGATTTTTACAACATTAAAGTTTTTTTTAGATATGATGATTGATCAGAGTTCCTACCCTTAAATTGCTTTTTTGTTTTTAAATAGATTATTGTTCAAAAATACTGTGATGAAAGGTGGCATCAACATATCTTAAATATTGTTAGATGTCCTATAAATTTGTGGCATTTTAGCATTTTTAACATATTATCCACATTATTAATAGGCTTTCTAGTCATTTTCTAAAGTATAAATATTCTTATGAACTATTGTATAAAACTTCTCACATTGTCATACATTAGAACTTTTCTTTAGGTATTTAAAATTCAAGATTGATAGATATCGAGATATATGATGCAAATCCGTAATATATAGCATAGTTATTAAAAGAAAACGCGTCATTAAATAGACATATATGTCTTTGGCTGGACAATATCCACACATGTTGGGACAAAAAAATTAATGTACTTGAATTTGACACCTAACAATTATGTAATCAAATTTCTATTTAAGACACATGGTTGCATACACTCATCATATCAACCCTTCTTCTTCTTTTTTATATTTCTTTTCAAAAATGGTTCTAACTGGCAAAATCATTACAGAACTTGGCATCAAAACACCTGCTGACAAGTTCTTCAAACTGTTTGCAACAGAACTTCACGAAGTGCAAAATCATTGTGAAGGAATTCATCATACGAAGCTGCATGAAGGTGAAGACTGGCATCATTTCGATACGGTTAAACACTGGACATATGTCATAGGTAATTATTAAGTTTACATATATGCTCATCATTAGTTTATTTACCTAATATGTTTAAAAGTTACTATCTCTGTTTTTCTTTATTGTATCTCTCGATTTATTTTGGAACATAATATAAATTATTTTATAATATCAATAAATCATTAATATTTTTTTTTATTATATCCTTAACTATTTATTATTATCTCTTTTCAATTATTTTAATTTGTCTTTTCAATACCATTATAAATGACAATTTTGTAAAGCCCTTTATAATTTTTCTTTTTTATACCACTATTATTACATGTTTTAATACGTGTGAAAAGTAAAAAAACGACTTATAATAAAAAATGGAGGGAGTATTAAATAAAAGTGAAATTTTTTTTTACATATTTATAAAATATAAAAATTATGATTTATTTTTATAACAGAAGGGGGGCATTTGAAACAATTAGAGTTTTTAAGAAAGATGAGAGAAGAAAAAGAGAGAAAAGAAAAAAAATTATAAATTGAATTTGTGAAAAGCAGAATTCTCATTGAGTCAAGTTTTTACATCATATCATGTCCTTTATATAGGCAATTAAAGCTCAAATCCAAAACTTACAAAGTACAAAATATAAAACTACAAGTTAGATTTCGACGTAACAACTATATGATGTATTCAACTCTGTCGAATATAGCTAACTCCTACTACTTCGAAACAGTCGAAAGCTAGGTTTCTACAAAACTATGAATTACAACTACCACACCACCTAATTCATCTTATCCAGACTTCTTATCCTAATGCTTTTCTTCAACTCATCGAACCTGACTTTCTTTAGGAGTTTGGTGAGTATACCAACTAGTTTCCATTATATCTTGCAATGCTCAGGTTTAAACTTTCCTTTATTAACTCGATCCCTAAGAAAATAATACCTTATTTCCATATGTTAACTTCGACTATGACACCCTGAATAATTCGCCAGGTTGATAGCTAACTTATTATCGACAAACAACTTCATTTTCCTAGGTCCATTATTTTGAGCTCTTCAAGCAACATATCTATCCATGATGCTTGATATGTTGCATATGATGCAACCACGTACTTAGATTCACAAGATGACAAAGCCATAATGTTTTGCTACCTTGAGCTCAATGAGATTGGAGCATCTTCGACCATGAATATGTAGTATGTAGTACTCTTCTTTTCGTCTTGATCTCCACAAAAATCTAAATAAATGTATCGATATACCTTTCCATCTGTGCTGGTCTTCTTCTGTATTGGCATCAACACACCATGATCAATCATACCTTTGATGTATCTTAGCACTCTCTTGAATGCAATGAGATGATATTCTTGGGGTTTCTCCATGAATCTGCTCAACAGTCCGACACTTTGACATGTATATAGCCTAGTATTACAAAGACACCTCAAGGATTCTTCTGCGCAGCTTTTTGAACATCATCTACATTCGCTTTCAATGTCGGACTTCATCATTCAAGATTTCATATACATTTTGAAATCTGAAGATGACCTTCATTTGCTCTACCGACCGTTCCTAGGTCTCACCTTTTAAAACCAGTAGATTTTCTAGAAAATGCGTTGATATTTTTATTCCATTTACCATTACGGATTCTTCTGAATCACAATCGCGATTCTTGATACCAATTTGTTGGAACCACTAGGATTTTCAATAAAGATGAGAGAAGAATAAGAAGAGAGAAAAGAGAGAAAAACTATAAAATGAATTTTTGAAAATCGGAATCCTTATTGTGCCACGTTTTTACATCAGACAATGCTTTTTTTTTTACAGGAAACTAAAGTTCAGACCCAAAGCATACAAAGTGAAAAATATAAAACTATAAATTACACTTCGACGTTACAATTATATTCTGAATTCGACTCTGTCGAATACAACTGACTCCTACTATTTTGACTTGCTACTTTGACATAGTCGAATGCTAACTTTTTATAAAACAATGAATTACATCTAACAGAACAAAAGTTGAAACAAAAGATTACACAAGAATAAATGTTAAAGTTGAAACTCCCTTCGGTCTGCAATATGAATTTGACGAATTCTTTTCCAAAGTTAATAATTTTGCAACATATGACATTACAAAACCAATATATGTAAGAAAGTGTTATGAATTATATATGTGCAAACACTATAAAGAAGCATTTGATTCACGAAACAACAAATGCTAAACATAAATATACATGACATTTTAAAACAATACAAAACAAATATCTGACAATTTTATGTATTTTATTGTGTTTGATGAATATCTTATATGATATGTTTATGCACTGGTATAATACTCTTTGTGGATAACAAAGAGAAAAAGAGTGCAATAGAAATAAAAGAATATATATATATATATATATATATATATATATATATATATATAATATATATATATATATATATATATATATATATATATATATATATATATATATATATATATATATAGAGATATATATATATAGAGAGAGAGAGAGAGAGAGAGAGAGAGAGAGAGAGAGAGAGAGAGAGAGAGAGAGAGAGAGAGAGAGAGAGAGAGAGAGAGAGAGAGAGAGAGAGAGAGAGAGAGAGAGAGAGAGAGAGAGAGAGGAGAGAGAGAGAGAGAGAGAGAGAGAGAGAGAGAGAGAGAGAGAGAGAGAGAGAGAGAGAGAGGAGAGAGAGAGAGAGAGAGAGAGAGAGAGAGAGAGAGAGAGAGAGAGAGAGGAGAGAGAGAGAGAGAGAGAGAGAGAGAGAGATTATTTTACACTTATTAGCTATTGAAACCACTAATTTATCGTATATTTTAATTAACTTATCAATTATCAACTATCAATCATCAATTATCAATCCTCAACTATAAACTAACTACTATTAGTCATTATCTATAAATTATTAGTCATCAGTTACAAACAATCAAATACTAATTATAAACTATCAATCATCAACTATAAAATACCCGTCATCGATCATGAGTTATAAACTATTAGTCATCAATTACAAACTATCAAATATTAATAATCAACTATAATCTATCAGTTAATATTTTTCAAATAGGATCTTAGAACAAAAGGTTTTTACATAGATTTGTAAAGATTATAAATCATGTTTTAGTTGGATCATTAGCTATTTGTTTTCTCTACTTACAGGATGAGCTCTAAATCAACCAAAATATAAAATAAAAAAAGTTATTATGACTTTCTACCAAAAAAAGTTGTTATGACCCATCTATTTTACTTTAGAAAACAAATGCATCCTAAAATAAATTATTACAAAAATTAAAATAATGTAATAGTTATTATTCTATTTTATAAGTAATCTTTATATTCTTCTAGTACTCTTATATTCAACTTTCTGATATACTATTGTATCAATTACCTAACAACAGATGGTGAGGTACACACATGTCACGAGAGTTTTGAAGAAGTTGATGAACAAAATAAAAAAATAACCTGGAAGTTCTTTGGTGGGGATATTGAGAAGCAATATAAGGTCTTTAAGCTCATCCTTGAAGCAAATGATAAGGCTGATGGCACTGCTGTTGCTAAATGGACCGTTGAATATGAGAAAATAAGTGAGGATATCAATCCTCCAAATAGTTACATGGACTTGATTTTCAAAAATACTCGAGATATTGATGCTAATCTTGTCAAGGAAAGTGTAGCTCTATAAAACAAAAAGAAAAAAGGATGTCAGTTCAAGTGGTTTGATTAAGTATTTATCTTTATAATAAGTTAGTGTGATGTTTCTAATATTTGCATATTGTTGCATGTGAAATTGACTTCTGTTGTGCCTCATGTTTTAATGCAATTGTTAGCGCAACTGAAATATGAAATTGACAACACCCTATAGGCCCCCCCAAAAGAACTTTTTGTTGTTCTTTCGTATATAAAATTTCGATTTAAGAGCGTGTCTTAAATTATGTGATGCAAATGTTGGATTTTGTGGTTGTTGAGAATATATAACAACACTAAATAAAGAAGGTGTTGATGAATATTTTCCTTAAAACTTCAAAGCGTGCGAATTTCACCACTACGCCAAATAAGGGAAAAGAGGGCGCTTATTTTGGCCTATAACAGCGTTTTTAAGCGCCCTCTAAAGTGGCGCTGGCATAGGTAAAGACAGCGCTTTGTTTTTCTGGAGAAAGCGCTGTCTAAAGTGGCCCTTTAAGGGCCACATTATAGTGCGCTTTAAGAAAAAAGCGCCCTCTGGAGTGGTCCATAAAGAGACACCTTAGAGGGCGCTTTCAGGAAAAAGCGCCCTCTAAAGTTGTCAATGTAAAGTGTTTAGAGGGCGCTTTCAGGAATAAGCGCCCTCTAAAGTTGTCAATGTAAAGGGTTTAGAGGGCGCTTTCAGGAAAAAGCGCCCTCTAAAGTTGACAATGTAAAGTGTTTAGAGGGCGCTTTCAGGAAAAAGCGCCCTCTAAAGTTGTCAATGTAAAGTGTTTAGAGGGCGCTTTCTGGACAAAGCGCCCTCTAAAGTGTTAGTTATTTTAAAAAAAAATGTTTGAAAAACAGTGGATATTTAATTGGTAACCTGTTCGCATGCTGCAAAAGTGTAAAATTCATATTGATTTCATCCTTTAATCCAATGTTATACACCATTAATCCATTGATATATACAACATGAATCCATTTATATACAACATTAATCCTCCATATATACAACATTAATATATGATTCTTTGATCAAAAATATACAACAACATATTCATGATTTAGTAAAATTACAACAACAATATACAACATATATACAACAACAGCATACAACAACAACATTCCATACATATATGTACAACAATATACAACCTAGCTATATGATTCTTTGATCAACAATGAATATTGACACAATTCATCCTTGATTTCATCCAAATGAGCTCTTGAGTAAGATTTGTATTCCTCAAAGTACTACAATTAAGAGAATAAAACATATTCATGATTTAGTAACAAATTAGATGAAATATCCGATAATATTAAAATAAACCCTAAGTTATTATTCCATACCATTTTTGGGATGTCTATACGATTCAACGCAATGATGTCTCTCATAAATCTCATTACAAAAAATCCGCAATCGACCGAATTATTTTGCTGAGGACACTACACAGAAAAACAAACAATATATATATAGTTAATTTCTTACAAACACTATTATAAGCAAAAAAACAAACACTATTATAAGCAAAAATAAGATACTTAATATATACCTGAACTCTGATCCAGGTAATGTCCTTCCTATTGCGGTATTTCTTTTTCAATCTAAATTTTATTATTGCCCTAACAAAATAAAAACGTATATTGAGATCAATCTGACAGACATAATTAAATATACAAATACACACGATTATTTAGGGGAATTTCACTTACGCGTCAACCGTCTTCTTCATACTCGGATATTTACTCCAATCACCCGATAAAGAATCGAGATAATACACTATTAGTCTCGAAAGATCCATAGCAACCAACACCCAATGACCACTGTAAAATAAAACAAAAATTTAGATGAATGAAAATTTTCTACGTAAAAGATATACATAGATTAGAATGAAATTATTAGAAAGAAAATCTAACCCGTTGCCAGAATTAAACGGTAAAAAATACAAACTGGGTGTAGACTTATCGCCGGCCGCCATGAATATATCGACTAGATCATTCTTTACGGATGTTGAATTATTCGTTATTAACGTTGCGTTGATACGGGAAGCAGCAATAAAATTGAAACAGTTACACAATTCAGTTCCCCGCATCAATGTTACATACATATACCTTAAATAGAAACATAATAAACATTAGACTACTCATTGAAATGTGTAAATAAATTGTTCAACTAAGTAAATTATAGATTGATCGGAGTACCATATGTATGTATGAATGACAGCGATGCCCAATTCGGTGTGTTCAAAAAGTTGTTGGAAGTCCTCCTTTCCAATTATTTCGAAATGAGCAGCTCCAAAAACACCTTCATCAAAATTTATAGTACGAATGGCCCCCCCATGCATAATATCGGACTCCTCCACCATTTTCTCAAGACGCATCAAAATTTGAGATTTTGTCCCGGACGTCGTTGGAATATCCTTAGCAGCGCTTTTCAACTCTCGACCGGGAACCTAAAAATTCATATAAAATAAATCATGACTTTTTGTGATGCAACAGAATCGTTGCGTATATAATTCAATGGGTATATATATTTGTACCTCTTTTTGAGATGCAACCGACTCGATGCGTCTTGAAATCCCTTTACCAACTTTATGTGTGGGTCTTGTAGGAGTCTAACATTACCATATAATTGATTAAATATCATAATTGTAGCTGAATTGAAATGTGAATACTAAATATTCATAATCATTTAGAACATATATACCTCGGCATCAGGGAAAATTAGCTCTGACGGCCAACCAACAAAGGATCCGACTGCATCTCGCATCAACGTTGTCTCTGAAACAACGTCAGGTAATGGTAGACGGGCGTCCGTATCGAATACGAGGTCAACCGAAACTTTCATAAATCCCACCGGGAGGGGATTATGGTGAAGTAATTCACCCGAAGTATTGTGCACTTTTCCCTTGCCAACCATGCGATAAGTTGGTGACGATAGATACAGCTGACAAGGTGAAATGCCCTAAACCAATAATAAATGTTATTGTTAACTTGTATATGTGTCAAGTAAAAAAGTGCTATTTTAATTTCATAATAACATATATAATTACCTCGGGAAATTTCGGTTGATGATTGATACTAGCTCGGTCACTAGTATCTTTTGCCTCGGAAGCGCACATTTCCTCTCTATACCTTACATTCTCGTTTTGCAGTTGGAGTACTTGTGCCCTTAACTCCGCCAAGGTCTCCATCACCTCTTTGTTGGTAGGATTTTTTGTTTTTGTTTTTTTATAAAATGACGACGGAGTCACACCAAAACCCTTACCCCTCACACGACCGGAATACTCAGGAACATTTAGTACTCGACTAAGTACGCTCCTGCAATCCTGGACCTCGGTTGAAGGTACGGTTTGGGATAAAGTCTCCTGAAATATTATTAGAGGAGATTAAAAATGAATTATATGTCTAACAAAATTTTCGATATAATTAAAGAAATAATGTTACATATACTTACACATTCGTCATGAACATTTTGGACCGCTTCAACGACAGCCCCATCCTTCCCAACCCGAGCAGCCTTCCATAATACGTGATCCGGAAGAGATGTTGCGTCACTTTTCTCCTCGGCTAGCTACACATTGAATTAGATTATAAGATCATCAATTATAACATATTGTGACAATGTATAAGCTCATAGTATTTGAATATACTCACAATTCTTTGTTGTAACCGTGCATAACCCATACGCCCTTTTTTGTACGGATACACGGGTTTTGATGCCCTTTTCCTATTTATGTCGCTTACTTCCTGGATAAAAAGTTTAAGGCATATTAGAACTTAGTAACTTAACAATTGTATAATAGCATAATTAATAGACATTACATGGAATTTTTCGTTTCTTCGTTTGGCGACAAAGTTATTCCATTCATCGGCTGAAATAATCTCGGCATACTTCATTGGCCGTTCTCCTTCAACAAATTTTCCTTCCTCATCCTTGAGAAATTTGTTGCACAAAAAGGATCGAAATCCTCGGAGTCTTTTTCCGGCCAATTGAATACAATATTTTTGCCGGCTTTCATCGATGTGAAAGGATCTCTAAAAAATATACAAATGGAGTGTGTTATTATAAAGTAATATTATAACAATATATGGTTAACAAATAGTCAACAAAAAAACATATAACAATATATGGTAAGTACCTTTATCTCCGACCATATTTTTTCCTTGCCAACCTTCAAGTCCGGACTTCTCCAATTATCACATGTAATCGGAATATGTTGGCGAACAAGGAAACCAATGTAACTTGCCAACATTGAACCGTTAGGCTCAATTAGTTGGTCTTCAGCACTCCAATGTACTTCAAATTTTACACCCTTGTCTCTTGCACGAATGATTGACTTCATAACAGTCAATCCTCGTTTGATTTCTTTTTCAACATTATTACGTGATTCATTCGCGGCATTGGTATCGTCTTGGTTAGCCATTTTATCTGTAATATAGAAATGATTCAATAAGACCCAAGTAAGACAATGATTCAATACGTGAACACATTCATATACCTTCCATTTCTCTCATGTTACAACAATCTAAACTCTTTTTTTTTATCATTATTGAATACAAACTCACACACACCTACTGCATGCAAAAGACCAATGCAAACTTATGGTGTTTGGAACATGAACAAACTTGTATCCATAATCATCAAACTTCCAAAAACAAGCTCAAACACACTTCAAATATATCAGTTTTCAATCAGAAATAAAAAACTCAGTTTGCCCTAAACAACATTAATCAACATAATGCACAAAATGAAAAACTAAGTTTAGAAAATGCCATAATCAAACACATGAAGAAAGTGAACGGTAACGATGGAGAAGAGAAATACCTTAAAGGTGACGGTAACGATGGAGAAGAAAGTGAACAGTGACGGTGGAAGAGGATAACGCAGTGAACGTGAACGGTGAGGGAGGGAGAACGAACGGCGACGATGACGGTGAGGGAGGGAGAACGAACAATGAACGGTGAGGGAGTAATCGCAGTAGAGAGTAATCGCAGTTGAGAGAAAACGAAATAGCTTATAGAGAGGGAAAATAAAGAGACATGCAGTATATGTTATATTTTTAATGTTTACTAAAGGGGACCTTAGAGGGCGCTTTTTTAAAAAAAGCGCCCTCTAAAGGGGGCCTAAGAGGGCGCTTCTGAAAGCGCTCTCTAAGGCTTTCCAAAAGCGCCTTCTAAACTGGAAATGTACATGGACTTAGAGAGCACTTTTTCAAAAGCGCCCTCTAAGGGTAACCTTAGAGGGCGCTTTCACAAAAGCGCCCTCTATTGTTGTCCCTCCATTTTTTTTTGGCTTCACTTTAGAGGGCACTTTGTTACAAAAGCGCCCTCTAAAGGGGGTCTTAGAGAGCGCTTTAAGCGCTCTCTAAGGCTTTCCAAAAGCGCCTTATAAACTGGAAATGTACATGGACATAGAGAGCGCTTTTTTAGAAGCGCCCTCTAAGGTTACCCTTAGAGGGCGCTTTCAATAAAGCGTCCTCTATTGGTGTCCCTTCATTTCCTCATTATTTTTTCGCTTCACTTTAGAGGGCGCTTTGTTACAAAAGCGCCCTCTAAAGTGCGCTGTCTATTCAAGTTGTTCGCTCCTTATTTTTTCTCTTCACTTTAGAGTGCGCTTTTGTAATAAAGCGCCCTTTATAAAGGGGACATTAGAGGGAGCTTGTGGAAAAAAAGCGCCCTCTAAAGGGGGCCTAAGAGGGCGCTTACGAAAGCGCTCTCTGAGGCTTTCCAGAAGCGCTTTATAAGCTGGAAATGCACGTGGACTTATAACAGCGCTTTATTAAAAGCGCCCTCTAAGGGTAACCTTAGAGGGCGCTTTCTAAAAAGCTCCATGTATTGTTGTCCCTCTATCTCCTCCTTATTTTTTCGTTTCACCTTAGAGGGCGCTTGTGGAAACAAAGCGCCCTCTAAAGGGGGCCTAAGAGGGCGCTTATGAAAGCGCTCTCTAAGGCTTTCAAGAAGCGCTTTATAAGCTGGAAATGCACATGGACTTATAACAACGCTTTATTAAAAGCGCCCTCTAAGGGTAACCTTAGAGGGCGCTTTCTAAAAAGCGCCATGTATTGTTGTCCCTCTATCTCCTCCTTATTTTTTCGCTTCACCTTAGAGGGCGCTTTGTTACAAAAGCGCTCTCTAAAGTGCGCTGTCTATTGCTCCTTATTTTTCGCTTCACTTTAAAGAGCGCTTTTGTAGTAAAGCGCCCTCTAAGGTGCGCTGTCTATTCCAGTTTTTGGCGTAGTGCACACTAACCTTTAGGATCAATTCGCCTTCAGGATACTTTGAATTCCTTAACGTGAATTGCACACACACACACTAAGCGTATCTTTTAATAATCGATTAGAGAATGATGTTTCTCAAACTTCACTCATGCATTAATGAAGTGAAAGATGATTTAGAATAATTGAAATGGTAGAGAAAAGGTTGTATGTATTTCTATTTTTACGTGTCTATTTTGCTTCTCAAATGTCTCTATTTATAGATAAGTTCAAGCCATTTGATAAAGAGAAACACCAGTTGAAAATGATTTATGCACATGTATAATTAACGTGTATATTGTTTGGCATACGAATTTATTACCAAGAAATGCACTGGTTCAGTTGGTAAAGTTGCACCCTTTCAGCAAGGGGTCGTTTGTTTGAGCCACATGTCTGTTAGTTTTGAAATAAATTTTATTTCCGTTATAAAACAGTTTTAACTATAAATTGACATAGCAGAGGTTCAGACCCCTGCCTAGGGAGTGTATTATGTCACACCATACCGCTGAACCATATATCTCAACTGTCATTAAATATAATAACAATTCATATACAAATTACAAAATTACAACTTGCATGATATTTTGGAAATCATCTACAATCCCCACCATTTACAAAATATAACTAAATCTCATATTTCTGGAAATATCATGGTTTCAGAATATGGTGTTTACTTAGTAAATTATGTTTTCACTTATCCCCAAATGAATTGGTAGACAAGCTTTGAACCAACCATTCATTAGAACAAGTGTTTGTAATTTACACATGATATCTTGGTACTACGAACATAATTTATGAAAGTTGACACTTTTAATAAGGCCTTGTGTCACATATCCTTTTCGCGAGAATTTAAGAGTCGAGCCCTTTAACTCTATGAAGCGGCCAACTTCATTCTCGTATAGGTAGACTATATCAGAAATGCAACCATAATATGCATCTCAGCAAATTCTTGTTATATGTCCATTAAGAGTAAAACTCAACCTTCCATCCTTTTACTTATGGTCCCCGAGTACTTTTGCCCTATGAGATGTATTTATAATAAAGTACTTGCAATCACTCTAATGGTGTACTTTCATCATTGAACTCAAGACTTAATTTTTAACTAAGTGTAAGTTGAGTTTCCACTATTAGTGATCAATTAGATATGGGCTTGAGACCCATCCCCGATGATGTCTTCAACACCATGTCTTTCGTTAGACATTTTGTCAAAGGATCTGCAAGATTATTTTCTGTTCTTATGAACATAATGGAAATTACTCCATTTGAAATTAAATCCTTCACATAGCTATGTCTTATACCACTATGTCTTGATTTTCCATTATATACTTGTCTATATGCTATTGATAGTGTGGACTGACTATCACAATGTATGGATACAGGCGTCGTTGGCTTTAGCCAAATAGGTATCTCATACAATAAATTTCTTAGCCACTCAGCCTCTTTACTACCTGCAGCTAGAGCAACAAATTCTGCAACCATGGTGGCGTCGGCAATGCAAGTTTGTTTCTTTCAACCCCAAGAAACTGCACCTCCACCAAGATTGAAGATCCATCCACTAGTAGAGGCATGATCTTTTACATATGTTTCCCAACTGGCATCTGTGTATCCCTCTAAAACTGAAGGATATCCACTATAGGTTAAACTATAGTTAATTGTCCCTTTCAAGTATTTTAATACTCTATTAACAACATGTCAATGATTTTTACTTGGATTACTCTTATATGGACTTAACCTACCAGCAACATATGCTATATCTGGTCTGGTACAAGTCATAGCGTACATCAAGCATCCGATTACCTTTGAATATTCAAGTTGTGCTACTGGACACCCTTTATGTGACTATAAATTAACATTTTGATCAAATGGGGTAGAAACTGGTTTGCAATTGAAATGATCAAATTTCTTAAGCATCTTTTTGATGTAGTGAGATTGGGACAAATCAATATTTTCACTATCTCTTATGATTTTAATTCCTAAAATCACATCTGTTTCACCTAAGTCTTTCATATCAAAAAAATTGGATAAGAAGGTTTTAGTCTTTTCTACCTCATTTAAATCAGTACCAAAGATTAACATATCATCCACATATAAACAAATCATGACACCTTTTCCATTGTTAAATTTACTATATATACATTTGTCAGATTCATTTATTTTGTATCGATTGGTTAAAACAACATGGTCAAATTTTTGGTGCCATTGTTTGGGTGCTTGTTATAACTCATACAAAGACTTGGTTAATTTAGACACTTTATGTTCTTGACCTTTGATGACAAATCCTTCAGGTTGTTTCATATACACCTCTTCATCTAACTCTCCATTTCGAAAATCAGGTTTAATATCCATTTGATGGATTACAAACTTATAGATGGAAGCAAGTGCCAAAAGCACTCTAATTGATGCAGTTATAGCAACAGATGCATATGTGTCAAAGTAATAAATATTTCTTTTCAATGGTACCATCAACTTTCATTTTCCTTTTAAAGATCCATTTATAACCTATTGATTTTGATCCTCGGAGATCTACTAGTTTCCAGGTTTTATTACCCATAATTGAGTCCATTTCCTCTTGAACATCTTCCTTCCAAAAAGCATAATCTTGATACTTTATAGCCTCTTCAAATGTTTCAGGATCATTCTCTAGGTTAGAGCAAATTGCTCCATAATCCTTATGGAGTCATTGTTTCCTTCAACAAGGAATATGAAGAAGTCTGATCCATTGTTTTTCACTTTTCGGATTCTTCTACTTCTTCTTGGTCTTGAACATGTTAAAGTATCCTTATTGGATACATTACTTTCTAGATTCACTACGCCAAAAACTGGAATAGACAGCGCCCCTTAGAGGGCGCTTTATTACAAAAGCGCACTCTAAAGTGAAGAGAAAAAATAAGGAGCATACTACTAGAATAGACAGCGCACTTTAGAGGGCGCTTTTGTAACAAAGCGCACTCTAAAGTGAAGCGAAAAAATAATGAGGAAACGAAGGGACACCAATAGAGGACGCTTTATTGAAAGCGCCCTCTAAGGGTAACCTTAGAGGGCGCTTCTAAAAAAGCGCTCTCTATGTCCATGTACATTTCCAGTTTATAAGGCGCTTTTGGAAAGCCTTAGAGAGCGCTTTTATAAGCGCCCTCTTAGACCCCCTTTAGAGGGCGCTTTTGTAACAAAGCGCCCTCTAAAGTGAAGCCAAAAAAAAATGGAGGGACAACAATAAAGGGCGCTTTTGTGAAAGCGCCCTCTAAGGTTACCCTTAGAGGGCGCTTTTGAAAAAGCGCTCTCTAAGTCCATGTACATTTCCAGTTTAGAAGGCGCTTTTGGAAAGCCTTAGAGAGCGCTTTCAGAAGCGCCCTCTTAGGTCCCCTTTAGAGGGCGCTTTTTTTAAAAAACCGCCCTCTAAGGTCCCCTTTAGTAAACATTAAAATTATAACATATACTGCATGTCTCTTTATTTTCCCTCTCCATAAGCTATTTCGTTTACGTAACTGGGTTTTCTCTCTACTGCGTCCACCGTCTACTGTGATTACTCTCGTCATCCGTTCGTTCTCCCTCCCTCACAGTCATCGTCGCCGTTCGTTCTCCCTCCCTCACCGTTCACGTTCACTGCGTTATCCTCTTCCACCGTCACTGTTCACTTTCTTCTCCATCGTTACCGTCACCTTTAAGGTATTTCTCTTCTCTATCGTTACCGTTCACTTTCTTCATGTGTTTGATTAGGGCATTTTCTAAACTTAGTTTTTCATTTTGTGCATTATGTTGATTAATGTTGTTTAGGGCAAACTGAGTTTTTTATTTCTGATTGAAAACTGATATATTTGAAGTGTGTTTGAGCTTGTGCTTGGAAGAGTTTAGATTGTTGAAGTGTGTTTGAGCTTGTGCTTGGAAGAGTTTAGATTGTTGAAGTGTGTTTGAGCTTGTGCTTGGAAGAGTTTAGTTTGCATTGGTCTTTTGCATGCAGTAGGTGTGTGTGAGTTTGTATTCAATAATGATAAAAAAAAAGAGTTTAGATTGTTGCATGCATTGGTATATGAATGTGTTCACGTATTGAATCATTGTCTTACTTGGGTCTTATTGAATCATTTCTATATTACAGATAAAATGGCTAACCAAGACGATACCAATGCCGCGAATGAATCACGTAATAATGTTGAAAAAGAAATTAAACGAGGATTGACTGTTATGAAGTCAATCATTCGTGCAAGAGACAAGGGTGTAAAATTTGAAGTACATTGGAGTGCTGAAGACCAACTAATTGAGCCTAACAGTTCAATGTTGGCAAGTTACATTGGTTTCCTTGTTCGCCAACATATTCCGATTACATGTGATAATTGGAGAAGTCCGGACTTGAAGGTTGGCAAGGAAAAAATATGGTCGGAGATAAAGGTACTTACCATATATTGTTATATGTTTTTTTTGTTGACTATTTGTTAACCATATATTGTTATAATATTACTTTATAATAACACACTCCATTTGTATATTTTTTAGAGATCCTTTCACATCGATGAAAGCCGGCAAAAATATTGTATTCAATTGGCCGGAAAAAGACTCCGAGGATTTCGATCCTTTTTGTGCAACAAATTTCTCAAGGATGAGGAAGGAAAATTTGTTGAAGGAGAACGGCCAATGAAGTATGCCGCGATTATTTCAGCCGATGAATGGGATAACTTTGTCGCCAAACGAAGAAACGAAAAATTCCATGTAATGTCTATTAATTATGCTATTATACAATTGTTAAGTTACTTGGTTCTAATATGCCTTAAACTTTTTTATCCAGGAAGTAAGCGACATAAATAGGAAAAGGGCATCAAAACCCGCGTATCCGTACAAAAAAGGGCGTACGGGTTATGCACGGTTACAACAAAGAATTGTGAGTATATTCAAATGCTATGAGCTTATACATTGTCACAATATGTTATAATTGATGATCTTATAATCTAATTCAATGTGTAGCTAGCCGAGGAGAAAAGTGACGCAACATCTCTTCCGGAGCACGTATTATGGAAGGCTGCTCGGGTTGGGAAGGATGGGGCTGTCGTTGAAGCGGTCCAAAATGTTTATGACGAATGTGTAAGTATATGAAACATTATTTCTTTAATTATATCGAAAATTTTGTTAGACATATAATTCATTTTTAATCTCCTCTAATAATATTTCAGGAGACTTTATCCCAAACCGTACCTTCAACCGAGGTCCAGGATTGCAGGAGCGTACTTAGTCGAGTACTAAATGTTCCTGAGTATTCCGGTCGTGTGAGGGGTAAGGGTTTTGGTGTGACTCCGTCGTCATTTTATAAAAAAACAAACACAAAAAATCCTACCAACAAAGAGGTGATGGAGACCTTGGCGGAGTTAAGGGCACAAGTACTCCAACTGCAAAACGAGAATGCAAGGTATAGAGAGGAAAGGTGCGCTTCCGAGGCAAAAGATACTAGTGACCGAGCTAGTATCAATCATCAACCGAAATTTCCCGAGGTAATTATATATGTTATTATGAAATTAAAATAGCACTTTTTTACTTGACACATATACAAGTTAACAATAACATTTATTATTGGTTTAGGGCATTTCACCTTGTCAGCTGTATCTATCGTCACCAACTTATCGCATGGTTGGCAAGGGAAAAGTGCACAATACTTCGGGTGAATTACTTCACCATAATCCCCTCCCGGTGGGATTTATGAAAGTTTCGGTTGACCTCGTATTCGATACGGACGCCCGTCTACCATTACCTGACGTTGTTTCAGAGACAACGTTGATGCAAGATGCAGTCGGATCCTTTGTTGGTTGGCCGTCAGATCTAATTTTCCCTGATGCCGAGGTATATATGTTCTAAATGATTATGAATATTTAGTATTCACATTTCAATTCAGCTACAATTATGATATTTAATCAATCCTTATTACATGGTAATGTTAGACTCCTACAAGACCCACCCCTAAAGCTGGTAAAGGGATTTCAAGACGCATCGAGTCGGTTGCATCTCAAAAAGAGGTACAAATATATATACCCATTGAATTATATACACAACGATTCTGTTGCATCACAAAAAGTCATGATTTAATTTATATGAATTTTTAGGTTCCCGGTCGAAAGTTGAAAAAAGCTGGTAAGGATATTCCAACGAAGGATATTCCTACGAAGGATATTCCAACGAAGGATATTCCAACGACGTCCGGGACAAAATCTCAAATTTTGATGCGTCTTGAGAAAATGGTGGAGGAGTCCGATATTATGCATGAGGGGGCCATTCGTACTATAAATTTTGATGAAGGTGTTTTCGGAGCTGCTCATTTCGAAATAATTGGAAAGGAGGACTTCCAACAACTTTTTGAACACACCGAATTGTGCATCGCTGTCATTCATACATACATATGGTACTCCGATCAATCTATAATTTACTTAGTTGAACAATTTATTTACACATTTCAATGAGTAGTCTAATGTTTATTATGTTTCTATTTAAGGTATATGTATGTAACATTGATGCGGGGAACTGAATTGTGTAACCGTTTCAAGTTTATTGCTGCTTCCCGTTTCAATGCAACGTTAATAACGAATAATCCAACATCCGTAAAGAATGATCTAGTCGAGAGATTCATGGCGGCCGATGATAATACACCCAATTTGTATTTTATACCGTTTAATTCTGGCAACGGGTTAAATTTTCTTCCTAATAATTTCATTCTAATCTATGTATATCTTTTACGTAGAAAATTTTCAATTATCTAAATTTTTGTTTTATTTTACAGTGGTCACTGGGTGTTGGTTGCTATGGATCTTTCGAGACTAATAGTGTATTATCTCGATTCTTTATCGGGTGATTGGACGAAATATCCGAATATGAAGAAGACGGTTGACGCGTAAGTGAAATTCCCTTAAATATTCGTGTGTATTTGTATATTTAATTATGTCTGTCAGATTGATCTCAATATACGTTTTTATTTTGTTAGGGCAATAATAAAATTTAGATTGAAAAAGAAATACCGCAATAGGAAGGACATTACCTGGATCAGAGTTCAGGTATATATTAAGTATCTTATTTTTGCTTATAATAGTGTTTGTTTTTTTGCTTATAATAGTGTTTGTAAGAAATTAACTATATATATATATTGTTTGTTTTTCTGTGTAGTGTCCTCAGCAAAATAATTCGGTCGATTGCGGATTTTTTGTAATGAGATTTATGAGAGACATCATTGCGTTGAATCGTATAGACATCCCAAAAATGGTATGGAATAATAACTTAGGGTTTATTTTAATACTATCGGATATTTCATCTAATTTGTTACTAAATCATGAATATTTTTTATTCTCTTAATTGTAGTACTTTGAGGAATACAAGACATACTCAAGAGCTCATTTGGATGAAATCAAGGATGAATTGTGTCAATTCATTGTTGATCAAAGAATCATATAGCTAGGTTGTATATTGTTGTACATATATGTATGGAATGTTGTTGTTGTATGTTGTTGTTGTATATATGTTGTATATTGTTGTTGTAATTTTACTAAATCATGATGTTGTTGTATATTGTTGATCAAAGAATCATATATTAATGTTGTATATATGGAGGATTAATGTTGTATATAAATGGATTCATGTTGTATATATCAATGGATTAATGGTGTATAACATTGGATTAAAGGATGAAATCAATATGAATTTTACACTTTTGCAGCATGCGCTTTACAGGTTACAGGTTACCAATATGAATTACAACACTTTTGCGCTTTACAGGTTACCAATTAAATATCCACTGTTTTTCAAACAATTTTTTTTAAAATAACTAACACTTTAGAGGGCGCTTTGTCCAGAAAGCGCCCTCTAAACACTTTACATTGACAACTTTAGAGGGCGCTTTTCCTGAAAGCGCCCTCTAAACACTTTACATTGTCAACTTTAGATGGCGCTTTGTCCAGAAAGCGCCCTCTAAACACTTTACATTGACAACTTTAGAGGGCGCTTTTTCCTGAAAGCGCCCTCTAAACACTTTACATTGAAAACTTTAGAGGGCGCTTTTTCCTGAAAGCGCCCTCTAAACACTTTACATTGACAACTTTAGAGGGCGCTTTTTCCAGAAAGCACCCTCTAAGGTGTCCCTTTATGGACCACTCCAGAGGGCGCTTTTTTCTGGAAGCGCACTATAATGTGGCCACTTTAGACAGCGCTTTCTCCAAGAAAACAAAGCGCTGTCTTTACCTATGCCAGCGCCAGATTAGAGGGCGCTTAAAAGCGCTGTTATAGGCCAAAAAAAGCGCCCTCTTTTCCCTTATTTGGCGTAGTGATTTTGTACATCATAATGAACAATGGCTTTGGGATTTTGAATTGAGGTAAATCTATTTTCTTGAAAAATTAGATCTCTTGACTCAATCACTGTATTAATCGAATATGAGTCATTTGATTCAATAACCATGAATCTATATGCTTTGCAATTCCTCTTTCTCCCAATTTCTTTCTTTTTGGTTCAGGCACCTTTACAATTTCTCTACAACTATAAACTTTAAAATAGTTAAGGTTGGGTTTTCTTTTCTTCCATAGTTCATATGGGGTTATCTTGTTCCTTTTATTCAGAAATATGTTTAATATATAACATGCAGTTAGCATAGCTTTACCCCAATATCCTTTAGATAAACCAGAATAGGATAACATGGAATTTACCATTTCTTCCAACACCTTATTTTTCCTTTCTGCTATCCCATTTTGTTATGGGGAATATGGTGCAGTTGTTTGATGCACAATACCAATGGACTCAACATAATTAGGATGATAAAAATCCTCTCCCATATCACTTCTAAAATATTTAATGAAAGTCTTCTTGTGCTTTAAATATTTTAAATTTGTCTAAGACTTCATCCTTATAATGCATTAAATAAACATAATAAAATCTAGTGCAATCATCAATGAAAGTGACAAAGTACTGTTTACCACCAATGGTGGGCTAACCATGTAAATCACACACATCCGAATGAATTAAATCTAACACCTTAGAGCTTATTTCAATTCCTTTTAAAGGTTGTCTTGTGATTTTAGTTAACATGCAAGTAGTACATGAATTTGAATTTTTGTCAAGAGTCGGAATTACATTTGATTTTATCATATAATTTAATTTTCTAAAGTTAACATGTCCTAGTCGCATATGCCATAAATCACAAGACTAGACAATATAAGCAGAAATCAAATTATTATTATTATTATTATTATTAAAAATATCACACATGAAAATATTCTCACAAAGATAACCCTTCCATACAAACATACCCCCTTTGGAGAGAATAAATTTATCTCCCTCAAATACAACTTTGAAACCATACTTATTAAGTAAAGGTACAAAAAACAAGTTCTTCCTAACTTCAATTACATAAAGAACATATTTAAGAGTGAGTGTTTTTTTAGAAATGAATTCAATCTCCATTGGTCATTTTCCTTTGACTTGGACAATAGAGGCATTCCCATGTACAAGACATTGCCATTTTCCTCACTGATTGTCTTGAATAGCTTTTTATTTTTTAACACGTGACGGGTAGCACCAAAGTCTATCCAACAAGAATCAACATCTTCTATCATGTTGATTTCAGAAATGACAACAACAAGATTGTCTTTTGTTGCACTTGAATTCTTGTTTTGTTCTCTCTTTTCAAGAATCTGCACTCATTTTTAAAGTGTCATGGTTTTCAACAATGATAGCAATTTCCTTTCTTTTTCTTTCTATTGTTATTATTGCTATTAACATTATGATTTTCATAAGATTTTCAAAAATCTCGTCTCCTTTTATTGGAAGTTTTACTTGAATTTCCTTCCTCCATAACCTGGACCTTCTCATGAGCAATTTGATTTTTAGTATCATCTTGTTTACGATACTCTTCTTCTAAATGAAAGTGATTACCCAATTTCTCAAGAGATATATCTTATTTATTATGTTTCAAGTATTTTTTTAAATCATTCCACGATGGAGGAAGTTTATCTATTATGAAAGATACAATAATTATTTCATCCATATGCATATCATGTTGTTGTAGTTATTGAGAATACGTTCAATTTCATACATTTGTTCCATTATAGACCTATTGTCTACCATTTTATAGTTATTGAAATGAGAAACAAGAAACTTCTTACTTGTAGCATCTTTTTGCATGTATCTTGATTCTAGTTTTTCCTACCGTTCCTTTGCAAAGTTGATATTTTGATAGATGTCGAACAAAGAGTCTGACATACCATTGAGAATATGACCCATGCAAATGTAATCATCACTATCCCATTTTTGTCTTTCTCTCATTTCAACAATGCTTTCTCCTTCCTTCTCTAATGGTCTTGTAGTGTTCAAAACATACACCACTTTCAATGTTGTAAGTGGAAACTTCATCTTTTTCTGACAACGAACAAAGTTACCTCCATCAAACTTTTCCAATTTCACAAAGTTGGATGTCATTTCTTTGAGTGATGCTTCCATTGATAACTAAGGCTTAATCCTAAAGATTGTTGGATTTTGTGGTTGTTGAGAATATATAACAACACTAAAACAAAGAAGGTGTTGATAAATATTTTCATTAAAACAACAAAGCGTGCAGATTTCAGACTAACCTTTAGGATTAATTCTCCCCCACCAATTATAATATATTGGATGCAATTGAGATTAACATCGAATTCCCTTCAGGATACTTTGAATTTCTTAATGTGAATTACACACACACACAATAAACATATCTTTTGATAATCGATTACAGAATGATGTTTCTCAAACTTCACTCATGCATTAATGAAGTGAAAGATGATTTAGAATAATTAAAATGGTATAGAAAAGGTTGTATGTATTTCTATTTTCGTGTCTATTCTCCTTCTCAAATGTCTCTATTTATAGATAAGTGTATAGTAACTTGTATATAGTTTGGCATACAAATTTATTACAAAGAAACGTATTGGTTCAGTTGGTAAAGTTGCACCCTTTTAACAAGGGGCCATGTGTTCAAGTCACATGTCTATTAGTTTCAAAATAAATTTTATTTCCATTAGAAAATAGTTTTAACTCAAAATTGACATAGAAAAGGTTAGAACCCCTACTTAGGGAGTACATCATATCACATTATACAGGTGAACCATATATCTCAACTAGCATTAAATATAATAACAATTCATATACATATTACAAAATTACAGCTTGCATCATATTTTGGAAATTATCTACATCTACAGCAAATAAATACAAGAATATGTTTGCTTTTTATTTTATATATGTCTATTAGTTCCACAATCGATTGCTACGTTGCTCTATTATGCTAGTCTACAATCTATAGTTCTGCTATCCACCTATTTCAAGGTCATTTCATTAATATAAAAAATCATACCTTGATTTCTTGCTTCAATCGGCTAATTCTAAGATTATTTCGTTTTATCTTTTTTTCGTGCACATACTCTAGTTTTAGGTTGTTTTCTTTCCTTCAGTTATTTGTTAGTGATTATGATTCTTTGATTGTGGTTATTTTGTATAGTTATATATTGTATTGTTTGTGGATTTGTTTTAAAGATAAAAAATGCTTTTTTTTTTTAGAAAAATCAAAATTAATGATGGAGTGTGAGTTCTATTTACTGTTTGTGTCTGTATAAAATGATTTATGGTAAAGGTGGATTCTTTCCACTGAATAGATTTTTATGAAGCAGACTTCTAAGAAATATGGATTTTGTTCTCAATCATTCTAGCAAATTCATGTCTAGCATTATTAGGAGTGTTCAAAATAACTGTGAATCATACCAAAATGCCAAACAGAATCGAGTTGAACAAAAAATAATTAAATTTCGAAATGAAACTTAAATGCATCTCTAACAATATACACTCAAACTAATCACATGGAAGTCTAAAGTCTGGAAACTCTTTCATCAGTTTCTAAATTAGTTTGCAATGAACCTTCTAAATAAGCTGATGAAAAGTTGGTCTCTGCTGCATTAGGGAGAGTGACACGCTGCAAGTGCATGGTTGTGCGGAATTGTAAAAATATATCGAACCATTGAGACCAATTGATTAAGTAGCGAATTCCGTCCTCTCAAGATTATATCTAGAGAAATTGAAATTATTTGCAAAATCACATAACTGAAAACAACTTAATAGAAAAAACATATAACAGAAAACAAGTTATTTGCAAAATCAATTAATTTCCAATTGGGGCTACATGGCCTAGGATTATGGTTCTCAATCTAACATAATCGCACGACTCAAGTCACTTCTATTACGAATATTCCGCGTAAATTATAAAAATAGATAAATATTGGCAATACTTGCTTTCGCCAGCACATTGCCTTATTGACGACGAATAATTCGTATGCTTTTGCACGGTCTAATTATTCGTCGACGACTCGTGACTTTTGCTCAGCTATATATTTTTCTCAAATTCGTCCAAGGTCTTTCGTTGTATTGGACTCGATTGTTTAAAATTCTGCACTTTGGTATCGACACATATCATTTTAGACTACGGTCGATACCTGAGAACACCTTACTTTTGTACCGGAGTTGGAATGCATGAAATCATATTATAAATTAAATTTAAGCTAAAATTCTCGTAATTGATATGTGATGGATCATACGAAGGATATAAGATAATTCTGATAACCCCTAGTCCATGATGGCCTGCTCACTCATGGTGAGGGAAAACATAATCAAATTATTATTGATTCTCAAACTCATAGCAAATAATTGTAATAGAAAAGAAATTGAATAGAAACAAATGAAATAAAACATTATGTTTGGTCTAATCTTGCTCCCTTGGAGACTTGAGTATAGAGAAAATATGAAATACGTGGAAACTTATGAAATAAAACATGGATCAAAAACTCATAACAGACTATGATTTTATAGAAAATGTAAAAGTAGCACAATATGTTTGGTTCAATGCTTATTACATCAGAATAATATCAAATCAAATAATGTCAAAAAGGCACAATCATTGATGATCGATCTAAAAGGAAACAAAAGAATCCACTTAGTGTCGGTGTATGCCCTAGAGGCCAATACTTTTGGTACTTGTATCGAATTATTTATTAATAATAAAAGACTTTTTCCTTATTAAGTTTGTTTAATAAAGTCCCTAGAATAGCTAGTCCGTTTAATGTATCAAGTGTGACTTAATCATGAGATCACATTAAACATAAGGACATTATTCTTAAAGTATCCGTAGTCGAGCTTTGTTGTGAAGTGGGATAACATTAAAGCATTAAGATTATTATGTATATAGACTGATGATCACATCTCATGGATCATGGATAAGGAGTTATCAAGTCTTAAACATAGGTATGAATATGAGGAGTAACATTTATACTGGATTGATCCGCTATGAGAATACTATATAGAATGTTCTGCAAAGTGTCATAAGGTATTCTCATGGTGATATGGTGTATACCACCCTTCGACCTGAAACCACTATGGATCCTAGATGTAGAGTCGAGTGCTTTATTGCTGATCAAACATTGTCCATAATTGGATGACCATAAAGACAGTTGATGGGTACTCAACGAAGCATATTGAGGGACATGAGTGACCTAGATGGAATTTGTCCATCCTGCGTAATAGGATGAATGTCTAAGGGTCCAATATTGAACTGGACAAGGATGATACGGTCTATGCCTTGCGTTCAATATAGACATAAGGGAAAAGGGTAATTATACACATAAGTCTTATCACAAAAGGATTTGTCAGATCACATGACATTTTCGTGTCTTGGGTAGTAGTGATGTGTTGCTAGATACTGCTCACTGTTTATTATGTTAAATACGTGATTTAATATAATTGACAATGTCGCGAAAACCTATCGGGTCACACACAAAAGGACGGATTGATGAGAGATATGGTAAATAAGGAACACCGTATGGTACGGTGCATTTAAGTGAATTGTAGAACATCGTAAGGTACAATGCACTTAAGTAGAATACGGAATATGGTAAGGTACCACGCGCTTAAGTGTTTTTTTTATATCATGAGATATGGGCCAAATACACTTAAGTGGAATTTTTAACTTGCAACCCACATAAGTGGTTTTATAAATAGAATCCTTGTCCCGAAGCATTAGATTCGGTTGAAATTTCGTTTCTCTCTCTCACTCAAGGCCTTCATTCGTAGCAACTAGCATTGAGACTGAAGAAATCTGTTCGTGTGGACTGAGTAGAGGCGTTTTCACCATTCAACGTTCGTGATCACTCATTAGATCTGCATCAAAGGTTTTAATCGCCACAAGAGGTAACGATTCTATCACTGATCATGCCCATTCGTAAGGATCACTAAAGGAGAAATTTTTTATTTTTGTTACGTTTTGGATCGTAATTCTCTTTTAGTGGTATTAGAGCCACTTACGAAACCATGCATCTGATAACTATTTATTTTATGTATTAATACGATTAAAAGATAGAATGAATTAAATAATAAACGAGTAATTAAATTTGGCATCATGTGTGTACGATTTGGATGCGATTAGGATTGTCATTGCGCAAGAGTTGTGCTTTAAAGTATCAAGTGTTGACCGGACAACGAAACCCCTGACTAACTCTGCGTAGTATGATCAGTCGCCGAAATTTAATTTGGTTTATTTAATTAACATAATTTAAATTAATAATAATAATGTGTTTTTATTATTGTCATGTGGTGATCGGTTACGGCCTTAGTTTTCCTTTATTTTGTTTTGGGATTTGAAAATACGACCTGCTGTCGCGCCTCTCTTTTAAGCACCAAAAACATTCTAGGTACTCCTAGGGAGTCCTTTTCACATTTGTTGTAAGGTTGGTATTTTGTGAAAATTTGTTTGTGCAAACATGATTGAAGAGATGAGAAGAGAATATACAAGTTATTTACATTTTTTGTGTTTGGATGGATAAACCCATTGCCTACGTACCATCTTAAAAATATTAGGATCAATACCTCGTAGTTCGGGGTAAAAATCTCAAAATGAGTTGGTGAATTGATTGGTCCAAAAGCCTTAAGGTCTTTTGTTATCCAAGGGAGAAAACTCAACCTAAAACCACAAATCCACCATGTGAGGATAGCTTCAACATGCTAGTGAGGGGTTAACCCTATAATAAGCATGGAAGACTCATTGTCTATCACTAAGGATATAGGTGAGTATTACATCTACCTCAAGGATAACTCAAACCTAATAGCTAAAGGTTATGAAAAGTTCTGGTAAAGAAAGTGGCCATTGAAACCACAAAAAACATTTAAATGAATTATATTTACCAATGAAAAGTATTTACAAAATATGGTCAAAGTTGATTTAAAAGTTCAATTCAAAATAAGTATTATGAAAAGAATGTTTGAAAATCAAAAGCATACGGCTTAGGTTTCTAATGTTTGAAAAGAAGTGTTAATGTTTGCACAAAAAGTTTTGGCTTGGGTTAAGTGGAGGGAAGAAGAAGAATGGATAAAGTCCTAATCATACAAGATATGAGGGATAAGAAACAAGACCATAATTGGAGTTCCTCTCTTGAGATCATATTGATGATCCAAGTAGCTTCCATCCTTTGGAATATGCAAGCAAAATAATTGTAAGCTCAAGCAATCGACATGATCAAACAAGCTCTTAGGAGATCCCCAATGTATCTTGTATCTTTCACTTTGGATGAACAATGGCAATGGTTCTTCAATTTGAGCTCTCATAGGATCCCCTATCACAAAAGCACACACATCAAAAGTTCCATGAAGTAAATCAAGAATGGACAAGAGTGAGTTTAAAGGTTTGGTCCTTCTAATCCATCTTCAACATTAGGGTCCTTTTACTCCAATTTGCATAGGGAAAGTCCTAGAAACTAAAATCCATTTGTCCATTTCTTTGCATTTGGTCCACAACAATCAAAACAAAACACAAGCACAAAAATATATACACACTTATGCGCTCAAGTGAGCAAAAGGCAAATTGCATTAACATAAACATGTGCTTAAATGAGCAAAGGGGGAAAAGCAAATGAATAATATGAACAAGAATAGTAAATTGCATAAATGTAAAGAGCAAAAAGTAAATGTTAATGGTTAATGGTTAGTGTTAGTAGTTAGTGTTCCATAAGGCAAATTTAGCGCTATGTTAAGCAATCGTAATTGGACTTATGTAGAAGTCACAACTATCTGAGGTCGGTCAATAATAATGTAGGCAACAACACAAGTTAGAGGTCTTGATTAGTGAATCAAACTCCAACAACTTGCCATGCCAAAAAGAAGGTGAGAAATGGTCTTGTATTGATTTAGGCCCTTTGCATGATTTAGGAAGTAATTTATCCTTAATGCAAAACCATTCACTTGATCCATGATGAATTAGATTTGAATCAAGGAAGATTAAACCTCCCTAATCAATGCTAACCATCAATCTTTAACTCATTGATCAAAAAAGAAAAAGAAGAAGGAGAAGAAGAAGATAAAGAATTAAAGTGCATTAAATGAAATGGTATGTATCAATTAACAAGCATTGACCAAAGATAGAGAAGATCAAGGTCAAATAATAGAAAACAGAAGTAAAATGAAGACTAGAAGTCAAGAAACAAATAAAATATTTTTTGTCATTTTTAATATTCAAAAATAAACTTGAATAAAAATAACAAAAAAGGTCAAACTTCAAATTCACTTCAAATCAACTTTGAAAAGTCCAAGTGAATTATCCCAAGTTCAACAAGGTCAAACAAAGTTTGACAAAAAATTTCAGCATTTTTAAAAGTCAGAAACTATTTAAATCAATTAAAAATGCATAAAAATAACCTAATTGAATTAAAATCTCAAATAAATATCAAATCAATTAATAAATTGATGAGAATATTTGTCATAGATCTATCATCATTCAAAGAGGTTGAGAAAATATTTTTGTATTTTTTGAATATTAAAAACTATTTAAAATGAATTAAAAATGACCAGAAAAGAGAAAATTACTAAAAAATAGCAAATGATAAAATAAAAAATATTAAAAATCATTTTTAGAAACTAGAATGAGAGAGATATGAGTTTTTGAAAATGAAATGGAATTAAAAAATAGAATGGAAATTAAAATCAGAATTTAAAAATAAGGAAAAACGTGAGGCGTTGGATCAGGCTCATTAATTAAGCTGGCACATCAAACGTTCCTTAAGCGCGCGTCCACCAAACTCCAGGGTCAACTGGATAACACAAATATTAAAAGAAAGTCATAACATCCAATGGATCTGATTAGATCTGGAAGCATGATCCAACGACCCACATTAAAACTGGCAAACAGACGGTGGTTGTAACACCCTTCTACCCAAACGACATATTTAAATAAATTATCAGAGTACAACATGTAGAAGAGTTTACATTTCTTACAACATAACACTTATCGCATCACAACATAAAACATATTATTTATTTTATTAAAACTTCGCAGCGGACAACAACACAAATATTATCATTCATCATATAACAATTCATAATAATGTTTCAACATTATCTCAACAAAGCATCTCAACATATTAGTCATCATAAACAACGTAAATAATAACCAATTATCTATCGAATCCCATAACCCCGGTGTCACATGACCAGAACATTTGACTCGACTCTGTAGAATAACTCTACACTTATTCTTCAAACCTCAACAATAGCTACTCCTCTTTATCTGCACATTGCTCATCATAGATGAACATAAACACATGCAGAAGGGGTGAGAATTACATTATTAAATAATAATATAACGACAGAAATATAAACATAAATATATTTCACATATGCCAACACAGCTCATCATAATCATCATAATCAACATACTCATGAACATCAACAAAACAACATATCAAATGCAATGCACACACCCATGCATGACTCAACACGACTCGGTATACCCATTTTGTGACCAACTACAGGATCACCACTCCCAGATTCATCACCATAGAATCCGAGTTCCCCGCAAGGAACCAAGCCTCTCCACAAGCCCGGAGTCAACAACATCATTGGAACTCAGTCCGTTCATCACTAGGCATCGGCCTTTCATGAATGCATTAGGCTAATGGCGAACATCATTGGAACTCAGTCCGTTTAAAACGCGAAATCTGTCCGTCAAACTGATATGGCGAACGCCATTAGGCTAATGGCGAACGCCATTAGCGTTAAACGCTCTTATTCTGGAAAAACTGTCCGTCAAACTGATATGGCGAACGCCATTAGGCTAATGGCGAACGCCATTAGCGTTAAACGCTCTTATTCTGGAAAAAAAGCCCAAATGGCGAGCGCCAAAGGCATAATGGCGAACGTCATTTGGCTGTTATGTGCATAAATAAGATTTTAAGTGCGGAAACAGTGGACGCGCGGGCTTCTAAGCATATAACTCAACAAAACTCACAGATCGGAGAATTTCCATCAAAACCCCAAACTTTCCAATCTCCCTAAAATCCCCAAAATCCATCAACAATCCAACATATATCATGAATTTGCTCGCATATTATCGTTTAATAAGGTTCAGACCCCTTACCTCTTTGGATTGAAGGAAGTTCTGAGCAATCTTTGGTCTTTTCCTCTTCCTTCTCTTTCTCTTCAGCGTTTCTCCCTTTCTCTGACTCTGAGGCAAAAATACGTGAAAACACTCTGAGTTCTCACCTTGGCCTCTTTTATCCATTTCCACTTTTACCCTTCCACTCTTCATATTCCATTTATTTTATTTATTTAATTATTATTAAAATAAATAACATCTATAATAATAATAATAATTCCCAATATTATTTAATAATTCATTTTACCTTCAAATAATCATATTAAAATAATATTTAAATTAATCTAACAATATTCGGGGTGTTACAACTCTCCCCCACTTTAGAAGTTTTCGTCCTCGAAAACATACCTCAAGCAAATAGAGCCGGATACGACTCCTTCATCTGATCTTCACGCTCCCAAGTCAAGCTCTCACCAGCTGGACCTCCCCAAACAACTTTCACTAGAGCAATCTTCTTACCTCTCAGGGTCTTCTCTTCTCGGTCATCTATCCGAATTGGCAACACCTCAACGGTCAAATTATCCCTCACCTGAATATCATCCAACTGAACAACATGCGAAGGATCCGCAATATATTTTCTCAACTGAGATACATGAAACACATCATGCAGATTAGAAAGCGATGGCGGTAAAGCTATCCGATACGCCACTTCCCCAACCCTCTTCAAAACCTGATACGGACCCACAAACCTCGGAGTAAGCTTTTTAGACTTTAAAGCTCTACCCACACCTGTCGTCGGAGTAACTCTCAAGAACACATGATCTCCCTCTTGGAACTCAAGTGCCTTCCTCCTCTTATCATGATAACTCTTCTGACGACTCTGAGAAATCTTCATTTTCTCCTGAATCATCTTAACCCTTTCAGTCGTCTGCTGCACAATCTCAGGTCCGAGTACAACACTCTCACCTGGTTCATACCAACACAATGGAGTTCTACACCTCCTACCATACAATGCTTCATATGGAGCCATACTGATACTAGCATGAAAACTATTATTATAAGTAAACTCCACCAACGGCAAATAACTATCCCAAGAACCACTCTGCTCCAACACACAAGCTCTCAACAAATCCTCCAAGGATTGGATAGTTCTTTCAGTCTGACCATCAGTCTGAGGATGATAAGCTGAACTCAACCTCAACTTAGTCCCCAACGCTTTCTGCAAACTTTCCCAAAATCTAGAAGTAAATCTGGGATCTCTATCAGACACAATACTGGATGGAATACCATGCAGCCTCACTATCTCCTCAATATACAACTCTGCCAACTTCTCTAAAGAGTGATTAATCTTCATCGGCAAGAAATGCGCCGACTTAGTCAATCGATCCACAATCACCCAAATAGAATCATTACCTTTCACCGTCCTCGGCAATCCCGTCACAAAATCCATGGAAATGCTATCCCACTTCCATTCAGGAATCTTCAAAGGTTGCATCATACCTGCCGGTTTCTGATGTTCAATCTTTGACTTCTGACAAGTCAAACAGGCATACACAAACTTAGCAACATCTCTTTTCATACCAGCCCACCAAAACAACTTCTTCAATTCAACTAATTCAGTTGCCGACATTCTATAAGGAGACATCGACACTGGACTCGTACCTGGTACTAAGTCAATGGCAACTTCGACTTCACGTTCGGGAGGTAAATCACTTACATCCTCCGGAAACACATCCTGAAATTCACAGACAACAGGCAAATCTACACTCACCACTTTCTTATCCGCTTGCAGAGACGCAAATAAAGCGAATATCTGAGCTTCATCTTTCACAAAATCCCCCACCTGCCTAGCAGATAGAAATCTTGCCTCATCATTCTCACCAACTTCAGAAAACCGCACCGTCTTCCTATAGCAGTTGATAAACACGCCATAGAATTCTAGCCAATTCATTCCCAGAATAATATCAATTTGGTGCAAGGGTAAGCACACCAAATCAATCACGAACTCTCTCTCAAAGATCGTCAAATGACAACCTCGACAGACAACAGAAGTCTTCACAGAACCATTAGCAGGAGTATCTATCACCATACTTCCGCCTAGGGACGACATAATCACACCAATCCTGGTCGCACACTCATACGAAATAAACGAATGAGTAGCACCAGTGTCAACAATAGCAAGCAATTCAACATTATTAATCAAGCAAGTACCTTTAATCAGATTATCTTCTTTAGGAGCTTCAGCCCCACTCAGGGCAAACACCCTACCAGTAGTATGAGCTGCAGTAGCCGCCTTCTTCGGTTTCGAGCACTGCGAACTGATATGGCCTTTCTCGCCACAATTAAAACATATCGGACCAGCATCCTTACATTCAGTAACTCTATGACCAGCCTGACCGCATCGGAAACATCTCAGCACTTTCTTGGTACAGCTATCAGCACGGTGGCCTGGCTCGCCACACTTGAAACATTTACCAGCTATGGGAGATCCTCCCCCACTTGGCTTCTTCTTATCTACTACTTTCTGCTTACCTTTACCATTCGGAGATGCATAAGGACTACCACGATCCTTATTCTTCTTCTTCTCACTAAGACTCTTGTAATGAGCAGTCCTAGCCTTGCTATCTTCATCAAATATCCTGCACTTATTAACCAGTGTAGGAAACCTACGAATCTCCTGGTAACCAATGCCTTGTTTGATCTCGGGACGCAACCCGTTCTCCAACTTGACACACTTGGATTCCTCAGCATCAGCATCATTATAATGAGGACAATACTGCACCAGCTCCTCAAACTTCGAAGCGTAATCAACAACAGACATGTTACCCTGCTTCAGTTCTAGAAATTCCATCTCCTTCTTACATCGCACATCAGCAGGAAAATATTTCTCCAGAAAGACCGTCTTGAACCTTTCCCAAGTCATCTCAGCACCTGGTACTTCAATTCTCTGGCGAGTGTTATCCCACCAGTTTTCAGCCTCTTCAGATAACATATGCGTACCAAACTGCACCTTCTGTGCTTCAGTACACGTCATCACCCGGAAAATCTTCTCAATTTCCCTCAGCCAAATCTGAGCACCATCTGGATCATAGCGCCCTTTGAATGTAGGAGGGTTATTCTTCAGAAACCTTCCCAAATTCTTAAACTCGTCGACCGGCGGATTCTGCTGCGCCTGCATAGCCTGCGCCATAGCAGCCAAAGCCTCAGCAATCGCACGGTCATTTACACTAATCGACCAACAGGGAAAACATCACATTATGACTCGACTGGACTGACTATGCTCTGATACCACTAATGTAACACCCTTCTACCCAAACGACATATTTAAATAAATTATCAGAGTACAACATGTAGAAGAGTTTACATTTCTTACAACATAACACTTATCGCATCACAACATAAAACATATTATTTATTTTATTAAAACTTCGCAGCGGACAACAACACAAATATTATCATTCATCATATAACAATTCATAATAATGTTTCAACATTATCTCAACAAAGCATCTCAACATATTAGTCATCATAAACAACGTAAATAATAACCAATTATCTATCGAATCCCATAACCCCGGTGTCACATGACCAGAGCATTTGACTCGACTCTGTAGAATAACTCTACACTTATTCTTCAAACCTCAACAATAGCTACTCCTCTTTATCTGCACATTGCTCATCATAGATGAACATAAACACATGCAGAAGGGGTGAGAATTACATTATTAAATAATAATATAACGACAGAAATATAAACATAAATATATTTCACATATGCCAACACAGCTCATCATAATCATCATAATCAACATACTCATGAACATCAACAAAACAACATATCAAATGCAATGCACACACCCATGCATGACTCAACACGACTCGGTATACCCATTTTGTGACCAACTACAGGATCACCACTCCCAGATTCATCACCATAGAATTCGAGTTCCCCGCAAGGAACCAAGCCTCTCCACAAGCCCGGAGTCAACAACATCATTGGAACTCAGTCCGTTCATCACTAGGCATCGGCCTTTCATGAATGCATGCACACCAAACATGCATCATAATCAACATAGAAACAACAGCATCATATAGTCATGTTATCATCATCATTAATAGCATGACGTACAACTCAACAAAACAACAACAACATTACAACGATATCACATATGGGAGTTTAAAACGCGAAATCTGTCCGTCAAACTGATATGGCGAACGCCATTAGGCTAATGGCGAACGCCATTAGCGTTAAACGCTCTTATTCTGGAAAAACTGTCCGTCAAACTGATATGGCGAACGCCATTAGGCTAATGGCAAACGCCATTAGCGTTAAACGCTCTTATACTGGAAAAAAAGCCCAAATGGCGAGCGCCAAAGGCATAATGGCGAACGTCATTTGGCTGTTATGTGCATAAATAAGATTTTAAGTGCGGAAACAGTGGACGCGCGGGCTTCTAAGCATATAACTCAACAAAACTCACAGATCGGAGAATTTCCATCAAAACCCCAAACTTTCCAATCTCCCTAAAATCCCCAAAATCCATCAACAATCCAACATATATCATGAATTTGCTCGCATATTATCGTTTAATAAGGTTCAGACCCCTTACCTCTTTGGATTGAAGGAAGTTCTGAGCAATCTTTGGTCTTTTCCTCTTCCTTCTCTTTCTCTTCAGCGTTTCTCCCTTTCTCTGACTCTGAGGCAAAAATACGTGAAAACACTCTGAGTTCTCACCTTGGCCTCTTTTATCCATTTCCACTTTTACCCTTCCACTCTTCATATTCCATTTATTTTATTTATTTAATTATTATTAAAATAAATAACATCTATAATAATAATAATAATTCCCAATATTATTTAATAATTCATTTTACCTTCAAATAATCATATTAAAATAATATTTAAATTAATCTAACAATATTCGGGGTGTTACAACTCTCCCCCACTTTAGAAGTTTTCGTCCTCGAAAACATACCTCAAGCAAATAGAGCCGGATACGACTCCTTCATCTGATCTTCACGCTCCCAAGTCAAGCTCTCACCAGCTGGACCTCCCCAAACAACTTTCACTAGAGCAATCTTCTTACCTCTCAGGGTCTTCTCTTCTCGGTCATCTATCCGAATTGGCAACACCTCAACGGTCAAATTATCCCTCACCTGAATATCATCCAACTGAACAACATGCGAAGGATCCGCAATATATTTTCTCAACTGAGATACATGAAACACATCATGCAGATTAGAAAGCGATGGCGGTAAAGCTATCCGATACGCCACTTCCCCAACCCTCTTCAAAACCTGATACGGACCCACAAACCTCGGAGTAAGCTTTTTAGACTTTAAAGCTCTACCCACACCTGTCGTCGGAGTAACTCTCAAGAACACATGATCTCCCTCTTGGAACTCAAGTGCCTTCCTCCTCTTATCATGATAACTCTTCTGACGACTCTGAGAAATCTTCATTTTCTCCTGAATCATCTTAACCCTTTTAGTCGTCTGCTGCACAATCTCAGGTCCGAGTACAACACTCTCACCTGGTTCATACCAACACAATGGAGTTCTACACCTCCTACCATACAATGCTTCATATGGAGCCATACCGATACTAGCATGAAAACTATTATTATAAGTAAACTCCACCAACGGCAAATAACTATCCCAAGAACCACTCTGCTCCAACACACAAGCTCTCAACAAATCCTCCAAGGATTGGATAGTTCTTTCAGTCTGACCATCAGTCTGAGGATGATAAGCTGAACTCAACCTCAACTTAGTCCCCAACGCTTTCTGCAAACTTTCCCAAAATCTAGAAGTAAATCTGGGATCTCTATCAGACACAATACTGGATGGAATACCATGCAGCCTCACTATCTCCTCAATATACAACTCTGCCAACTTCTCTAAAGAGTGATTAATCTTCATCGGCAAGAAATGCGCCGACTTAGTCAATCGATCCACAATCATCCAAATAGAATCATTACCTTTCACCGTCCTCGGCAATCCCGTCACAAAATCCATGGAAATGCTATCCCACTTCCATTCAGGAATCTTCAAAGGTTGCATCATACGCCACCGTCTTCTCCGGCTAGCTTTGGCGAAGGCCAAAAATTACAGAAGAATAAATGTGCACCACAACGCACGATCCAGGTACCAAATGAAAGGTGGAGTGATGTACATCACTCCTATGCCACTCAATTCCACTCTAATCTCTAGATTGAGAGAAATCAGAGATGGAAGTTTTGTGGTGTTCAAGTGAACTTGCTGATTTTCAAAAATTGGAAACATAATAATGTTGCCTCTATGCAGAGGACTTCAGATCACACAAAATCAAGGCAAATGGAACAATATATGAGCTGGTTCGAAGCAAAATGAAGTTGAGGAAAACCTTTGAATTGTGAAGAATTGAGTCAAGATCCTTGGGTTCTTTTGCAAACAGAAAGCTCTATGGATCAAGTTGAAGAGGTCTAGGAACTTTTAGATCTAAGAAAACAGTCGAGGAAACTGAATTCTAGATCTGAAAATTTGAGAGAAAAGAGAGAGTTCCTTTGGTGTGAGGGATGGGATTTCAATTGCACAACATATAGGGCGCCTTAAGGTTGAAGAAATGAGAGGCCAAGCACTCCTATATATAACAAATGGCAATGTAGAAGCATGAACAAAGCATTGCATGGGAGAAGAGGGCCTCCATGCATGGGCCTGTACAGGCGCATGGAGGGCCCAATTCTGATTGGAATGGAAAGCTTATATCATAATTAGATGGAATGGACGTGCAGATATGATTGCAAATGAGTGTGCATGGAGTTTTCAAATGGTTTCTAAAATTGCACATAATTCTTCATCTCTTCGAAAATGATGCTTCCAAAATCCAAATGCATCCTTATGAGTAATGGTTGGAAATCTTGTTGTATACAGAACAAATGTCATGTTGATCAAAAATTCATTTGGGCCTTGGAAAATAATGAAATTTGAGCTTGAAGTGTAGGGTGCAAAACATGCACATGTGAATTTTCCAAAATTGGTCAATGTTCATGCCCTTCTGTCTCAATGATGCAAGCTGCAAATGTTAAAATCTTCGACATGAAAGTTGTAGATATTTTCAAGACAATCAATTTGGACTTAAATTTTGCATCATTTGGATTTTGGATGAAGAAGTTATGGGAACTTGAAGTTGGACTTTTTCACATTTCAATGTACTTGGCCCAAAGTGACCTATAATGTTTTGCATTATCACATGTATTTCTTTTGAGATTTTGCAATTTTTCTCAACATAAAATTTTAAGTAGACACATTAAGCTTACCAATTCATTAAGTCTCACCTCAAAATCATGAAAAATGAAGGAGTTATGTTCTTGGGAAGTTGACCCAAAATTAGGGTTTCAGTCAAAATGACCTATAATGTCTTGGAATGGACGATGACCTTCCAAGCTTCAAGTAAAATTTTGATGAACATGAAAGTTGTTCATATGGTCCTTAAGAACATTTTTTCTCTTTGGGTCATCTCCATTTGACCAACACATAAAAAGTTAGGTCTCAATGTATTTCAAAATAGTCAGATGAATTGACTGATCAACTTCTCAAGTCTACAACTCATATCTTGATGAATTGATGATTGAGGGCACTCAATTAAGTTCAAATATGCATGAAATGATGAATTAAAGAACTTCCCTTGATTTTATTTGACCATGGGTTGAGGTTGCTTCATGAGCAAGGCACAGTTGATGAACAGATGAATTAGGGTTTCCTTGGGAAACATACCTCAAACCCTTTGATTTGCTTGATAAAAATGATGAATTTAGATACTTGGGAGGCATATTTGATGGATGAGAGGTTTGAGAACCATTTCCATGTTTGCTTTTATCTCCTCTTGACCATATCATTGTACAAAGGATCTCCTAGAAGCTTTAGACCTTGTGACTGCTCAAGCTACAAACAAAAGATGTTAGTGACATATTTTTGTGCTTTTGGTTAGTGAATAAAATTAGAAAAGCAATAATATACAATTCAAGCATGCTTGGTGATCTCAAACCACTCACAAGAGGTCCCACCCAAAGGCCAAAAGGGAACCAAGATGCTTATGATCCTTGAGGCTATGCAAATGCAATGTTATGATGCCATGAGGGATCTTAGGGTCAAAATTAGGGTCTTACAGATGCCCCTATTTAAGGTCATTCTAGCCGGAGAAGTGAAGGTTAAAATCTTCGTCTCGACTGGTGTATAATGGGCTTAAATAATAACAAAGAGACGAATTTTGGTCCCTAAGAGACCTCATGATGCAGATGTATGGTTGCAAAAAGGTAATACTCTATGGGGATATGTGTCCATAAAGAAGAAAAGAAATTCAGAGAAACTGACAATTGTTGAATGTAATTTTAAGTGTCGGGTTTTTGTTATCGTATCCACAGGGATTGTAAGATATCACCGCCTTTCGATGGTTGTATTAATTCTTAGCTTAAGGTAACAATGGGGTTTTGGTATTTGTCACGGTATCTTGCATAAAAGTGTAATAAAAAGCGGTAAAAGTTTTGGTTTGAATATTTGAGAAATATTGCCAAAGTTAGGGTTCGACGATCACTTTGCATGTATATGTTCGATCAACAAAACTTATAAACTCCTTTAGATGATAAATTATTTCACAAAGTCCTCCCAATGTGTTTATCTCTAACACACATTGTGAGTTTTTCCATTTTGATCCATTGTTTATCTCTATCACAATCTATCAAAATGACAACTTTTTGGTTCAACCTTATGGTGAACAAAATCATTCATTACTATCTCTAGCTAACAAACAAGATTGGATGAAAACCTAGGTTAAGAGTTGGTAAACATCTCTCGATCATAAACCAACACAAAGAGTTTTGAATAAGAACAAAGTTTTCATCATATATTCACCATTAAAGAGTTTACAAATGAAGATCCTTACATTTACACACAAAGCTAATGATCATCTACATCTAACCTTGACAAATGGAGGACTTAGCTACTCATTTTCATGGTAGCTTGGTCGGCAAGTTTCGGAAGAAGGTTGATCAACATCCAAGTCGAATAATCAAGATTGGATGGGAATCCACCTTCTTTTTGTGAAAGATGGTTAAGAGATGAAGAGAAATGGTTTTTAGGTCACAAAAGATCCTTGGAACAATGCTGTAAAAATATCTGGAAAAAGTACAAAAGTATGGAAAAACAAGGTATGGCTCCAAAAAGTGGCACTTGCTACTTATAGAGCAGCTACTGGGCTGTCATGCTCGCTAGGCGAGCAGAATGGCTCGCCTAGCGAGCCCCTAAATTAGGCACCTGAGGCACCTGCGCCCAGAGAAACAGCCTTTACCAGACTGTCATGTTCGCCTAGCGAAGGACACGCTTCAACCTTCGCCCCAGCGAGGTTGAGAGGTTTTGCTACTGGAATGCTCGCTGGGAGCTCGCTAATGGCTCGCCTAGCGAGTGAGTGCTGGCTGCGCTTTTCACCAAGTCTGGACGTGTTCACCAGACACCTCGCTGGAAGCTCGCCTAGCGAGTGTGGTCATGTTTGCCTCTGTTAAATACTGGAGCTTCTCGCTGGACGCTCGCCTAGCGAGTCCTTCGCCACAGCCCTCGCCTAGCGAGGCAGCTGATGAATGCTTGTTTCATTTGATCCCTTTGCCACGTTTCTTGTGTCTTCATTTTCTATTATTTCATGCCTACTTCCTGTACAATAACACACAAATCAAAGGTACCAAGATAGATTATCATTGCATTGCATTTCATCTAAAACAAAGGTGGTTTCGACATTTTAGCAAGGAAATGGAGTGAAAGATACCCATATTTGATAGCTCAAATAAGCACTTTTGGGTATCTAACAACTCTCCCCAACTAGATTCTTGCTTGTCCTCAAGCAAAGTATGCCTCTTGAAGGACAAGAGGATTTGCTTTAAGAAAATGGTTTCTCCGAAGTTGGATAAAACGGCTCAAACACAAGCTGTCGCATCCGCGAAAAACAACCGGCGGGACTCAAATAAAAACACAACACAGAGCCGCCACTGCGCGTTATTTATCCCAAGATAGGGAAAGGAAACGCTCAGAGAAACCTGGAAAGGAAATGGTCTTGCGACCAAAGAGAAAGGGTAAGGGAGTCGGTTACGCAAGGGGAAGGTATTAGCACCCCTCACGTCCGTCGTACTCGACGGGATCCACGTTCTAAAATAAAGAATAGGTTGCTAAACATCACACACACACACAGGGAACGCAGGTGGGGTTAAGAGAAGGGAGCTCGATAGGACATCGCATCCTATCCCTACATATCTTGTCTGGAACAAGAATCAGAGCCACTGTAGTTCGGCTTACGCACGCCAAACAACACAAAACACACCAACAAATGGCAAACATGGAGCCCGACAACCACTTGATGGAATTACGTCAGCATCCGAACCAAAACACACTCAAAAGGGCAAACGTGGAGCCCGACAGCCAATCACTGGACTTACGTCGGCATCCGAACCAAACACACGCCAGAGGGCAAACGTGGAGCCCGACTGCCAATCACTGGACTTACGTCGGCATCCGAACCAAAACACACGCCAGATAACAGGTAAACACACACAAAAAAGAAAAAGGTTGCCCGGAGTGGTCTCGCACGACCACCTGCCTACATACCTCGTCTGGAACAAGGATCAGGGCGATGTAGTTCCCCCTCAAGGAAAGAAAATTTAGCCAGAAACCACGGGAAGACACACTACCAGGGAGCTGTACTCGAGCCTAGCGTTGTCATGCATCATTACCCTATGTTCAGGTTTCTACCTACTTGCACAACTGCAAGCTAGTCCTATCCAGGAAAGAAGCAAGCATACAAGCATACAAACAGAACAACCCAAGCATTTCAAACAAATATTCACATAGCACACACTATAACCAATCAAGTGAGGCTCACACAATGGGTTTGACTGCCGAAGCAAGTCATCTGTACATGGGTATTGCTCGCTCTTAACCTTGCCATTACGAGGCTAAGGTGAAGCAGATGAAAGGGTGAAGTGAGGTTGAGACCTCACAGCTCTTATCCCTGACCAGGGAGAGCTTTTAGACAAAGGAGCGTGGGTCCAGAATGGAGGGACCCTTCTACGCTCAAAGACTCTGACTCGATTGTGCAACAACACGAGATCTTGGGTTTGTGTCCCAATGCATCAACACACAGCCGTGTGAGCAGAGGGACGACTCACAGAATAGTGGGGGATAGATTGCATATCCCTTTGATCCACCAATTGCCTCTTAGAGGTCTTTCACCTGCTTGGCACAAATGTAAACAATCACAAACATCGCCTCTTAAGGAGGACTTCAGACAGTTTGCCCGGCCAAATAACAGGCCAGGTCTCCAGACTACATGAAGAATAGAAGTCCTACCTCAAGTGGTTTAAAAACCAAGCAGCAGCAAGCAAGTTCTTAAAGAACTGTAAGCAACTTAATGTACCTGAAAATAATCAAGTATCATCAGTACTCAGACAGACAACAATAAACAGCAAATGTTAATCAGTCAGACTATACAGACAACACAAGCACATAAATGCAAGCTACAAGCTCAAGCTCAAGCTTCACAACCTACAAAACAAAGTTATGTTAGTCCTCAACATCAAACACATCCAATTTAATCAACTTGGCTCAAACCCTTTATGCATTATGCATTTCATCCTGAAAAATCAAGCAAATGTGAGAAACTGGACCACTAGGCCAAGCCTAGGGTCCAAAAGGGAGAAAAAATTCTAAACAGAAAGCAATTCTCAACCAAACTCAAATTAACACAAATAGAAAGCCAAGGCAATTGATCCCATGTCTATACCATTCACCAATATTATTTCATGACCAAAACATCACAAACTAGGTCAAATGCAACATCCAATGTCCAAACAGAATGAATTCCATCAAAAGCATACCAAAATAATTCCAAAAATCCTCAAATAATTCACACCTAAACAGGACATATTCAAGGTATAGCATGTCAATTTTCAGCTCAATTGGACAAAAGGAACTATGTCAATGAAAATCAAGAAATACAGACACAAATATTCAAGCCAAACCATAACATCAACACATGCATTCACTTCAAAAATTCACAAGTCAATGAAAACAATTAATAAATGAATGGGACCAAAACAGGGATGTCCTATCATGTGTCTATAACCAGCATACCAAATTTCATCATCATCCAAAACCATATGAGCATTTCACACAAGATATCCCAACATATATCACACAAGCTTGCGTAATTGACCAACAGAGATGAAAAATATCAATCAAATTGAAAATGCCATATAAAAATCCAGAAAAATTCACATAACATCTCAACATATCCATGATCATACATGCAAAATTTCAATCCATTCTAACAAGCATAGGCTAGGCAAATAATTTCATGAAGTTGCCCTAATGAGGTGTGACACAAATTTTCACACCTAAGTTCAAAAATGCATATCTCACTCCACAGGTATCAAAACTCACAAACTTTATATGTAAATCACCACCAACATGTCTACAATCACCACAAAAAATTTCAGACATTTCTTTTAAGGCAGGAGAATTTCATAATGGAAATGGCAAAATGTGCACAAATATGACCTAAGTCAAACATCCCTAAGCAAAGTCAACAATTCATCATGCACAATTTGCAAAATCATACTCATAAAAAACTAGAGACAAAATGGAAGCTGTAGAAAAAATCCTCATACTTTTGTGACCTTCCAATAATTTTTTATGATTTTTCTAAGATTTATGTGATTTTTAAATAATTATTGAATGTTTTATTAATTAAAATGGATTTAATGGCAAACTTGTAATTTCCAGTCCAATGTCCAAAACGCTGGCGTTTTATTAATGCAGTGGAGGCGTGTGATTGGTTGGTTTAGGCGCGGTAAACATGTTTTGAAAACAGCAAAGCAAAAAAACGGATCAAACTCAAGGACTTTCCAGAATTCTCATCATTTTCACGCGTGTTTTTCCAGATTTGCAAGAACATGAAGAACAACAAACTTCAATGAAAATTAACATGCCTATAACCGTTGGAAAGGTCTGAGTGAGTAGAGTCCAAACATCATCACGATTTTGCCTAATTGTTCCTAAATCTCACGAATCGAACAACTTAGGGTTTGGCATCCTAACTTCTAATCAAGATAACTTCCTCTATGTTTCACCATTTCTAAAACCAAAGGTAGCATGATAAACTACATCAAACAGTCTACAAAACACATACAACAATTAACACAATGGCGAGATTCGATTTGGTACCTTGATTTGAAACCAGTGATGATTCGTGAGGCTTTGATGCTCAATTCCTCGAAACAGGTGGAGCTTGATGATGGAGAAGGTGATTAGAACGATCGCTTCAGCTCCAAGTTGCTTCTAGTGAACAGAATTCCAATTTGCCATTGATGTATCAAGGTTGAACAGTCACGAATGGTGAAGATCTGGATCTTGCTTTGCCAAAACAGTTGAGGTACAAGATGAATGGAGATTGAAGCAACAAAAATCACACGATTTGATGCAGAATTGGAAGAGATTTTGGAATTTGGTATTGTGTGTTCTTGAGAGAATTTGAGAAATTGGAGGGAAAAGAGATTGTGATTTGTGAAATTGTGAATTCTGTTAGAAGTTAGTTATGATTAAGCTTATATATCCCAGCTTAATCCATGCTTAATCACTTCAATTAACCAAAATGCCAATGATTAACAAATGTGTCATTTTCAAGCCAAGGGCAAAAATGTACTTTCATATGCCAGCCAATGCCAGCTCGTTGACAGCTCACACACTCTCAAAATGACATGTGTGAGCTGTTGCAACTTGTCTCATGTTGATTGGATGAGTATTTTGCATTTTCCACATGTGATGGCTATGTTATGCATTTTCAAGTCCATTTCAAAAGTCAATTCTCAAACCACAAGGCCTTGGCATGTTATGAGCATTCCAACAATTTCCAAATGTCATTTGTGAAGTGTTGCAAAAATCCTCATTCAAAAATTCACATTATTTCTCAAGTTGGACAATTTTGCCCCTGGACTTTTAACTGTACAGTTGAAATTTGACTTTTTGCATTGACCATTTTTGATAAAATCCAATTATGCACCATGAAAGTACATGTCAAATGGAGTTTGTGCATAAAAAGAACATCCAATTTGGACACTCCATGTGGAAGTTATGCCCTCCTGATTATGGGTCATTTTTGAAATTCCCTGGACCATATCTTGCCAACCATACATGGGATTTTCAAGTTCTTGGACTTTTTGGAAAGGTGAGAACAAGATCTACAACGTTCATGTTGAACAAATTTTCATTGGAAGCTTCCTTGGACATGTAATTTTGAGGTCAAAAACTTTCCATTTTTGGAAATTTCCATTACAAGTCACTTTCTATTTTTGGCAATTTTTGTTTTGACTTTATTTTCTCCATTCTTGAGCTTTGACATGTCAAATAACACTTGTTCCAACATGAATGAAGTGTATCCAACTCATTTCCACCTCCAAATCCATTAAATCATGTACAGTTGACCACAGTTGACTTTTCAACTGATAGATGAATTTGGCAATGCATAGATCAAACTGAACCCCAATCTCCTGATGAAATGGCTCAAGGATGAAACCCTAGCCTCAATAAGCTTCATAAAACCATGGGATGATCCCCATCTCCACCATTGACCCCATCTCCTGATCATGCCCTGATTGGCCCAATGCAACTAATTAGGGTTGACCAGTGGTCAAAACCCTAATCTCAAGGAAAGTGCTTCAACACTCTGATAATATCAAACCATGATGATGATGAATCATTGTAATCAAGATGAAGACCAATATCCTTTGAGAATCACAAAACCCTAACTCATAGCCCAATCCTCAGATGGCTAATGATCAGTGAATAAAACCCTAGCTTGCACATGACCTCTTCATCTCCTGATCAAGACTTATGAGGATGACTTGCACAATGTAACCACATGATATGCAATATGCAATGCCTAATGACCTAAAAAATGATATGTAATATGTTATGCTAGTCCCAAGAGAGGAGGGCAAATTTTGAGGTGTTACAGCTGCCCTTATTCAATCCACTGTGAACCTGTCGATATGAATAGCCCCGACTTTCAGATGATCAGGATGAAGAGTGATTGAATACCAAGAACAGACGAACAATTTGCACTCTGATGGGAAAATAATTAACAACACCTGTCAGAATCGACGAAGAAACAGTCTTGAAGAAAAATCCGTCTGGTACGGAGCAAGTCGGCCTAATCACCGAAACAGGAATGTCGACCTGGATACCAAAATAAATGGCAACGCAGGGATAACCATGGCCAGAACACCACTCATCCGCCCGGGATTATTATTCTTCTTCTTTTTTTTCTTTTCCTGGACCCCGAAATTTTCTTTTGCGCAAATGATCCTCGGATCACCGCATTCTTGAACCCCAAAAATTCTTCTCTGCGCAAACGATCCTCGGATCTCTGCATTTGCACCCCGAAATTTTCTTTTACGCCAATGATCCTCAGATCACCGCATTTGAACCCCGTTCTTCTGTTTGCCAAATAATGAACCCCATTCTCCGATTTGAACCCCAGTCGCCTGACGATAACTCACGATCGCCAATATGAACCCCGTTCTCCAGAAAATGCCGCAACATCTCCTTTTCTCCATTTGAACCCCATCTCCAGAAAATGCCTCAACATCTTCTTTTCTCCATTTGAACCTTGATCTCCAATCTCTCGTGATAATTCCGCTGGCAATGACGGAAATAACACCAAACCACTCTGAGGGCGACATGTCAGAGGGTATACCTTCACAAAAGGAAGGTAGCATGTGTATCTCTTCCTCAGAAGACACCTATAACGACCTCCATTGGCCTCAGCCAGAGTATAAGGTAATACATGAACAGAAGATAATCCTAAGGACCTCATCCCGGATACAATCTTCAACTCCAATCTTCATTTGAACCCCAGAAAATGCCTCAGCATATACTCTTCTCTGATTGAACCCCAGTCTCCAGAAAATGTCGCAACACTTCCCTTTCTTCATTTGAACCCCATCTACAGAAAATGCCTCAACATCTCCTTTTCTCCATTTGAACCCCGGAATCGCGCTGATCGCGTAACGTCTTCTGATTTTATTTCCATCTCCGTCCGACGAAAAAATTCCTCCAGTATCGCACTACTGGAGAACATTGCTGATCTGACGTCATGGTGCTAGACCCCTCAGGGTAACATTTTCACCACCCGATGAAACAAAACTCCAAGCGGTAACCACGGCTTGAGACTAGCTCTATGCTTGCAACAATGATGCATGATCTTTTTCTGCGTAATGCTCCATAATTATGGAAATGCTACGCGATTTATTATTTTTTCTATGCAATATGCTATGCTATTTTTACATGATGAATGCATAAAAAGCATCCCCCTCAAGAGACTCTTCTGAGGAGCACGAGACACTCTGCTGAGGAACTCGTCAATACTCTGATTCCACCCTGCTGGGGAATACCACTGCTGTTGGGAAAAGGCAACCCTTGCTGAGGAAGAACCTCCTTTGCACCCAATCCGCTCGGGAAACTGCTGGGGATAAGCACCACCAACACTCTGTGGGGATACAACAGTTTTTGACTTGCTGGGGATATCAATCCCGACTCTGCTTCGGGAAATCCTCACAGATACCTGACGACTTCACTGGGGAAATGCTCACGGATACTCCGTTGGGAAAACAACCACCTCCAGGCTCATTGACGGGGGAAGCATCAATCTATCACCTGCTGGGGATAACCATCCTGACCCTGCTAGGGAAACGCATATCACTCCTGCTGGGGACACCCATGCAATCCATACGTAGAATCAACTCAGTTGGGGATGCAAAAATCCGTCTGCTACGGAAACTTATCCAATCCACTGGTAGGATGAACACTGCTGGAGATATATTTCATTGAAACCCGCTCCACTCGGGGATAACAACCTTCATACCTGGCTGCTGAGGAAACATCAATTACCTGCCGGGGATAACCATCTCGACTCGGCTAAGGGATCCATAGACCTTAGATCTGCTAGGGAGTTGATCCTCTACTTCTGCTTGGGGACCTAGCTGAGGAAATGAGAAAAGTTGGTATAGAACACCCGTCGACTTGTCGAACCATGGTATCCACCTCCCAATCTCGTATCAGCTTTCCACTTTTGAGAACTCCCAGACTCGTCTGGACCTTTTCTGCTCCATCATCTTGTATTCCCAATCGCTCCGCGCCCGACGAGAACGTACTCCTGGGATGTATACAGAATTTTCAATCTTCCGACTTTGAAGAGTCTTTTTGATTAATTTCAAGGGTCGTCGTACGTCTCGTCGTTTCTCCGTCCCTTCTTCATGCACTCGTCCCTGGTCGGACTCTGCGGGGAATTACATACTTCCAAGTCTTCCGACTTTGAAGAGTCTTCTTGATTACCATCAAGGATCGTCGTATGTCTCAACGTCTTCGTCATCCCTTCTTCATTCATTCGTCCCTGATTGGACTCTCTGGGGATTTGTTTTCCACCAGCTTCCACATCACAACCTGCAAGTGAGTGAGAATATCTAACAGTTCCTGCAAAACAAACCGTTAAATAAAACCGTGCCCCAAGCATGTCAAGATTCAACACTTGGGTCACTCGACCTTCCCAATAAGATTTCAAGCTTTCAATCTTATAAACATGCATTGGAAGGAACCTGTATGTATTAAAATGCAAAATTCTTTATCAAAATAATCGGATGTTTTTGCAATCAAAGCGGTAATGAAAAACAAAAATAGAATTATTTGACTGAATATGCATTTTATTGATTGAAAAAAAGTGTGGCTCAAATGAGCAATACAAAGGAAGCAATTCCTGAAAAGAGGTAATTGCACAAAAGGAAAAATCTGTCCTAATGGCAATGTGAAACTCGTGATCTCATCGAGTTCCAACTCGGTTACACCCCATATGTCCTCAGACTCTCCAATCTTTCTGCCTTCTGAACAAGACGATTCCAACTGATCCTTACCGGGTGGGTATTATCCATGATGCTTTAACCAAAGCGCAAACGATCATGCTGGACGCAGTTGTTCGTTTCAATCCCTCTTTTGCCTGGACCGCCCTTCCGGGTTTTCAGTCCACCGGGATACCCATTTTTGCCCAAGTCGCCTTTTCAGGTTTTCGACTTGTCAGGTGTACATTTTTCATTTTTATCCCTAATTTTTGCCCGAACCTTTCTTTCTGTTTTTGGTTCGCCGGGATGCCCATTTTTGCCTGGACTGTTTTGCTCTTTTCGTCCAGCGGGTCAATTCATACGAAGTATTTTTTAACTGCGTCCGCATTCACAGGGGATGGAAAATCCTCACCATCCATGGTCGTTAACAACAAGGCTCCACCAGAGAAAACCTTCTTGACCACGAATGGACCTTCATAATTGGGTGTCCACTTGTCCCTTCGATCGTTTTGAGGAGGAAGGATCCTTTTCAGCACCATATCACCCACGTGATATACCCGAGGTCGCACCTTCTTGTCAAAAGCACGCTTCATCCTCTGCTGGTACAACTGCCCATGACAGATGGCCGCTAGCCTCTTTTCCTCAATCAGGCTCAACTCTTCATACCGGGTCCTTACCCATTCAGCCTCTTGCAACTTGACGTCCATCAGGACTCTCAAAGAGGGAATCTGAACCTCAACCGGTAATACCGCTTCCATTCCATATACTAATGAGAAAGGATTTGCCCCAGTAGATGTACGCACCGATGTGCGATACTCAAGATACCAACTTCGTACTCAGCCACCATCGTTGGTGTGTTCACCTGTTATCCTGGAAACGAAGGGAACATGGGATCCTTTCGGCATTACCAAAGCAACACTAATTCCTTCCCATTAACCCCATCAGACATCAGAATCCGTTCGGATTCAGGGTCAGGCCCCTCCTCCGGGATCGGTTACTCTCAATCTTTCGATTGGAGCACCTCGAGATGTCCTCATCAGGGAATTCAAACTTCATCGGTTGATAATCCTCAATGGGTTGATGGGCGATATAATCAGACAATACACCCCTTTTGATTGTTTTCTGAGCGCATCACAAATCAGTCAACATTCTTTTGCTCTCTCCCAACCCGTCCGGTCAATGTTGGCTCTTTCAGAAATCTACCTGATCAGATCCATCTCGAAATCCACAAAGTGGTATGAATCAGCATATACTGTCTCAGTCGGCGAGCAGCCTATGCCAAAGTACATCAAGTTTTCTCGAACAGTGAATGTACTGTTTCACAGTCGATAAACTTTTTGCTAAGGTAAATTGCATGCTCTTTTCGACAAGACTCGTCATGCTGACCCAATACACCTCGTAGACCCCTCGAAGGCCGTCAAGTATCAGATTAACAATTTCTCCCTCCACATAAGGCATCAGAATAAGAGGTTCCTGCAACTTATTCTTTTATTCTTTCAATGCCCCTTGGCAATCATTATTCCACCTAACCGTTTGATTCTTTTTTCCAACAACTTGAACATAGGTTCGCACGTGGCTGTTAGATGAGATGTGAACCATGACATGTAGTTCAATCTATCTAAGAAACCACGAACCTCTTTTTTTATTCTCGGTTCAGGCGTTTCTCTTATTGTTTTTTTTTCTTATTTTATTTTATTTTATTTATTTTATTTTATTTTTTTTGCAGGATGAACCTCGATTCCTCCCTTACAACTTATGATGAACCCCAACATCTTACCGGACCGCACTCTGACAGTGCACTCATCTGAATTCAACCTCAGTTTGAATCATTTCAACTGGTCAAACGACTTGCCCCGGTCTGCCAGATGCCCCTCTTCTGTTTGGGACTTTGCTATCATGTCATAGCATTTGATTCCATGATGAATCATATCATGAAACAAAGTCACCATGGCTCTCTGATACAGGCACTGGCGTTCTGCTTCTCCAGAGGACAGTCTTCTCTCCATGGTAGCTTGTGCATAACGACATCGGTATCCGACCCTGGCATATCCTGACATGACCAGGCGAAGGTATCCACATGCTCTTTCAACAAGGCTACCATTCTGCTCTCGATTCGCCTCTGCAGCGGCTCCAATTTTCCTCCTTCCTGACCTCGGCGGTGCTTGGAATAACAATCTCAATCCGCTCCGCATGCGGCTGAATCACCCTCTCCTCTTGTTTCAACAACCTGGCTAATTCCAGCAGATCACAATCTTCTTCGCCTTCTTCTTCAGCCTGATTGCTCGGATTGTTGAAGTCATATGAGGGGTAACCAAATTGTTATCAATGAGATCCGGAGAATTATTTTTTGAATTCGAAACGAGACAAATCAAAAAAAGAGAAAAATGAAAATAAACATTGCCATTTTTATTTGTTTTTAAACTGCAAAAATAAATGAAAAACAGGGAACACCGCTTTTTGACTGAAAAACATCCATTTATTAATGATGCAGAAATGTTGCAAAATATGAACATGAGGTGGCCCTCACAATGAACCAGTACGTGTCGGGCAACACGCATGGCTTTCATGCAAATAAGAACTGAAAACAAGAAATATTACTCTTTCAGTAGAGTGACAGTGCTGATCTGTTAGGCCTTCCAGCTTCCTGGTACGCACGATTTTATCCACAATTCCAGTTCGCGGTCACTATCAATCTCTTCACCCACTGTATAGGCGTGATCTGAATCTAGCATTTCGGCACTGACAAAGGTGAACGACGGACGACGTCCTCTGTTCTGCTCAGACGAGTCTTGACCTGGATGATAACCAATCCCAAACATATCCGCCTTTACCACAATGCCTATGATCTGTCCCCAGCCTGGGATCCCTCCATTTCTCACCACTTCCAATGCCTGCTTGTAAGAAGAAATGGACGACTTTTTCTCTTTCTCAACACCAACGGCATTTTTCACCTTGACGGTTTCGACTGCCAGACTGGGTACTTTACACCTTACATCGTCCATTTCTACTTTCATCTTTCTCTAGACCGATTCCCCAATTACTACACACCCCTTTTGTAGCGATGGCCGCACAACAATCATCAACACGAGGGAAAGCTCCATTTTTCGTCGGGCGTTTTGGGACCACAGACATGGGCATTCTTAACTGATCCTGCTCAGTCACCTCTATCCCTTTTTTGTCCTTCGACATCATTTCCACTTTTACAGAACCATGCCTTGTCACGGGGTTAGCACTATTATCTGTCGTCGGTGCAAAATTGATTGCCTTAGAGTCCACCAAGTCTTGGACCACATGCTTAAAAGCTTTGCAATCCTCAACATGATGTCCGGGTGCTCCAGCATGGAACTCACACCTGACATTCTCATCATAACTGGCAGGCCTCTGATCAAGTTTTAACAGAGTCAACATCCTCGGCTGCACCAATCCAAGACCCTTCAACCTCTTAAACAAAGAGGCGTAAGTCACGGGCGGCTTATTGAAATGACGATCTGTCGTCCTCCTTCTCACTTGGCCCACTGCTCTTTGTGTCCTCTGCTGAGGTGGTGGTTGCCGCTGTTGTGCAGATGAATCACCAACAGGAATGGTTACGGTGGCAGCATAAGGGTGGTAACGATCCTTACCGCATTCTCTTTTAGTCTGCGCACCACCTGATTCAACCTTCTTCTTGGGCTGACCACTGTCAAGGGATTTCTTCACTACAGAGCCAGAGGGATTTGTTACTTCGGATGACAGAGCCTTTCCCTGAACTTTCTCCTTGATCATCCAGCCCTCAATCCTTTCCAATCTCTCGGCCATGGCTTTCTGCCCCAAGGCAAGCCCTTGCACAACACTGAACAAATCCCTCACCATCTCTTTCAGTTCGAGGATGTCGGCGTTGGGAGAATCCATCAGTTTGGATTTGTTGCCCCTAGCAGGATATCTGAGCAAACAAGCTATGCGCACCGGTTGACACCTACAAAACAGCAAATGGGTTAATATGCATGAATGCAACGTCTATCCATATGAGGAAGATTCCGTCCTTTGATTCTGGTTTCATCGAGACGGATAATATTTCACCAATAACATTTTGACATCCAGATGTCTCTCAACCAGATTCTCAATCCATAATACTCCCCATATGGCTAGATGTAGGTTTAATGCAGATGAATGCAAAATGAGAATGATGCTGATGAATGAATGCACTGCCATCCTCCAAGTCATCTGATCATCTGCTCTGAACCACAACCCGAATCTCTGAACTGATCATAACCATCTGAGGGAACATGTACCCACAATTCCAACTCAAGGGATTCCGAAATAAAAGGAAGACAGATACATCATCATCATCATCAAACCATCTCTGAACAGATACCCACTGAATCTCCGAATCGGCCCAGGGAATCCTGAAATAAACGGATCCCCACTGATAGCATCGGCCCGGGGAATCCTGAAATAAACGGATCCCCACTGATAAATAACACGGACAACACTCCGGCGTCTCGGAAATAAATGATCATAAATCCGACTTATAAATATGACTCTGATCCACGGAGCAAAAGTCACCATCTGAGTCACCAACAGAACATGCATCAGACATAATCAACCCTCCCCTCATAGGTAAATTCTAAACAGGTCACCCTAAGGCGGATAATAGTCTCGACAATCGGGCAGAGATACTCAATGGGTTTGCCCTTTCGGGTGTGCCATTGTAGCTCCCTTAAGATCGTCTAAACCAAAGATCCGGGAAATGATCGGTCACCAGAGTCAACAGCTCAAATGAAGTAACTCAACCAAAGTGGAGTACCCCACAGAGGAAAGCACTATCAAATGAACCTCGTCTGGCTTGTGGTATGTCACGTTGCAACAATATGCTGATAAAGCACATGAGGAACGCGAGACCACACTAATCCTAGGTGTATACTCGGGCCTGGGTTTTAGCCCCACTCAGAACACCCACCCCAACACAGAGGAACCACCTGCACAGAGGACGGCAACATGATAGAATGATGCATGCAAATATTTAATGCAAATATATACATTGGTTAGAATAATAAATGCAATAAATACAACAACACAAGCAACCTAAACTATCCTAAAACGCTAGGAAGGACTCGCTTAGGGAAGATGGACCAGCACAGGTCAACATCTTGTAGTCCCCAGCAGAGTCGCCAGCTGTCGCATCCGCGAAAAACAACCGGCGGGACTCAAATAAAAACACAACACAGAGCCGCCACTGCGCGTTATTTATCCCAAGATAGGGAAAGGAAACGCTCAGAGAAACCTGGAAAGGAAATGGTCTTGCGACCAAAGAGAAAGGGTAAGGGAGTCGGTTACGCAAGGGGAAGGTATTAGCACCCCTCACGTCCGTCGTACTCGACGGGATCCACGTTCTAAAATAAAGAATAGGTTGCTAAACATCACACACACACACAGGGAACGCAGGTGGGGTTAAGAGAAGGGAGCTCGATAGGACATCGCATCCTATGCCTACATATCTCATCTGGAACGAGAATCAGAGCCGCTGTAGTTCGGCTTACGCACGCCAAACAACACAAAACGCACAAACAGATGGCAAACCTGGAGCCCGACAACCACTCGATGGAATTACGTCAGCATCCGAACCAAAACACACTCAAAAGGGCAAACGTGGAGCCCGACAGCCAATCACTGGGCTTACGTCGGCATCCGAACCAAAACACACGCCAGAGGGCAAACGTGGAGCCCGACTGCCAATCACTGGACTTACGTCGGCATCCGAACCAAAACACACGCCAGATAACAGGTAAACACACACAAAAAAGAAAAAGGTTGCCCGGAGTGGTCTCGCACGACCACCTGCCTACATACCTCGTCTGGAACAAGGATCAGGGCGATGTAGTTCCCCCTCAAGGAAAGAAAATTTAGCCAGAAACCACGGGAAGACACACTACCAGGGAGCTGTACTCGAGCCTAGCGTTGTCATGCATCATTACCCTATGTTCAGGTTTCTACCTACTTGCACAACTGCAAGCTAGTCCTATCCAGGAAAGAAGCAAGCATACAAGCATACAAACAGAACAACCCAAGCATTTCAAACAAATATTCACATAGCACACACTATAACCAATCAAGTGAGGCTCACACAATGGGTTTGACTGCCGAAGCAAGTCATCTGTACATGGGTATTGCTCGCTCTTAACCTTGCCATTACGAGGCTAAGGTGAAGCAGATGAAAGGGTGAAGGGAGGTTGAGACCTCACAGCTCTTATCCCTGACCAGGGAGAGCTTTTAGACAAAGGAGCGCGGGTCCAGAATGGAGGGACCCTTCTACGCTCAAAGACTCTGACTCGATTGTGCAACAGCACGAGATCTTGGGTTTGTGTCCCAATGCATCAACACACAGCCGTGTGAGCAGAGGGACGACTCACAGAATAGTGGGGGATAGATTGCATATCCCTTTGATCCACCAATTGCCTCTTAGAGGTCTTTCACCTGCTTGGCACAAATGTAAACAATCACAAACATCGCCTCTTAAGGAGGACTTCAGACAGTTTGCCCGGCCAAATAACAGGCCGGGTCTCCAGACTACATGAAGAATAGAAGTCCTACCTCAAGTAGTTTAAAAACCAAGCAGCAGCAAGCAAGTTCTTAAAGAACTGTAAGCAACTTAATGTACCTGAAAACAATCAAGTATCATCAGTACTCAGACAGACAACAATAAACAGCAAATGTTAATCAGTCAGACTATACAGACAACACAAGCACATAATGCAAGCTACAAGCTCAAGCTCAAGCTTCACAACCTACAAAACAAAGTTATGTTAGTCCTCAACATCAAACACATCCAATTTAATCAACTTGGCTCAATCCCTTTATGCATTATGCATTTCATCCTGAAAAATCAAGCAAATGTGAGAAACTGGACCACTAGGCCAAGCCTAGGGTCCAAAAGGGAGAAAAAATTCTAAACAGCAAGCAATTCTCAACCAAACTCAAATTAACACAAATAGAAAGCCAAGGAAATTGATCCCATGTCTATACCATTCACCAATATTATTTCATGACCAAAACATCACAAACTAGGTCAAATGCAACATCCAATGTCCAAACAGAATGAATTCCATCAAAAGCATACCAAAATAATTCCAAAAATCCTCAAATAATTCACACCTAAACAGGACATATTCAAGGTATAGCATGTCAATTTTCAGCTCAATTGGACAAAAGGAACTATGTCAATGAAAATCAAGAAATACAGACACAAATATTCAAGCCAAACCATAACATCAACACATGCATTCACTTCAAAAATTCACAAGTCAATGAAAACAATTAATAAATGAATGGGACCAAAACAGGGATGTCCTATCATGTGTCTATAACCAGCATACCAAATTTCATCATCATCCAAAACCATATGAGCATTTCACACAAGATATCCCAACATATATCACACAAGCGCGCATAATTGACCAACAGAGATGAAAAATATCAATCAAATTGAAAATGCCATATAAAAATCCAGAAAAATTCACATAACATCTCAACATATCCATGATCATACATGCAAAATTTCAATCCATTCTAACAAGCATAGGCTAGGCAAATAATTTCATGAAGTTGCCCTAATGAGGTGTGACACAAATTGTCACACCTAAGTTCAAAAATGCATATCTCACTCCACAGGTATCAAAAACTCACAAACTTTATATGTAAATCACCAGCAACATGTCTACAATCACCACAAAAAATTTCAGACATTTCTTTTAAGGCAGGAGAATTTCACAATGGAAATGGCAAAATGTGCACAAATATGACCTAAGTCAAACATCTCTAAGCAAAGTCAACAATTCATCATGCACAATTTGCAAAATCATACTCATAAAAAACTAGAGACAAAATGGAAGCTGTAGAAAAAATCCTCATACTTTTGTGACCTTCCAATAATATTTTATGATTTTTCTAAGATTTATGTGATTTTTAAATAATTATTGAATGTTTTATTAATTAAAATGGATTTAATGGCAAACTTGTAATTTCCAGTCCAATGTCCAAAACGCTGGCGTTTTATTAATGCAGTGGAGGCGTGTGATTGGTTGGTTTAGGCGCGGTAAACATGTTTTGAAAACAGCAAAGCAAAAAAACGGATCAAACTCAAGGACTTTCCAGAATTCTCATCATCTTCACGCGTGTTTTTCCAGATTTGCAAGAACATGAAGAACAACAAACTTCAATGAAAATTAACATGCCTATAACCGTTGGAAAGGTCTGAGTGAGTAGAGTCCAAACATCATCACGATTTTGCCTAATTGTTCCTAAATCTCACGAATCGAACAACTTAGGGTTTGGCATCCTAACTTCTAATCAAGATAACTTCCTCTATGTTTCACCATTTCTAAAACCAAAGGTAGCATGATAAACTACATCAAACAGTCTACAAAACACATACAACAATTAACACAATGGCGAGATTCGATTTGATACCTTGATTTGAAACCAGTGATGATTCGTGAGGCTTTGATGCTCAATTCCTCGAAACAGGTGGAGCTTGATGATGGAGAAGGTGATTAGAACGATCGCTTCAGCTCCAAGTTGCTTCTAGTGAACAGAATTCCAATTTGCCATTGATGTATCAAGGTTGAACAGTCACGAATGGTGAAGATCTGGATCTTGCTTTGCCAAAACAGTTGAGGTACAAGATGAATGGAGATTGAAGCAACAAAAATCACACGATTTGATGCAGAATTGGAAGAGATTTTTGGAATTTGGTATTGTGTGTTCTTGAGAGAATTTGAGAAATTGGAGGGAAAAGAGATTGTGATTTGTGAAATTGTGAATTCTGTTAGAAGTTAGTTATGATTAAGCTTATATATCCCAGCTTAATCCATGCTTAATCACTTCAATTAACCAAAATGCCAATGATTAACAAATGTGTCATTTTCAAGCCAAGGGCAAAAATGTACTTTCATATGCCAGCCAATGCCAGCTCGTTGACAGCTCACACACTCTCAAAATGACATGTGTGAGCTGTTGCAACTTGTCTCATGTTGATTGGATGAGTATTTTGCATTTTCCATATGTGATGGCTATGTTATGCATTTTCAAGTCCATTTCAAAAGTCAATTCTCAAACCACAAGGCCTTGGCATGTTATGAGCATTCCAACAATTTCCAAATGTCATTTGTGAAGTGTTGCAAAAATCCTCATTCAAAAATTCACATTATTTCTCAAGTTGGACAATTTTGCCCTTGGACTTTTAACTATACAGTTGAAATTTGACTTTTTGCATTGACCATTTTTGATAAAATCCAATTATGCACCATGAAATTACATGTCAAATGGAGTTTGTGCATAAAAAGAACATCCAATTTGGACACTCCATGTGGAAGTTATGCCCTCCTGATTATGGGTCATTTTTGAAATTCCCTGGATCATATCTTGCCAACCATACATGGGATTTTCAAGTTCTTGGACTTTTTGGAAAGGTGAGAACAAGATCTACAACTTTCATGTTGAACAAATTTTAATTGGAAGCTTCCTTGGACATGTAATTTTGAGGTCAAAAACTTTCCATTTTTGGAAACTTCCATTACAAGTCACTTTCTATTTTTGGCAATTTTTGTTTTGACTTTATTTTCTCCATTCTTGAGCTTTGACATGTCAAATAACACTTGTTCCAACATGAATGAAGTGTATCCAACTCATTTCCACCTCCAAATCCATTAAATCATGTACAGTTGACCACAGTTGACTTTTCAACTGATAGATGAATTTGGCAATGCATAGATCAAACTGAACCCCAATCTCCTGATGAAATGGCTCAAGGATGAAACCCTAGCCTCAATAAGCTTCATAAAACCATGGGATGATCCCCATCTCCACCATATACCCCATCTCCTGATCATGCCCTGATTGGCCCAATGCAACTGATTAGGGTTGACCAGTGGTCAAAACCCTAATCTCAAGGAAAGTGCTTCAACACTCTGATAATATCAAACCATGATGATGATGAATCATTGTAATCAAGATGAAGACCAATATCCTTTGAGAATCACAAAACCCTAACTCATAGCCCAATCCTCAGATGGCTAATGATCAGTCAATAAAACCCTAGCTTGCACATGACCTCTTCATCTCCTGATCAAGACTTATGAGGATGACTTGCACAATGTAACCACATGATATGCAATATGCAATGCCTAATGACCTAAAAAATGATATGTAATATGTTATGCTAGTCCCAAGAGAGGAGGGCAAATTTTGAGGTGTTACACAAGCGAATCAGCATATACATGTTTCCAACGGTTCGAATAAAATAATACACAAGAACTAAGACTTAGTAGCAATGCGAAATATGTATCTATCTACAACAATATTATCTTGAATGAATCACCCTATCTCTCCTCTTCGAATAAGGAATGAAGAAATTACGCGTTTGCAACCGCGGGAATAATCTCACTCTCTAACAAACAATGAAGAAATCAATTCGATTCATACAATGTCTAACAATTATAAATGGTAATGTGGAAGCACGAAGATCACTAAGGGCTTTTCGGTTGAAGCATGGTCAGGTTAACAAACAAGGGTCATTTCTAAGGCCATTGAAAACGAAATTGCCGATGCAAAAGAGACATTCACTGTACATTATTCACACATCTCGACTTCGTTCCATTTGTTTCTCATTTGAAACCTTCACAACTCTTATTTCACAACTCAATTTTTGTTTTTCACTATTTTTCTTCCAAGCAAGCATTAATTTTCATTCTTTCTATTTTTGTTCTTTTCTTTCACATCATATTTACAAAACAGATGTTTCTTTTCTATATTTTCTATATATATATATTTTTTTTTTATGCTTGCTCGGTTTTTCAAGAGTTGTGGTACTTACCAATTCTCATTTTCGTTCTCCCCAACTGATTTCTTACTCACCCTAAGTGAATGCTCTTAACTTTTTACGGCAAAAGAACAATAATCAAGATTTTCCGGGTTGTAAAAAAAATATTTTTGAAATCTCGCTTTATTTCAAGCTGAGATTCAACTGTTTAAGCTCAAAGGGGTTAACGAATACTCTCTCTGCTCACAGGTAAGTTATATTTGGAACTGGTTGTGCTCGATAGAAAACAAGTGCCTTGATCATTTCTAATTGCTTCAACATATTCACAATAATAAAAGACAAAGCATGAATCAAATAAATCAACAAAACTTATTAGAATCCAGCATTTAAGTGTACAATGGAGGTTTCCTCACAATTTGTGGTTTTAAGTCCTAGATGAAACATTCATTCAATTATGTTGCAAAAAGACAATACTCAATTACAAAAAAGAGTAAAGTTCTAAGTGCATTCTAAAATTCTAGCCGGAGGTAACCATGTGCCTTAGCCTTATTCACTTGTTTATTCTTATCATTGCCATCCAAGCTCGGATGCACCTTCATTGGATACTTCTTTGAGGAGCAACCAATCTAGAAGGTTTGCCACTCAACCAACCAATAATTTATTAAAACAAACAAAATTTAAAACAGAAATAATAATATAAACTTCAAAATATAAATTTGTTCATGGGGGACAAAACACCCCAACAGTACAAAGCCAAAATCAAAATACAGAATTCTGGAAATACAATAGAAATAAACATAACAATAAAAAATAAAAACTTAGCCCTCCAAAGGCTCAGAACCCTCCTCACTACCGGCTTCAGAACTGGTAGCCTCATCATCATCATCATCATCTGCAGCACCAGAAGACGCTCCTGCACCCGCCCCCTCACCATACACAGGCCTGTCCACAGGTCAGTTAGCGTTAAGCAGAAACTGCTCACGCGTTATCAATGAATGAGCACCGGTGGGGTCACTTCCCTGCAGCTGTAACCGCTGCATAGAATCGTGCATATCTATCATGGCACGTTGCGTAGCCGCCATCCAGTCCCAGTTGTAATCACAGACAGCTTGCAGGTAAGGATCTGGTCCAGGAGTAGAAGTACCAGGACCATCAGAAGCCCGGGTACTCTCTGCAGCTGCACTGCCTCTAACATTCTTCGCCCTGCAATACTTGGCCACATACCTGTCATCAATGGGCGACAGAATCCTTACCTGACCCCTTGAGGGTAGTCTCACCCTCGCCTGTATGCACAAACTCATGATTAGGCAGGGAAAAGCCAGGGGACAATTCACACGAGCCCCCGACTTTAGCCCGCTTTCAATCACGGACTTAAGCTCATAAGCGATAATCCTCGCCACATCGATCTGGACGTTAGTGAGGATAGAGTGTACCAAGTGTGCCACTGGGATCGGCACTGTAGAAGTGTGGGACTTTGGTTGGATGTTTGTCAGAACCAATAGCAGGATCAGCTGAGCCAAGGGAGTCATGTCCTCCCTGTGATATCTCATAGGAACCCCAGATGGGTTCAGCTCAACTGATTTGCCTCTTAACAGCAGGGCAGCAGAGATCGCATCAATATCCCGGTGAAGCCGCAAGTCTGTGTGGTACGTGTCTCTCTCCTCAGCTCCCAGCTGGAGCGGTTCACCTAGGACTCGGTTAATGGCATCCCGATCAAACGCAACGGGACGGCCGGCCACTCGAGATGTCCAAGTAAACGGCTCGTCATCATCCGGTAGTGCGTTCGCATAGAACTCACGTACCGTTGCGATATCATAGTGCTCGAGTGGGGAAATTAACCGATCCCACTTTTTTGTGTCAATCAACCCGGCGAATGCTCTGTTTGTGCCTTGAGGGTTGATGATGAATCTCTTCTCCGGTAGAATTTTCCGCTTCTCCAAAGCAATGTACCGTGCAGCCTGCTTCGGGCCGACAAACTTGTCGGTATCAAACTCTATTGTTACGGGACGGGAAGTGTTCCCTCCCTTTCTCTTCTTTGAAGCGCCGGATCTAGATTCCATCTGCAAAACATAAAGAGGAAACAACACACAAAAAAAAGATTAGACAGCAAAACCAGAAATCAAAGAACTGTCATGCTCGCTGCTGCTTCGCCTAGCGAAGTGGCAGCGAATGCTCGCCTTTGGTTCGCCTAGCGAGTTGCTAGCGAACCTTACGGGTTTTTGGGTTCTGCAGCATTTTCAGAGAAATCTTCCCAAAACACACATTCTAATGGTTTAAATTTCAGAACCTAATGATCTATCAATTAGAGAAACGTTCTATGCTATTGGTAATTACAGATTCACATGCAAACCTAAAATTCCCAAATGCAAAACCTAAAATCCCACATGCAAACCTAAAGTTTCCCATACCAACAACTTCATTCTAAATGACATTCAAATCAGAAATAAACAGAGCTCAAACATACAGAAATTGTATTAGGGCAAACCTTAGTTAAACGGATTGATTGAAATGTGAAGTGGAGTAAGGTTTGCAATCTTCCAATTAGGGGTTGAGTGTTTGTGAGAGAGATGAAAATGAGAGAGTGTGGTGAGTGCTCGGTTAAATTGCCTCAGCAGAGTTGCAAAAACAGAAAATTTGTATTTGGGCCAAAATGAGTGGCCTGCTGAGATTTTAAATAAGTGCTGTCACGCAGCGCTCGCTGCTGCTTCGCCTAGCGAACAGCTTAGCGAATCAGCTCGCTACTGCATTGCCTAGCGAGCATCAAGCGAGCATGACAGCAATTGCCTTTTCAAAGGCAGCATTACAGGTACTTTCAGCATGGTTCTAACACTTGGAAACAGTAAATACTTACAATGTTGGGGTGCCTCCCAACAAGCGCTTGTTTAACGTCGGCTAAGCTCGACGGTGCGATGCTCACAGAGGAGCATCCAAAGGAATTGCACAGCTCTCGCGATCCACATGACCGCCGAGATAAACTTTCAAACGTTGGCCATTCACGGTCCAACTATCCTTCTTTTCTAGGTCCTCAATGACAATAGCTCCGTACTCTTTAACGTCTTTGACCTGAAATGGCCCGGACCATTTTGATTTCAACTTTCCAGGGAATAACTTCAACCTGGAATTGAACAAGAGGACCAACTGTCCCGGCACAAATTCTTTCTTTCGGAGCTTCTTGTCATGGTACTTTTTAACCTTGTCTTTGTACAACCAACTTGAGTGATATGCGGCATTGCGCATCTCTTCCAACTCAAGCAGTTGCACCTTCCTTTTCTCACCGGCCAAATCATTTTCAAAATTTAAAAATTTCAGGGCCCATAAGGCTTTGTGCTCCAATTCAACCGGCAAATGGCAAGTTTTACCAAACACCAATTGAAAGGGAGTTAGGCCAATTGGAGCTTTAAAGGCGGTACGGTATGCCCATAACGCTTCATCCAATTTTTGGGACCACTCTTTTTTCGAATTTGACACAGTTTTTTCGAGAATTCTCTTAATCTCTCGATTAGAGACCTCGGCTTGCCCATTAGCCTGTGGGTGATACGGAGTTGTCACCCTATGTGATACACCGTAATGTTTTAAAATGCTTTCTAACGGTGCATTACAAAAGTGTGACCCTGCGTCACTTATCAACACTCGGGGGGTTCCGAAACGGGAAAATATGTTTTTCTTCAAAAGATTTATCACCGTTTTCGCGTCCGCCCGAGGTGAGGCAATCGCCTCAACCCACTTAGAAACGTAATCAACTGCGACAAGCATATACTCGTTCCCATAAGAGGGTGGGAAAGGTCCTACAAAATCGATGCCCCAACAATCAAATACTTCCACTTCTTGGATGTTTTGGAGAGGCATCTCGTCTCTCTTACCAATCCCTCCGCTTCTCTGGCAACTATCACAACTTTGCGCATGGGTATGTGCGTCTTTGAAAATTGTGGGCCAATAAAATCCCGATTGAAGGATTTTAGTGGCCGTTCTCACCCCATTATAGTGTCCGCCGTAAGGCGAGTTGTGACAATGCCAAAGGATGCTCTGCGCTTCATCGCCAGTAACGCATCTCCTTAATAGGTTATCACTACCCAACTTAAACAAGTACGGGTCATCCCAAACATAATACTTGGCATCCGAAAGAAACTTCCTTTTTTGGTTCGAAGTTAGGTCGGTAGGCACAAAACCACTAGCCTTATGGTTCGCAAAGTCTGCAAACCATGGCCTAACTTGAACTTTAAACAGTTTTTCATCAGGAAATTCTTCCCGGATTTCCTTTTCTGATGCGGTAACCTCCACATTCACCAAGCGGGATAAATGATCCGCCACCAAATTTTCCGATCCCTTCTTGTCTTTAATTTCCACATCAAATTCTTGTAACAAGAGGATCCAACGGATGAGCCTTTGCTTCGAATCCGGTTTGGTGAGCAGATATTTAATCGCCGCGTGGTCGGTATACACTACGACTTTAGACCCTATAAGATAAGACCTAAATTTTTCAAGCGCGTACACTATTGCAAGTAGTTCTTTCTCCGTGGTGGCATAGTTTATTTGGGCCTCGTTGAGAACCTTACTTGCATAATGTATCGCATGAAAAATTTTATCTTTTCTTTGGCCAAGTACCGCTCCAATTGCATAGTCGCGCATTGCACATTAGCTCAAAATTTGAATTCCAATTTGGAGCGACTATAATTGGAGCGGTCACCAATTTTTCTTTCAAAGTTTCGAAAGCTTCCAAACAATCATCGGTTAAGAGAAATACCTGGTCCTAAGCTAGCAAATTGCTCAAAGGCTTAGCCACCTTTGAGAAGTCCTTGATAAAGCGCCGATAGAACCCGGCGTGCCCCAAAAAGCTTCGGATGCCCTTCACATTCACCGGAGGAGGTAACTTTTCTATCACTTCAACCTTAGCTTGATCCACTTCAAGCCCCCTTGAAGAGACTTTGTGGCCAAGCACGATCCCCTCGGTCACCATGAAGTGACACTTCTCCCAATTAAGCACCAGATTAGTCTTTACACATCTTTCCAACACCGTTTTCAAGTTTGCCAAGCATAAACTAAAGGACCCACCAAATACCGAGAAGTCATCCATGAAGACTTCCATTGTTTTCTCTATCAGATCGGCAAAAATGGCTTGCACACATCGTTGGAAAGTCGCCGGTGCATTGCACATCCCAAAGGGCATTTTTCGGTATGCGAACACTCCAAACGGACACGTGAAAGCCGTCTTCTCATGATCAGCCGGGTCAGCTGCAATTTGGTTATACCCGGAATAGCCATCCAAGAAACAATAGTATTGTTGGCCTGAGAGTCTTTCGAGCATTTGATCCATGAACGGGAGTGGAAAATGGTCCTTTCGAGTTGCGGTATTCAACCGCCTATAATCTATACACATCCGTCACCCCGTTGCAACTTTAGTAGGGATCAATTCATCCTTGTCATTCCGGATCACGGTAATTCCACCTTTCTTCGGAACCACATGCACGGGACTAACCCATGGACTATCCGAGATCGGGTAAATCATTCCCGCATCCAACAGCTTTACAACTTCCTTTCGAACAACCTCCTTCATGGTAGGATTTAAGCGGCGTTGAGGTTGAGCTACCGGCTTAAAATCCTCTTCCATCAAGATCTTATGCATGCAATAGGAAGGGCTAATTCCTTTTAGATCGGAAAGAGTCCAACCCATGGCTTCTTGATTTTTCTTTAGCACATGGATCAAGCGGGCTTCTTCATCAGTTGTCAAAAGGTTGCTTATGATGACCGGCTTTGCTTCGGTCTCATCTAGGAATACATACTTCAAAGTAGAAGGTAGTATTTTAAATTCAATAGGCGCTTTTTCGTCAATAACCTCCTTCTTCAAGTCTTCTTCCTTTACTTTCCACGGTTGTAGTTCGTCTAAACTATCAAGTTCCTTTAAGAATTCCTCAAGAGCTTGCTCTTCTTCAACGGTGAAAACCTCCAATGAGTCGTCAAGAACTAACTCCATAGGAGATATCTCGTGAATATGCTTAAAAACCTCCAAAACTGCTTCTTCGATCACATCGATGCGAAAGCTATCATTTCTATCTTTTGAATGCTTCATTGCTTCGAATAGATCGAATGTTACTTCCTCATTTTGGACTCTCACCTTCATTAAACCGTCATCAACGTCTATCATCATTCGCGCGGTTTTCATGAACGGTCGGCCCAAGATGAGCGGAGCATCATCATCTTCTTCCATATCAATAACAATAAAATCGACCGGGAAAAAGAATTTGTCGACTTTAACCAAAACATCTTGGGCTACGCCATGAGGATGGGTTGTCGACTTATCCGCCAATTGCAACGTCATTCGGATGGACTTAATTTCGATGTTGCCAAGCCTCTTTATAATAGACAAAGGTATAAGATTAATGCTTGACCCCAAGTCAATTAGTCCCTTCCCGACATAGATATCTCCAATTTTAACTGGCAAAGTAACTCTTCCCAGATCAACCTCTTTTTTTGGAAGCGTCCTTTGAATAATGGCACTACAGCTCGCATCAAGGACGATGGTCTCCGGTTCCGTATACCTCCTCTTTTTTGTAAGTATGTCCTTCATGAACTTGGCATACTTGGGCATTTGCTCCAAGGCTTCGGCAAACGGAATGTTTATTTGTAATTGTTTAAAAATATCCATGAACTGGGCGTAATGTCGTTCATTCTCCCTTTTGGACGGGGCATGAGGATAAGGGAGGTTTTGGATTGGAGTAGTGCTTACTACCTCCTTTCCCTTTGCAACTCTAGAACTCCTCCATCTAGGCTTTTTCACTTCCTCCCCCTTTACTTCATCGCTCGTATTTTTCTCAATCTCCACACTTTTTTTCTTTTCAACTTCACCATTCTTTTCGTTATTTTCAACTTCTTCCTCCTCACTCCACTCTCCCACTTCACCATCAATATTTTCCTCAACTATTTCCTCCTCATTTTCTTTCTTTTTCTCTCTTTGTTCACTCTCAACTCTTTTGTTATTCTCACTCATCAACTCCTTCCCATTTCTCGTTGTGACCGCCTTACAATGCTCCTTAGGATTTGTTTGCGTATTTGCCGAAAAGGAAGGACCGGTTTGTTGTTCCGCGAGTTGCTTAGCAAGTTGCCCAACTTGAGTCTCGAGATATTTTATGGCCGCGTCATTGCTCTTTTGGTTAGCCATTGACATTTCCATGAATTGCGTCAATGTCTCTTCCAACTTAGAAGTTACGACCGGCGGTTGTTGAGATTGATAAGGATTTTGGGGAGGGTTTTGACGGCTAGAAGAACCACCTCCATAACCTTGGTTATGGTAATAGTTACTCCTAGGTTGGAACCCTTGGTTCCCTTGGAAATCTTGTTGATTTTGAGGGTGTGGTTGATAAGGTTGTTGTTGTTGTTGTTGTTGTTGTGGTCTCGGTTGGTAGTCCCTTTGGTTTGCCATGTAGTTTACATCTTCGAACCCCGGAGGTGGACAGAATCCGGTGTCATGCTCACCTTTGCAAAGCTCACAACAAGCTATTTGTTTAGCTTTAGAAGGTTCTCTCAACTCTTTTATTTGTTGCGTCAAGAGTTCCACTTGTTGTGAGATGAGCTTGTTTTGGGCAAGGATGGCATCGTTCGTCCCTAGTTCAAGCACTCCCGGCTTTTTCAAAGAGTTGCCTCGACTTTGACTCTGAAGATCATTTAGAGCCATTCAATTTATGATATTTGTAGCTTCTTCGGCACTTTTAGACAATAAAGAGCCACCCGAGGTAGCATCCAACAACGTCTTGCAATTTGGTTGAAGTCCATTTTTGAAGATATGGATTTGAGTCATCTCATCAAATCCATGCCCTTTACACTTCCGCAACATGGACTTGAATCTTTCCCACGCTTCATTTAAGGATTCATTGATTCCTTGTGCAAACACCGAGATGGCCGTCTTGGATTCCATGAACCGGTTATGGGAGAAGAATCTTTCGATGAACTTCTCTTCTAACACGTTCCAGTCTGTCATGACGGCTGGTGTCTGATCTAAGTACCAATCTTTTGCTTTGCCGAGCAAAGCGTGGGGAAATAATCTTCTGAATAACGGTAACTCCTGAGCCTGATCCACTCCGACCGCCAATGCTATCTCATAAAATTTCGTGAGAAAAGCAAAGGGATCTTCATGGTCCATTCCGGTGAATGGACTCCCATATAATAAATTGAGAGTTCCCGTTTTCATCTCAGCTTGCCTTCCCGTGTGGTTGGCAAACTGAGCAGTGTTTCTTGGACTGTTTATGCATGGAGTAGAAATAGGCGGTGGTGGTGGCTCCATGTTAGGTATGAATGGTGGTGGATTTGTGGTAGAAGAACTTTCTCCTTGCTCTTGATGTTGTCTAGCCTGTTGCCTCCTACGTCTCGTTTTTCTATTGAGCCTCCTTGCGGTTCTCTCGATCTCAGGATCAAAAAGAAGTTCGTCCACAGGGATTTGCCCTCGCATAAAACGTAAGCTGCAAACTAAACCAAACAAATTACAAGCACAAGTCAAAAATTCGAAAGCTAAAAATTAAGCAACCATTGCGATGCTCGCAATATCAATTTACAATCCCCGGCAACGGCGCCATTTTTGTTGAATGTAATTTTAAGTGTCGGGTTTTTGTTATCGTATCCACAGGGATTGTAAGATATCACCGCCTTTCGATGGTTGTATTAATTCTTAGCTTAAGGTAACAATGGGGTTTTGGTATTTGTCACGGTATCTTGCATAAAAGTGTAATAAAAAGCGGTAAAAGTTTTGGTTTGAATATTTGAGAAATATTGCCAAAGTTAGGGTTCGACGATCACTTTGCATGTATATGTTCGATCAACAAAACTTATAAACTCCTTTAGATGATAAATTATTTCACAAAGTCCTCCCAATGTGTTTATCTCTAACACACATTGTGAATTTTCCCATTTTGATCCATTGTTTATCTCTAACACAATCTATCAAAATGACAACTTTTTGGTTCAACCTTATGGTGAACAAAATCATTCATTACTATCTCTAGCTAACAAACAAGATTGGATGAAAACCTAGGTTAAGAGTTGGTAAACATCTCTCGATCATAAACCAACACAAAGAGTTTTGAATAAGAACAAAGTTTTCATCATATATTCACCATTAAAGAGTTTACAAATGAAGATCCTTACATTTACACACAAAGCTAATGATCATCTACATCTAACCTTGACAAATGGAGGACTTAGCTACTCATTTTCATGGTAGCTTGGTCGGCAAGCTTCGGAAGAAGGTTGATCAACATCCAAGTCGAATAATCAAGATTGGATGGGAATCCACCTTCTTTTTGTGAAAGATGGTTAAGAGATGAAGAGAAATGGTTTTTAGGTCACAAAAGATCCTTGGAACAATGCTGTAAAAATATCTGGAAAAAGTACAAAAGTATGGAAAAACAAGGTATGGCTCCAAAAAGTGGCACTTGCTACTTATAGAGCAGCTACTGGGCTGTCATGCTCGCTAGGCGAGCAGAATGGCTCGCCTAGTGAGCCCCTAAATTAGGCACCTGAGGCACCTGCGCCCAGAGAAACAACCTTTACCAGGTTGTCATGTTCACCTAGCGAACAAAACCTTCGCCTAGCGAAGGACACGCTTCAACCTTCGCCCCAGCGAGGTTGAGAGGTTTTGCTACTGGAATGCTCGCTGGGAGCTTGCTAATGGCTCGCCTAGCGAGTGAGTGCTGGCTGCGCTTTTCACCAAGTCTGGACGTGTTCGCCAGACACCTCGCTGGAAGCTCGCCTAGCGAGTGTGGTCATGTTTGCCTCTGTTAAATACTGGAGCTTCTCGCTGGACGCTCGCTGGACGCTCGCCTAGCGAGTCCTTCGCCACAGCCCTCGCCTAGTGAGGCAGCTGATGAATGCTTGTTTCATTTGATCCCTTTGCCACATTTCTTGTGTCTTCATTTTCTATTATTTCATGCCTACTTCCTGCACAATAACACACAAATCAAAGGTACCAAGATAGATTATCATTGCATTGCATTTCATCTGAAACAAAGGTGGTTTCGACATTTTAGCAAGGAAATGGAGTGAAAGATACCCATATTTGATAGCTCAAATAAGCACTTTTGGGTATCTAACAACAATCCATATGAGTAATTCACTCCATGGGACAGAGACTCTGGGACTCTTATGGGGATAAGGAAGGAGATAAATTGCGTGAGTAGGTCACGACTTGGAACTTGCTAAGACACGAGAGAGATTCCATGAAAATAAATCAATGGAAGGACTCGAGCTGACTCAAAGAGGCATGTATTGGGGAATACGCCAATACAGCGGAACTATCCACAAAGGATACTTCGGATGAAAATCCGGACTCCAACGTCCAAACAGAACTCCTCTGGGGAAACACCAGGATGAGGTATTACCGGTTACTGGGTAATAAGCTCAAGGAGGCATGTGATCAAAACACCAGTATGAGGGTGAAAGAACAACATGCTCGGGGAGAATGAATATCTAAGACCGGTATAAGGGTGAGAGATATCAACATTCGAAATCATCTGAGGAAAACTTAAAAAGGTATATTTCAACTCAGGAAAATCTGACTCCACAGGGGACGAAAGTCATAATAGGGAGCAGAGAGGAAGGAACACCAGGGATACCCGTTATTGGGCATATAATAGGTGACCGACCAAGCGTGAATTGGGGAATATTTCCAAGACACTCATCATCCAAAAGAGGGCTAAAAAAGCAGACTCGATTAAAGGATGGGCATTCGATTCCGCAAAAGGGATACGAATCTTACTCAACTGGGAAAGAGCAAAAGACTTCGACCAAAGAGTGCATGAGATACACTATCTATTACCGTTAGAACGTAGATAACATTCTTGCATGGAAGATTATCCCCAACCGGTTACTAGGTTAATGAAGGATAAATCGACCGAAAGAAAAGGGGCATTAGGATACCAAAAACTAAGCATAGAATGATGACCGATCACAAGGGAGAAACGATCATTGCCGACAAAAGGCAAATGAAAGATGACCCGCTGAGGATACATTGACAAAGACAATGATCCGGGAGACATATCACCGGTTACTGGGAGATATACTCAAAATGGGTGAAGGAATATCAATACCGAATATTGGATAAAGATAACCGTCAATGAGGGGATTACATCTACCAGATACTGGGTAGAAAACCACGGAAAAGTAACCGTCATCGGTTAGGATGAACAAAAAGGTTAACTCTGCAAGGGGATAAAATAGGGTTTACAACTACCGACATGAGGGTAGAAAACCACAGACTCCACCGGGGAAAAGATGGATAATTACTGGTTACTGAGTAATCATTCATCTAAACTAACGGGGAAATGCAAGGATAATCGCAAAAAGCCACTCTAGGAACAAACTAGAGAGGCACGACAAAACAAGACTCATCCCTATGAGAATATAACTCAGGGGGAAGCTTCATCCCAGTATATGTGTTGGGAGGAAACAGAAACAACCATCATCCACGAGGACATAACTCAATGGGGAATATGGAAGGAAGGATAAACATTTTCTGCTTATGGGGCTGACTCTACATGGGGAGATCAGACACAAATATTTGCTTGGGGAAATATATTATCAACTAGCAGGAGATAACAAACAAATATATATGGCAAAGAATGCAACATGAATATCTGAATGTTAAAATTATGCATATATGCGTGGTTTATGTATGATGAATACTGACAAAACAGACATTTCTAACACAAACAGGTTCACCAAATGTTGAACAAACATCCGGTACTACATTTCAAGAGAGAAAGCCAGGCCCAATGGAGAACATCCAATCTGATGGGGATCAGAGATACCAGGAAACAAAGATCTCGGTAAGGGAATGGACATCAGTCATTCCGGCTAGGGACAGGATCACACAGATAAAATCCGCCGCATAAGCAACTCTACTGGGGAAATTATAAGAGGGGAGGATGGATCTCTGTGGGGAACAACCACCAATCAGAAGCTTCCAAGGTCACCACTAAATACTGTACTACCAAAGAGATCACACCTGCTGAGGAGGAAGGATCACTACTCTGCTGAAGGAAAGATAAACTTCTTCATCAACCACTCTGCTTGGGGGGAACCCGCAGAGGCTCTGAAGAAAATGGATACAAACACGCTAAGGATATGAACAAATGTCTTACCCTGTTGGGAATCGTACCATCTTTGGGAGAGCACTGAAGACATCCTAAGTATCTTTTTATCATTGTGAATGTTCACTTTGTTTAAAAACAAGTTATGGAAAAATTTATTTATTTAAACAATGGTATTTCTCAATTAAAACATGCAAAACATTTTTTGAATAAAAACAAATAAGAGTGCAAATAATTGGATAAAGGCTCAAATTTATTTGATGGAATGGTAGTCTGCAAATGGCGAGACTCCATAGATCTTTACAAATTTGAAATTGGCGATATATATTGGAAAATGGCTACATTGAACATAATGACCATTTCTTCACCAACTCTGAATCCGATGTATTTGAAGCTTCAGTTGACGATGACTGAACGATAATCTCTGACAGATAACAGTTTGTAGAACAAGGTCTTGTTAGGATGTAGTTACTTTCCAAATCCCTAATTTTTGCCTAGATTTCCCCAGGGTGAGGTACTCAATCTAGCGGGATATATATTCATCATTTTTTATGTCTCTAACTTTTTCCTGGATCGCCCTTTCGGGTTTTCAACCCACCGAGACGCTCATTTTTGCCTAAGCCGCCCTTTCGGGTTTTCAGCTTAGCGAGCTATTCTGTTTTTATTTTTAGGCGAAGTATTTCTTGACTGCATCTGAATTCACAGGACGAGTGAAATCCTCCCCATCCATAGTTGTAAGTATCAAAGCACCGCCTGAAAAGGCTCTCTTAACAACATATGGACCTTCATAGTTTGGAGACCACTTGCCCCTAGAATCGGGCGCGAAAGACAAGACTTTCTTGAGCACAAGGTCATCTTCTCGGAACACACGAGGCTTGACCTTCTTATCAAAGGCTTTCTTCATCCTTTGTTGATATAACTGACCATGGCACATGACAGTCAATCTCTTCTCTTCAATCAAATTCAGTTGGTCATAACGACTCTGAACCCATTCAGCATCAGTCAACTTGGCTTCCATCAGGACTCTCATTGATGGGATCTCCACCTCTATTGGGAGTACAACCTCCACGCTGTAAACAAGAGAGAAAGGGGTTGCCCATGTTGAAATGCGGACAGATGTACGACATCCATGCAAAGCAAATGGCAGCATCTCATGCCAATCTTTGTATGTAACAACCATCTTCTGGATAATCTTCTTGATATTCTTATTAGCAGCTTCAACAGCCCCATTCATCTTGGGTCTATAAGGATAAGAATTATGATGTGCAATCTTGAACTCGCTACACAGCTCTTTCATCATCTTGTTGTTCAAGTTAGATCCATTATCAATAATGATCTTGTCTGGCACACCATAACGGCATATGAGTTGATTCTTGATAAACTTCACAACCACTTGCCTGGTCACATTTGCATATGACGCCGCTTCAACCCACTTGGTGAAGTAATCAATTGCTACGAGAATAAATCTGTGACCGTTGGACGCTTTCGGCTCTATCATGCCAATCATGTCAATTCCCCACATAGAGAAAGGCCAAGGTGATGAAATCACATTCAGAAGTGTCGGGGGAATATGAATCTTATCCGCATAAATCTGACACTTGTGGCATTTCTTCACATATTTGCAGCAATCAGACTCCATTGTCAGCCAATAGTAGCCTGCTCTCAACATCTTTCTAGCCATGTTATGTCCATTGGAATGAGTATCAAACGAACCCTCATGGACCTCAGTCATTAACAGATCTGCTTCGTGTCTGTCCACGCATCTGAGCAAAACCATGTCAAAGTTTCTCTTATAAAGCACATCGCCATTGAGGTAGAAACTGCCTGACAATCTCCTCAAAGTCTTTCTATCTTTCACAGATGCCCCGGGCGGGTAAATCTGGCTCTGAAGAAAGCACTTGATATCATAATATTGGGGACTTCATTCCACAGTCTAACCACAATCATTGAAGCAAGCGTAGCAAGCACATCTGCCATCCGATTCTCATCTCGAGGAATATGATGGAAGTCAACCTCAGTAAAGAATGTTGAAATCCTCCTCACATAGTCTCTATATGGGATGAGGCCAAGCTGATTCGTCTCCCATTCACCCTTAATCTGACTAACAACGAGGGCCGAATCACCGTAAACATCAAGATGTTTGATCCTAAGATCAATACACTCTTCTAATCCCATAATACATGCCTCATATTCAGCCATATTATTCGTGCATTTGAAAGTTAGACTTGTTGTAAAAGGAAAAGGTGTGCCCTGAGGAGTAATAATCACTGCCCCAATACCATTTCCATATTGATTTACAACGCCATCAAACACCATGCTCCATTTGGAACCAGGTTCTGGCCCTTCATTAAGCGTAGGCTCATCGCAATCTTTCATTTTCAAATACAGAATCTCCTCATCTGGGAAGTCATATTGAACAGACTGATAATCCTCAATTGGTTGATGTGCCAAGTGGTCAGCCAAGATACTACCTTTAATAGCCTTCTGAGCTCGATACTCAATATCATACTCAGACAACAACATCTGCCAACGGGCAATCCTCCCATTTAAAGATGGCTTCTCAAATATGTACTTAATTGGATCCATTTTGGATATCAACCAAGTTATATGATTTAACATATACTGGTGTAAGCGTTTAGCAGCCCAAGCCAAAGCACAATATGTTTTCTCAAGGATCGAGTATCGAGACTCACATTCAGTGAACTTCTTACTCAGGTAGTAGATAACATACTCTTTCTTCCCTGATTCGTCTTGTTGACCAAGGACACATCCCATTGAATCTTCGAGAACTGTCAGATACATAATCAACGGTCTCCCTTCCACAGGAGGAGACATAATCGGAGGCTCAGACAAATACTCTTTAATACTGTCAAAGGCTTTTTGGCAATCCTCGGTCCAATCATGGGACTGATCTTTCCCGAGGAGCTTGAATATCGACGCACATGTGGCAGTCATGTGGGATATGAATCTGGAAATATAATTCAAGCGGCTAAGAAAACCTCGGACTTGCTATTCAGTTTTGGGCGCATGCATCTCTTGTATTGCTTTGACCTTCGCAGGATCAACCTCAAAACCTCTCTCGCTGACAATGAAACCCAATAACTTGCTGGAACGGACTCCAAATGTACACTTGTTAGGATTCAGACGAAGCTTATACTTCCTCAAACGCTGAAAGAGATTCAACAAGTGCTCAGCATGTTCAACTTCCGTTCTTGACTTCGCAATCATATCATCAACACATACCTAGATCTCCTTGTGCATCATATCATGAAACAAGGTAGTCATAGCTCGTTGATACGTGGCTCCAGCGTTCTTCAAACCGAAGGGCATCACTCTATAACAGAATGTTCCCCAAGTTGTGATGAATGTTGTCTTCTCCATATCCTCGGGTGCCATTTTGATATGATTATATCCAGAAAATCCATCCATAAATGAGAAGACATTGAATTTAGCTGCATTATCTACCAACATATCAATGTGTGGTAGAGGAAATCATCTCTCGGTCTAACTTTATTCAAGTCTCTATAGTCCACACACATTCGGACTTTTCCATCTTTCTTAGGCACGAGCACAATATTGGCCACCCACTGAGGATATGTAGAAGTCACCAGAAACCCCGAATCAATTTGCTTCTGAACTTCTTCTTTGATCTTCACTGCCATATCAGGATGAGTTCTTCTGAGCTTCTGCTTCACAAGCACGCACTCAGGCTTTAAAGGCAGGAAATGTTGCACCATATCTGTATCTAGACCAGGCATGTCTTCATAGGACCAGGCAAAGACGTCGACGTACTCTCGTAGCAACTCAATCAACCCCTTCTTAACAGATTCTTCCAGTAGTGCCCCAATCTTTACTTCTCTTACACAATCTTCAGACCCCAAGTTGACTGTTTCCATATTCTCAAGATGTGGCTGAATGATCTTCTCTTCATGCTCAAGTAGATCGGTAATCTCGTCAGGAATTTCTTCAACATCATCTTCTTCCGCCTCAAATACAGGGAATTCGAAGTTGGGAGATGGTGTTGGATCATTATGTTCAATGGGTTTGATCAAGCTGCATAATGATTTTGGATATAAAGAGATTTTAGAATTCAAACAAGGAAAATCATTATGCAGATGAAAAGATTGATTTTATTTTTATTTTTAGGGTTTTATGTGATCACCATTTTCATGCAAAAGCAAAAAGGGAAAATAATTGGAAAAACAAACATTTAACATGAACTTATTGAATGAAAACATCATTGTATTTATGCGCCAACAATGTCATCACTTCTCCTTTTGGCATGGGAGAAGGGTTTTTGTAAACACAATGAACATTACTTTGACTTATGGATAACTGTTGGAACATCAACAGCGACCCAATTATTGCAGATCCCTCCAGGGATGACGAAGTTGCCAGAATCCTCTTTTGCATCCTCTTTCATAATGGCAGCAGTCTCTTCATCTCGACCGGTGTGGATGAATCCACCACTCTTGAACAGCCCTTGCTTGTTGAAGACACCAGAAGAATACCCCATGCCAACCCGAGATTTGTTGTCTTCTAGCTTAATCATTTGCCCCAATCCAGCAGTTGCACCACGCTCAATGGCCAACTTCGCATCTTTATAGGAAGCAAATGAAGAAGTTCCCTTCTTAATAGGTTCGGCAATATATAAAGCTTGGAATGGGGTTCCAACTTCATCCTCAGCATCTATATAAGAGAAGGAAGACAAATGGCTAACCAGGAGAGCCTTTTCTCCCCATACCACCACCAGCTTCTTATTCTTGACAAACTTCAGTTTCTGGTGTAGGGTGGATGTCACGGCGCCTGCCTCGTGAATCCAAGGTCTGCCCAAGAGACAACTATACGATGGGTGAATGTCCATAACCTTGAAGGTAATCTAGAAATCACTTGGTCCAATTTTGACTGGGAGATCAACCTTTCCAATCACAGTTTTACGGGACCCATCGAAAGCTTTCACTACCACTCCACTCTGCCTCATGGGAGGCCCCTGATATGACAATTTTGCAAGAGTGGAATTCGGAAACACATTCAATGATGACCCAGTGTCCACCAACACATTGGACATGGCATCATCTTTGCAGCTCATGGAGATGTGTAATGCCAAGTTGTGGTCTCTTCCCTCCTCGGGGAGATCAACATCACAAAAACTCAAGTTGTTACAAGCGGTGATGTTTGCAACAATACTGTCGAATTGTTCAATCGTGACATCATGATCCACATACGCCATATCCAACACCTTCTGCAGAGCTTCTCGGTGTAGTTCTGAATTCATCAGTAAGGATAATACAGAGATCTTGGATGGCGTCCGTAGAAGCTGATCTCCCACGTTGTATTCACTTCTCTTGATGAGCGTCAGCATCTCATCACAGTCTTCTTTCGCATTACCACTCGGGCCAACAGAGATAGAAGTTTTCAACATAGAGGCGGGTTTAGCAACAAGTGCCGGATTCAGAGCATTCATAGCAATCCCAGCCGGGCGTTCAGCATAATCAACAATATCATTCCTTCGAACATCAACTTGAGATTTCGGCGGAGCCGAGAAGACACGACCGCTACGGGTCAAGCCGCTGACATCGGTAATATTAACAACAGATGTAGAGGGAAGGGGCACGTCTTTCCCATCCTCCAATGCCACTGCATTGTAGCGATAGGGAACCGCTTTCTCAGAAGAATATGGCACAGGGCCAACTGGCTTGATGATCAAAGTAGGAGAAGCCTTTTGCTTGCTACCATCATACTTGATGATAACAGGCTCAGGGATCCAAAATACTGGAGAAATTACATTGACTTCATCAGCATCTTCGTCAACATTTCTGTTCTAAAGTATCTCAATGACTCCTTCATCTAGCATTTCCTGAACATCTTTGCGCACTTGGCGACATCCTCTTTGGTTGACAGAACAAACTCGTCATCTGTCGTGATCGTTCTCGTAATGACTGTAATCACACAGGAATCTATGCATCTCGACCAGAGATTGTCGAATATGGCTGACATATTTGACTTTGTACTTACTAGGACAGCCCTGGACCATGTTGACAAATTTCCCATGCTCGGGCAATGGGTTCTTCTTTACATTAGAACCTACGTCCTCGAAACACAGAATACCACATCTCATAGGGTCTTGAACCTTAGTCTTCAATGGATAGCAGTTTTCCAGGTCATGTCCGGGAGCACCGGAATGATAAACATAGTGTAATTCAGGCTTATACCACCACTGAGGGTAGGTAGGTATAGCCGGCGGGTCTCGTGGAGTAATCAATTTTCTCTCTATCAAAGAGGGATATAGCTCTGCATATGTCATCGGAATAGGATCGAAGGTGACCCTCTTCCTCTCATAACTTGTACTCGCTTGATTACTGTTTCGAGGCTGGTAAGCCTGCTGTTGCGGATGGTGTTGTTGTTGTTGATATTGCGGATGTGGTTGTTGCTGGTTATTGTTGTGATGTTGATACTGTTGATTATCTCTGAAAACAGGTGCTATGTGAGCCACCTAGTGCTGGTTACCGGCAGGACGCGCAGTCTTCCTCCTCACTGAGGGTCTTCTAGGTTTAACATGGGAGGTCACAACATGTGCCCCTCCATCTTTCTTCTTTCCAAACGTCTCATACCTTTTGGCAGAATAGCCTTCTTCTTTGGTCAGGCGCCCTTCCCTGACTCCCTCTTCCAGACGCATCCCCATATTCACCATCTCGGTGAAGTCAGAAGGAGCGCTGGCAATCATCCGCTCGTAATAAAAAGAACTCAAGGTCTTCAGAAAGATCTTGGTCATCTCTTTCTCCTCCAGCGGGGACACAATCTGTGTTGCTACCTCTCACCATCTCTGGGCGTAGTCTTTGAAAGTTTCCTTGTCCTTCTGGGACATGGCTCTCAATTGATCCCTATCGGGAGCCATATCCACGTTGTATTTGTATTGTTTGACGAAGGCTTCACCAAGGTCGTTGAAGGATCAGATGTTTGTGCTATCCAAACCCATATACCAACGTAGGGCCGCACCGGACAAACTGTCTTGAAAGTGGTGGATGAGTGTAAGACCCCAATTTTGTCCCTAAGATCCCTCATGGCATCATATCATAGCCTTACATTGCCTCAAGGATCATTGGACACCTTGCCTCCTTTCCTGTGGGTGGGATTTTTTTTCTTCTTGAGAGTGATTCTTGATCACCAAGCATTGCTTGCATTTGTGTATCATTGCTTTTCTTTTAATAACTAACCAAAAATGTACAAAAATATGTCATCTAACCTTTGTCTTGCAGCTTAAGCAGTCAACAGGTCAAGGCATTCAAGTGAATCCTTTGTGCAAGAGATGAAGGTTCCATTGAGATATGGATCATGTGATCATTATTTTGAGCTTATATGAGCTATAGGTCCATTTTGGAGCAAATTCCCCAAGTGGCAAAAGCCTAAGTTCATCAGAATATTTTCAGGTCATCTAAGGACCAATGCAAGTCAATTGAAAGTCAACTGAGGGCTTTGAGTGTGAGAATTGAATTTCTTCATCCCATTAATGTTCAAACAAGGCTTATTCATCATGTCAAACATCTACATTGAAGAATTTGAGGTCAAGTCAAAAGTTTCCCAAAATGGAAAGTGACCTGTAATTTCAAGTTTCCAAAAATGGAATGTTTTTGGACCAACTTCAACTTGACTTTCCAACATCAAATAAGCTTCAAATGAATTTTTGTCCAACATGAAAGTTGAAGATCTCTCTCTCCCATTTCCAAAAAGTCCAAGATCATAACCATCTAATGAATGGTTGAGAAGATATGGTCAAATGATTGCCAAGTGTGGATGGAACTTCAACAAACCATAACTTTTGATCCATAACTCCAAATTGAGTGCCTCTTTTTGCATTATGCTCCTCATGACATATATTTTCCAAATCCATTATTACATTGCATGAAATTTCATCACATAATCATTTGCTCATGCATGACCATTTTGGAGGGAAATTTGGAAATTGTCTGTTTGGTTTGTCTGAATGTGAATATTGACTTGTTTGATTTTCTTATAGGTACTTTAGTAGCTTTAACTCATTACTTGAGTTGATTTGCTTTGCTTATGGTTGGTTTACCACTTAGGTAACCTCTCTAACTCCATGTAGTCTGGAAGCCCTGTCGTTTATGTTTGGCAGGCATTTGGCTGAAGTTCTCCTTAAGAGGCAATGTTTTTGATTGTTTACTTTTGTGCCATGTACTTCAAGTCCTCCTAAGTGAAGAGGCAATTGGCAGATAGAAGGGATGTGCAATCCATCCCCTGCTATTCAGTTGAGTCTTTCATTATGCTCGCACTACGTGCTGATGCATTTGAATAAACACCCAAGATCATTGTATATAGAGTCCGTCATGTGGAGTAGAGTTCCTCATTCTGGACTCCCACACCTTCTGTGAGTCAAGCCCACCCAGGCCAGGGTTAAGAGCTATGAGGTCTAATCCTCATTTCCCATTTCATCTGCTTCACCCTAACTCTCAATGTTAGGGTTAAGAGCTCAAAACACCCATACAGTACCGACTTGTTTGTCGAGGTTGATATGACCCCTTGACTAAAGCCCAACCTTGTTTGAGCCTCTTGATTGTGTATAATGTGTGCTAATTGATTGTGATTGCTTGTGTTTGCTTTGCATATTGTTGTTGCATATTGTTGTTGCATATTGTTTTGCATATTGCTTTTGCATTTGTTCTTTGCTTTGTTTGAGGAGTCAGATGTAAGACCATTGATTGGCTATCTGTTTCCTGTTCCTTTGGGGGAGCTGGATATAAGACCATTTATTGGCACTCCATTTCCTTTCCTATTTTGTTTTTGTGGAGTCAGATGTAAGACCATTGATTGGCTATCTGTTTCCTGTTATTTTGTTTTGAGGAGTTAAATGAAAGTCCAGCTATTGGCATTTTGTTTCCTCTGTGTTGTTCAGGAGTTAGGTATAAGTCCATTGATTGGCATCCTGTTTCCTTTTTTCTTTGTCCAGGAGTTAGAAGTAAGACCATTGATTGGCATTCTATTTCCGTTGTTGTGGAGTTGGATATAAGTCCATTGATTGGCTTTCCGTTTCCTCTTTATTGCTTATTGCTTTGCTTGTGCTTATTGTCTATTCCAAAGGAACCACTTGGATCATCTACATATGATCTTAAGAGAGGAACTCCTAATGAAGTTTTGCTCCTCATCCCCCCTTTTTGTCTCCTTACAACCTCCACTTGCATTCTTAACCAAAACCAAAAACTTTTGTGCAAACATTTTCATCTGTTTTCAAAACTAGAAACCTAGGCCTTAAGCCCCTGATTTTCAAGCTTCATTTTCACAATACTTCTTATGAATTGAATCTAATGTCAACTTTGACCATCTTTGTGAATACTCCCAATTGGTTAATTTCACTCACTCAATTGCTTTTTGTGGCCCTTGTCCACTTCTTGATAAGTTTTCATGCATTAGCCGTAGATCTGAATTATCTTAGTGGTTGATGTGAATCTCACCGCATCCTTAGTGAGTTGATTGTAAGACTTCCATACTTATTATAGGGTTAACCCCTCACTAGTATGTTGAAGCTATCCTCGCATGGTGGATTGTTGGTTCAGGTTGAGTGTTCTCCCTTTGATAATGAAAGACCTTAAGGCTCTTGTTTAAAATCAATCCACTCACTTTTTTGGAAATCTTTTAGCCGAACTACGAGGTTTTGATCCTGTAAAGGTACGTAGGCAATGGATTCATCCATCCAAACACAAAAATAATAAAATTGTATATTCTTCTCTCATCCTCCCAATCAATGTTTGCACAATAAATATTTTCTTAAACAATACTTTTTGCAACAAGTTGTGAAAAGGGTTTCCTAGGAGTACCTAGGATGCATTGGGTGCCTAACACCTTCCCTTTGCATAATTACCCCCTTACCCAGATCTCTGTACCCCTTTTATTAGTTTTCTTTGTAAAACTTCTTAGGCTTTTGTTCACTTTCTAGCCATTCCTTTGGATAAATAGAAGTGCGGTGGCGACTCTATCTTTGTATGCTTTGCTTTTGATTTAGTCAATAAATCTAAAGGCGATGAATACACCGCTATAATGAGCAGTTGGTCGTTGTCGCTCTGAGTCGACATTTTCCTGGAATACATGACCAGGTGGCTAAGAGGGAAAGTATTTCCCTTGTACTTTTCAAAGTCAGGGACCTTGAACTTCACAGGGATCTTCACACTAGGGACCAAGCAGAGTTCAGCAACAGACTTGCCGAACAGGTATTTTCTTCTGAGAGTTTTCAATTCCTTGCGGAGCTCAAGAAACTGATCATTCATGGCGTCCATCTTTTCATAGACATCTGGGCCCTCAGACGGATTAGAATGATAGATGGTGTCGTCTACTCTGGGCATAATATGCACGACAGGAGGAGGAACGGCTAGGATCGGGCTAGATGCTGGCTGTAGCACCTCAAATTTTCACCCCCCATTCATACATTCATTTCATTTTTTAGGTCATTAACATTACATATTGCATTGCATCATATGCTAGAACTGGCATCAAGAGAATTCCTCAGTGCAAAGAGGGCAAGTTTTTCCTTGAAATGAAGGCGACATGATTATTCATAAGAGCTTATATGAATCAAAGTTCATTTTGAAGCTATTGTACCAAGTGGTAGAGGCTCAAAGTCATCAGTACAGGTCCAGGTCATCTGAGGCCCATGAAAGTCAACTGAAAGTCAACTGAGGGCTAGGAGGTGGAGAAATGGTTTGAGACACTTTATTCATGTCCAAAAGAGGGTTATTCATCATATCAAACATCTACATTGAAGGTTTTGAAGCCAGCTCAAAAGTTTCCAAAAATGGAAAGTGACCTGTAATTCAAAGTTTCCAAAAATGGCAAGTTTTTGGACCACATTCAACTTGACTTTCCAACATCAAAGAAGCTTCAAATGAATTTTTGTCCAACATGAAAGTTGAAGATCTTTCTCTCCCATTTCCAAAAAGTCCAAGATCATGAGCATCTGATGAATGGTTGGGAAGTTATGATCCAATGATCACCAAGTGTGCTTGAAACATCAAAGTGCCATAACTTTTGATCCAAAACTCCAATTTAGGCCACTCTTTTGTCAAATTGCTTCTTTTGACCTATAATTTCCAAATCTATCATTGCATTGCATGGAAAAATCTCATATGATCATTGGTGCATACATGTGATTTTTGGAGGGAAAATGAAGAATTTGAATTTAGCATAGCATAGAAAGCCTTAATCATAATAGAATTTCTCATTCTAACACATTCTAGATCTAGATTCAAGTTTTCCCTCCAATTTTTCTCTCAATCATAATTCAAAAATTCTTCACATAACACCTTGATTTTATTGGATAATCATGACCATTAAGCTCCATTGAGTATGAATCAAGTGTTGGATTGAAGGATTTCATCAAGAATCAAGCAAGTTGAATGCATGAGGATGAACATGGAACTTGAAGATTAAGCCAGATCCAAGCCAATTCAAGCTTCAATTCGTGTGCAAAGCTTCATATCCAGGTTGATAGAGAAGATTTGGAGCTGGAGAAACCTTGAATCCATAGAATCCATCCACTGTTCTTCAAGAGGTCAGAAATTCGACTATCTTAATTCTTTGTTTTATTGCCATAATGTTGTAGTGCGTGTTCTCCTGATCATTCTGATATAAAGATCTTGAAAAATGGACAAGTATTGAGAGAGTTATGAGAGATTAAAGTTTGGTTGTTAAATCTTCTTTCCTTCGATTTGCATTTGTTAGTGAGAATTAGATTTAATGGAGGTTAGATTCATGTTGTGCTTGAAGAGACGGTTCCATTGGTACCAATTTCGCGTGTTTCTGCAAAAAAATCGTAGCATGGCACTATAGCGCCACCGTCTTCATGAAGAAGACGGTGGAAACCACCGCCCTGGTACTGTAGTGCCACCGCTCTGGTTCGTGTTTAGGGTGTCGCATTACGCGAAAAACCGGCGGGAAAAAGAAACAGAGCCGCCACCGTGCGTTATTTATCCCAAAGGAGGGAAAGGAAACGCTCGAAGTAAACCTGGAAAGGACATGGTCTCGCGACCAGAGATTGATGGGATCGGGAGTCGGTTATGCGAAGGGAAGGTATTAGCACCCCTACGCATCCGTCGTACTCGACAGGATCCACGCTCGAAAGAATAGAAGAAAGGTTACTAAAGAAACTGCTCGAACACTGCACACGACTAGGATAAAACACAGGAAAGATGGAAGAAGCGAACTCGGCAGGATATCGCATCCTGAGCCTACGTAGTTTGTCAGACACAAACATCAGAGTCGACATTGTTCGGGGAAAGGGGAAACGTGCTCGCTAGGATGTCGCATCCTATGCATACGTATCTTCTCTAACCAGAGTAAGAATCAGAACACTCGTAGCTCGGCTAACGCACGCCAAACAAAACACAAACAGGAAACCGACTGCCAATTGCTGGACTTATGTCAGACTCCAAACGCACAAACACACACAGGAAACCGACTGCCAATCGATGGACTTACGTCAGACTTCAACAACACAAACACAAACAGGAAACCGACTGCCAATCGCTGGACTTACGTCAGACTCCAACAACAGACAGGAAACCGAATGCCAATCGCTGGACTTACATCAGACTCCAAGCACAAACACAAGAGGGTTGAAAAAGAAAAAGGGTGCCCGGAGAGATCAGCTCATCTCCTGCCTACGTACCTCATCTGGTATGAGGATTAGGGCGACGTAGTTCTCCTTAACAGGGAAAGAACTTCTAACCTAACCAGAGACTAGGGAGATAACAAGCTACTAGGGAGACTACGACTCGAGCCCAGAAGTTGTCATGCATACGATCCCTATGTTGAAGTCTCTAATCCTAACTTGCACAGGAAGCAAGCTAGCCTAAACAACACATCAGCAAACACAAGCACAAGAGAGCAAGCACACACACTATATGCAAACAAGTAACTCATACAAGGCTAGGCTTTAGTCAAGGGGTCACATCAACCTCGACAAACAAGCCAACTGGAATGGGGTGTTTTTAGCTCTTAACCCTAACATTGAGAGTTAGGGTGAAGCAGATGAAATGGGAAGTGAGGGTAAGACCTCACAGCTCTTATCCCTGGCCTGGGAGAGCTTGAAACAATGAAAGTGTGGGAGTCCAGAATGTGGGACTCTATTCCACCTGACTGACACAACAAGATTTTGGGTTTTTATTCAAAGTGCATCAACACATGGTGTGAGCAAGGTGAATGACTCATCCGAATAGCAGGGGATGGATTGCACATCCCTTTTATCTGCCAATGCCTCTTCACTTAGGAGGTCTTTGAACGTACAAGGCACAAAATTAAATAATCACAAACATTGCCTCTTAAGGAGGGCTTCAGACAGGTGCCTGCCAACATAACATGACAGGTCTTCCAGACTACATGAAGTTAGAGGTCATTACCTAAGTGGTATGCCAACCATAAGCAAAGCAAAACAAAGTTCAAATGAACTTAAAGCAACTTAGGTACCTGTGTAAACAACTAAACAAATCAGTACAGTATTCAGTCAAACAGACAATCCCAATGTACAACATATAAGCCATAAGGTAAACTCAAGTGAATTATCATCAACCTACAAAACAACCAAATGGAAGCAATCAATAGCAAATATCAACATTCAAATGATGAGGCAACATCAACCATGGAGATTAGATGCTTGGTCCTGAAATTCAAAGCTCACATGTAAGTACAAACCACTAGGTCAAAGCCTAGGGTCAAAGGTGAAGAAAAAATTCAAAACAGAAGCTGAAATTCAACACAATGCAACTTCAAACACATATTAACATGTCCTAAAAAGGACCAAAGCAAAATCATCAAGCAAGGCCATGTAATAAGCAAGAGAAATCAAAGACCAATTCAAGGGATACATATGGACATTAAGAATGAAAATTCCAAATGAAATCAGAATCAACAAAGATCATTTGATATGGAAATTAAATTGCACAAGCCGATCAACCAAATGTGTGACACAAATTGTCACACCATACAAACATGTGTGTAAAACAGAAATGGCAAATGAGAAAAATACCAAACCAAGCCTCAAACATCTATTAACTTGTTAGGAACAATCATGCAAAATTTCAATGCATTTGGATCAATATCAAGCATTTCATGATAGAAAGAGCAAGGCAAGGTCACAATAGCACATATGTTCACATATTCTAACACAAATCAAAAACCAACCATGCACAACTTCAGCAATCATCATCATAAAAAACTAGACAAATAGAGGATAATGCTACAAAAAATTTGGAATTATTTGAGGCATTTTTCAATTAGATATGATTTTTCTAGGTTAGCATAAAAAAATAAAATGAAATGATCAAAGCATATGGAAATAAGGAGGGAAATGGAAAAATGGTGAGAACATTTGAAAAATAAGCGCCTGCAGGAATCGAACCGAGCGCATATTCAAAAGGTGAAGCGCGCCATGTACCAATGCGCAGTCGTTTCATTAAACAACGTGGAGGTCAACAGCGCATGTGGCAAAGTCAAAAGAAGCGAGACCAATCAATCTGCTAGCGAGGCAATAACATGGGCGAATAAAACAAAAGCCCTAGGCCAGCGTGTACAATAACCAGACGGACGCAAGGTCGTCACAAAGCGGACACTAACCTGGAAAACTTCATCTTCTTCACGAAGATGAAGATGAATAGTACACCTCCAACAATTTTTTTCCAGAAACTCAAAATTCTTATATCAACATGAAGCTCTTTCAATGGTGATTACAGATCAAGTAATATCTAAGCTCAATTCATCAAGATCAAAGAGAATCGAACAAAATAAGATTGGTGCACAAAACTTCCATCACACATAACTCACTCAATAATGCATCATTTTTCATGAAATTTAGCTCAGAATTCTCAGGGTTAAAAGATCTACACAAATATGTACATGGATTTGAGAATTATGAAGGTCGAAAAATTCACCTCTTGAAGAGTAGGTTTTGGATTCACACGATTCAACGCTTGTAATGGTCCAAATCAACTCCAGGACACTTGTTATGATGATTGGTGAAGAATTTGAGGCTTGGCAAGTGCTGAATCCAGCTCAAATCTCAAATGCCATGGCAAGGTTCTTGAACTTCAATTGCTCGAATATGGCTCCAATTCTTCAAACAAAGGCTGAATTCACACTCAATCACACTTACTGATCATGAATCTTCAATAAAAACCAGTTGCTATGTTGAAGAAATTTGATTTTTGATTATGAGAAAAATTTGGAGGGAGAGAAAATTGTGAGATCTAGATCCAGAATTCTCATCAATTTTGTTATGATTATGAATATATATGCTTCACTAATCCACTCTTAATCCAAATTAACCATGTTTTAGTTAAAATTAATCAAGATAAGGTGCATGGCAAAAAATGACAAATTGGAGGGTGTGTGAAGCATGCACACGTGAACAGTAACCATTACCAGCTCAAATGCACTTAAAATCACCTTTAAAACACATTGGCAATGGTAAAAAGTTCATGTAATGCACCATTTTTAAATTTTGCAATTTCCCTCCAAAATGGGTATGGATATGCAAATGATCATGTGATGACATTTTATGCAACGTGATGATTGATTTAGAAACTTCAAGACATGAGAAGCATTTTAGAAAAAGAGGCCCCGAATTTGGAGTTTTGGTTCAAAAGATATGGCCATTTGAAGTTTCAAGCACACTTTGCAATGATTTGATCGCATCTCCTCAACCATTCATCAGATGCTCATGATCTTGAACTTTTTGGAAATGGGATAGAGAGATATTCAAATTTCATGTTGGACAAAATTTCATTTGAAGCTTCTTTGATGTTGGAAAGTTGAGTTGAAATTGGTCCAAAAACTTGCCATTTTTGGAAACTTGAAATTACAGGTCGCTTTCCATTTTGGGAAACTTTTGATCTGGCTTCAAAATCTTCAAGGTATGAGTTTGACATGTTGAATAAACTTCTTTGGGACATGAATGAAGTGTCTCAAACCATTCCTCCATCTCCTAGCCCTCAGTTGACTTGCAGTTGACTTTTATGGGCCCTAGACAACTTGAAAATGCACTGTGGACTTTGAGCCTCTAACACCTGATCAAGTTGCATCAAAATGAACCTTGGGTTCACACCAGCTCTCTAGAACAACCATAGGGCCTTTTTTTCATGAAAATGCTTGGTCTCTTGCACAGATGACTTCTCCTGACCAGTTTTGACTGATGAAAGGCAATGCACTATGCAATGTTAAGGTAATGTTAAGGTCCTAAAAATGTTAATGCAATGTCAATGACCTAAAAATGAAATGAATGTACAAATGGGCGGTGCAAATTTGAGGTGCTACAGCTGTCCCTATTCAATCAACTAGGAACCTGAACGGGTGAGAGAAACGGCTGTCAGACCTTCAAGGTAAACAGGGATTGAATACCAAAGAACCGTAGAAATTTGCACTCTGCGGGAGATGAACGAAAATAGACAGTCGACTTGATGTACACTGACATCAAGGAAAGCGAGGCCATTTACCGATGGCGTCTTGAACAGTCGACTTGATGTACACTGACATCAAGGAAAGCGAGGCCATTTACCGATGACGGCTTGAACAGTCGACTTGATGTACACTGACATCAAGGAAAGCGAGGCCATTTACCGATGGCGGCTTGAACAGTCGACTTGATGTACACTGACATCAAGGAAAGCGAGGCCATTTACCGATGGCGGCTTGAACAGTCGACTTGATGTACACTGACATCAAGGAAAGCGAGGCCATTTACCGATGGCGGCTTGAACAGTCGACTTGATGTACACTGACATCAAGGAAAGCGAGGCCATTTACCGATGGCGGCTTGAACAGTCGACTTGATGTACACTGACATCAAGGAAAGCGAGGCCATTTACCGATGGCGGCTTGAACAATCGACTTGATGTACACTGACATCAAGGAAAGCGAGGCCATTTACCGATGGCAGCTTGAACAGTCGACTTGATGTACACTGACATCAAGGAAAGCGAGGCCATTTACCGATGGCGGCTTCGATTGGGGAGGAATAAGATGTCCACAACGGGAGCCAGACAAGACGTTTACCGATGACTCTACTGGGGATTTTGAAAAGATACATGACCCAACATTGACCGATGACTGGGGAAACAAGATATACAACCAGACGTCAACGGACGACTGGGAAAAACTCGACGTTTACCGACATCAAAAGATGATGTTTACCAACACCAAAGGAAGGACGACCAGACATTTACCGATGACTGGAATAAGGATATTCAACCAGACATCAACGGACGAATGGGAAAAACTCGACGTTTACCGACACCAACGTAGAGGTGACAAGACATCAACGGATGACTGGAAAAAGATATACAACCAGACATCAACGGACGACTGGGAAAAACTCGACATTTACCGACACCAACGTAGAGGTGACCAGACATCACCGGATGAATGGAAAAAAGATATACAAACGGACGTCAACAGACGACTGGGAAAAACTCGACGTTTACCGACACCAACGTAGAGGTGACCAGACATCACCGGATGAATGGAAAAAAGATATACAAACAGACGTCAACGAACGACTGGGAAAAACTCGACGTTTACCGACACCAACGTAGAGGTGACCAGACATCACCGGATGACTGGGAGAAAGAAGCCACGACCAGACATCGCAAGATGATGAATGGGAAGAGAAAGAATGTTACGAACATCAAAAGATGATGTCTACGGACACCAAAAACAGGAAGGACCCACCCGGGGATCAACACGACGCCTACTGGTATCACCAAGATGACATCTACATATGTCAGGACCAGGCCATACATTTGTCGAGGGCTATGCTGAGGAGTCAAGCTTTCCTTTCGCTGCCGGGTAAGGAAATAAACCTCTTTGGGGTTTGTTGATTCTGAACGCTGTCAAGAGCAACTGCAGCAACTGTGCCATACAGATGTTGCAAAACGGTCCACCTCTGCTGGGGAATTGATCCAAGCTTGCAAGATGCTACCAATTTTGTGGGGAGTATCATTGCTGGGGATACCCACTCAACTAAGGAGTCACTTGTTGGGAAAACACCAACCTCTCTACCCTGCTGGGGAACCCAATTCTGAAATCGATCCAATGTCGTGATGCTAAACTCTTCCGACAACCCATTCTCGGATGGTCACCACGGCTTAGGGCTAGTCTATGCTTGCAATGCTGATGCATGAGTTTTTTTCAGCGCAATGCTCCATAATCATGGAAATGCTACGCTCTTAATGATGCAATATGCTATGCTTATCTAAATGATGAATGCATAAAAACATGTCCCCTCCGGGGACAACACTGGGGAGCTCGAGGAACCATGCTGAGGAATTCAATATCACTCCAATTTCCAATCCATCGGGGAATAGCACTGCTGCTGGGGAAAGATAACCCTTGTTGGGGATGACCTCCACCGAACCCGGTCTGCTTGGGGACTACTCTGCTAGGGGAAGCAACCAATGCTTATCTCTACTGGGGATAATTTTCGCCGAACCTGATCCGCTTGGGAACCTCGCTGGGGAAAACCATCAACACAAACCTCCGCTGGGAAGACCGCCCACTTCAGCATTGGAAAACAATCACAACCCTGCTGGGGAAAGGCGCTCAGAACCTGCTGGGGATCACGGTACTTCAGACCTGACTGCTGAGGAACAAACCACCCACAGACACCTCCGCTGGGGACATAGCAAAGTTTCAAGCTCAGTGGGGAACTAACAGTCTTTAGACCCGCTGGGAGAAAGACCACCTGCCGACCTGGCTGAAAAACATCTTCAACCCTGCTGGGGAAAACATCTCTCCACCCTGCTGGGGGAAAGGCATTTCGAACCTGATTGCTGAGGAATAATCTACCCAGAGACACCTCCGTTGGGGATATGGCAACCTTCAGGCTCGTTGGGGAGACACCGATCTCGAATTTGCTGTGGAGATAACACTCCCCAAATCCACTATGGAGATATGACCTATTTGACACGGAACACCCGTCGATTCGTCGAACACTGGCCTTCATCATCCAACCGCAGTGTCAACTTTCCTCTTTTGAGGACTCCCAGATTCATCCGGTCTTTTCTGATTCATCACCTAGTATTCTCGTCTTTTCTTTGCTTCGAGACAATTGATCTCCTCAGATCCGGGCTAACTCTCTAGACTTTGAAGAGTCTTCTTGATTACCCTCTAGGATCATCGTGGTAATTCTTTCACCATCTTTTCACCGTTCCTCTATCCCTTGCCCCTGATTGGACTCTACGGGGATCTTTTGTTAAAAGGCTTCATATCACAACCTGCAAGTGAGTGAAAACAAACCAACAGCACATGCAAAGAGATCGTTAGATAAAAACATGCCCCAGGCGTGCCAAAATTTCAACACCTAGGTCACTCAAACTTCCGAATAAGATTTCCAGATTTCAATCTTATAAACATGCATCGGAAGGGATCTCCATGTTTCAAAATGCAAATATTCTTTATCAAACTAAACGGATGTTTTTGCAATCAAAGCGGTAATGAAGATAAAAACAAAATTATTTGACTGAAGATGCACTTTATTGACTGAAAAAAAGTGGCTTAGAACCGAGCAACACGCAGGTAGCAATCCTTGAAAAGAGGTGATTGCGCACAAAAGGAAAAATCTATCCTAATGGCAATGTGAAACCGTGATCTCATCGGGTTCCAACTCGGTTACACCTCATATGTCCTCAAGACTTTCCGCACTTTCCGCCTTCTAAACAAGACGCTTCCGACTGCTCCCTGCCGGGGATTATCCACGTGTCTTAACCAAAGATACAAACGATCATGCTAGACGTAGTTGTTCGTTTCAATCCCTCTTTTTCCTGGACCGCCCTTTCGGGTTTTCAGTCCACCGGGATGCCCTTTTTTTGCCCAAGTCTCCCTTGTGGGGTTTTCGACTTGCCGGGTGTACAAATTTTATCTTTTCCTTTTATCCCTAATTTTTGCCCGAACCTTTTCTCTTCTTTTTTTTTTCGGTTCGCCGGGATGCCCTTTTTTGCCTGGACTCTTTTATTCTTTTTGTCCAGCGGGTCTCTTTTTTACGAAGTATCGTTTAACTGCGTCCGCATTCATAGGGGATGGAGAATCCTCGTCATCCGTGGTCGTCAACAACAAGGCTCTGCCAGAGAAAACCCTTTTGACCACGAATGGGATCCATAACTGTGTGTCCACTTGCCCCAACGATCGTTTAGGAGGAAGGATCCTTTTCAACACCACCTCTCCTACGTGGGATGCACGGGGTCGCACCTTTCGGTTAAAAGCCCGTTTCATGCACTGGGTACAACTGCCCCATGACAAATAATTGCCAGCCTTTTTTTCTCAATCGGGCTCCCTTCATACCGAGTCCTTATCTACTCGGCCTTTTTTAATTTCTCATCCATCAGGACTCTCCACAATGGGATCTAGACCTCAGTAGGTAATACCACTTCCATCCCATACACGAGTGAGAAAGGCGTTGCCCCAGTAGATGCACGTACCGAGGTTCGATACTCAGGATACAAGCTTCGTACTCAGCCACCATATCTTTGGTGCATTCAAGTGTTATCCGGGCAGCAAAAGGAATGTGGGATTCCTTTGGCGTAACCAAAGCAGCATTAACTCATTCACATTAACCCCCCCATCAAACATCAGAACCCGTTCGGATTCAGGGTCAGGCCCCTCCTCCGGGATCGGTTTCTCACAATCTTTCGATTTGAAAACCTCGATGTCCTCATCAGGGAACTCAAACTTCCTCGGTTGATAGTCCTCAACGGGTTGCTGGGCGAGGTAATCGGACAATACACTCCCCTCGATTGCTTTCTGAGAGGTATACTGAATATCGTATTCAGTCAAAATCATATGCCCTCTCGCAACTCGTCCGGTCAATGCTAGTTTATCAAACATATACTTGATCGGATCCATCTTGGACATCCACAAAGTGGTATGAACCAGCATATAATGTCTCAATCGGCGAGCAGCCTATCCTAAACTACAACAAGTTTTCTCGAGCTGTGAATGTATTGTTTCACAGTCGGTAAACTTTTTGCTAAGGTAAATTGCATGCTCTTTTCGACCAGACTCGTCATGCTGCCCCAGTACACCTCATAGACCCCTCGAAGGCCGTCAAGTACCAGATTAACAGTTGTTCCTTCCACAGGAGGCATCAAAATTGGAGGTTTCCACAACTTATTCTTTTATTTCTCAATGCCCCTTGGCAATCATTGTCCCACCTGACCATTGGATCTCTTTTTTTTTCAACTTGGATACAGGTTCACACATGGTTGTTAGATGAGATGTGAACCTTGAAATGAAATTCAATCTATCTAAGAAACCACGAACCTCCTTTTCTGTTCTCGGTTCAAGCATTTCTTGTATTGCTTTTTTTCCCTTTTTTTTTTAGCAGGATCGACCTCGATTCCTCTTATCCGCTCACAATAAACCTCAGCAGTTTACCAGACAGCACTCCACAAGTGCACTGATTCGGATTCAACCTCAGTCCGAATTGTCTCCACCGGTCCAACAACCTGGCCAAGTCCACCGGATGCCCCTCTCCTGTTTGGGACTTTGCTATCATGTCATCAACATAGCATTCCATTTCATGATGAATTATATCATGAAACAAAGTCACCATAGTCCTCTGATACATGGCACCAGCATTCTGGAGACTGAATGGCATCACCTGATAACAAAAAAGGTGCCTCATGGTGTGATAAACATTGTTTTCTTCATATCATCCGGCGACACTTCAATTGGATTGTAGCCAGAAGAACCATCAATGGAGGAAAACACCGAGAACTGAGCAGTATTATCAACCAATACATCAATGTGAAGTATCGGGAATTCACCTTTCAGACTAGCTCTATTCACATCTCGGTAGTCCACACACATTCTCACCTTCTCATCCTTTTTCGGCACCGGCTTCTGCTTCACTGGAGGACAGTTTTCTCTCAATGGTAGCTTGTGCCCCACAACATCGGTATTCCACCCTGGCATATTGTGATAAGACCGGGCGAAGATATCGACATACTCTTTCAGCAAGGCTACCATTCTGCTCTTGACATTTGCCTCTGAAGCGGCCCTAACTTTCACTTCCTTTCTGACCTCGGCGGTGCCTGGAATAACAATCTTGAATCACTCCTCATGCGGTTGAATCACCTTCTCCTCTTGTTTCAACAACCTGGCTAATTCCAGCAGATCACAATCTTCTTCGCCTTCTTCTTCGGCAGGATAGGTCGGATTGTCGAAGTCATACAGAGGTGTAACTGAATTGTTATCAATGAGATCAGGAGGATAGTCACTTTTGAGGTCGGAACAAGGCAGATCAAAAGGAAAGAAAAATGAAAATAAACATTGCCATTTTTATTTTCAAACTGCAAAAATAAGTGAAAAACAGGGAACACCGCTTTTATTACAAAAAAACATCCATTTATTAATGATGCAAAATGTTGCAAAATGAAACACATGAGGTGGCCCTTATAATGGACCAATACGTTTTGGGCAAAACGTATGGCTTTCATGCAAACATAATTGAAAAACAGAAATGTTACTCTTCATGATGAGTGACAGTGATGATCTTTGAGGCCTTCCAGTTCCCTGGTACGCACAATTTTATCCACGAGTCCAGCTCGCAGTCACCGTCAATCTCTCCACCTACTGTACAGGCGTGACCTGGGTCCAACATTCCAGCACTGACGAACGGGAACGGTTGACGACGTCTTCTATTTCTCCCCGGCGAGTCTTGGTCTTCCTGGTATCGAACCCCGAACATATCTGCTTTTACCACAATGTCTATGATCTTTCCCCAGCCTAGGGCTTCTCCGTTCTTCACCACCTCCATGGCCTGTTTGTAAGAAGAAATGGACAACTTCTTCTCTTTCTCAGCACAAATGGCCTTCTCCACCTTGACGGTTTCAACTGCCTGACTCGGTGTTTCACATTTTTCATCGTCCATTTCCACCTCCGTCATTCTCTGAGTTGTTTCCCTCACCATTACACACCCATTTGTAGCGATAGCCGCACAACAATTATCACCACCTGGGAAAACTCCACTCTTCATCAGACACCTCTGGACCACAACCATTGGAGTTTTTAATTGATTCGCATCTATCACCTCCATTTTTCTTTTGTCCTTCGACACCACGTTTACCCCCACAGGACCATGCATTGGCACGGGTTCAGCATCAACATTTGGCGTCGGTGCAAAATCGATGGCTTTAGAATCCACCATATCTTGGACGACATGCTTAAAAGCTCTACAACCCTCAATGTTATCTCCGGGTGCCCCAGAATGGAACTCATACCTGGCGTTCTCGTCGTAATTTGCAGGCCTTCGATGCAGTTCTACAGGAACCAATATCCTCGGCTGAACTAACCCAAGATCCCTCAACCTCTTGAACAGAAGGGTATAAGTCACGGGTGGCTTATCAAACTGACGATCCGTCGTCCCCTTCTTCACTTGGCCCTTAGCTTTCTGTGCTTTCTGTTGAGGTGGCGGTTGTTGCTGTTGTACAGGTGGATTACCAACAGGAGTGGTTACAATGGCAGCATAAGGGTGGTAACGATCCTTACCGCGTTCTTTTTTGGCCTGCACAACACCTGATTCAACCTCCTTCTTGAGCTGACCATTGCTAGAGGGCTTCTTTACTACGGATGACGGAGCCTTTCCCTGAACTTTCTCCATAATCAGCCATTTCTCAATCTTCTCCACCCTCTCAGCAATTGCTTTCTGCCCCAAGGCGAGCCCCTGCACGACTTTGAACAACTTTCTCATCATATCTTTCAATTCGAGAATGTCGGCATTGGGTGGATCCATCAGTCTGAGTTTGTTGAGTCTGGCAGGATGTCTGAACGGAAGAGCTATGCGCCCCGGTTAGATACTGACACCTACAAAACAGCAAACAGGTTAATATGACTCACACATGCAATGTCTATCCGTATGAGGAATATTCTGTCCTTTGATTCTGGCTTCCTTGAGACGGATAATAATTTGACAATAACATTCTGACATTCTGAAATCATGATGTCTCTCAACCAGAATCTCAATCAAAAATGGACCCTGAGTACGGATAGACATGGGTTAAATGCAGATGGATGCGAAATGGGAATGATGCAAATGCATGCAAGCAGGTCACTGTGCCATCTTCCAAGTCAACTGAGGATCAACTGTACTGGACCGGTTTCTTTGAACTGATCACAATCATCTGAGGGCCCGATTAACCATAAATCCAACTTGGGAAGTTCCGAAATAAACGGAACCGGGGGATATATCACTATCATCACAAGAAATCCACTAAACGGATGACAACCAGATCCTCTGAACAAGTATCCTCAAATTCAACCCGGGGATCCGAAATAAACGGAACCCGCTGATAGATATCACGGACAGAATTCCGGCGTGTCAGAGATAGATATCCATAGGTCCATCTGAACCATAGTCACCATCTGTACCTGCAAATGATTCAATTCCTCCCCACTCACGGGTGTCATCTAGGCCAGGGTAAGATCAAGAGAAACGCAGGATAAGCAACCCTTTCAAGAATATCATCATATACACACCAGATGTATGCAACGATAATACCCCATCAGGAGCTGAACTGCTCATGATATCATGTTCCGCTAAGTGGCGCTATACCACCCGCTTCCCATGAATCACTCTATTCCTAGGTGTCCTAAAGTTCACTCATAGCCTGGGTATTGGGCTTTTTACCTCTTGTGATTCCCACCCCACAGAGAAGCAGAGACACAGCCAGCACAATGATAATTGATGCATGCAAACATATATGCAAGTATATACAATCATAGCATAATCATAAAGGCAATAAATAAAGCAGTAAAAGCAACCGCAACTATCCTAAAGAGCGCTAGGATTGACTCGCTTAGGGAAGATGGACCAGCAGGAGGTCAACTTCTCTATAGTCCCTAGCAGAGTCGTCAGCTGTCGCATTACGTGAAAAACCGGCGGGAAAAAGAAACAGAGCCGCCACCGTGCGTTATTTATCCCAAAGGAGGGAAAGGAAACGCTTGAAGTAAACCTGAAAAGGACATGGTCTCGCGACCAGAGATTGATGGGATCGGGAGTCGGTTATGCGAAGGGAAGGTATTAGCACCCCTACGCATCCTTCGTACTCGACAAGATCCACGCTCGAAAGAATAGAAGAAAGGTTGCTAAAGAAACTACTCGAACACTACACACGACTAGGATAAAACACAGGAAAGACGGAAGAAGCGAACTTGGCAGGATATCGCATCCTGGGCCTACGTAGTTTGTCAGACACAAACATCAAAGTCGACGTAGTTCAGGGAAAGGGGAAACGTGCTCGCTAGGATGTCGCATCCTATGCATATGTATCTTCTCTAACCAGAGTAAGAATCAGAACACTCGTAGCTCGGCTAATGCACGCCAAACAAAACACAAACAGGAAACCGACTGCCAATCGCTGGACTTACGTCAAACTCCAAACGCACAAACACACACAGGAAACCGACTGCCAATCGATGGACTTACGTCAGACTTCAACAACACAAACACAAACAGGAAACCGACTGCCAATCGCTGGACTTACGTCAGACTCCAACAACAGACATGAAACCGAATGCCAATCGCTGGACTTACATCAGACTCCAAGCACAAACACAAGAGGGATGAAAAAGAAAACGGGTGCCCGGAGAGATCAGCTCATCTCCTGCCTACGTACCTCATCTGGTTTGAGGATTAGGGCGACGTAGTTCTCCTTAACAGGGAAAGAACTTCTAACCTAACCAGAGACTAGGGAGATAACAAGCTACTCGGGAGACTACGACTCGAGCCCAGAAGTTGTCATGCATACGATCCCTATGTTGAAGTCTCTAATCCTAACTTGCACAGGAAGCAAGCTAGCCTAAACAGCACATCAGCAAACACAAGCACTAGAGAGCAAGCACACACACTATATGCAAACAAGTAGCTCATACAAGGCTAGGCTTTAGTCAAGGGGTCACATCAACCTCGACAAACAAGCCAACTGGAATGGGGTGTTTTTAGCTCTTAACCCTAACATTGAGAGTTAGGGTGAAGCAGATGAAATGGGAAGTGAGGGTAAGACCTCACAGCTCTTATCCCTGGCCTGGGAGAGCTTGAAACAATGAAAGTGTGGGAGTCCAGAATGTGGGACTCTATTCCACCTGACTGACACAACAAGATTTTGGGTTTTTATTCAAAGTGCATCAACACATGGTGTGAGCAAGGTGAATGACTCATCCGAATAGCAGGGGATGGATTGCACATCCCTTTTATCTGCCAATGCCTCTTCACTTAGGAGGTCTTTGAACGTACAAGGCACAAAATTAAATAATCACAAACATTGCCTCTTAAGGAGGGCTTCAGACAGGTGCCTGCCAACATAACATGACAGGTCTTCCAGACTACATGAAGTTAGAGGTCATTACCTAAGTGGTATGCCAACCATAAGCAAAGCAAAACAAAGTTCAAATGAACTTAAAGCAACTTAGGTACCTGTGTAAACAACTAAACAAATCAGTACAGTATTCAGTCAAACAGACAACAGTCAATCAACAAACAGACAATCCCAATGTACAACATATAAGCCATAAGGTAAACTCAAGTGAATTATCATCAACCTACAAAACAACCAAATGGAAGCAATCAATAGCAAATATCAACATTCAAATGATGAGGCAACATCAACCATGGAGATTAGATGCTTGGTCCTGAAATTCAAAGCTCACATGTAAGTACAAACCACTAGGTCAAAGCCTAGGGTCAAAGGTGAAGAAAAAATTCAAAACAGAAGCTGAAATTCAACACAATGCAACTTCAAACACATATTAACATGTCCTAAAAAGGACCAAAGCAAAATCATCAAGCAAGGCCATGTAATACGCAAGAGAAGTCAAAGACCAATTCAAGGCATACATATGGACATTAAGAATGAAAATTCCAAATCAAAATAGGAATGATTCAAATAATTCTGGAAAAAATCATGAGCGTTCAACACATCCAACATGATCATCATACAAAAAATCAGAATCAACAAAGATCATTTGATATGGAAATTAAATTGCACAAGCTGATCAACCAAATGTGTGACACAAATTGTCACACCATACAAACATGTGTGTAAAACAGAAATGGCAAATGAGAAAAATACCAAACCAAGCCTCAAACATCTATTAACATGTCAGGAACAATCATGCAAAATTTCAATGCATTTGGATCAATATCAAGCATTTCATGATAGAAAGAGCAAGGCAAGGTCACAAAAGCACATATGTTCCCATATTCTAACACAAATAAAAAACCAACCATGCACAACTTCAGCAATCATCATCATAAAAAACTAGACAAACAGAGGATCATGCTACAAAAAATTTGGAATTATTTGAGGCATTTTTCAATTAGATATGATTTTTCTAGGTTAGCATAAAAAAATAAAATGAAATGATCAAAGCATATGGAAATAAGGAGGGAAATGGAAAAATGGTGAGAACATTTGAAAAATAAGCGCCTGCAGGAATCGAACCGAGCGCATATTCAAAAGGTGAAGCGCGCCATGTACCAATGCGCAGTCGTTTCATTAAACGACGTGGAGGTCAACAACGCATGTGGCAAAGTCAAAAGAAGCGAGACCAATCAATCTGCTAGCGAGGCAATGACATGGGCGAATAAAACAAAAGCCTTAGGCCAGCGTGTACAATAACTAGACGGACGCAAGGTTGTCACAAAGCGGACGCTAACCTGGAAAACTTCATCTTCTTCACGAAGATGAAGATGAACAGTACACCTCCAACAATTTTTTCCAGAAACTCAAAATTCTTATATCAACATGAAGCTCTTCCAATGGTGATTACATATCAAGTAATATCTAAGCTCAATTCATCAAGATCAAAGAGAATCGAACAAAATAAGATTGGTGCACAAAACTTCCATCAGACATAACTCACTCAATAATGCATCATTTTTCATGAAATTTAGCTCAGAATTCTAAGGGTTAAAAGATCTACACAAATATGTACATGGATTTGAGAATTATGAAGGTTGAAAACTTCACCTCTTGAAGAGCAGGTTTTGGATTCACACGATTCAACGCTTGTAATGGTCCAAATCGACTCCAGGACACTTGTTATGATGATTGGTGAACAATTTGAGGCTTGGCAAGTGCTAAATCCAACTCAAATCTCAAATGCCATGGCAAGGTTCTTGAACTTCAACTGCTCGAATATGGCTCCAATTCTTCAAACAAAGGCTGAATTCACACTCAATCACACTTATTGATCATGAATCTTCAATAAAAACCAGTTGCTATGTTGAAGAAATTTGATTTTTGATTATGAGAAAAATTTGGAGGGAGAGAAAATTGTGAGATCTAGATCCAGAATTCTCATCAATTATGTTATGATTATGAATATATATGCTTCACTAATCCACTCTTAATCCAAATTAACCATGTTTTAGTTAAAATTAATCAAGATAAGGTGCATGGCAAAAAATGACAAATTGGAGGGTGTGTGAAGCATGCACACGTGAACAGTAACCATTACCAGCTCAAATGCACTTAAAACCATCTTTAAAACACATTGGCAATGGTAAAAAGTTCATGTAATGCACCATTTTTAAATTTTGCAATTTCCCTCCAAAATGGGCATGGATATGCAAATGATCATGTGATGACATTTTATGCAATGTGATGATTGATTTGGAAACTTCAAGACATGAGAAGCATTTTAGAAAAAGAGGCCCCGAATTTGGAGTTTTGGTTCAAAAGATATGGCCATTTGAAGTTTCAAGCACACTTTGCAATGATTTGATCACATCTCCTCAACCATTCATCAGATGCTCATGATCTTGAACTTTTTGGAAATGGGAGAGAGAGATCTTCAACTTTCATGTTGGACAAAATTTCATTTGAAGCTTCTTTGATGTTGGAAAGTTGAGTTGAAATTGGTCCAAAAACTTGCCATTTTTGGAAACTTGAAATTACAGGTCGCTTTCCATTTTGGGAAACTTTTGATCTGGCTTCAAAATCTTCATGGTATGAGTTTGACATGTTGAATAAACTTCTTTGGGACATGAATGAAGTGTCTCAAACCATTTCTCCATCTCCTAGCCCTCAGTTGACTTGCAGTTGACTTTTATGGGCCCCAGACAACCTGAAAATGCACTGTGGACTTTGAGCCTCTAACACCTGATCAAGTTGCATCAAAATGAACCTTGGGTTCACACCAGCTCTCTAGAACAACCATAGGGCCTTTTTCTCATGAAAATGCTTGGTCTCTTGCACAGATGACTTCTCCTGACCAGTTTTGACTGATGAAAGGCAATGCACTATGCAATGTTAAGGTAATGTTAAGGTCCTAAAAATGTTAATGCAATGTCAATGACCTAAAAATGAAATGAATGTACAAATGGGGGGTGCAAATATGAGGTGCTACATAGGGAATGCTGAAACGGCGTCGTTTTGATACGCTGGTACTCCATTCGATTCCCAGCGAGTGCAAAAATTATTTTCACATTATCTCCTTAATCCAAAACGACTGCGTTTTGGTTAGTGCGCGCATCCTCGCTTCGATTCCCAGCGAGTGCACGTTAATTTATTTTTAGTTTCGCCTTGCTAAACGCTGTCATTTTGGAGTGCACAGGGTTCGATTCTGGCTAGAGGCATTTCCAATTCCATTATTCATTTCCATATTATTTCATGTTTTCACATTTTATTTCATTTCATTCATGTTAATTTGTAAAAATCATAATAAATTGAAAATGAATCCAAATCACTTCCAATTTTTTGCTACATGTTCATATGGATGTTTATTATTTTGTGATGCGGATTTCTTGATTTTATCATTTCTGGAATTTTAATTGTGTTGGCTTCTTTGGACATGTATGCATATGTGACATGCTTCATTCATTCTATTGTGAAATGCTCATACATTGGCCAATTGATTTGAAATTTGGTATGCTGATTCCCAACATGTTGCATGATTTTTGAGGCTTGGTTGTGCATTTTTAGCATTTTCCATCTCTGTTTTAGACATGGTATGACAATGTGTGTCACACAATTTGATGTCATACTTGTGCATTTTCATTTCTAGGTCAATTGAGCTCTGTTGATTCTAATTTTTGGCATGATGATTGTGTTTGACATGTTGTGCGCACATTAAAATTTTTATGATTGTTTGATTCATTTCTGTTTTAATATGGATTTTTGATTCTTGATGTCCAATTGTGTGCTTTGTAATTGCCTTTGCCATATCTTGCTCATGATATGACTTTGCCATTTGATTTGAGTTTTGTCCTTTTTAGGACATGTTCTTGATTGAATAAATATGCTTCATGTTGGATATTGGTTACTGTTTTGACTTTTTTCTCTACCTTTGACCCTAGTCTTTGCACTAGTGGTTTGTACTCATCTTTTGAGTTTTGCATTTCAGGTTCAAGCTTCTAGTCTTGATGGTTGATGTTGATCTCATGAATTGAGATGCAAAATAATTTGTCCACTAACCTTTCTTGTGTTGTAGGTTCCTTGGTGATGAACTCACTTGAGTTGTTGACTTGCATTGTGTATATTGGTTGTCTCATTGTTGACTGTCTGTTGGGTTTGTCTGAATGTGAATATTGACTTGTTTGATTTTCTTACCGGTACTTTAGTTGCTTTAGCTCATTGCTTGAGCTTTGCTTTGCTTGTGGTTGGCATACCACCTAGGTAATCAGACTCTAACTCCATGTAGTCTGGAAGCCCTGTCGTTTCTTTTTGCAGGCATTTGGCTGAAGTCCTCCTTAAGAGGCAATGACTGTGACAGTTTATATTTGTGCCATGTACTTCAAGTCCTCCTAAGTGAAGAGGCAATTGACAAATAGAAGGGATTAGCAATCAATCCCCTGTTACTCGTTGAGTCGTTCATTATGCTATGAGGTCTTACCCTCATTACCTTTTCTGGACTCCCACGTTTTCATTTATTCAAGCTCATCCAGGCCCGGGTTAAGAGCTATGAGGTCTTACCCTCATTACCTTTTCATCTGCTCACCTTGACAGTCAATGCCAGTGGTTAAAAGCCCTCAAATACCCCTTCCAGTATTGGCTTGTTTGTCAAGGTTGATATGACCCCTTGACTAAAGCCCAACCTTGTATGAGCCACTTGTTTGCATATAGTGTGTGATACCTGTGCTTGTGATTGCTTATTTGCTATTTAGGCTAGCTTGCTTCCTGTGTGAGTTAGGTGCTGATTAGAGACCTCAACTTAGGGATCGTTTACATGACAACTTCTAGGCTCGAGTCGTAGTCTCTCTTTTAGTTGTTATCTCCCTAGTCTCTGGTTAGGACAATTTTTTCCCTGTTAAGGGGAACTACGTCGCCCTGATCCTCATACCAGATGAGGTACGTAGGCAGGAGATTGAGCTGATCTCTCCGGGCACCCTTTTTGTTTTTCCACCTTCTTATGTGTGTGTTTGGAGTCTGATGTAAGTCTAGCGATTGGCATTCGGTTTCCCGTTTGTTTGTTGTTTGTCCGGAGTCCGATATAAGTCCAGCGATTGGCATTCGTTTTCCCGTAGGTTTGTGTTGTGTGGAGTTAGATGTAAGTTCATTGATTGGCATTCCGTTTCCTGTTGTGTGTTTCGTTAGCCGAGCTACGAGGGCTCTGATTCTTTCTCTAGTTAGAGAAGATACGTATGCATAGGATGTGATGTCCTAGCGAACATGTTTCCCATTTCTCCGAACTACGTCGACTCTGATGTTTGTATCTGACAAACTACGTAGGCCCAGGATGCGACATCCTGCCGAGTCATCTTCTTCCGTCTTTTACCTGTGTTGTTTCATTCCAGTTTTGTGCAGTTTTTGAGCAGTTTCTTTAGCAACCTTATTCTATTCTTTTGGGCGTGGATCCCGTCGAGTACGATGGATGCGTAGGGGTGCTAATACCTTCCCTTCGCATAACCGACTCCCGATCCTAGCAATCTCAGGTCGTAAGACCATTTCCTTTCCAGGTTTACTTTGAGCGTTTCCTTTCCCTCCTTTGCGATAAATAACACATGGTGGCGACTCTGTGTCTTTTTCCTGCCGGTTGTTTTTCGCGTATGCGACAGCTGGCGACTCTGCTGGGGAGAATCAAGCTAAGAGAGTCAATCCTAGCGCTCTCTTGGATAGTTTTGGTTGCTTTTACTGTGTTATTTATTGCATTCATGATTATTATGTTGTGATTGTATATATGTGCATATATGTTTGCATGCATCATATTATCATTGTGCTGGCTGTGTATCTGTGTCTCTGTTGGGTGGGAATCACAAGAGGTAAAAGGCCCAATGCCCAGGCTATGAGTGAACTTTAGGACACCTAGGAATATAGTGATTCATGGGAAGCGGGTGGTATGGCGCCACTTAGCGGAACATGGTATCACGAGCAGTTCAGATTCTGATGGAGTATTATCGTTGCATACACCTGGTGTGCATATGATGATATTCTTGAAAGGGTCGTTTATCCTACGTTTCTCTTGACCTTACCCTGGCCTAGATGACACCCGTGAGTGGGGAGGAAATGAATCATTACAGGTACCATTGGTGACTTGATCTGTTGGTGACTTTGTCTTGTTGGTGACTCTTGGGTCCTGTTGGCGACTTGGTTCTGAAGTATGGGTTCCAGATGACCTTGATCTGTGGTTTCCGGTTCCGAATTCATGTCGAAGCTCTGATCCTGTGCCTCGTGATACACAACCAACTAGTCATGGTCTCATCATTTGCATCATAGCATGTTCATTTTCAAAAAAAAAAGTAATGCAAAAAAAAAAGAGAAAAGAAAAAGAAAAAAGCTAATTTGCTCATGCATATCATTTCTCAGGTTTATTCAGGAGTCGGTTCACTTTGAGAGATGGTAGCCATTCCAGAGTTGAAGAGGAAGACTTGCACCTACAGCTTTTACCGTGAGCCGTTGACATCTTTGGAAGAATTGAGTAACCTTGTGACCGGCTGTAATCAGAAGGTGTTTGATGATCAGTATGGGGATATTCTGACACTGTTGAATACGGTGGTAGATCTGGTACCTCTGCAAACTCTCTTACAGTTCTATGATCCGGAGCTCCGTTGCTTCACTTTTCAGGACTACCAGTTAGCGCCCACTCTTGAAGAATACTCCATCCTTATGAATGTCCCGATCAGATACCAAGTACCCTTCCTGGATGTGCCAAAGGAGGTGGATTTCAGGGTTGTTGCTAAGGCTCTCTGCTTGAGTGTCAAGGAAGTGAGTGACAATTGGAAACCAAGTGGTGATGTTGTGGGTTTGTCTTTGAAGTACCTGGTGAGGGTGGCTAAGGAAGAAGCAAAGAAAGGAAATTGGGAAGCTTTCAACGCTCAATTGGCTGTCATGATTTATGGAGTTGTGTTGTTCCCTAGCATGCCTAACTTTGTGGACCTTGCTGCAATCACTATTTTCATTGGAGGGAACTCGGTTCCTACCTTGTTAGCTGACACTTATTATGCTATACACAGCAGGCATGGTAAGGGTGGAGCTATCAGGTGTTGTCTCCCGTTGCTACTCAAGTGGTTCTTGTCTTTTCTCCCAACCAGTGGACCTTTTGTGGATACTCAGAGCACTCGTAAGTGGACTCAGAGGATCATGTCTCTCACATCCTATGATATCAAGTGGCAAACTTACAGGTTTGATGTGCATAATGTCATTTTGAGTTGTGGAGGGTTCCGTAATGTTCCACTCATAGGAACTAAGGGTTGCATTAACTACAACCCGGTTCTTTCTCTCCGTCAGTTGGGTTTTGTCATGAATGAAAGGCCACTAGATGCTGAGATAGCTGAGAGTGTGTACTTTGAGAAGCGGAGTGACCCAGCTAGATTGGAGCAATTGGGAAGAGCTTGGGAGAGTATTGGTGTCAAGGATGGATCTGTTTTGGGGAAGAAATTTGCTATTGCTATGCCTGCCTACATTGAATGGGTCAAGGATAGAGTTGAGACTTTGTTGCTACCATTTGATAGGATGGAACCATTGCAAGAGCAACCACCTTTGATACATTCTGAGAATGTGCCTGCTGAGCAGTACAAACAAGCCTTAATGGAGAATCGTCGGTTGAAAGAAAAGGAACCAGAGGTTCAGATGGAGCTTTACAAAGCCAAAGCTGATAAGTTGAATTTGGCTCACAAACTCAAAGGAGTGCAAGGTGAAAGTGCTAGTAGATTGAAGAACAAGAAGATGTCCTATGAGGAGATAGAGACAATGTTGAATGAAGAACGCCATGAACGCTTGAGGTTGCAAAAAGCGAAAGCCAATTACCAAAAGAAGATACGAGATTTGGAGAGGCAGCTTAAGGACAAAGACGTTCAGTTGAAGAAAGAAGTGGACCTAAGGCATGCATCAGAGAGGCAACTCAGAGAAGAAGTGGTGGAACTCAGAGTGCAACTAAAGGAGAAGCTCACTCCTTTACCCGAGTGTTCAGAGTGTGATCAGTTGATTGATCAGTGCCAGTACCTGAGGACTCTCATTCCTGGAGGACGACGTTCTTAGTTTGTCTTGTTGTTTATTTTGAGAATCACCTCCAGGATTGTTGGATGGAATTCCTTATTCTACTCTGATGATGTGAATCTTTGCTTGAACCATGTTGTATGATCTTTATTGCTCATGATTGTAGATGAGATTGTTGATGTTTCCCTTGTGCCCATCATCCAGTGTAGGTTGCTTTTTATTGTTCATATTGCAGGTTGCCATTTTTCAGAAGATGGACGAGACTCTTGAATGCCTGAGAAATGAACATAGTATATGCATCATACGCATCATACGCATCATACACATATCATTCTTGCATTACAGGTGTTCTTGACAAGACTTCTCATTCTGGTTCCTGTTTTAGGCAGGATTGCTGATCGATGTCCGCACCGCTACGCGACAAGACTGAATCAACAGAGAAGCATGGATCAAGTTTAGGCTGAATTGGCAGAGATGAGGGCTAACATGGCCTAATTTATGAGCATGATGCAAGGGGTTGTACAAGGGCAAGAGGAGCTGCGAGCCTTGGCCCAGAGACAGGAAGCTGTGATTCTACCTATTAACCGGAATTCGCCAGAGGGAGTCCCTGTTAATGACAATGTTGCTGCTACCATTCCCGTCAATAACTATGTTGTGGGTGATGAATTGAGGGGTATCAGAATCAACGGACAACCTATTACTGCTGAGACTGCTAATGTAAAAGCAACCTGTGCTCCAGTTCGTCATCCTGCTCCGCTGGTTGATAGACAAGAGGATATGTTCACTCTCCTTAGTGATGATGATGAGGTGGGAAGGACTGAAGAGAGGGATAGGAAAGTCGATGCCCTTGCTGAGAAAATTCGTGCTATGGAGTGTCAGAACTCTTTGGGATTTGATGTAACCAATATGGGCTTGGTTGATGGGCTGAGAATCCCTTACAAATTCAAGGCGCCATCCTTTGACAAATATAATGGCACCTCTTGTCCTCGTACTCATGTGCAGGCCTATTACAGAAAGATCTCCGCATACACTGATGATGAGAAGATGTGGATATACTTTTTCCAAGACAGCTTGTCTGGAGCGTCTTTGGACTGGTACATGGACTTGAGGAGAGAATCCATTAGAAGCTGGAGAGATTTGGGAGAAGCCTTCTTGAGGCAGTATAAGCACAATATGGATATGGCTCCGAGCAGAACCCAGCTGCAGAGCTTGTGTCAGAAATCTGGTGAAAGCTTCAAAGAATACGCCCAGAGGTGGCGTGAATTAGCTGCCCGAGTGCAACCTCCGATGTTGGAGAGAGAGCTGACCGATATGTTTATCGGAACACTGCAGGGTGTGTTCATGGACCGTATGGGAAGTTGCCCGTTCGGTAGCTTTTCTGATGTGGTTATCTGCGGAGAGAGGACTGAGAGTCTTATCAAAGCAGGGAAGATTCAGGATTTGGGTTCTTCATCTTCGAGTTCAAAGAAGCCATTTTCTGGGGCACCCCGAAGGAGGGAGGGTGAAACTAATGATGTGCACAGTCGGAGGAATGTGAACAGAAGGCAGTATCGTCAGGTTGCCGCTGTGACTATCCCAGCACCCCAACCTCAATCTCAACAACAACATCCAAGACAACAACAACAACAACAATGCCCATTCCAACCTAGACAGAGAATGCCGGATCGTCGTTTCGACCCGTTGCCGATGACATATGCTGAATTGCTTCCCGAACTGCTCAGGTTGGGGTTTGTTGAACTTCGCACCATGGCTCCGTTAACAAAGATACCTGCTGGGTATGATGCCAATGTCCGTTGCGACTTTCATTCCGGTGCACCTAGGCATCATATTGAGAATTGTCGGGCTTTTCACCATAAGGTCCGGGACTTGATTGATGCTAAGACAATCAACTTTGCTCCTGTTCCAAATGTTGTGAATAATCCTATGCCTCAGCATGGTGGGCCTAGGGTGAATAGTGTGGAAGGTGAGGAAGCCGTGGATTTGGTAGTCAGTGTTGATGAGGTTCAGACGTCGTTGCTTGTGGTGAAAGAACGTCTGCTGAAGGGGGGAATGTTCCCGGGATGTGATGAGGGTTGTTCAGATTGTGCTAATCAAGAGAATGGTTGTGGAAAATTGAGAAGAGGTATCCAGGGTCTGATGGATGATGGTTGCCTACAGTTTAGTCGGGCTGTGAAAGATCGTGGGGTGGTATCAACTGTCACCATTTACTTCAAACCGTCTGAGGGTCCTGGACGTGCCCCGAGAACTGTTAATGCACTCGTAACTATTGGTACTCCGGTAACTATATCTGCACCAGTAACTGTTGGTACTCCTGCCACCATTGTTGAGAACAGGAGGGCGGTTCCTTGGAAGTATGATAATAAGTTCCGTAGCAACAGAAGACCAGGACATCAGACCAGACCAGTGAATCAGGCTCCAGTGACGATTGGTGTGCTAAATAGAACTCCTGTAACTGTTGGTCCGGCTGTGGACAATGTGGGAGGACCTGGGGGGGTTCACGAGAAGTGGTCGTCTGTTTGCACCACAGACTCTGAGGGATAGCAATGCTGAGGCTCTTGCTAAAGCAAAGGGGAAACAAGCTGTGGTTGAGGAAGGACCTGTGCAGAAGGAAGTGCCTGAGGGTTCTTTTGAGAAAGATGTGGAGGAGTTCATGAAGATCATTAAGAAAAGTGACTACAAGATTGTGGACCAACTGAACCAGACTCCGTCCAAAATCTCCATCCTTTCTCTGTTGTTGTGTTCTGAGGCACACCGTAACGCCTTGCTGAAAATGCTGAATCTAGCTTACGTACCTCAGGAGAGTTTTGTCAATCAGCTCGAGGGTGTTATTGCGAATGTGAGCACACGACATGGTTTGGGGTTCACAGACCTGGATTTGACACCTGAAGGTCGTAATCACATTAGAGCCTTACATATCACTATGGAGTGCAAAAGCGCGGTGTTGTCGCACGTGTTGGTTGACACCGGTTCTTCCTTGAACGTGTTGCCCAAGAAGGCTCTGATTAAGCTTGATGTTGAAGGGGTTGTCCTCACACCGAGTGATCTCATTGTCCGTGCTTTTGATGGATCCAAGCGATCTGTTTTCGGTGAAGTCACGTTGCCCGTCAAGATTGGCCCATAAGTGTTTGATATTGTCTTCTATGTGATGGATATTCAACCAGCATATAGCTGTCTATTGGGGCGTCCCTGGATACATGGGGCTGGAGCAGTTTCGTGAACTCTCCATCAAAAGCTGAAGTATGTGTGGAATGGTCAGGTCGTGATTGTGTGTAGCGAGGAGGACATTCTTGTGAGTCATCTATCTTCCTTGAAGTATGTGGAGATGGATGGCGAGATTCATGAAACTCTGTGCCAAGCTTTCGAGACCATTGAGATTGAGAAGGTGGCTTTTGTCGAACAGAAGAAGCCAGGAGCCTCAATTGCGTCATACAAGCAAGCTTTGGAGGTTGTCAGCTCAGGCAATGCAGAAGGTTGGGGCAAGATGGTCGACATACCCGTCAAGGAAGACAAATTTGGTATTGGTTATCAGCCTCTTCAGTCAGAGCAGGGTGTTCATAAAGGGCTGAGTACCTTCACCAGCGCTGGGTTGATGAATCATGGTGACGTCTTTGCAACCGGTGGTGAAGATGGTGACAGTGATTGTGATTTGGACAACTGGGTGCGCCCGTGTGCTCCAGGAGAGATGGTGAATAATTGGACAGCCGAAGAAATAGTCCAAGTTACTCTTCAGACAGAGTAATTTTCTTTTGTTTTTCATTTTGCACAAAAACCCTGCGCTTTTCCCGAAGCGTAGTGGTTCATTGTAGAGCCACATCATGTTTTGAAATGATTATCATTAATAAAGGACGTTTTGCGAACAAATTTGTGCTCACTGTCTTTCTGTTTTTATTTTCATTTTCAAAACAATAAAAATGGCAATGTTTTTTGTTTTTTGTGACTTTATTGAACTCTTTTCTAAAACAAAGCATTAAACATCGTTCATGCAGAATCGATCTTGCGGACTCCGTTAAAAACAGTTCTGTTATGACTCAGTATGATTTCGATAATCCCATTTACCAAGTGTCGCAACGCGAAAAACAACCGGCGGGAAAAGACAAACAAACAGAGCCGCCACCGTGCGTTATTTATCCCAAAGGAGGGAATGGAAACGCTCGAAGTAAACCTGGAAATGAAATGGTCTTACGACCGGAGATTACAAGGCACGGGAGTCGGTTACGCAAGGGGAAGGTATTAGCACCCCTCACGTCCGTCGTACTCGACAGGATCCACGCTCAGAAGAATAGAATAAGGTTGCTGAATAACTGCTCAAAAAGAATGCACACACACTGGAATAAAACATAGAGGGAAGAAGACGGAAGCGGACTCGGCAGGATGTCGCATCCTGGGCCTACGTATTTTGTCAGAAACAAACATCAGAGTCCACGTAGTTCGGGGAAATGATAACGGGCTCGCTAGGATATCGCATCTTATGCCTACGTATCTCATCTGGAATGAGAATCAGAGCTACCGTAGTTCGGCTAACACACGCCGAAACAAAACATAGCACAAAGACGCTGAGACGTCAAAAGAAACACAAATGGAAACAGACTGCCAATGGCTGGTCTTACGTCAAACTCCAAACAAAAGAAACACAAACAGGAAACTGAATGCCAATCGCTGGACTTACATCAGACTCCAAACAACAAACACCAACTGGAAACTGAATGCCAATGGCTGGACTTACATCAGACTCCAAGCAAAAGAAACACAAATAGGAAATCGAATGCCAATCGCTGGACTTACATCAGACTCCAAGCACACAACAAATAGGAAACGGAATGCCAATCGCTGGTCTTACATCTAACTCCTAACACACAAAAAGGTTATCAAACAGACAAGCTAATAGAGAGTCTGGAACTCGAGCCTAATAGCTGTCACACAAACACACACAAAAAAGAAAAGGTTGAAAAACAAAAAGGGTGCCCGGAGAGATCTCGTACGATCTCCTGTCTACGTACCTCATCTGGTATGAGGATCGGGGCGACGTAGTTCCCCTTAACAGGGGAGAAACTTTCTCCTAACCAGAGACCAAGGGAATAACGGACTAAAAGGGAGACTAACTCGAGCCTAATAGTCATCATGCAAATTATAATAGTCCTAGGTTGCGGTATCTAAATCAAAACCTAACTCGCACAAGCAGCAAGTCAATCACACAGCAAGTAAGCAACACAGGTGAACAGGTATCACACGCTATATGCAAACAAGTGGCTCATACAAGGCTGGGCATTAGTCAAGGGGTCATATCAACCTCGACAAACAAGCTAAAACTGTAAAGGTGTCTGAGGCTCTTAACCACTGACATTAACCGTCAGGGTGAGCAGATGAAATGGGAGATGAGGGTTCGGCCCCTATCCTTAGAAAATGCATTCACCCCCATCTGACCATGCACGGGCATGGGATTAGCGTTAACATTCGGAGATTGAGCAAAATTGATTGCCTTAGAATCCCCCAGGTCCTGGACAACATGCTTAAAAGCTTTACAATTCTCCACATTGTGTCCAGGGGCATCAAAGTGGAATCCACATTTGGCGTTCTCATCAAAACTGGCCGGCCTCTGATCCGGTCTCAACGGAGCCAACGTCCTCAACTGGACCAACCCCAAATCCTTCAACTTCTTCAGCAAGAATGAGTATGTCACAGGTGGTCTATCAAATTAACGATCATTGATTCGCCCTCTCACCTGATACCCGACCCTCTGTGGTCTCTGTTGAAACGGCTGCTGTTGCTGTTGCGGTTGTTGTTGTTGCTGTTGTTGATTATCAGCAGGAATGGTTACCGCAGCAGTGTGTTGGTAGTAACAATCCCTAATTTGTCCCCTTTGGGTATACACAGCACTTGTATCACCCTCCTTCTTACGCTGGCCATTACCAAAGGGCTTCTTCGATCCAGACGACGAAGCGATACCCTGTATCTTTCCCAGCTTCAACCAGCTTTCTATTCTTTCCCCAGCCACCAGAATATCAGCAAAGTTGGTAACCGGGCATCCCACCATCCTCTCTGCAAACGTCCCCTGAAGGGTACCCATAAACAGATCAGACATCTCCCGATCTACCAACGGAGGTTGGACTCTGGAAGCCAACTCCCTCCATCTCTGTGCATATTCTTTAAACCCCTCACTAGGCTTCTGAGACATACCCTGCAATTGGGTATGGCTAGGAGCCATATCAGCATTAAATTGATACTGTTTAAAGAACGCATCTCCGAGATCCTACCAGCTCTTGATATCTGAAGACTTCAGCTTGGTATACCACTCCAAAGACCCACTAGACAGACTGTCTTGGAAGAAGTACATCCAAAGCTTCTGGTCTATTGTATAAGCAAAAATCTTTCGAACGAAAGCCTGGAGATGAGTTTCCGGGCAAGAACTTCCATTATACTTATCAAACGCAGGTGCTTTAAACTTTTGCGGAATCACGATCCCCTCAACTAGCCCCATGTTTGACATGTTAACAACCCCTGGAGTAGCATAGCTTTCTAGAGCCCTTATCTTCTCCGCCAGCACCTGAATTTCTTTGTTTGGTGGTTGGACACCGTATTGACCAAACTGTTCATTCAGCACGGAGAACTGGTCTTCCTCTCTATCCTCCTCAGCCCCGAAGAATGAAGGAAACAGACTATCCTTCAGATTATTGCCCATCGGACCTGGTCCACCGCCTGTAGCAGCACCAAAACCACCACCATTATTGATCACCACCCCAGCAATAGTCTTCTTTCTGAGATCTCCTCCATCCCTTGAACCATCCAGACCATTGTTGGACACACCCTCCTGATTATTACCACTGTTGGCAGCCGAAGCCCGCTCGAGCTTTTCCACCTTATGAGCAAGTGCCTTATGTCCCAAGGCAAGCCCTTGCATGACGTTTATCAGCTCACCCATTTTCTCCTTCAACTCGAGAATATCTGCGTTGGGTAGATCCATCAGCTTGGATTTGTTGCGCCTGGTAGGGTATTTGTGCGGACGTGCTACGTGCAAAGGAATGATTCTACGTGCGCGAGCAATGATTCCTGAAACAATCAACCACGTTAGAAACTGACACCTGCAAAATAGAAGACAAGTTATTATGATTCATGCATGAATGCAATGTCTATCCATATGAGGAACACTCTGTCTTTCGTTCCTGGCTTCATCAAGACAGATAATAATCCGGCAACAATATTCTGATGTCAATCATCTAGTTTTTCCATACAGAGCAGAGAATCATGATTTAGCAAAGATATCACCAGACCATGTGTGTGCTATGTGAGTGCATACAGGAAAGCAAATAAAGCTTGAAGATCGATCACTGAATGACAATAACCACTGTATATCAAAAATGCACTACACGTGCAAGATTCATACACCAGGCTGATACAAATCAAATTACAATTCTCCAGAATCAGAAAGAAAATACAAGCAAGTGAATTCCGTCAACATGCCTGACGATAATCCACACATAACAACAAAAGTCTACACTGAAGAAGGTCCCACAGACGGCTCTGCATCATCAACCATCTTGGTAAACTTCATGGCGAACCTGAGCTCAGTGTTCTCCTGCTGCAATCTTCCTATCTCCTTCTAGTGAATCTTCATCTGTCGGAAATAATGATCCCTCTCAGCAAGATAGTGATCTCTCTCAGCAATAATCTTCGCTTTCTCCGCTTCCCATTCTGTGGTAAGGACTTTGGCTCTAGCTTCCCTCTGATTCTTCACAAGGATCTGCCTCCTCTTCTCATCTTCAATGACCCTCAAAGCTCTAGCTAACTTCTCCTTAGTGATGTCGTGCTCCTTTGTAGATGACTCCAAAGCTTGGCTGATCTTGCGGTAATAAGCGGTGTCTATCTCAAAGCGCTTCACCTCAATGGCATGTCTCTTATCCTGGTCTTCTATTTTCCCTTTGATTTCCTGATTAGCCATTTGGATTCTAGCAGCACTCATCTCCAACTCAGTCTTCTCTGCTTGCAGCTGATCTCTGGCCTTCTTTATCTCAATAAACTCTTCCATGCTGACAGAAGAACATGGCCCCTCAATCAATGGACACCAAGGATCACCCCCAGGAAATGGTAGATGCGTGAGCTCAATCCTCTTCCTAAGCCAATCATCAAACGGAGGAAAAGACCTGCTATTAACCCTACCAAAAGGAACCTTGCCCTTCCTCTGAATGTCACGCCACTCATCAGACACTTGCCTCAACTTTGGCTGATTACCCTCAATTGGGAAGTAGAAAGACTCCTGAATCTCTCGCCCGAGAGGAGGACCCTCCACAGTAAACCCCATTTGTCTCCTAAGAAGCACCGGGTTGTAATTAATGCAACCTTGAACTCCTATAAGAGGCACATTGGGAAGACTCCCACAACTGTAAATGAAATCTCATCCAGCCATACCATTGTGAGTCCAATCTATGTCCTTGGCTCGCAAACCCATCAACCTGATTGACCATTTGACAGTAGGATCAAGAAAGACAAAGGCACCTCTGGAAGGCAAATACCCCATGAACCATTTGTACAATAGCTGAGCACAACATCAGATCAATCCCCCACGCCGCTTCTCGTTCCGATTATGGACCGAGTAATAGACATCTCCAACCAGGGTAGGAATGGGATTCCTCTGCATAAACAACCGGATAGCATTAATATCTACAAAGTTCTTCTGGTTAGTGTCGCATTACGCGAAAAACCGGCGGGAAACAAGAACAACAGAGCCGCCACCGTGCGTTATTTATCCCAAAAGAGGGAAAGGAAACGCTCAGAGTAAACCTGGGAAAAAGCATGGTCTCGCGACCAAAGAGAATGGGATCGGGAGTCGGTTATGCGAAGGGAAGGTATTAGCACCCCTACGCATCCGTCGTACTCGACGGGATCCACGCACAATAGGAAGGGAAAATGGTTGCTAAAACACTGCTCACACACACACACTGGCTGAAAGAGACACAAGAAAACAGACAAGACTGAAACTGACTCGGCAGGATACCGCATCCTGGGCCTACTTAGTCTATCAGGCATAGACATCAGAGTCGAAGTAGTTCGGACCGGGGAAACGACACATGCTCGCTAGAATATCGCATCCTATGCATACGTATCTCCTTGGACGAAGGAGAATCAGAGCATTCGTAGCTCGGCTAACACGCACACAAACAAACACATGCAAAGGAAAACGTGGAGCCTGAATGCCAATCACTGGACATACATCAGCATCCGAACCAAAACACACACAGGAAACCAACTGCCAATCGCTGGACTTACGTCGGACTCCAACCAGAAAAGGAGAAACAAACTCACACAAACAAAACAAAAGGGCGCCCGGAGAGATCTGCTCATCTCCTGCCTACGTACCTCATCTGGTATGAGGATCAGGGCGACGTAGTTCCCCTACGGAGGGAAAAAGGACTAGCCTAACCAGATAACAGAGGGAGACACAACTAGGGAGACTATGACTCGAGCCTAGATGTTATCATGCAAATTCATCCCTAAGTTAAGGTTTCTAGCTAACTTGCACAGGAAGCAAGCCTATCATAAACATGACTTGCACAGGAAGCAAGCCACACCAAACCTAACTTGCACAGGAAGCAAGCTAAAGCAAACCTAACTTGCACAGGAAGCAAGTCAAACTAAACCTAACTTGCACAGGAAGCAAGTCAAACAAACACACAAGCACAAGTAGCACACACTATATGCAAACAATGGGCTCAATCAAGGTTAGGTTTTAGTCGAGGGGTCATATCAACCTCAACAAACAAACCACTAGAATTGGGTAGTGTTAGCTTTTAACCTTGCCATTGAGGGGCTAAGGTGAAGCAGATGAAAGGTGGGTGAAGATGAGACTTCACAGCTCTTATCCCTGGCCTGGGAGAGCTTAAGACAAGAATGTGTGGGTTCAGAAAGTGGGAACCCTTCTACACATTTGAAACTGACTCAACTGTACAACTGTACAAGATCTTGGGTTTGTATCTGCAATGCATCAACACAATGGTGTGAGCAACGCAGATGACACACAGAATAGCAGGGGATGGATTGCACATCCCTTATATCTGCCAATGCCTCTTCACTTAGGAGGTCTTTGAACAAATGCAAGGACAAAGGTAAACAGTCACAAACATTGCCTCTTAAGGAGGACTTCAGACAGGTGCCTGGCCAAGTAACAGGCCAGGTCTTCCAGACTACATGAAGTAAGGAAATTATACCTCAATGCAAATTGCTATCAAGCAAAGCAAAGCAAAGTTCACAAGGAACTAATAGCAACTAAAGTACCTGAAATCAGTCAAACACAATTAGTATACCAGACACAAAGTTAAAACAAGCAGCATAAGAGTCAAACAGATAACACAGTCAATCAGATGTGCAAAGCACAAGCTCAAAGCAAGTGAGCTAAGCAACCTACAAAACACACAAGTTAGTTCATGATAAACCATCAAACTCAATTAACTTGTATTAATCTCTTTGGGTATTTGTTGCTTAACCTGAAACAACAAACTTAAACATGAGCAACAGGACCATTAGGACAAGCATAGGGTCAAAAAGAGATAAGAAAGTCAAAACAGCAAGTGACAAGTGTCCAAAATCAATTTCTAACAATCAAGAAACAAACCCAATTGGTTTCATGTTCATATCAATCATCATCATCATTTCATAAGCAAAATAGGTCAAAGCATGGCAAATAGAACCTCAAAGAAGTCAACAGAATGATGCAACTCAAATCCAATCACAAACAATTCCAAAAATTCTCAAATAATTCATGATCAAACATCATCCATAATATGATAAGCATACCAAAATTCAGCTCATTTGGGTCAAGGGAAGTAGGTCAATGAAAATCAGAAAGGCAAGGCAAGTTCAAACATGCTCAAAGAAGTCAACCAAACATGCACCAACTTCAATAAATCATAAATCAGTGACAACATATGAGAAATGAATGGGACTAAAACCATGATAAAACTTAAGATGTCTACTAATCACATCTCAAATTTCATGTCCATCCAATAATGTATGAGAATTTCACAAATCATATGGCATCATGTGTCAAAAAAAGTCAACATTTTGGTCAAACAGGGGAGAAATTATCAATCAAATAGAAAATGCACTCCAAAATTCCAGAAACATTCATACACATTCCCAACATCTATAAGCATGTTCATGCAAAAAATCAGACCAATTTGAATTCATTAGGCAAGGTAATTAAAATCATGAAGTTGGACATCAATGGTGTGACACAAATTGTCACACCCCTATTCAAAAAATCACAACTCACAAACCAGAAATGATAAATTCACAAACTCTACACCAAAATCACCATGAATGTGTCTAGTTTAAGCACAAAAAATTTGGGAAGCATTGGATAAAGTATCACCATTTCACAATCAATTTGGCATAGCATACATAAAATGGACCACATGAACAAACCCTAGCACAATCCAAAATTTAATCATACAAAAAATCTGGAAAAATCATGATAAACAACTAGAGATCAAGATGAGCAAATCACAAAAAACCCCATGAAATTTGGATCAAAATTGAGTGTTCTATGATTTTTGTAAGATGGCCATGGCAAATGAAATAAAATTGCAAAATAAGATGAATTAATTAAATAATAAAACGTGGAATGGCAGTTTGGTAAATAAATGGAACTTTAAGTGAAACTCTGCGTTTCACTTAAAGTAAAGCCGCGCCCTGATTGGCTACATGGTAATGGAACAGGGCTTTCATGCAAAACACATACAAACACGATCAAATGGGAAAATCTGGGCAAGGTTTAGGGTTTGCTACAGTGCATCATCATCAATCATGAAGAACAAAAATCCCAGAAATTGGAATTGAGCATAGCATTCGAACCAGCAAACATCACACAATCCAAATCTAAGCTTATTTTTCTACAATTCGAGCTAACAACCAAGAAATGAGCAAGAACATATTTGAACACGAAACTTTAAAACCAAATTCCTCACTCAATACACAGCCATTTTACGCGATTTAAAGTTCAGCAAAGTCAGCATAAAAAGATCTTTCTAAAGCATATCATGGTTTTGGAAATGGTTAGGGTCGAAAACTTACCAAATCTGAAGCACAGTTGCGATTTGATGGTTGTTTGGTTGCAAATGGCTGAAACGGATGTTCCTTCCAGCTCTAGATGATGAATGGATAGTAACTCGTGGCTCAAGCTTGCTTGATTGTGCTCAAAATGAAAACTGCCATGGATGAGAGCTTAGTGCAACAGTCATGATTCTTGCTCTACAGTTGTGATTTGAGGCTCACCAATGCTTCCAAAATGATGGTGGATTATGAGACAACCAACCCCAGTTCGAGCTCTTTGAATATTTTTCAGAAAAGTTTCAAAGATGAAGAAATGAGAATTTGAGAGAAAATGGATCTTTCTGTTTTTGATTTGGTTTTTTGCAAGGTGTGCTAGGGTTTTCTCAGCAGAAAAGTGACATATATAGTCTGTTTAACATCTGTTAATCATGATTAATTGAAATGGTAATTGGAATTTGGTTAAAAGAGGTGTTTTACCCATTTTGCTAAAGACCAACACAAGTTGCATGGGGTGCATGCATATGCACGAATTTGGGCTTTAGACAACCTCTAAACATGATTTCTGAACTATTCCAATTGGCACAAAGTGTTGGAGATGTTTAAATTGAAAGTCCATTTTTTTACTTCACTTAATTTAATTCATGCTACTTTGAAAATGGCCATTTTGATTGGTAAACTTTTGATGAATTGTGATGACAAATTTGGATAGAGCACATCAAATAGGACTTGTAGCAAAAAACCCCACCCAATTTGGCCAAATGGTTTGGAAGATATGCCACTTTGAAGTTCAAAATTTTTTGAGAATGATTTGATCATAACTTGCCAACCATACATGGGAATTGAGTGTTCTTGGACTTTTTGGAAAGGCAAGAACAAGATCTTCAACTTTCATGTTAGGAAAAAATTCATTTGAAGCTTGTATGATGAAGTAATTTTGAGGAGCAAGACTTTCCATTTTTGGCAAATTCCAATTACAGGTCAACTTTCTATTTTTGGAAATTTCTTGTCTGACTTCAAATTCTTCAATCTTGACCTTTGAAATGTTGAATGAGACTTGTATGGACATGAATGAACCTTTTCAAACCATCTCCCACCTTGAAATCCATAAAATCAGGCACAGTTGACCACAGTTGACCATAGTTGACTTTCTAGGGTTTCTGGTGAACTGAACACTGACTGATGACTTCTGAGCATCCAATCCTTGACCAAAACACTTCCAAAGGACCCCTAGGTCATGTGAACATGTTGGACCAACCCTAGGGCCTTGCTTCAATGAAAATTGCACTTGCTTGCTTGATTGACTGATCTCCTGACCAGTTTGACCTAATCTGTCAGTTGAACTTGCACTTGGGCAAAGGGACAATGCAATGTTATGCAGTGGACTATGTTAATGCTATGACCTAATATGACAATGTATGTACAAAAGGTAGGTGCAAATTTGAGGTGCTACAGTTAGGAAACATGATGGTTCCATAGATGCTTACAGCTAGCAAAGCGCACACGACCCTACAATTACCCACAACAGCATGCTCCTTGGCCTTAGCCTCCAGGAAACTCAGATGAAAACCGGGCAACTTTCCCTTCTCCTTCAAACCCCCCTTAGTCACTTCTGGGCTCAAATAAAGAGCACGAGAAATCTCAGCAACATCAGGTTCATCCTTAGTGGCATAGAATGGAATCTGGTCTCTGATCTGAATCCCCAGGATGCTGGCATAGTCCTCCATCAAAGGTCCCAACAAGTAATCCGGGAAAACAAAGCATCTCAAACCCGGGTCATAAAACTGGAGAAGAGTATGGATGACACTCCTATCTGTATCTGTGAGCCTGAAAACCACCTTCAGAATACCGCCATAAGTCTCGCGGAACATCCCCACATGGTCAGGTGTAATCAATGCTATCATATCTTTCAACACATCAATCTCTGGATCGAAGAAACTGTAGACAACATCGTCTTTCAAGTCGGTCCTCATGTCTGAAACAAAGAAGTCTCTCAACCAGGATCTCGATCAAGAATGTACCCTGCATATGGATAAACATGTGTTAGATGCGAGTAAATGCAAAATGTGAATGATGCGAATGTATGAATGCAATGCACTGTGCCATCCTCCAAGTCATCTGAACATCCACTGCACTGAGTTACGGCCTCTGAACTGATCACAACCATCTGAGGTACGGAGTAACCACAATTCCGACTTAGGAGTTCCGAAATAAATGGAACCTATATATCACCATCATCACTGGAGAACCACTGATCTGATAACAACATGATCATCTGTACCAACCCAGGGAATCCTGAAATAAACGGATCCCCACTGATAAATACCAAGGACAGAACTCTGGCGTCTCAGAAATAAATATCCATAAATCCGACTTATAAATAGGACTCTGATCAAGAACTTGAACCATTAGTCACCATCATAACATGCATCTGTAGGAATCAAACCCTCCCCTCACAGGTGAATTCTAATCAGGTCATCCTAAGGCGGATAATGGTCTCGACAATCGGACAAGATACTCAACGGGTTTGCCCTTTCGGGTGTGCCGCTGCAGCTCTCATAAGATCGTCTAAACCAGAGATCCGGGAAAGAGCGGTCACCGAAGTCAACAGCTCAAATGAGGTGACTCGACCAAAGTGGATACTCCACAAAGGAAAAGCAATTCTCAAATGAACCTCGTTCGGCTTCTGGTATGTCACGTTGCCAAAAACATGTAGACCTAACATGAGAGGCAGCATGAGACCACGCTAATCCTAGGTGTATACTCGGGCCTGGGTTTTAGCCCCACTCAGAACACCCACCCCAAATCAGAGGAACCAACCTGTACAGAGTCAGCACAGTGATAATATGATGCATGCAAACAAATATGCAAATATATACAATCACAGTATAATAATCATAAATGCAATAAATAAAGCAGCATAAGCAACCAAAACTATCCTAGAGAGCGCTAGGATTGACTCGCTTAGGGAAGATGGACCAGCAAGAGGTCAACTTCTGTCGTCCCCAGCAGAGTCGCCAGCTGTCGCAACGCGAAAAAAAACCGGTGGGAAAAGACAAACAAACATAGCCGCCACCGTGCGTTATTTATCCCAAAGGAGGGAAAGGAAACGCTCGAAGTAAACCTGGAAAGGAAATGGTCTTACGACCGGAGATTACAAGGCACGGGAGTCAGTTACGCAAGGGGAAGGTATTAGCACCCCTCACGTCCGTCGTACTCGATGGGATCCACGCTCAGAAGAATAGAATAAGGTTGCTGAATAACTGCTAAAAAAGAATGCACACACACTGGAATAAAACACAGAGGGAAGAAGACGGAAGCGGACTCGGCAGGATGTCGCATCCTGGGCCGACGTAGTTTGTCAGAAACAAACATCAGAGTCCACGTAGTTCGGGGAAATGGTAACGGGCTCACTAGGATATCGCATCCTATGCCTACGTATCTCATCTCGAATGAGAATCAGAGCTACCATAGTTCGGCTAACGCACGCCGAAACAAAACACAGCACAAAGACGTTGAGACGTCAAAAGAAACACAAATGGAAACAGACTGCCAATGGCTGGTCTTACGTCAGACTCCAAACAAAAGAAACACAAACAGAAAACCGAATGCCAATCGCTGGACTTACATCAGACTCCAAACAACAAACACCAACTGGAAACCGAATGCCAATCACTGGACTTACATTAGACTCCAAGCAAAAGAAACAAAAACAGGAAACCGAATGCCAATCGCTGGACTTACATCAGACTCCAACCACACAACAAATAGGAAACGGAATGCCAATCGCTGGTCTTACATCCAACTCCTAACACACAAAAAGGTTATCAAACAGACAAGCTAATAGAGAGTCTGGAACTCGAGCCTAATAGCTGTCACACAAACACACACAAAAAAGAAAAGGTTGAAAAACAAGAAGGGTGCCCGAAGAGATCTCGTACGATCTCCTGCCTACGTACCTCATCTGGTATGAGGATCAGGGCGACGTAGTTCCCCTTAACAGGGGAGAAACTTTCTCCTAACCAGAGACCAAGGGAATAACGGACTAAAAGGGAGACTAACTCGAGCCTAATAGTCATCATGCAAATTATAATAGTCCTAGGTTGAGGTATCTGAATCAAAACCTAACTCGCACAGGCAGCAAGTCAATCACACAGCAAGTAAGCAACACAGGTGAACAGGTATCACACGCTATATGCAAACAAGTGGCTCATACAAGGTTGGGCTTTAGTCAAGGGGTCATATCAACCTCGACAAACAAGCCAAAACTGTAAAGGTGTCTGAGGCTCTTAACCACTGACATTAACCGTCAGGGTGAGCAGATGAAATGGGAGATGAGGGTTAGACCTCACAGCTTTTAACCCGGGCCTGGGTGAGCTTGGAATCAATGAAGGTGTGGGGGTCCAGAATGTGGGACCCTACTCCACAATGACTGACTCTATATACAAGATCTTGGGTGTTTATTCAAAAGCATCAGCAATTAGTGCGAGTATAATGAAAGACTCAACTGAATAGCAGGGGATGGATTGCACATCCCTTCTATCTGCCAATGCCTCTTCACTTAGGAGGTCTTTACATGTAACCATGCCTCATAGAGGTCTTTAGCACAAAATTAAACAATCAAGAACATGGCCTCTTAAGGAGGGCTTCAGACAGGTGCCTGCCAAAGATAGCAGGTCTTCCAGACTACATGGAGTTCAAGAGATTACCTAAGTGGTATGCCAACCACAAGCAAAGCAAAGCAACTCAAATAATGAGTTAAAGCGGCTAAAGTACCTGTAAAAAAATCAAACAAGTCAATATTCACATTCAGACAACCAAATAATCAACAACAGTCAGACAATCCCAATATGTACAACATGTAAGCCATAGAAGGCAAACACTCAAGTGATTCACTACCAAAGGACCTACAAAATAACCAAAGGTTAGTAAACAAGACAAATAGCAAAGCTCAAATGATGAGGCAACATCAACCATGGAGGTGAATGCTTGATCCTGAAATACAAAGCTCAAATTGTGAGTTCAAACCCCTAGGGCAAAGCCTAGGGTCAAAAGTGAAGCAAAAAATCAAAACAACAACCAATATTCAACATGAAGCAACTACATTCAATCAAGAACATGTCCTAAAAAGGACCAAGTCAAAATCATTAAGCAAAGTCATTTCATGATCATGAGAAGGCAAAGGAAATTTCAAAGCATACAATTGATCATCAAGAATCAAAATTCCATATTAAAACAGAAATGACTCAAACAATTCGGGAAACTTTTATGTGCACACAACATGTCAAACACAATCATCATGCAAAAGATTGGAAACAGGAGAGCTCATTTGACTTAGAAATGAAAATGCACAAGTATGACATCAAATTGTGTGACACACATTGTCACACCATACAATCATGTGCATAAAACAGAGATGGAAAATGAGAAAATACCAAACCAAGCCTCAAAGGTCAAGCATCATGTTAGGAATCATCACACAAAATTTCATGGCAATTGGATCATTATTGAGCATTTCACAATAGAAAGAATGAAGCACGTCACATATGTATACATGTTCAAGTAATTCCACACAATCAAAAATCCAGAAGTGGTAAAATCATGAAATCACATCACAAAAATACTAGACATCTCAAGGATTATGTAGAAAAAAATTTGGAATTAATTGGAATCATTTTCAATTTTTAGTGATTTTTTGAAGTTGGAAGAAAATATGAATAAATGATGAAACATGTACATGTCAAATTGGAGGGAAATGATGAAATGTGAATTAATTTGAAAAAAAGGAAGAAGCTGGAATCGAACTGTGGAGAGAGGCGCATCAAAACGATGCCGTTTTAGGCCAAAGCTGAAAATGAAAAAAAGAAAATACGAAACGCGCTCATGGAGGATCGAAGCGAGGTTCAGGGCGCTGGACAAAACGACGTCGTTTTGGTCCTTGCCCTAGCACACATGCAGCGCTGGCTAGCACTGTTCACAGCGGTGGAGCACGGTGGAAACCACCGTCTCCTTCATCAAGTCCGGCGAAGCTTCAAGAACAACATGTATTTTTTTTTTGCAGAATTTGTGAAATTATATACCAAACGACTCGTCTTAGCACGTAGATCATGAATCCATCACTATTTAAACCTAATTCCACATATAACTTAGTCATTTCTCAACCAATTTTCATGAATTTTATATCAGAATTTTCAGCGAGCAAAGATCTATCTAATCATGTCCATAAAATTAAGAATTAAGAGACTCGAAATTTCACCAACCTGAAATGTCAGTGATCAAAACAGTGAGTTCGAGGCCTCCAAAGTGTGTGAATCCACTCCTTAACTCTTGTTATGAAGCTTTGTGAATGAATTGAGGCTTGGAGATGCTTGGATCTAGCTCAATTTGCACTTGCCATTGATGTGTTCATATGCTTGACATGCTTCAAACCTTGCTCAAACTCCACAAAAAATGGATGAATCATGCTCCAAATGTCATGAGGATGATGGATCTATCAAGAAAATGTGTGGTTGTGTGGAGAAAATTTGAATTTGAGATGAGAGAAATTTTGGAGGGAAAATGAGATCTAGATCTAGAATTTGTGATTATGAACAATTCTGTTATGATCTGGTATATATACTCAGTCCTAATCACATCCTAATTAGAATTAAGCATGGTTTAGTTGAGACTAAGCAAAAATAAGGTGTATGACAAATTTTGGAAAATTGGTGGTGCCATGCAAATGTACACGTGAACAGTAGCAAATGGATGATCAAATTCACTTAAAATCTTCCAATGAACACAATGGCAATGGTATTTCGTTCCCATGATGCACCAAATTCAAATTTGCAATTTTCCCTCCAAAATGGTCATGAATAAGCAAATGATTATATGATGAAATTTCATGCAATGCCATGAATGATTTGGAAAATATAGGTCACAAGGAGCAAAGTGAAAAAAGAGGCACTCAATTTGGAGCTTTAGTTCAAAAGTTATGGCCTTTTGAAGTTTCAAGCACACTTGGCAATGATTTGATCATATCTCATCAACCATTCATCAGATGCTCATGATCTTGGACTTTTTGGAAATGGGAGAGAAATATCTTCAACTTCCATGTTAGACAAAAATTCATTTGAAGCTTCTTTGATGATGAAAAATCAAGTTGAATTTGAACCAAAAACTTTCCATTTTTGGAAACTTTCAATTACAGGTCACTTTCCATTTTTGGAAACTTTTGATCTGCCCTCCAATTCTTCAAGATATGTATTTGACATGATGAATAAGCCTCTTTGGGACACGAATGAAGGATCTCAAACCATTTCTCCACCTCCTAGCCCTCAGTTGACTTTCTATTGACTTTTATGGGCCCCTGATGACATGGCAATGCTCTGATCAGCTTTGAGCCTCTAACACTTGGCTAATTAGCTTCAAAATGAACCTTGGCTCATATAAGCTCAATAGGATGATCATGTGATCCCCCTCTCCATAGAATACCTCATCTCCTTGAAAATCACTGATTAGAAAAATGCAACTGATTAGGGTTGACCAGAGGTCAAAACCCTAATCCCAAGGAATCTGAGCATGAACAATGAACCCCTTGCAGATGACATAACCATGATGATGATGATGATGTACCCTTGCAATCAAGATAATACTCAACCTCCTTGAGGAACCAATAAAACCCTAATTGAAGAGCAATCCTCAGATGATTGATCATCAATTCAATAAGACCCTTAGGCATGAATCTCTTAACCTCTCTATCTTCTGAGAAAGACTTAGGAGGATGACTTGTTTATTTTCACATGATATGAAAAATGCAAATGCCTAATGTCCTAAAAATGAAATGAAATATGCTAAGCTAGTCCCAAGAAAGGAGGGCAAATTTTGAGGTGTTACACCAAGCCGAAGAGGAGAGTGAAGAAGACTGTGAACTCCCCAAGGAATTGGTTAGGCTATTGAAGCAGGAGGAAAGGGTCATCCAACCTCATCAGGAAGAGTTGGAAGTTATTAACCTTGTTAGTGAGGACGCCAAGAAAGAGATCAAGATTGGGGCTGCTTTAAAGGAAAATGACAAGAGAGGGCTGATTGAGATGTTACGAGAATATGTGGAGATATTCGCGTGGTCGTATCAAGATATGCCTGGGTTGGATACAGATATTGTGGTGCACAGGCTACCTCTCAAAAAAGATTGTCCTTCGGTAAAGTAGAAGCTTCGTAGAACTAGTCCTGATATGGCTGTCAAGATCAAAGAGGAGGTTCAGAAGCAGTTGGATGCGGGTTTTCTGGCAGTTACCAATTATCCCCCTTGGGTGGCCAACATCGTACCCGTGCCTAAGAAGGATGGTAAAGTCAGGATGTGTGTCGATTACCGGGATTTAAACACAGCCAGTCTGAAAGATGACTTCCCATTACCTCACATTGATGTATTGGTTGATAACACTGCTCAATCCTCGGTTTTCTCTTTCATGGATGGATTTTCTGGCTATAATCAGATCAAGATGGCGCCAGAAGACATGGAAAAGACGACATTCATTACTCCTTGGGGCACGTTCTGTTACAAGGTTATTCCATTTGGGCTGAAGAATGCCGGTGCTACCTACCAGAGGGCTATGACGACTCTCTTTCATGACATGATGCACAAAGAAATCGAAGTGTACGTGGATGATATGATTGCGAAGTCTCAGACAGAAGAGGAGCACTTGGTAAACCTACAGAAGTTGTTTGAAAGACTGAGAAAGTTCAAACTGAGGCTGAATCCAAACAAGTGTACGTTTGGGGTGAGATCCGGGAAGCTGTTGGGTTTCATTATCAGTGAGAAAGGGATTGAGGTTGATCCAGCAAAAGGAAAAGCTATTCAAGAAATGCCTGAACCGAGAACGGAAAAGCAGGTTCGTGGGTTTTTAGGGAGATTGAACTACATTGCACGGTTCGTATCTCACCTAACTGCCACGTGTGAACCGATATTCAAATTGCTAAGAAAAGATCAAGCAATCAGGTGGAATGATGATTGTCAGAAAGCTTTTGATAAGATAAAAGAGTATTTACAGAAACCTCCAATCCTTATACCTCCAGTTCCTGGGAGGCCTCTGATAATGTACCTTTCAGTGACCGAGAACTCGATGGGGTGTGTATTGGGACAGCATGACGAGTCTGGTCGAAAAGAGCATGCTATATACTACCTTAGCAAAAAGTTTACCGACTGTGAAATAAGATATTCGCAGCTCGAGAAAACTTGCTGCGCTTTGGCATGGGCTGCTCGCCGACTGAGACAGTATATGCTGAACCATACTACCTTGTTGATTTCTAAGATGGATCCAGTGAAATACATCTTTGAAAAGCCGGCTCTCACCGGACGTGTGGCTCATTGGCAGATGATTTTAACAGAGTATGATATCCAGTACACGTCGCAGAAGGCCATTAAGGGTAGTATTCTGTCTGATTACCTTGCCGAGCAACCAATTGATGATTAGCAGCCGATGATGTTTGAATTCCCTGATGAAGACATCATGTATCTAAAGATGAAAGATTATGACAAGTGGACATTGATGTTTGATGGGGCGGTAAATGTGAATGGAAACGGTGTTGGGGCAGTACTTATCAATCCTAAAGGTGCACACTTACCTTTTTCTGCCAGATTGACTTTTGAGGTATCCAAAAATGAAGCTGAGTACGAAGCTTGTATCATGGGGATTGAGGAAGCCATCGATCTGAGGATCAAAACTCTGGACATCTAAGGAGATTCCGCTCTAGTGATCAACCAAGTCAATGGAGACTGGAATACTCATCAGCCGCATTTGATTCCTTACAGAGATTACACCAGAAGGATCCTGACTTTCTTCAAGACAGTGAAGTTATATCATGTCCCCCGAGATGAAAATCAGATGGCGGATGCCTTGGCCACTTTGTCTTCTATGATCAAAGTTCATTGGCATAATCATGTGCCACACGTTGCTGTGAATCGACTCGAGAGGCCTGCGTATGTGTTTGCAGCCGAGTCTGTTGTTGATGAGAAGCCGTGGTACTATGATATTAAGAATTTCCTCAAATGCCAGAAGTATCCTGAAGGAGCGTCAAAGAATGACAAGAAGACACTGAGAAGGCTAGCTGGAAGCTTTTATTTGAATCAGGATGATGTGTTGTACAAGAGGAACTTTGACATGGTTCTGCTCAGATGCGTGGATAGACACGAAGCAGACATGTTAATGCAAGAAGTGCACGAGGGGTCTTTCGGTACCCATGCTGGTGGTCATGCAATGGCCAAAAAGTTGTTGAGAGCCGGTTACTACTGGATAACCATGGAAGCCGATTGTTTCAAATACGCTCGGAAGTGCCATAAATGCCAGATCTATGCAGATAAGGTGCATGTACCACCAAGCCCTCTGAATGTCATGAATTCGCCTTGGCCATTCATGATGTGGGGCATCGATATGATTGGGAAGATTGAACCTACTACTTCTAATGGACATCGCTTCATCCTTGTTGCGATTGATTACTTCACCAAGTGGGTGGAAGCAGCTTCCTATGCTAATGTTACCAAGCAAGTGGTGGCCCGATTCATTAAGAAGGAGATTATCTGTCGTTATGGGGTTCCTGAGAGAATCATTACTGATAATGGTTTGAATCTCAATAACAAGACGATGAAGGAGCTCTGTAAAGATTTTAAGATTGAACATCACAATTCTTCTCCTTACAGACCGAAGATGACTGGTGTTGTAGAGGCGGCTAACAAGAACATCAAGAAGATTGTGCAAAAGATGGTCGTCACGTATAAGGATTGGCATGAGATGTTGCCTTTCGCTTTGCATGGGTACCGTACCTCAGTACGTACATCGACAGGGGCAACCCCTTACTCCCTGGTGTATGGTATGGAAGCAGTCCTGCCTATTGAAGTGGAGATTCCCTCTTTGAGAGTCTTGCTGGATGTCAAGCTAGACGAAGCTGAATGGATCCGGACAAGGTTTAATGAGTTGAGCCTTATCGAAGAGAAGCGATTGGCAGCCGTGTGCCATGGGCAACTGTATCAGAGAAGGATGAAGAAGGCCTTTGATCAGAAAGTGCGTCCTCGAAGCTATCAGACGGGTGATTTGGTTTTGTAGAGGATCCTTCCTCCCGGTACAGATAACAGGGGCAAGTGGACTCCGAATTATGAAGGTCCATATGTTGTTAAGAAGGTTTTCTCCGGTGGAGCCTTGATGCTTACAACTATGGATGGTGAAGATTTTCCGTCCCCTGTGAACTCAGATGTAGTCAAAAAATACTTCGCATAAATTGACCCGCTGGACGAAAAGAATAAAAGAGTCCAGGCAAAAAAGGGCATCCAGGCGAACCAAGAAAAAAAAGAAAAAGGTTCGGGCAAAAGTTAGGGATAAAGAATGAAAAAAATATGTACGCCCGGTAAGTCGAAAACCCGCAAGGGCGGCTTAGGCAAAAATGGGTATCTCGGTGGATTGAAAACCTGAAAAGGCAATTCAGGCAAAAGAGGGATTAAAGCGAAGACTACAGTCTGAGTTATCTGTACTTCATTGCGCTTCAGTGTCTACCATCTCGAAGGATATGACCAGTCCAATCGTTCTTCTCAGAAAGCAAGGAATTTGGGGGAAATTGAGGATCTGTGAGTCGTAACAGAATTGGAAAATAGTGGATGCCGTATTCACATTGCCAATAGGATAGTTTATTTCCTTGTTTGGCGCAATTACCTCTTCCTAGGAATTACTTCCTGATGTACTTGCCTTTTCAGGCCCATTTTCAATCAATAAAAGTCGTTATTCAGTTAAATTGCTCTCTTGTTTTTATTTTACTGTTTTGTTTGCAAAAACGTCCGAATTTTTGATAAGCATTGCATATAAAAAACATGAAGGCTAGACAATAACGTGCAGAAAGATAAAACATTTGAAAATCATTTTGAATGTTGATTACACTTGGGTGTATCTTGTCCATACAATCCCCTGGGCATGTTTGTCTTGCTGATTTGCAGGTCACTATCTTTGATTGCTGGCTGAAGCAGGTGAGCCACAGTTTGTTCAAAGATGTTTCAACACTGTCCAGTAGTGTGGAAAATTGGGTGGTCCAAGTCGAGTTCAGAACTTGGTCTCCCTAGCGAGTCCAAGATCAGTATTGCCTCGGCAGTCAGGCCTGAAGTTGATTGCAATCCCCAGCGGGGTGGAGGATGTTTTTTTCCAGCCAGGTTTGAAGGCTACGCTTTCCCCAGTAAGTCTGAGGACTGTTAGTTCCCCAGCGAGCCTGAAGATTGTTATTTCCCCAGCGGAGGTGTCTGTGGGTAGTTTGTTCCTCAACAGCCAGGTCTGAAGTGTTGTAATCCCCAGCAGGGTTGAGTTTGTAGTTTCCCTAGAAAGGTTGAGAATGTTTTTCCCTAGCAAGTCTGAAATTGGTTGTAATCCCCAGCGGTAGTGGGCGTTGCTTGTTTCCCCCAGCGGAGTCCCCAAGTGGATTGGGTTCAATGGAGGCCGTCTCCAGTAAGAATTGTCCTTTCCCCAGCAGCAGTGTTGTTCCCCAGCATGGTTGGAAGGTCGGTGTTTCCCCCCAATAGATGACTCCCCAGTTGAGTTGGTATCTCTGCCGTTCCGAGGATGTCCGATCAGGAAGTATCCACAGCAGGATTGTTGCGTGTCCCCGCAGAGTTGGAAGACCGAATCAGAATTGTGTGCTCAGTAGAGTGATCGTGGGCTCTCCCAGCAGGAGTTTTCCTCCCTTTGCATCTTGCATATAGTAATCATTTGCATTTGCATCCTCAAATCGCGTAGCATTTCCATTCAGTATGGAGCATTACGCCATAGAAAAACTCAAACATATGCATACATGTGTGAAACCGGATTGGATCATATCCCCAGCAGAGGCGGATCAATTTTCAACATCCGTACGACACATTTGCTGCAGTTGCTCTTGACAGCAGTCAGGATTGATAATCCCCAGAGAGGTTTATTTCCTCACCCGTCCGTAAAAGGAAAGCTTGATTCTCCCTAGTGTGGTCCCCGGCAGGTGTCTGCCTTGTTGTGACATATGTACATGTTATCCTTGCGATACCGGTAAACGTCGTGTCGACCCCCGTAAGGTCTGTCTTTTTTTGATGTCGGTAAACATCATCCTTCGATATCGGTAAACATCGAGTCCCTTCCCAGTCATCGGTAAATGTCTGGTCATGTATCCTTTCTTTGATAAATATCAAAATCCCCATTAGAGTCGTCGATAAACGTCTTGTCTGGTTCCGGTTGTAAATATATTTTTCCTCCCCAGTGGAAGCCGCCATCGGTAAATGGCCTTGCTTTCCTGCTTCCCAGCTGCCATCGGTAAATGGCATCGCTGACTTTGATATCGGTAAATATCAAATGTTGCTTTGAAGCTACCATCGGTAAATGGTCTCGCTTCCTTCGATATCGGTAAATATCAAGTGCCCAGCTTAGCCGCCATCGGTAAATGGCCCCGCTATCTGTGATATCCGTTCCCCAACCGCCATCGGTAAATGGCATCGCTGACTTTGATATCGGTAAATATCAAATGTTGTTTTGAATCCACCATCGGTAAATGGTCTCGCTTCCTTCTAATATCGAATTCCCAGTTGAAGCCTTCATCGGTAAATGGCCCCGCTTTCCTTGATATCAGTGCATATCAAGTCGTGGTTTCTTTGGTTATCCCCTACAGAGTGCAAATTCCAGGTTCTTTTGGTATTCAATCCCTGTTTACCTTGAAGGTTTGATAGTCGTTGCTCTCATCCGTTCAGGTTCTCAGTTGATTGAATAGGGGCAGCTGTAGCACCTCAAATTTGCACCCCCCATTCATACATTCATTTCATTTTTTAGGTCATTAACATTACATATTGCATTGCATCATATCAGCTAGAACTGGCATCAAGAGAATTCCTCAGTGCAAAGAGGGCAAGTTTTTCCTTGAAATGAAGGCCACATGATTATTCATAAGAGCTTATATGAATCAAAGTTCATTTTGAAGCTATTGTACCAAGTGGTAGAGGCTCAAAGTCATTAGTACAGGTCCAGGTCATCTGAGGCCCATGAAAGTCAACTGAAAGTCAACTGAGGGCTAGAAGGTGGAGAAATGGTTTGAGACACTTCATTCATGTCCAAAAGAGGGTTATTCATCATATCAAACATCTACATTGAAGGTTTTGAAGCCAGATCAAAAGTTTCCAAAAATGGAAAGTGACCTGTAATTCAAAGTTTCCAAAAATGGCAAGTTTTTGGACCACATTCAACTTGACTTTCCAACATCAAAGAAGCTTCAAATGAATTCTTGTCCAACATGAAAGTTGAAGATCTTTCTCTCCCATTTCCAAAAAGTTCAAGATCATGAGCATCTGATGAATGGTTGGGAAGTTATGATCCAATGATCACCAAGTGTGCTTGAAACTTCAAAGTGCCATAACTTTTGATCCAAAACTCCAATTTAGGCCACTCTTTTTGCAAATTGCTTCTTTTGACCTATAATTTCCAAATCTATCATTGCATTGCATGGAAAAATCTCATATGATCATTGGTGCATACATGTGATTTTTGGAGGGAAAATGAAGAATTTGAATTTGGTGCATGCTACAAGTTTTTTAACCATTCCATCATGTTCATAAGCTCATTTTAAGTGAAAATACACCATGCATGCTACTGTTCACGTTCATATTTGCCATGCATAGGGTGAATTTTCCAATTGTGCATAACACCTCATATCTCATTAAACTTTCATTAGCCATTGCAAAGTGTCATTAGCAAAGTGATTAGCATAGCATATAAAGCCTTAATCATAACAGAATTTCTCATTCTAACACATTCTAGATCTAGATTCAAGTTTTCCCTCCAATTTTTCTCTCAATCATCATTCAAAAATTCTTCACATAACACCTTGATTTTATTGGATAATCATGATCATTAAGCTCCATTGAGTATGAATCAAGTGCTGGATTGAAGGATTTCATCAAGAATCAAGCAAGTTGAATGCATGAGGATGAACATGGAACTTGAAGATTAAGCCAAATCCAAGCCAATTCAAGCTTCAATTCGTGTGCAAAGCTTCATATCCAGGTTGATAGAGAAGATTTGGAGCTGGAGAAGCCTTGAATCCATAGAATCCATCCACTGTTCTTCAAGAGGTCAGAAATTCGACTATCTTAATTCTTTGTTTTATTGCCATAATGTTGTAGTGCGTGTTCTCCTGATCATTCTGATATAAAGATCTTGAAAAATGGACAAGTATTGAGAGAGTTATGAGAGATTAAAGTTTGGTTGTTAAATCTTCTTTCCTTCGATTTGCATTTGTTAGTGAGAAGTAGATTTAATGGAGGTTAGATTCATGTTGTGCTTGAAGAGACGGTTCCATTGGTACCAATTTCGCGTATTTCTGCAAAAAAAATCGTAGCATGGCACTGTAGCGCCACCGTCTTCATGAAGAAGACGGTGGAACCACCGCCCTGGTACTGTAGCGCCACCGCTCTGGTTCATGTTTAGGGCATGCTGAAACGGCGTCGTTTTGATACGCTGGTACTCCATTCGATTCCCAGCGAGTGCAAAAATTATTTTCACATTATCTCCTTAATCCAAAACGACTGCGTTTTGGTTAGTGCGTGCATCCTCGCTTCGATTCCCAGCGAGTGCACTTTAATTTCTTTTTAGTTTCGCCTTGCTAAACGCTGTCGTTTTGGAGTGCACAGGGTTCGATTCTGGCTAGAGGCATTTCCAATTCCATTATTCATTTCCATATTATTTCATGTTTTCACATTTTATTTCATTTCATTCATGTTAATTTGTAAAAATCATAATAAATTGAAAATGAATCCAAATCACTTCCAATTTTTTTCTACGTGTTCATATGGATGTCTATTATTTTGTGATGCTGATTTCATGATTTTATCATTTCTGGAATTTTAATTGTGTTGGTTTCTTTGGACATGTATGCAAATGTGACATGCTTCATTCATTCTATTGTGAAATGCTCATACATTGGCCAATTGATTTGAAATTTGGTATGCTGATTCCCAACATGTTGCATGATTTTTGAGACTTGGTTGTGCATTTTTAGCATTTTCCATCTCTGTTTTAGACATGGTGTGACAATGTGTGTCACACAATTTGATGTCATACTTGTTCATTTTCATTTCTAGGTCAATTGAGCTCTGTTGATTCTAATTTTTGGCATGATTATTGTGTTTGACATGTTGTGTGCACATAAAAAATTTCATGATTGTTTGATTCATTTCTGTTTTAATATGGAATTTTGATTCTTGATGTCCAATTGTGTGCTTTGTAATTGCCTTTGCCATATCTTGCTCATGAGATGACTTTGCCATTTGATTTGAGTTTGGTCCTTTTTAGTACATGTTCTTGATTGAATAAATATGCTTCATGTTGGATATTGGTTGCTGTTTTGACTTTTTGCTCTACCTTTAACCCTAGTCTTTGCACTAGTGGTTTGTACTCATCTTTTGAGTTTTGCATTTCAGGTTCAAGCTTCTAGTCTTGATGGTTGATGTTGATCTCATGAATTGAGATGCAAAAATCTTTGTCCACTAACCTTTCTTGTGTTGTAGGTTCCTTGGTGATGAACTCACTTGAGTTGTTGACTTGCATTGTGTATATTGGTTGTCTCACTGTTGACTGTCTGTTGGCTTTGTCTGAATGTGAATATTGACTTGTTTGATTTTCTTACAGGTACTTTAGTTGCTTTAGCTCATTGCTTGAGCTTTGCTTTGCTTGTGGTTGGAATACCACCTAGGTAATCATCCTCTAACTCCATGTAGTCTGGAAGCCCTGTCGTTTCTTTTGGCAGGCATTTGGCTGAAGTCCTCCTTAAGAGGCAATGATTGTGATTATTTATATTTGTGCCATGTACTTCAAGTCCTTCTAAGTGAAGAGGCAATTGACAGGTAGAAGGGATTAGCAATCAATCCCCTGTTACTCGTTGAGTCGTTCATTATGCTCGCACTACGTGCTGAGGCTCTTGAACCTAACCCAAGATCTTGTATATAGAGTCAGTCAAGTGGAGTAGAGTCCCCCTTTCTGGACTCCCACGTTTTCATTGATTCAAGCTCACCCAGGCCCGGGTTAAGAGCTATGAGGTCTTACCCTTATTACCTTTTCATCTGCTCACCCTGACAGTCAATGTCAGTGGTTAAGAGCCCTCAGATACCCCTTCCAGTATTGGCTTGTTTGTCAAGGTTGATATGACCCCTTGACTAAAGCCCAACCTTGTATGAGCCACTTGTTTGCATATAGTGTGTGATACCTGTGCTTGTGATTTCTTATTTTCTGTTTAGGCTAGCTTGCTTCCTGTGCGAGTTAGGTGCTGATTAGAGACCTCAACTTAGGGATCGTTTGCATGACAACTTCTAGGCTCGAGTCGTAGTCTCCCTTTTAGTTGTTATCTCCCTAGTCTCTGGTTAGGACAGTTTTTTCCCTGTTAAGGGGAACTACGTCGCCCTGATCCTCATACCAGATGAGGTACGTAGGCAGGAGATTGAGCTGATCTCTTCGGGCACCCTTTTTCTTTTTCCACCCTCTTGTGTGTGTGTTTGGAGTCTGATGTAAGTCCAGTGATTGGCATTCGGTTTCCCATTTGTTTGTTGTTTGTCCGGAGTCCGATATAAGTCCAGCGATTGGCATTCGGTTTCCCGTAGGTTTGTTTTGTGTGGAGTTAGATGTAAGTCCATTGATTGGCATTCCATTTCCTGTTGTGTGTTTCGTTAGCCGAGCTACGAGTGCTCTGATTCTTTCTCTAGTTAGAGAAGATACGTATGCATAGGATGCGATGTCCTAGCGAGCATGTTTCCCATTTCTCCGAACTACGTCGACTCTGATGTTTGTATCTGACAAACTACGTAGGCCCAGGATGCGACATCCTGCCGAGTCATCTTCTTCTGTCTTTTACCTGTGTTGTTTCATACCAGTTTTGTGCAGTTTTTGAGCAGTTTCTTTAGCAACCTTATTTTATTTTTTTGGGCGTGGATCCCGTCGAGTACGATGGATGCGTAGGGGTGCTAATACCTTCCCTTCGCATAACCGACTCCCGATCCTAGCAATCTCTGGTCGTAAGACCATTTCCTTTCCAGGTTTACTTCGAGCGGTTACTTTCCCTCCTTTGGGATAAATAACGCACGGTGGCGGCTCTGTGTCTTTTTCCCGTCGGTTGTTTTTCGCGTATGCGACACCGGCAGAGAAGCAAAAGTGGGCGTAGGACCCTCAGGCATGAAGTTGGGAGGCATCCCCCACGGAAACCCGGCTAACATGTCTGTTGAAGCAAAGTGTGCGCTGGCCGCAGGCACAGTTGAAGAGACAATCTCAGAGATGACTGTCCTCTAGGGAGGAGTTGAAGGTGTCGGAGACGACTGGCTCTGGGCAGCCATGAATGACTCCATCAGGGTAGTCAATCTGGCTACTTCCTCCCTATGCTCGCGGTTCTCTTGTTCCAAATGATCCATCAGTCTTGAAATGTTGGCTCGGGTGTAGTACCGGTGAGTCAGCTTATCTTCAAAATAAATGAAGAACACAAAGTTAGACCATAGAACAAGAAGCCTGGAGCAAAACCTTCTTATGCACATGATGCATGCAATGCTTGTGCATATGATTTGTTTCTTATTTATCAGAGGAACTCTAGAGTTCTATTTGCAAATATTGGAAATATTAAGCATTTATCACATATGGAAATATCACATCAATAACATTTGGAAATATTTTTACACCAAAGAAGTACAGTCTTGGTAACCAAATACAATACAAGAGAGAAGGAAAATGAACATCCTATGGATCCCTAGAAGCAATCATTTAAAGCTCTGGACACAGGAAGATAAGATGCACGAAGCCTCTTCACTTCCCTCTCATAGGCCGCCTCCATATCCGCCTTCTCTTTGGCGAGTCGATCGTACTTCCTCTTCCAAAACTTGGAAGACTGAGGAAGTAGAGAAGTCCATGCATCATCAGGATCATCAATAACCTAGTGTTCGAGGAACTCTATCAAAGCATCCTTCTCCTTGATCTGCTGAAGCAACTCCTCTCGTTCACGGATCCAAGCACGTGAACGGTCTTCGTCTCTCAACTCCTCTATTCCTTGGTTAGGGAGGGTTAGAGGTCCAGCCACAACCAAAGGGGTAGGTCTTGGATACTCATAAGGCATGAGGTACTCGGAAGCTCTCCTCCTCACCCAAGAAGTATAAGGCTCCAAAGCGGTACAATTCTTCAGACCTAGCTCCTTCCTTCCTTTATTATGAATCTTGCGCCAAGCGCGGACCATCCTGCCCGTCAAGCCTTGGGGATCTTTACCCTCCTGAAAGAACACACCCTCTAACAGAATGTTATTAGGTTTATCCTTTAGGGGAAACCCAAGCTGACGACGTGCTAAAATAGGGTTGTAGTTAATCCCACCACATGTACCAAGAAGAGGCACATTGGAGAATTCACCACAAGAGTCGATAATCTGCACACCATCATATACACGGTTGTACCAAAAAATATCATCACTAGTGAGAGACATAAGTCTCGTGGACCACCGTTGACATCCTTTGTTCTCCTTGAAGGAGACCGTCTATGGCAAGTGCGAAATAAACCACTTGTACAACAGAGGCACACAACATACAATGGTACCACCACCCTTTGCATTCCTCATATGCAAAGAAAAGTAAGTGTCACCCAACAGAGTCGGAACGGGATTAAGAGTAGAGAAAATCCTAATAGCGTTCACATCCACAAACTTATCGATGTTGGGGAATAACACTAGCCCATAGATGAGAAGTACAAATATGGCTTCAAAGGCGTCCTCAGTCATGGCCTTCCCATACATAGTAGCTTGAGCAATGAGGAACTCAGAAAGGAGACCTTGAATTCCACCTTTGGTAGTCATATGAGCACCAACCAGAGATTCATCTATATGTAACATATCAGCTATCTCTTGAGAAGTAGGAACACTCTCTAAGCCACTGAACGACAACTGGTCTAGAATAGGTATACCCACAAGGTAGGCATACTCCTCAAGCGTGGGCAAAAGCTGAAAATCCAGAAATGTGAAGCAACGGTACAAGGGATCATAAAACTGCACCAATACACTCATCAATTCGTCGTCCACTTGAGTAGTCAGAATAGATAGAAGCTTCCCAAAACGAGCCTTGAAACCCAAGGGATCTAATACATAGGATGTCAAATTCCTTAGCTCTTTCAAGTCGGGTTGTCTAAAATTGTACTTCTTTGTATTCCTTCTTTGTCTTTCCATGTCTGAAAATTTGCAAACAGACCTCTTAAGTTCCTTCAAAATTTTCTTGTTATTGATGATATGGATGCAAAATGGATGCATGAATGCATGAATTCATGAATGCAACAATCACACTCAAGGATCAAGCAAAGCACACCAAACAAAGGTCATGGGATGGATCATGTTATCCTTAATATCAATCATCCATTTTGGTGGATTATGGTTTACACCTTATCAACACCCAAGTTCCATTGATATTAAGGATACAAGAACGGATCAACCATGAATCAAGGGTTTGTTGCAAGTCACGAGCATGGAGTCTCGGTTAAAAACCAACCAAAGGGAGTGTACTAGGGTTTAAACCTGCCAAACATGTTCTACAACAGGTTCCCATAGTCATCATCCCATCTTTCGGATATTATCGGATAAACGACAACTCGTATTCCAAAAATATTCTCAAGAGAGACTCTTATGAGTGTAGTATCGCGTAACAATCGTATCAAATCTTATGTGTGTATGATTTGGATGATTGATGTTGATAATGCTTCGGAATCCGACGTTAGTATGGTGAAGCAGCAATAGATCGATCGTCCATAGGTTACACAATTGAGATCGATCAAGTTATATATATGATATAAGTAATTCTAATGCAAAATAAGGTATATATGATATAATGTTTCTGTTTCATTCATTCAAACACTTAATGGTTATTTTCCTTTAAGCGATCAATGGTCATTTGCTTCGGAATTCGATGAAAGTATGGTAAAGTAATGACGTGTTAATCAATCATACTGAATTAACAATCGAGGCGTGTTTGACGGTATGAAATTTCTGCATTAGTGTTCATGACGGTACAAGGGTTGCGATGTCAAAGAGTTATGCGATTAGGGTTGTCATTGCGCAAGAGTTGTGCTTTAAAGTATTAAGTGTTGATCGGACAACAAAACCCCTGACTAACTCTGCGTAGTGTGATCAGTCGCCGAAATTTAATTTGGTTTATTTAATTAACATAGTTTAAATTAATAATAATAATGTGTTTTTATTATTGTCATGTGGTGATCGGTTATGGCCTTAGTTTTCCTTTATTTTGTTTTGGGATTTGAAAATACGACCTACTGTCGCGCCTCTCTTTTAATCTCTTAATGTAACTTCTTTTCTCATCTCACTCCCTCGTATGTAAAACAAGTTTCTTTTATGTAATGTAATATTATGAAGAAAGAGAAGAATACAATATCAAAAGAGGACAACCTTGAAGATCTTGCTTGGAGAAGTTTAGATCTTTATTAGGTTATCTTAGGTTCTCTTATTGGCTTGGGAGAACAATTGCGCTAGGGGCCATAACTATTTCATTTTTGTATGTATGTTGCTGCATGTGAATGTATGTTGATGCATGTGAGAGACGATTTATATGATAAATAAGCCGGTGAGATCAAAATAGTTTCAAATTCCCTCAAATTAAATATTAATTTTATGCTTTCCAAGTTTTAGCACTCATCAAGACTAGTATCGAATAATGTAGGTTTTGCCTACGCGAGGTGCATGTTCTATATTAGTAAGGTGCGATGGGATAATTGTAATATCCAATTTCTAAAACCATGGGTCAAACTTAACTAAACAAATTATAATAAGATTATATATGTTTATAAGCAAGAGTTGGAAATGATCCATATGATGGATTGGAATAAGGAGTTATTCACCCAACTAAAATATTTGTGAGTTGTATTATATACAACTGTGTAGCGGGGTATTCGTTACCATTAGAGATATTGACTAAATCCAAGGTACACCATACAAGTCGAGTCGCCACCGCACTTCTATTTATCCAAAGGAATGGTTAGAAAGCGAACAAAAACCTAAAAGTTTTATCGAATCAAAAACTAGTAAAAATGTCAGAGATCTGGGTAAGGGGGTTGGTTATGCAATGGGAAGGTTTTAAGCACCCAAAACATCCTAGGTACTCCTACGGAGCCCTTTTCACATTTGTTGTAAGGTTGGTATTTTGTGAAAATATGTTTGTGCAAACATGATTGAAGAGATGAGAAGAGAATATACAAGTTATTTACATTTTTTGTGTTTGGATGGATAAACCCATTGCCTACGTACCATCTTAAAAATATTAGGATCAAAACCTCGTAGTTCGGGGTAAAAATCTCAAAATGAGTTGGTGAATTGATTGGTCCAAAAGCCTTAAGGTCTTTTGTTATCCAAGGGAGAAAACTAAACCAAAACACCACAAATCCACCATGTGAGGATAACTTCAACATGCTAGTGAGGGGTTAACCCTATAATAAGCATGGAAGACTCATTGTCCATCACTAAGGATATAGGTGAGTATTACATCTTTCTCAAGGATAACTCAAACCTAATAGCTAAAGGTTATGAAAAAAGTTTGTTTAAGAGAAGTGGCCATTGAAACCACAAAAGTATTTGAATGAGTTATATTTACCAATGAAAAATATTTGCAAAATATGGTCAAAGTTGACTTAGGATTCAATTCAAAATAATTGTTATGAAAAGAAAGTTTGAAAATCAAAAGCATAAGGCTTAGGTTTCTAATGTTTGAAAAGAAGTGTTAATGTTTGCACAAAAAGTTTTTGCTTGGGTTAGAGTGGAGGGAAGAAGAAGAATGGCTAAAGTCCTAATCATACAGGAGATGAGGGATAAGAATCAAGACCACAAATGGAGTTACTCTCTTGAGATCATATTGATGATCCAAGTAGCTTCCATTCTTTGGAATATGCAAGCAAAATAATTGTAAGCTCAAGCAATCGACATGATCAAACAAGCTCTTAGGAGATCCCCAATGTATCTTGTATCTTTCACTTTGGATGAACAATGGCAATGGTTCTTCAATTTGAGCTCTCATAGGATCCCCTAGCACAAAAGCACACACATCAAAAGTTCCATGAAATAAATCAAGAATGGACAAGAGTGAGTTTAGAGGTTTGGTCCTTCTAACCCATCTTCAACATTAGGGTCCTTTTACTTTAATTTGCATAGGGAAAATCCTAGAAACTAAAGTCCATTTGTCCATTTCTTTGAATTTGGTCCATAACAATCAAAACAAAACACAAGCACAATAATATATACACAATTATGTACTCAAGTGAGCAAAAGGAAAATTGCATTAACATAAACATGTGCTCAAATGAGCAAAGGGGGAAAAGCAAATGAATAATATGAACAAGAATAGTAAATTGCATAAATGTAAAGAGCAAAAAGTAAATGTTAATGGTTAATGGTTAGTGTTAGTAGTTAGTGTGCCATAAGGCAAATTTAGCGCTATGTTAAGCAATCGTAATTGGACTTATGTAGAAGTCACAACTATCTGAGGCCGGCCAATAATAATGTAGGAAACAACACAAGTTAGAGGTCTTGATTAGTGAATCAAACTCCAACAACTTGCCATGCCAAAAAGAATGTGAGAAATGATCTTGTATTGATTTAGGTCCTTTGCATGATTTAGGAAGCAATCTATCCTTAATTCAAAGCCATTCACTTGATCCATGATCAAGATGAATTAGATTTGAATCAAGGAAGATTAAACCTCCCTAATCAATGCTAACCACCAATCTTTAACTCATTGATCAAAAAAGAAAAAGAAGAAGGAAAAGAAGAAGATAAAGAATTAAAGTGCATTAAATGAAATGGTATGTATCAATTAACAAGCATTGACCAAAGATAGAGAAGATCAAGGTCAAATAATAGAAAACAGAAGTAAAATGAAGATTAGAAGTCAAGAAACAAATAAAATATTTTTTGGCATTTTTAATATTCAAAAATAAACTTAAATAAAAATAATAAAAAAGGTCAAACTTCAAATTCACTTCAAATCAACTTTGAAAGGTCCAAGTGAATTATCCCAAGTTCAACAAGGTCAAACAAAGTTTTACAAAAAATTTCAGCATTTTTAAAAGTCAGAAATATTTTAAATCAATTAAAAATGCATAAAAATAACCTAATTGAATTAAAATCTCAAATAAATCTCAAATCAATTAATAAATTGATGAGAATATTTTTCATAGATCTATCATCATTCAAAGAGGTTGAGAAAATATTTTTGTATTTTTTGAATATTAAAAACTATTTAAAATGAATTAAAAATGACTAGAAAATAGAAAATTACTAAAAAATAGAAAATGATAAAATAAAAAATATTAAAAATCATTTTTAGAAACTAGAAATTAAAAGAGAAATAATGCAATTAGTCCCATAATTTTTGGGCCAATAATGAGAGAGATATGAATTTTTGAAAATAAAATGGAATTAAAAAATAGAATGGAAATTAAAATCAGAATTTAAAAATAAGGAAAAACGTGAGGCGTTGGATCAGGCTCATTAATTGAGCTAGCACATCAAACGTTCCTTAAGCGCGCGTCCACCAAAGTCCAGGGTCAACTGGATAACACAAATATTAAAAGAAAGTCATAACATCCAATGGATCTGATTAGATCTGGAAGCATGATCCAACGGCCCACATTAAAACTGGCAAACAGACGGTGGTCAGAGGCACCGTCTTCTCCGACTAGCTCTGGCGAAGGCCAAAAATTACAGAAGAATAAATGTGCACCACAACGCACGATCCAGGTACCAAACGAAAGGTGGAGTGATGTACATCACTCCTATGCCACTCAATTCCACTCTAGATCTCTAGATTGAGAGAAATCAGAGATGGATGTTTTGTGGTGTTCAAGTGAACTTGCTGATTTTCAAAAATTAGAAACACAATAATGTTGCCTCTATATAGAGGACTTCAGATCACACAAAATCAAGGCAAATGGAACAATATATGAGCTGGTTCGAAGAAAAATACAGTTGAGGAAAACCTTTGAATTGTGAAGAATTGAGTCAAGATCCTTGAGTTCTTTTGCAAACAGAAAGCTCTATGGATCAAGGTGAAGAGGTCTAGGAACTTTTAGATCTAAGAAAACAGTCGAGGAAACTGAATTATAGATCTGAAAATTTGAGAGAAAAGAGAGAGTTCCTTTAGTGTGAGGGATGGGATTTCAGTTGCACAGCATATAGGGCGCCTTAAGGTTGAAGAAATAAGAGGCCAAGCACTCACATATATAGCAAATGACAATGTAGAAGCCTGAACAAAGCATTGCATGGGAGACGAGGGCCTCCATGCATGGGCCTGTACAGGCGCATGGAGGGCCCAATTCTGATTAGAATGGCAAGCTTATATCATAATTAGATGGAATGGACGTGCAGATATGATTGCAAATGAGTGTGCATGGAGTTTTCAAATGGTTTCTAAAATTGCACATAATTCTTCTTCTCTTCGAAAATGATGCTTCCAAAATCCAAATGCAACCTTATGAGTAATGGTTGGAAATCTTGTTGTATAAGGAACAAATGTAATGTTGATCAAAACTTCATTTGGGCCTTGGAAAATAATGAAATTTGAGCTTGAAGTGTAGGGTGCAAAACATGCACATGTGAATTTTCCAAAATTGGCCAATGTTCAAGCCCTTTTGTCTTAATGATGCAAGCTCCAAATGATAACATCTTCAACATGAAAGTTGTAGATCGTTTCATGAAAACCAATTTGGACTTAAAATTTGCATCATTTGGATTTTTGATGAAGAAGTTATGGGCACTTGAAGTTGGACTTTTTCACATTTCAATGTACTTGGCCCAAAGTGACCTATAATGTACTTGGCCCAAGCCCTTTTTCACATTTCAATTCATTAAGTATCACCTCAAAATCATGAAAAATGAAGGAGTTATGTTCTTGGGAAGTTAACCCAAAATTAGGGTTTCAGTCAAAATGACCTATAATGTCTTGGAATGGATGATGACCTTAAGAGCTTCAAATCAAATTTTGATGAACATGAAAGTTGTTCATATGGTCCTTAAGAACAGTTTTTATCTTGGGGTCATCTCCATTTTACCAACACACAAAAAGTTAGGTCTCAATGTATTTCGAAATAGTCAGATGAATTGACTGATCAACTTCTCAAGTCCACAACTCATATCTTGATGAATTGATGATTGAGGACACTCAAATAAGTTCAAATATGCATGAAATGATGAATTAAAGAACTTCCCTTGATTTTATTTGACCATGGGTTGAGGTTGCTTCATGAGCAAGGCACAGTTGATGAACAGATGAATTAGGGTTTCCTTGGGAAACATACCTCAAACCCTTTTATTTGCTTGATCAAAATGATGAATTGAGATACTTGGGAGGCATATTTTATGGATGAGAGCTTTGGGAACCATTTCCATGTTTTCTTTCATCTCCTCTTGACCATATCATTGTACAAAGGATCTCCTAGAAGCTTTAGACCTTGTGACTGCTCAAGCTACAAACAAAAGATGTTAGTGACATATTTTTGTGCTTTTGGTTAGTGAATAAAATGAGAAAAGAAATAATATACAATTCAAGCATGCTTGGTGATCTCACACCACTCACAAGAGGTCCCACCCAAAGGCCAAAAGGGAACCAAGATGCTTATGATCCTTGAGGCTATGCAAATGCAATGTTATGATGCCATGAGGGATCTTAGGGTCAAAATTAGGGTCTTACAAACTGGAAGGAGTTTCTACCTAAATACCCAGTTTTGTGTAATCCGCCTACATGGACTTAAAACAAAGTGAAATGTGGATCTCGACCCACTAGAAAATCTTCCATCGGGATTTTCCGAATCAAATGATGAAGGTCATTTGTTTTGAGTAAAATAGTGGGAGCATATTTAATTAAAGGCCTAATTAAATATGTTATTTTAGTGATACTTATATTTTCATATTTTTCATGTAGATTACCATGACAACAAACACCTCTAAAAAGATTTTGCGATCAATCCTTGATAAGGAAAAATTGTCTGGGACAAATTTTCTGGATTGACACCGAAATCTGAGGATTATCCTCAAGCATGATAGAAAGCTGTATGTCTTGGAGAAAACTGTTCCTGAAGAGGAACCTCCTAGTTCTGCACCTAAGGCAGAATGAGACGCTTATAAGAAGCACGTCGATGATGCCAATGAAAATGCTTGCCTCATGCTAACTACCATGAACTCAGAGTTGCAAAAGCAACATGAGAACATGGCAGCGTTCTGATTGGGTATGTGGAGAACCTTGAGAGATTGGGTTTTCCCCTCGAAAAGGAACTTGCGACTGTTGATCTTGCAATTGTTGCCAGATAGCTTCAGTCAATTTGTCCTTAATTTCAACATGAATGATATAGACAAAAGTCTTCCTGAACTGCTAGGCATGTTAAGAACTGCTGAGCAGAATCTGAAGTCAAAAGGGAAGACCATTTTGATGATCGGAAATGGAAAGAGACAAAACAAAAGACCCACCAAGCAAGGTGGTAAAGGGAAATACAAGGAAGTTGCCAAACCCAAACCCACTGCTCCTACTTTGAAGCCTAGTAGAAGGATAGAAAAGGAAGACACATGCTTCCATTGCGGTAAGACCGGACACTGGAAGAGAAACTGCCCAAAGTACCTGGAAGATAAGAAGAATGGAGTAAAGACTCCAACTTCAAGTATTTTTGTTATTGCAATTAATTTATCTACTTCTGCATCATGGGTATTAGATATTGAATGTGGTTCTCACATTCATACCAATGTGCAGGGGCTAAAAAGGAGTAGAGATTTGGCAAAAGGTGAAGTTAACCTACGAGTTGGCAATGGAGCAAAGGTTGTTGCTTTAGCCGTAGGAACTTATGTATTGACTTTACCTAGTGGTTTAATAATTCAGTTAGAGAACTGTTATTATGTACCTCCAATTAGCAGGAATATTATTTTCGTTTCTTGTTTAGACAAGTTTGGTTTTTCATTTATAATAAAGAATAATTGTTGCTCCATTTATTTGAATGATATATTCTGTGCTACTGCATAAATGAACAATGGACTATATGTCCTTGATATTAAAATGCCTATTTATAATATTAATACTAAAAGGGTGAAACCTAATGAGTTAAATTAAACTTACCTTTGGCATTATTGATTAGGCCACATAAATGAGAAACGCATTTCCAAACTCCATAAAGATGGACTCTTGGACTCTTTTCATTATGAATCATATGAGACATGCAGATCTTGTTTAATTGGAAAGACGACAAATCTCCATTCACAGGAAAAGGTGAAAGAGCTAATGATCTTTTCGCCCTCAGACATACTGATGTATGTGGACCATTGAACATATCAGCCAGAGGAGGTTTTCGGTACTTCATCACATTTACTAATGATTTCATTAGATATGGTTATGTGTATTTAATGAAACACAAATCAGAGTCCTTTGAAAAATTCAAGGAATTCAAGAATGAAGTACAAAACCAAATAGGTAAGAATATTAAAACTCTTCGATCAGATCGAGGTGGTGATTATTTAAGCCTAGAGTTTGATGACCATATGAAACAGTGTGGGATTCTATCCTAACTTACTCCTCCTGGAACTCCCCAATAGAACTGTGTATCTGAAAGAAGAAATCGAACCTTGTTAGACATGATCCGATCCATGATGAGTCACACCGATCTTCCAAACTCCTTTTGGGGACATGCACTATTGACAACAACTTACACATTTAACCATGTTCCATACAAAAAGGTTGAGAAGACACCATATGAGATATGGAGTGGTAAGAAACCACATATGTCTTACATGGAGATTTGGGGTTGTGAAGTTTATGTGAACCGACAAATTTCAACTAAGCTTGAGCTCAAATCTGACAAATGCTTATTTGTGGGGTATCCTAAAGAAACAATAGGGTATTACTTATACAATCCTTCTGAGGGCAAAGTGTTTGTCGCTCGAACTGGAGTTTTCCTAGAAAAGGATTTTATTTCCAAAGGAATCAGTGGGAGGAAAGTAGAGATTGAAGAATATCAAGAATCACAAAGTTTTGATACACCTATGGAGGAATTAGAGCAGGAAACACAAGTAGTTGTGGAAGAGCAACCTGCTCAAATAGAACAAAACCAGTGTAGGTCAAGCATGATACGTCACCTACCTGAGAGATATGGATATCTCATAAATAATCAAGGTGATGTATTACTCATGGATCAAGATGAGCCAGTGACCTATCAAGAGGCCATAAATGGTCCTGAGTCTGAGAAGTGGCTAGAAGCCATGAAATCTGAAATGGATTCCATGTACACAAACCAGGTTTGGACCTTCGCAGAGCCTCCTGTAGGATTTAACCCTATAGGATGCAAGTGGGTCTTCAAAAAGAAGACTGACATGGATGGTAAGGTACATACCTATAAGGAAAGACTAGTTGCAAAAGGATATAAACAAATTTATGGGGTTGACTATGATGAAACCTTTTCACCAGTTGCAATGCTTAAATATGTTCGGATTTACTTGCTATCGCTGCATATCATGATTAAGAAATATGGAAGATGGATGTCAAAACTGCTTTCCTTAATGGGAATCTTCTTAAGGATGTGTACATGACACAACCTGAAGGATTTGACATACCAGAAGAAGACCAGAAGATATGTAAGTTACAAAGATCAATCTATGGATTGAAGCAAGCTTCCAGAAGTTGGAATCTTTGTTTTTATGAAACAATAAAACAATATGGATTCGTCAAGAATGAAGATGAGCCTTGTGTCTATAATAAGGTTAGTGGAAGCATGATCGTCTCCCTGGTATTATATGTAGATGACATATTACTCATTGGAAATGATGTCCCTACCCTGCAACAAGTAAAGTCTTGGTTTGGGAAATGCTTTTCTATTAAGGACCTAGGTGAAGTAGCCTATATATTAGGAATCAGGATCTATAGAGATAGATCACAAAAATTTCCACGCCTAAGTCAGAGTACATACATAGACAAAATGTTGAGACGCTTTAATATGTATGATTCCAAGAAAGGATTCATACCTATGCAACATGGCATGTGTCTATCAAAAACACAATCCCCTTCACCTAAGGAAGAAAGGGATCGCATGAATAAGATTCCATATGCATATGCAATAAGATCTATCATGTATGCCATGTTATGTACTCGACTAGATGTCTCGTATGCTTTAAGTGAAATGAGTAGGTACCAATATGATCCCGATGATTCTCATTGGTTAGATGTCGAGAATATCCTTAAGTATTTGAGAAGTACTAAGGAATCATTCTTGATATATGGAGGTCAGGAAGAGCTTGTTGTAATTGGATTCACCGATGCTAGCTTCCAGACAGATAAGGATGACTTTAGATCGCAATCTGGTTATGTGTTTTGCTTAAACTGTGGCGCTGTGAGCTGAAAAATTCAAAGCAAGATACATTTGCTGATTCTACAACTGAGGCCGAGTATATTGTTGCCTGAAGTGCAACAAAGGAAGTTGTTTGGATCAAAAAGTTCATTAGTGAACTTGGCATAGTTCCTAGCATTGTGGATCCCATTGGTCTCTATTGTGATAACAATGGTGCTATCGCACAAGCTAAGGAGCCTAGATCTCACTAACGATCCAAACACATACTTAGGCGTTATCACCTCATTCGAGAGATAATAGATAAAAGAGATGTGAAAATATGAAGAGTACCTACACTTGACAATATTGCTGACCCACTGACAAAGCCTCTTGCACAACAGAAGCATGATGGCCATACTAGATCTATGGGCATTAGGGGTATGCCTGATTGGCTCTAGTGCTAGTGGGAGATTATTGGTGTAAGCCCTAGAGGCCAATACTTTTGATACTTGTATCGAATTATTTATTAATAATAAAAGGCTTTTTCTTTATTATGTTTGTTTAATAAAGCCCCTAGAATAGCTAGTCCGTTTAATGTATCAAGTGTGACTTAATCATGAGATCCCACTAAGCATAAGGACACTATTCTTAAAGTATCCATAGTCGAGATTTGTTGTCAAGTGGGATAACATTAAAGCATTAAGACTATTATGTACATAGACTGATGATCACATCTCATGGATCATGGATAAGGAGTTATCAAGTCTTAAACATATGTATGAATATTAGGAGTAATATTTATACTGGATTGAGCCTTTATGAGAATACTATATAGAATTTTATGCAAAGTGTCATAATTTATTCTCATGGTGATAGTGGTGTATACCACCCTTCAACTTGAAACCACTATGGACCCTAGATGAAGAGTCAAGTGCATTATTGCTGATCAAACATTGTCCGTAATTGGATGACCATAAAGACAGTTGATGGGTACTCAATGAAGCATGTTGAGGGACATGAGTGACCTAGATGGGATTTTCCCATCCTGCGTAATAGGATGAATGTCTAAGGGGCCAATATTGAACTGGACAAGGATGACACGGTCTATGCCTTGTGTTCAATATAGACATAAGGGGAAAAGGGTAATTGTACACATAAGTATTATCACAAAAAGATTTGTCAGATCACATGACATTTTCGTGCCTTGGGTAGCAGTGATGTCTTGCTAGATACCTCTCATTGTTTATTATGTTAAATATGTGATTTAATATAATTGTCAATGTCGCGAAAACCTATCGGGCCACACATAAAAGGACTGATTGATGAGAGATAGAGTAAATAAGGAACACCGTAAGGTAGGATGCACTTAAGTGAATTGTAGAACATCGTAAGGTACGATGCACTTAAGTAGAATACGAAATATGGTAAGGTACCACGTGTTTAAGTGATTTTGGTATATCATAAGATATGGGCCAAATACACTTAAATGAGTTTTTTAGCTTGCAGCCCACACAAGTGGTTCTAAATAGAACCCTTGTGCAGAATCAATAGACTAAGTTGAAATTTCATTTCTCTCTCTCTATCTCTCTCTCTCTCTCTCTCTCTCTCTCTCTCTCTCTCTCTCTCTCTCTCTCTCTCTCTCTCTCTCTCTCTCTCTCTCTCTCTCTCTCTCTCTCTCTATCTATCTATCTATCTATCTATCTATCTATCTATCTATCTATCTAAGTCAAGGCCTTCATTCGTAGCAGCTAGCACTGAGACGGAATCACCATTCAACGTTCGTGATCACTCATTAGATCTGCATCAAAGGTTTCAATCGCCACAAGAGGTAATGATTCTATCACTGATCATGCCCATTCTTAAGGATCACTAAAGGAGAAATTTTTAATTTCTGTTGTGTTTTGGATCGTAATTCTCCTTCACTAAGACCCTCCTGTTACGTCCCGTAGCAGCTGCTACGAGTAGTTTTTCTATGAGGAAAAATTGACTTTTATCTTTTTGTTTTATTTTGCTTGTTTTTTATTCTTCTTTGTCTTGGGTGCTCATTAGATCCTGAAAATAGTAAGAATATACAACCAAATCATAAAACATGATAAATGGACGTAACTCGATCAAAAAGTCATTTATTTCCTTAAGAGTAGAAAAGTGAAAGACATGAATGAAAAAGTTTTTAAATAACCCCAAGTTTAAGTTTGATCTAACTTGGCTAGAGTCACAAGTACAATCTGCTTTAGAAATTAAAAGTTATGTGCATAAACCTCTACAAGTTTAAAAGATGAAAAAGAATATGACTGTTCTAGAGTTGGAAACTGAGAGGCTAGTGTTGAATTGTAATTCCTTGTGTCGAAGCAGGTTGTTCAATAGGAACAAGGAAGTGTCGAACCACCTAGGGTGTTGAGTTGTTTTAGTGTGTTCAAGTGTCGAAGCATGTTGCTTCATACATGATTTCGACTTAGGCATATTTTAGTAGTGTTAGCTATTTTGGGCTTTCATAGTTTTGGGCTTTGGCTTGAGGTCCAAGTTAACCTAAATCTATAAATAGAGGGAGTAACCCTTATTCTTGTAATAAAGTGAATAGAGTATTCATAACATTTATAATTCACAGTATTTTGCAGTTGCAAAGTGAATAAGAAGTTTTCCACAGTTTGTGGGCAGAGAGAAACTCTACAGAATTTAATTCTTCTTCTCCTTCATCGTTCTTTACTTACTTTCTTTCTCCATTCTTCTTCTCTTTTCATTATTACTATATGGGTGATAATAATCTTGTTCATCAAGATTAATTGAAAGACTCCATAGAATTAGGTGCATTTCTGGTATCAAGAGCTCCGATTTAAACGATTTATGGGAAGAAAATCACCATGGCAACGAATAATCCAAATGGCCATTTTCCAAAAAATCTTCTGATTCTCAAGAACAACACGTATGAGAATTGGTGCGAGCAGATAAATGTTATGTTCTATTATCAAGATCTTTGGGATCTTATGAAGGAAGGAGTAGCAATGCTTACAGAAGACGCGACAGATCAAGAAAATGCTACACATAAAGAATTGAAGAAGAAAGATTATAAATCTCTCTTTATAATCCATCAATATGTTGATGCAAATAAATTTGAAAAGGTTAATGGTGTAGAGTCAGCGAAAGAAGCATGGGAAATTTTTGAGAAATATTTTGGAGGCACGAAGAAGGTGAAAGAGGTGAGGTTACAAACTCACAAAAGAATGTATGAATTGCTTCAGATGGAAGACAATGAAAGCATAACTGATTTCTTCACCAAGGTTATGAAACTGGTGAATCAAATGAAGGTATGTGGAGAAGTGTTGACATCAAGATCTATTGTTGGAAATATCTTGAGGTCGTTGGCTCCAAAGTTCGACCACGTGGTAGTAGCAATAGAAGAGTCGAAAGATTTGTCAAAACTGACAAAGGAATAGCTTCATGGGACACTTGAATCTCATGAACAAAGAATGACTGAAAGAGCTACAGGAAAGTCGAAGAGTGATATGGATTTGCAGGCGCAATCCACAAAATAAAGGAGAGGCAAAGGAAGCTGGAATGGAAACAAAGGCAGAGGAGGTTACAACAATTCGACTAGTTGAAATCAGCAAGAAGGAAACTGGTTGAATAAGAGAAAACCCAATAACCAAGGCAACCAAAGAGGTGGTGTTGCAGGTATAGGAAGAGATGATGGTCAAAAGCCAGACAAGAGTCACATTCAGTGTTACAATTGTCCGAAGTATGGTCACTATTCTAGTGATTGTCCAGAAAAGCATAAGAATCAAGAAACTTATGCAAAGCTGGCGAAACATGAAGAATAAGCGACGTTGTTGATGGTTACAACAAGAGAAGAAGAAAGATTCAAGGACCAATGGTACTTGAATTCAGAATGGTCATCACACATGTCTGGAAGGAAAAATTGGTTTGTCAACATAAATCCCTCAATGAAGAACATGGTGAAATTTGCAAATGAAAACACTCTAGCAGCTGAAGGTGTTGGCGACGTTATGATTATGAGGAAAGATGGCAAGAGGTCAGTAATTTCAAATGTGTTGTACATACCAGGCATGAAGAGCAATTTTCTCAGCATATGGCAATTGGTCAGAAAGAACTGTAAGGTGTTGATTGAAGACAAGATGGTGAGAGTTCTCGACTCAAATGGAAGGTTGATCTTGAAGGCTCCAATGTCTCAGAATAGAACATTCAAGATTGAGCTTAATGTGATGGAGCATAAGTGCCTTGCAACAGCAGCCAAAAAAAGATGAATGGATATGGAATTATAGACTTGGCCATCTCAACTTCAAAGACATCATAAATTTTAAGAGAATAAATATGGTATCATGATGACCAGAAATCGACATTCCGAACGAAATGTATGAAGAATGCACGCATGCCAAGAAGCATAAGAACAACTTTAGTAAGGATGCAGGAAGCAGGTCGAACGCAATCCTTGAAGTCATATACTTTAATGTATGTGGTCCTCTCCGGGTGGATTCGATTGGAGGTAACAAATACTTTGTTACATTCATAGATGATTTCAGTCGAAAACTATGGTCTTACCTGATTAAGAAGGAAAGTGAACTGATCGAGATATTTGTCAAGTTTAAATCTATGGTCGAAAGACAAAGCGGTCGAAAGATCAAGATTTTTAGGACTGGTGGTGGTGGAGAATATGTGTCGAAACAATTCGATGCATTATGTGTGAAAGAAGGGATTGTGCATGAGGTGGTGCCACCCTACACTCCACAGCAGAATGGAGTTGCAGAAATGAAGAATAAAACCATCATGAATATGGTTAGAAGTATGTTGAAAGGCAAACATCAACCTAAATAATTATGGGGAGAAATTGTGTTGACTGTGACATATATCCTGAACAGATGTTTGACAAAGAATCTAGAAGGAATCACGCCAAAAGAATGTTGGTATGGTGTCAAGCCTAGCTTGAGTCATCAGAGGGTGTTTTGATCTATATCACATAGACATGTTCCAGATCAGTTGAGAGGAAAACTTGATGAGAAGTCGAGTCAAATGATTATGATAGGATATCATTCGACTGGAGGATACAAGTTGTTTGACCTAGTGAATAAGCAAGTAGTGATCAGCAGGGACGTGATCATAGATGAGCTTAAGGAGTGGGATTGGACTGAGAATGTCAAGAAAGATTCTGTGAGAATATTTTGTGATGAAACAGCTAGTGAATTCAAAAGAGAAGTTCGACAGGAAGAAGATAGAGGTGAAACAGGCCCAAGCAGACCTCAAAGAATAAGACACGTGCTTTCAAGGTTGCAAGAATGTGTGATTTTATCATATGATGTGGTAAATGAAGAAGGTTAGATGTTACATTATGCTTTCTACGCAGATGTTGAACCAGTCAATGCAGCTGAGGCATTGAAAGCTTCTAAGTGGATGAAAGCAATGGATGAAGAATTGAAGTCAATCGAAGTCAATAACACTTGAAGTCAATCAGGTTGGTTATTGGTCTAGCAAACATGAACAATTGGCAGATGTGCCAGGTGGACGTGAAATGTTCATTCCTGAATGACCCCTTAGAAGAAGAAGTTTATGTTGCACAACCAGTTGGGCTTGTGAAACAAGGCAAAGAAAGAAAGGTGTACAAGTTGCATAAAGCCCTCTACAGACTTAAACAATCTTCAAGAGTTTGGAACAAGAAGATATATGGCTTTCTAAGGGAGAAGGAATTTTTGAAGTGCAAATTTGAACATGGAGTATATGTAAGAAGAAGCAAGAGTGAATTGCTTATACTATGTCTTTATTTCGATGGCCTGTTGATAATGGGTAGTTGCAAGAAGGAGATCGAAGACTTCAAAGGTGATCTCAACGAGGAATTTGAAATATCAGATCTGGGCGACATTTCATATTTCCTTGGCATGGAATTCTACAAGAGTGGTAGAGGTTTGATGATGCATCAAAGAAGGTATGCAGGCGAAATAGTCAAGAGATTTAAGATGCAAGATTGCAACCCAACTTCGACTCCAGCTGAACCCATATTACAACTGTCGAAAGATTCAGATGAAGATGATGTAAACTAAACCCAATATAGAAGACTTATTGGGTCACTTCGATACCTTTGTCACACAAGGCCTGACTTAGCATACAATGTAGGTATGGTGAGTAGATTCATGCAGAAGCCAAAGGTATCACATCTAGCTGCGACGAAGAGGATACTAAGGCATCTGAAAGGAACTCCCAACTATGGCATTTTGTTTCCTACAGTTGATGAAGGAAAATAATGCAAATTAGTGGGATACGCCTACTTAAGTTGGTGTAGTGATGTTAAGGATCGAAAATCCACAACTGACTATGTGTTTATGCTAGGTGGTGCACCAGTTCCTTGGAGTTTCAGAAAAGAGCCAGTAATGGCATTATCGTCATGCGAAGCAGAATACATAGCTACTTCTCTTTGTGCATGTCAAGCAACATGGATGGTGAATATGGTCGAAGAGATAACAACGAAGAGTCATAGAGCAATTACCATGAAGATCGATAACATGTCAGCTATCAATTTTGCAAAGAATCTGATAGCACATGGTTGAAGCAAGCACATCGAAATGAGGTTTCATTATCTTCGAGAGTAGGTAGCAGATGCGAAGATGAATGTGGAACACCGAAAAATTGAGAGTCAGATTGCAGACATCATGACGAAGGGAGTGCAGGTCAAAGTGTTCAAAAGACTAAGAGCTATGATGAATGTAGATAGCTTAGACACAATGAATTAGGTGGTGTGTTGAATTGTAATTCCATGTGTCGAAACAGGTTGCTCGACAGGAACAAGGAAGTGTCGAACCACCTAGGGTGTTGAGTTGTTTTAGTGTGTCAAAGTGTTGAAGCATGTTGCTTCACACATGATTTCGACTTAGGTATATTTTGGTAGCGTTAGCTATTTTTGGTTTTTATAGTTTTGGGCTTTGACTTGAGGTCTAAGTTAACCTAAATCTATAATAGAGGGAGTAACCCTTATTCTTGTAATAAAGTGAAGAGATTATTCATAACATTTGTACTTCACAATATTTTGCAGTTGCAAAGTGAATAAGAAGTTTTCCATAGTTTGTTGGCAGAGAAAAACTCTATAGAATTTAATTCTTCTTCTCCTTTCATCGTTCTTTACTTTTTTTATTTCTCTATTATTCTTCTCTTTTTATTGTTACTGTGTGGGTGATAACAATCTTGTTCATTAATATTGAGTAAAATTCTTCATAGATTTAGATGGATTTCCAACCGTTAACAGCAAAATTGTCTACTGCTGAGGTAAATTTTGACATAGAAAGAGACTTGTTAAAAGCTGAAGGTATCAAAGAAAGATATTTGAATTCTAAATCGGATTTTGGGAATTGAAAGTCATAGATCTCTAGCTAAACAAGGGTGATTTCACTGAATGTTTACTTTTGTCATATACTTATTTTATGAAAGTGATTTTTTTCCATTCGATTGTGATGAGCATAATGCTAATGAATTTGACATTATTTCATGTAAGTAAAGATGTATTAGTTCTCTACCCCATCCATATATACTTATTTGGAACTTATATAATATAGAGATGCAGTTAACTAAAATTTGACTTCCAACTTTTAGAGATTTTAGAGATGCAATTAACTAAAATTTACCAAATTCAGAGACCATTAACCTAACCACAGTTTTCGAAATAAAACTGAACCAACTAAAATTTGACAAATTCCTAAACCATTAACCTAACCACAGTTTTCGAAATAAAACTGAACCATTGCTCCTTATGCTATTATGCTCACAACATTTTATTGTAACTCGATTTTGTATTCAATTTGAGAGAATGAAAGAATGTGAGAAACTTGGTCTTTTACAATCAAACTTTATTTTACTAACCATTTTTAATCATATTTATAAAAGTTGTTCACTTTTTGCATAAATTGAGAGAAGAGTCATAGAACCTTATTGGACTTGTTTTTGTTGTCTATGAACAATTGAAGTAAGTACTTGTTATACAGTCATCTTATCATATTTAAATATTTAAAATTTGTTAATCACTTATAATTTTTTACTATATACAGTTCTTATGTTTCTACACAATATCAACACTGCATTATGTTTCCATGTTTTCTGCATAATTGCATTCTGTTGTTGTGTGTTTCTATTTCTTTTTCGCTCATTTCTACACTGTGTTGTTCTGCTATGTTGCTTGCAATTCTGTTATGTTCAGAGAATACAAGAAACTTCCAAGACTAGTCATAATAGTCTAACCAATGAAGCTATTTATTTCATTAACCACATGTTAATATTAGTATGGAATATCAAACAAAAATTCAGCCCTTGTTAATATTTCGTTGGATGACATTACTAAAAGAAATTGAGCATAGTTTTATGAAAACAATGGTGCGAACCATTAATATTTTGTTGTTTGTTGTAATTATGATGTCGTCAAATTAAAGGGGCATACCATACATAACATTTAATCACACATGTAACTATAAATAAATAAAATAATAAAAGTCACAAGAAATCCACTCACAAAAAGCGTTTAAAATCTTGGTCTTTAATTCCTAACGTCATTTAACATATTATGTCACTCCACAAAAACAAAAAAAAACAAAAAAAAAAAAAAAATATATATATATATATATATATATATATATATATATATATATATATATATATATATATATATATATATTATATATATATATATATATATATATATATATATATATATATATATATATATATATATATATTAAAAACAATTTTAAAATATTACACACTAAACTAATTTCAAATTCAAAGAAAACATTATTAAAAATCTCATAAAATATAAACTTAAGTAAAAAATATACTTTTTATATTTGATTCAAGTGGTTTGTATAAGGAATATAGCTAGGGGTGTTCAAAACCAAACCAACCCAATAGAAAACCGCAAACCAAACCAAACCAAACCGAAACCGTAAAAAACCGCATTTGGTTCGGATTCGTTTGGGTCATTTTTTAATAAAACCGCACAGTTTGGTTTGGTTTGCGGTTTTTATTTTGCAAACCGAACTAAACCAAACCAAACCGCATTATGTTGCAACTCAAAGTTCACTTATCCCACATCCAACCCAAACCTCAAACCTATTATGCCTTAACCTTACAATTACAAACGATTTTCTCTTAATCACACTTAGGGTTTCAATTTCAGCCTTCTTAAATCTCTCATAGTAGTATCACACATTCTTCTCATCTTCTTTTCCATGTAGGTCTCGCCTATTCTACTCTAATAAGTCTTCTATTATGTTCTTTCTTTTTTATCTTTTATGTTACTATTTTCTCTTCCAATTACGTTTTTATTGCACTTTTCTTCTCAATCTCGCATCTCTTATGTTCTTTTTTTCATCTTCTCTAATCTCTCATATCATATGTTTTTTTTATGTTTTATTATAATATCTTTGATATTATTTTATGCTACTATTTATATTTGTCTTTTATTCCACTTTTGCCTAATCTGGTTTTTTGTATATTGAATGAAACGTTTTTGTCTAAATATGATGAATTTTGATGTTATTTAGTAATATATGAATGACTAAACACAAAGTTATGTCGTTATTTATAGGAGTATATATGGCTCAATAAAAATATTATAAAAAACCGAACCAACCGAACCAACCCAAACCGCATTGATTTGGTTTGATTTGGTTTGGTTTTATTTCTAAAAGTCAACCGAACCAAACCGAACCGCATGCTTTTTTCTCTTGCGGTTCGGGTGATTTTTATCGCAAAAACCGCCCAAACCGCACCGCGAACACCCCTAAATATAGCATAATTATCATATTCCGCTGAAGAGAGATGATGATCAATTGCTAATTATCACTGAATGAGCACGAGCATAATTTATATTATGTAAAACAAGAAAATTAACTATAATAAAGATACCGCAATTTCAAAATTATTCAGGAATCGATAAATGGTGCTAATTAACAATCTTTATTTCCATCACTTAATCATCATGATATGTATGATTCAATCACTCTTAAAGAATTATATGTAAATCAAATACTAAATGGGTCAAAAAAGCCACCATTATCCGACTTATTTGATTTTATAAAAAGAGCTACATGTACCTGTTAGTTGGAATTTCGACGCTGTAAAAGAATATTTGTTTTAGACGAAGAAGTTGAGAAGGCATAGTCAAAGTTGTTATTTTATCGAAGAAGGATTAGTCTGGGACTTTGAAATTTCTTAGATTCAGATTCACATTTTCGACGAAGATGTCTGATTGAAGTTGTGTTCGACGAGCATGAATTCAAAGTTAGGCTCATAGCCTTTTTGGTCTTATCTGTTTTTTGAGAAGATGCATGGAGGGAAGTAAGTAGAGAATTCCATGCAAGCGAGAACGTGTCATATTTTGGAGAAATGATCGTTTATTGCCATTATTTTTTATTTATTATAAATAGGGATCTAAGTGATTAGGATAAGTTTTTTACATTGCTATTTACATTTCTGTGTTTCTTTAGAAACATCAACATTATTATCAAACGAACAGAGCATTGTAGAAATGTTCATAATTGATAAAATTTGAAGAGAATTAAAGCACATGTCCTAGGATCAATCTAGTCGATCATGCAAGTAACCAATAACATAGAATTTGGAAGACTAACGCTTGTTTACCAATTTCGACGATAAACAATACCTAAATTCTTAAACAAAATTCAAAAAATAAGTGAGTCTTATCATTAAAATTATTGATGTTCGCAAATTTAAAATTGACATTTATTAAAATAGAAATTGTATTTATGTGCACCAGATGCAGTATCCCTATGTCCAACCATTCATTTTCATACAAAAAATACTTTTATATCTTTAGGATCAGCATAGAAAACCTTTATCTCTCGATCATGGTCTAATTAAATAAGAATTAATTCTTTAACATCCATAATGAAACATACCAATTTTCTTAAAGAATCGTCAAAAGGAATTATCATCTCATTTAGAGTATTGGAATGGATGGCTGAACAACTTCCTTTTGTGCTCACACCATCTAAAATAAGTCTCTCAAACAAATCATCATCTTCATTTGTAGTCGATCCCTAATATCTGGATATGATTCGAGCAGGCTACTGGGTCTAGAAAGAATATCGACGATGTATATCTCAGGGTATCTTATCATAGTTATTGACAATCAAGATGACAATAACCTTATGTGCTTCGCCCATTTTAGACTTCATGTTTAAGGGACTGTGTACCTCTCTGATATCTCATCCCGTTATTGGGCGAGATATGATTGGATTCAGATACACATTGATCAAAGTCGTGATATCACAAACATGCTATTAAGCTGTGTTAATATCCATAAATGGCTTACCCATACAAGAAGACTAGGGAATGATTCCCTATTGAATGATCTCTAGTAGATAAGGGAACATGCATATTTAAGACTCATCAATTTACTTTATGACTTTCAAGCCCACCATTTGGATAAACAAACCATTATCCAAATAAGTCACTCAATGTGACTTTGACCGAGCCGCACGTTATCGAATTATGTTCTTTATATATATATATATATATATATATATATATATATATATATATATATATATATATATATATATATATATATATATATATATATATATATATATATATATATATATATATATACCATTGTTTATTTGGAATTTATTTTTAATTTAATAGTATTTTCATATTAATCTACAAAGTAGAAATTTATTCACAAATTTTAAATCTTCATCATCATGCATTTGAGGTTGTTGATGCTCAAATTCTAAATTTTATTACACACCCATTATTTTTCAACATCAATGATTTTACATATATTTTTTCTAGTGTAAAAGTAATAAATGTTAAATGAAGAAAATAATGTTACCATTTACAATATAAGAGATTAAGTAAGGAAACGACATTAACTTAGAACTCTTTTCTACTCTTACCATCTAACTTATAAATTATTTTGATACTTATCTAAGTTTGCATTTAAATGTTTTTAATTGAACTCTTTCTGTTATCATTGATTGCCTTTCAGCGCTTTGAATCTAAGATATATCCATGTTTCTTTCAACACTTTTCTTGTAGACTGTGTCTTGGCAAGGTCTTGATCGTTATTAATTTATAAATGAACAACAAAAATTTGTTTATAGATAAAATCATGTTACATTTTTCCATTGATAAGGACCCTAAAGGAAAATGTAATTTAATTTAATTTCAAATAAAAATATAAGGAATGTTTCACTTTTTAATGAATAAAATATAAAGTTGTTTGATGTTGGGAATCATAGTTTGTGTCCCTGACGGACCATTTCACTCCGTTATCAACCCACCTGAGGGTAAAGACTCTTTACATACCCAAACAGAAAAATGGTGGACTATAAGGAATATATATATATATATATATATATATATATATATATATATATATATATATATATATATATCCTTTTCAACTTTTTACCATTCTCCATTTTTTTATTAGGTTGAAATATATTCTTAGCATGATTAAGAATAGATTTCTCAATGTTGTCATTAAAGAAAAGCAAATCATTGAATTTTTTTTCCTTGGATCACAACACTGAGAACTTATTATTAATGATAACAATGGATTACACAAAGTGAAATCAACAAATAAATTGTCATTGTGTGAGATAGATTGTAAGAGCAAAAAATGTTTTTTCAAGATTATTAAACCTTGAGAGGTTTTTCAGACTTGTAATTTATCCCAAAAGATGATGTGTATGAGTTTGAAGCGGAGTTAAGTTTAGAGAAAAACTGAATGTACAAATAATTTTGTAGATAAAAATGAATGAACGAATTTTTTAACCTAAGTTTTTCGTAAATCATAAGAAATAAATGACTTAATTTTTGATGAAAAAATAAAATAAAAAAATGATGTCATTTTAAATGAAATAAAAACATAGACTGCAATTGCTGAGATTCATAGCATGCCCCTAAGATAGTTTTTCCCTTGGTTGTTTGTATATTCAAAGAAATAGATGGCTTAATGTTTAATTAAAAAATAAAATTAAAAAAATGATGTCATTTAAAAAAAAAACTAAGAACATAAACTGCTATTGTTGGGACTCGAAGCGTGTGCCTGAGATAGTGTAATATACTATTATTTTTAATTAAAAATTAAAATAAAGTATGGGTATCTAGTTAATTGGACTTTACCCCGATGAAATTCATGACTCAGGTAAAACTTCGTTAGAAAATTTATTATTTGTAGTGTCACAAGGAACTAAGGCCATTTTGATGAAAGAAAATATTTAAAGAGAGAAAAGGGAGATGAATTATAAATTATTAGGAAAATTCCAAGTTCTAGTGTGAAATGAAGTGATGAGATGCTTCCTTAATATAGGTGAAAAATTGGTTCAAAATGGAAGCTTGTTATTGTTGGCGGGGAGAAGGCGCTGTTGGTCAGCCACCTGTCATCTTTCTCTTATGTTGAAGCTGAGGATGAGGTTGGGACTCCGTTTAAGCCTTATCTATTGCTGCTGAAAAGAGGGTTGGGGCACCTATGTCCTCATTGAAAGATGCAAGGAAGATTGTTGAAGAAGGTAATGTTGATCAGTGGGGGCGCATGGTAGAGGTCTCCGACAACAAAGGTAGACCGGTCTGAGTTTTCAGCAAGGTTCATCAACTGCTAGATCCGAGGATATGCAACTTAGCTTCCATAGCGTAGGGTTCATTCATGACAATGAACAACACTTAGCTGTTTTGCTAAAGGATGACGAAGAGGAAGACTGCACCAATTTTGTGACACATGGAAAGGCTTGCAACAATTGGAATGTTGTTGACATTCCTGTTATTTTGCATCGATCTAAGTAATTGCTTTTATATGTTTTAAAAATCCTTCTCCTATGCCTAAGGGTGAAGTGAACATTGTTGGGCATTTCAAATTTGATCATCAATAAAATTAATTCTATTCATCCACATCTATGATGTTTTGTTTTTACTTTTTGCTTTATTCTGAAAATGGTAATCACAAAAAAACATAAATAAATAATATAGTTGTCCATCTGCATAATATTTGATCACAGATCCACTTCTCTAAAATCAAAATATCAAATTATTATCCTTCTCTAAATAAGGTTGGTTTCTAACCCCATTGAATACAACGATCCTTCTCGTTCTCCAAATTTTGAATTCCCTGTGTTTGAAGCCGAGGAGGAAAGTCATGAAGAAGTGAGTGATGAATTATCTCGTCTTCTTCAGCATGAAGAAAAAGTCATTCAGCCATTCGAAGAGCAGATTGAGTTAGTCAACTTGGTTTCCGAGGATGATGTGAAGGAACTCAAGATTGGGTCTCAACTGTGTCCAGAAGTTAAGAAGGGGTTGATTGATCTTCTTCGAGAGTATTCAGATGTGTTTGCTTGGTCCTATCAAGACATGCCTGGTTTGGATTCTGAGATTATGGAGCATAGATTGTCGTTGAAGCCAGAATGCCCGCCAGTCAAGCAGAAATTGAGAAGAATGCATCCTTACATGGAAGTAAAGATCAAAGAAGAAGTGCAGAAGCAGATTGATGTTGGTTTCCTTATGACCGCTAAGTATCCGCAAGGGTGGCCAATATTGTGCCTGTGCTGAAGAAATATGGAAAAGTCCGCATGTGTGTTGATTATAGAGATTTGAATAAAGCCAGTCCGAAAGATGATTTCCCTCTGCCACACATTGATATGTTGGTAGACGATACTGCTAAGTCTAAAGTCTTTTCGTTTATGGACGGATTTTCCGGATATAATGAGATCAAGATGGCACCCGAAGATATGGAGAAGAGCACATTCATTACACCTTAGGGAACATTCTATTATAGGGTGATGCCTTTCGGTTTGAAGAATGCTGGTGCAACTTACTAAAGAGCAATGACTACTCTCTTTCATGGTATGATGCATAAAGAGATTGAAGTTTATGTCGATGAAATGATTGCTAAATCAATTAATGAAGAGGAACATGTTGAACATTTGTTGAAGCTATTCCAGCATTTGAGGAAGTATAAACTCCGCTTGAATCCCAATAAATGTACTTTTGGTGTTCGTTTTGGTAAGTTGTTGGGCGTTATTGTCAGCGAGAAGGGTATTGAAGTTGACCCCGCCAAGGTCAAAACAATACAAGAGATGCCCACGCCCAAAACTGAGAAGCAAGTCAGAGATTTTCTCGGCCGCTTGAATTATATCTCAAGATTTATTTCACAGATGATTGCCACATGTGCGCCTATGTTCAAGCTTCTTCGAAAAGATCAGTTTTGTGAGTGGACCGAAGACTTCCAAAAGGCTTTTGACAGTATCAAAGAATATCTGCTTGAACCATCGATTTTATCTCCGCCCGTTGAAGGAAGACCGTTGATCATGTATCTGATTATGCTTGAAGATAGTATGGGTTGTGTTCTAGGCCAGCAAGATGAGACTGGAAAGAAAGAATTTGCAATTTACTACCTCAGTAAGAAGTTCACCGACTGTGAGACTCGGTATCCTATGCTAGAGAAGACTTGTTGCACATTGGCTTGGGCTGCTAAGCATCTGCGTCAGTATATGTTGAATCATACCACTTGGTTAATATCCAAAATTGATCCAATCAAGTATATATTTTAGAAGCCTTCTTTAACTGAGAGGATTTCCAGTTGGCAGATGTTGTTATCAGAGTATGATATCGAATAACGATCTCAGAAAGCGATCAAAGGTAGTATCTTGGCTGACCACTTGGCTCACCAACCGATTGAAGATTACCAGTCAGTGCAGTATGATTTTCCTGATAAAGAGATCTTGTACTTGAAAATGAAAGATTGTGATGAACCATTGCTTGAAGAAGGGCCAGAACCTGGTTCCCGTTGGGGCATGGTATTTTGTGGAGCTGTTAATTAATATGGTAATGGCATTGGGGCAATAATCATTACTCCTCAAGGCACGCATTTTCTATTTACAGCTAGATTGACTTTCAAGTGTACAAACAATATGGCAGAATATGAAGCTTGCATTATGGGGCTCGAAGAGGCCATTGATCTCTGAATTAAGTACTTAGATGTCTTTGGAGATTCAGCTTTGGTTGTGAATCAGATCAAAGGTGAACGGGAGACAAATCAACCCGATTTGATACCGTATAGAGATTATGCGAGGAGGATTTCAACTTTCTTCACAAAAGTTGAGTTTCATCATATCCCGCGAGATGAGAACCGGATGGCAGATGCTCTTACAACGTTGGCGTCAATGATTATAGTGAAGTATTGGAATGAGGTTCCCAATTTGACTGTGATGCGTCTTGATAGGCCAGATCATGTGTTTTTTGTTGAAATCAAACACGAGAAGCCGTGGTATTACGATATCAAGTGTTTTCTCCAAAGTCAGAATTACCCGTTTGGGGCATCTTTGAAAGATAAGAAGACTTTGAGAAGATTAGCCGACAATTTCTACCTAAATGGTGATGTATTGTACAAGAGAAACTTCGATATGGTTCTGCTCAGATGCGTGAATAGACACGAACCAGACGCGTTGATGACTGAAGTCCATGAAGGTTCCTTTGGTGCTCATTCCAATGGACATGCAATGGCAAAGAAGATGTTGCGAGCAGGTTACTATTGGATGACAATGGAATTTGACCGTTGCAAGTTTGTGAAGAAATGCCACAAGTGTCAAATTTATGCGGATAAGATTCATGTTCCTCTGACACTATTGAATGTTATTTCTTCCCCATGACCCTTCTCCATGTGGGGAATTGATATGATTGGCATGATTGAGCCTAAAGCTTCAAACGGACATCGTTTCATTCTGGTGGCAATTGACTACATCACAAAATGGGTTGAAGCGGCATCGTATGCAAATGTAACCAAGCAAGTTGTTGTAAGGTTTATCAAGAATCATATTATATGCCGTTATGGTGTGCCAAGCAAGATCATTACTGATAATGGATCGAACTTGAATAACAATATGGTGGAAGCTCTTTGCAAAGACTTCAAGATCGCACATCATAATTCTTTTCCCTACAGACCCAAGATGAATGGGGTTGTTAAAGCTGCGAATAAGAACATCAAGAAGATTATTCAGAAGATGGTTGTGAAATATAAGTATTGGCATGAGATGCTCCCATTTGCTTTGCATGGATATCGTACATCCATCCGCATTTCAATAAGGGCAACCCCTTTCTCTCTTGTTTATGGTATGGAAGCAGTGCTCCCCGTAGAGGTCGAGATTCCATCATTGTGTGTGCTCATGGAAGCCAAGTTGACTGAAGGTGAATGGTGTCAAACCAAGTATGGTCAATTGAATTTGATTGAAGAGAAGAGATTGACTGCCATGTGCCATGGTCAGTTATGTCAGCAAAGGATGAAGAAAGCTTTTGATAAGAAGGCCAAACCTCGGGTATTCAGGGAAGGTGACCTTGTGCTCAAGAAGATTTTATCGTTTAAGCCAGATTCTAGGGGCAAATGGACTCCTAATTATGAAGGCTCATATGTTGTTAAGAGAGCCTTTTCAGGCGGTGCTTTGATACTTACAACTATGGATGGTGAAGAGTTCACGCGTCCTGTGAATGATGATGCAGTCAAGAAATACTTCGCCTAAAAAAGAAAAGAACAACTCGTTAACTTGAAAACCCAAAAGGGCAACTTAGGAAAAAATGAGCGTCTCGGTGGATTGAAAACCCAAAAGGGCGATCCAGGAAAAAATTAGAGACATAAAACAGAAAGAAACCTCCTGATAAGTTGAGTACCCCACCCCGGGGCAACTTATGCAAAAATTAGGGATTATGGCAAGTAACTCCATTCTGCTAATCTTCAAATTTTGGAGAAACCTTGTTGAGCACAAGGGTTGACGTCGATTCATCCCCGGTAGCGGCCAAAAGCACAGCAAATATCAAGAGTTGGTAGAAGGATTAATGGTCAATTGTATTCAATGTAACCCTTTTCCATGTAAATCACCATTTTCAACTTTGTAAAGATCTATGGAGTCTTGTCATTTACAAACTACCATTCTATTAAATAAAGTTGAGCTTTTATCCAATTGTTTTCACTCTTATTTACTTCAGCCAAATAGTTTTAAATTTTATTATGATCATTTTTGAATTTAAAATCTTTAATCAAAATCATTTTCTTAAACATATAAAAGCAAGAATTTTAAAGCAATTAAAAAGAAATATCAATAGCATTTCGAAAACATCAAATCCTAAGTGTGGAGCATTAATGGTTCCCCCGAGCATTTAACCCTTCAGTTATCCCCAGCCGAGTTAGTTGATTCGTTCCCCAGCGGAGTTTGTGGATATTCCCCAGCGGAGTTTGTGTATTCCTGAGTAGGGTTGGTGTTGGTTGTAATCTCTAGCAGAGTAAGGTTGGTTTCCTCAGTAGATTGCCTTGGTTTCCCCACCAGTCACCATCCAGCTCGTTCCCCAGACAGAATTTCCTCCTGGTTCCTGATCAACTATTTGCGTTTATCCTTTGCATGGTTGTCTCCCATTTGGTATGGTGTTGACCTAAAATTCCTTGCAGATTCGGTTCTCTCCCCTCTTTCATGGTATTGTGTGGAAACTTGGCCTTTTTTCCTTCCTTTGGAAGATGTCTTGGTTCAAGGATCCATGCTTATGAATAGTGGATTGAGTGTTCTCCAAAGAATGACTTAAAAAAACAAAAGCAAAAGCAATACTAACTTCTAATCAACTAACAACTAACATTTAATTTCAAGCCACTTACTTTTATGCACTTTAATTTCAAGTCTTTATTCAATTGCCATTATTCATACCATTTAACTTGTTTACTTTAATGCCATTTTCACTTTGCTCACTTCAGCCATACCTTGTAATTATATTGTACTTGTTTGTGTTTGTGGTCTTTTGACCTTAATGTATATAATAATAACAAAAAACCTAAAATACATTTGAGTGGACTATTGGATTTGATTAGAGACAATGGACTTAGAATTAGGCAACACTACCTATGCAAAAGGACTTGGCCAATGCCAACTTTCGTGAAACCAAGTGCTTGTGAAGTGAAATTTCATATGATGTAAGTATTGAGACCCCATTTGAGTTCATCTGCTACATGGTCTTATTGAAGTTGTTACTTTGAAGTTGTGCCTAATGTGTTATTCTGAGCCAATCAAAGGAGTAGTTCATCTGATACATGGAAGATCATTGAAGTTGCTAAGCTTGGATGTGGCTATCTCTATTTGATGCCTTGCTCTTTATCTTGATATTTGTGTATTGATATTGCTTGATTCTAAAGTCCAAGGGAAAATTGGGTTTCTATATCACATTCTTGTATATTGGATTGCATCCCATTCGTCAGATCTTTTCCACTCTTAACTTTTAAATTTTTGCTTAGGATTAGTCTCTTCATCTCATCCCCATTTATTTAATTTCAAATATCTCCCTCCTTTTAAAATCTTCTTTGCTTGTGATTTCTAAACTTAGACTTTATTGCAAATTAGAAACTTTAGCCTTATGCCATTGCATTGTTAAACTCTTTTTCTTAATCCAACTTGTAAATGAATCTTAACTATATTTGACTTAAAATTTCAAAAAGACAAAAAGATCTAACACTCATTCAAACTCTTTTTATTCCCTTCTTTCCTTTCTTAAACTTAAATTTTTGTTAAAAGCAATCCACTCACTTTGAAATTGATACCACGAACTACGAGGTTTTGATCCCTCATTTTATATTGGTACGTAGGCACAAGTCCGAAGGTCTTATCAAACACAAAAATATAATTAATGAATTATTTTCACATCCCCACACTCTATTTATTATAAACATCATTTTATACATGTAAGACCCTAAGATCCCTCATGGCATCATATCATTGCACATTGCATTTTCCTCAAGGATCATAGCATTTTGGCTCCTTAACCCTTGGGTTGAGACCTAACTTTTTATGTGTTTGTCAAATGAAGATGACCCCAAGAGTAAGCATGTTCTTAAGAACCATATGAACAACATTCATGTTCATAAAAAATTCATTTGAAACTTGGAAGGTCATCATTCATTTCAAAACATTATAGGTCATTTTGACTGAAACCCTAATTTTGGGTCAACTTACCAAGGACCTAACTCCTTCATTTTTTATGATTTTGAGGTGGGACCAAGTGCATTGGAAATTTCAAGATGTCTAATTCAAATGTTATGTTGGAAACAATTTCATAATCCTAAAATAAACACATGTGATAATACAAAACATTATAGGTCACTTTGGACCAAAGCCATTGAAATGTGAAAAAGTCCAACTTCAAGTGCCCATAACTATCTCATAAAAAATCAAAATGATGCAAAATGTAAGTTAACATTTATTGTATTGAAACTATCTACAACTTTTATGTTGAAGGTTTTTTCATTTGAGGCTTGCATCATTAAAACAGAAGGGCTTGAAGTTGGTCATTTTTGGCAAATTTTCCATATACATGTTTTGTACCTTGAACTTCATGGCCAGTTTTCAATATTTTCCCAACTCCAAATGGATTTTTGTTCAACATAACATTTGTTCCTTATGTCAAGACCTTTCCAACCATTACCTACATGCTTATGTTTGGATTTTCTAATTGGCATTTTCGAAGAGGTGAAGTTTTGGGTTCAATTATGCATAACATGTTAAAATTCCATGCATAAGCTTATGCATTGCCATCTGCACGTCCATTTCACTTTCATTTGTGTTCATCATGCAAAACCAATTGAGTTTGGGCCTCACATGCGCCTGTACAGGCCCATGCATGAAGGATCCAAGTTCATGCAGACACGAGTTTGATCATGCATTGCATCAGCCTTGGCTATAAATAGACATGCTTGCTTCACTTGAATGGTAACCTAAAGGTGCCTGAAGCTCTGCACAATTGATTCCCCAACCCTCCATTAAAGGAATTCTGAATTTTTTCTTCACTTTTCAAGCTCAAATTTCAACTTCATTGGTTGATCTTTGGCTTCTAAATTCTTTAGCCTTGCTTCCTTGTTACTTCAAGATCAAGCTCCACACGAGGATTGGATTGGATCAAGCTCACACAAACTTCACTTCAAAAGTTTATCTCATAACTGTTTTTCTTTGAATCTCTTTTGTTATTGTGCATTGCTTGGTTTGGTTGGCATCTCTGAAGTCCTCATGTGAGAGGCAATTGATTTGTGGTTTTAATTTTGAGAATTGGACAAGTTCAGATTGAACACCTCATATTTCAATCTCAGATTTCTTCCTCCAGGGGAATCTTGAGAAGAAACTAAGGTCACAGGGGTGATGTACATCACCCCAGCTTTCGAATGATGTATAGATCGCGTGCTATGGTTGAGGTTTGAAAACCTGCAACTGATGACCGGAACTGGTCTTCTCACCGGAGAAGACGGTGGTTTCCACCACCGTCCCCACGCGTTCCAACCTCAACCCTTGGATCCACTCTTCACGTTCTAATCTTGGCTGTTGATTTGTTTGACTTCATTTAATACTATGTGCCACACTGATGACTAAGGTTCACAATACGCGCGCGCTTCCTAGCCACATGATGAGCCACGTCAATTAATGAAATGAGATCTGACGCCTCAGGCTTTTTGCTATTTTCTGAAATTCCATTTTAATTTCTTTTATTCCATTTTATTTTAAAAATTCATAACTTCTTTATTTGGAATCACAAAAATATGGGACCAATTGCAAAAAATTTCTCTTAAATTCTAGTTTCTAGAAGTGATTTTTAATTATTTTTCTGATTCAATTTAATATTTTTTTGAATTATTTCTTTTCTGGTTATTTTTAATTCATTTAAAATACTTTTTGATATTCAAAAATGCCAAAAATATTTTCTTAACATCTTTGGATGATGATGAATCTATGAAAAATATTCTCATCAATTTCTTAATTGATTTGAGATCTATTTGAGATTTTAGTCCAATTATGTTATTTTTCTTCATTTTTAATTGTTTAAAAATAGTTTATGTTTTCAAAAAATGGTGAGAAAATTTGTCAAATCTTGTTTGACCATGTTAGACTTATGATGATCCAATTGGACTTTTCCAAGTTGATTTGAATTGGATTTGAAGTTTGACCTTTATTTGTTCATTTTATTTTATGTATTATTTTAATTCCAAAAAATACCAAAAATATTTTTGTTATTTCTTGATTTCTAATCTTCATTTTACTTTTGTTTACCATTGATTGATATTGATTCCATTCATGTTTGATCAATGTGTGTTGGGTATGTTATTTGACTTTTAATTTTGTACATCCCATTTCCATCTTCTTCTTCCTTTTTCTTTTTGACCAATGAGTTAATGATTGGTGGTTAGCCTTGACATATGAGAGGCTTAACCTTCTTTGATCCAAATCAAATTAATCTTGATCAAAGATCAAGTGACTTGCTTTGTGTCCAAGATAGGTTGCTTCTTGGTCAAGCAAAAAACCTAAATCCATACAAGGTCATTCTTCTTTTCTTTTGGCATGGCAAGTTGTAGGAGCTTGGCTTACTAGTCATGATCTCTAACTTGTGTTTATTTGCCTATAGTTTTATTGACCGGCCTCAGATAGGTGTGACTACTACATTAGTCCACTTACGATTGCTTAACATAGCGCTAAATTTCCTTATGGCACACTAACACTAACTACTAATTACTAACTTTTAATACAAGCATTTAATTCTTGCAACTTACTTTAATGCAATTTAATTTCTTGCTCATTAATTCATTTGTCTTTTCCCTTTGCTCACTTGAGCTCATGTTTATGCTTATGCAAATTTGCCTTTTGCTCACTTGAGCACATTATTGTGTATATACTATTGCCTTGTGTTTGTTTTGTTTTTATTTGTGTGAACCCAATGCAAATGGAGGAAGGACTTAGATTTAGGATCTTACCTATGCTAAATGGAGTTTCAAGAGAAACTAGACCTCATGCCTTTAGAATGCTAAATATGTTGAAGAGCAACTAGGCCTCATGCCTTTAGAATGTTTAATCTTAAAAGTTGAATTGAAAGGACCTTATTCTAAACTCACTCTTGTCCATTCTTTCTATTGCATTGTGGAACTTTTTGATTTGTGTGTTCTTGTGTGATAGGGATGCCAAAACTTAAGCAATTAGAAGGACCATTGTCATGAGCATCCAAGATAAGAGAGACAAATCAAAATTGGAGAATCCTAGGAGTTTGATTGATTATTTGCTTGGTTGCTTGAGTTATTTGCTTATTGCTTGCTAAGTCCAAAGGAAAGGAGCAACTTGGATCATCTTTATGATCTCAAGAAAGGAACTCCAAGTGGTTTTATTTCTCTTCTCTCATCTTTGCATGTTTAGGACCTAGCCTTTCTCTTCTTCTTTCCACTCTAACCCAAGCCAAATTTATTTTGTGCAAACATTGACATTGTATCAAAATTAGAAACCTAGGCGCTATGGCTTTGATTTTTCAAATTCCTTTCATAATACTTATTTTGAATTGAACCTTAAGTCAACTTTGACTTTATTTTGTGAATACTTCTAATCTGTAAGTACAACTCACTCAAATGTTTTGTGGTTCCAATGGCCACTCTTGCCAAAGCTTTTCATAAACATTAGATATTAGGTTTGAGTTATCATAGAGGTTGATGTAAATCTCACCTGTATCCTTAGTGATTGGCCTATAATTCTTCCATACTTATTATAGGGTTGATCCCTCACTAGTATGTTGAAGCTCTCCTCACATGGTGGATTTGTGGTTTAGGTTGAGTTTTCTCCATTTGATAACAAAAGACCTTAAGGCTTTTGACCAATCAATTCACCAACTTATTTTGAGATTTTTACCCCGAACTACGAGGTTTTAATCCTACCTTTGTGATGGTACGTAGGCAATGGGTTCATCCATTCAAACAACAAAAATTGTAAATAATTTGTATATTCTTTTCTCATCTCCCCAATCATGTTTGCTTAAAACCTTCCCATTTCATAACCAACCCCCTTACCCAGATCTCTGACATTTTTATTAGTTTTTGATTTGATAAAACTTCTCGGTTTTTGTTTGCTTTCTAAACTTTTCTTTGGATAAATAGAAGTGCGGTGGCGACTCGAATTGTACGATTTACTTTTGATTTAGTCAATAAATCTAAAGGTAACAAATACCCCGCTACAGAAAAGTGGCGACTCTGCTGGGGAGAAAATATCATTTTCCTAGTGGGTTTAGCCTACTTTTTACCTTTGTTGTATTGTATGCTTATATTATTTTGTGACATATTTTTGTGCAAATTTGGGATGACTGTATTGTTTGTAATGATTGATTTGCTTGATATGTCAATTGCTTGTGTGCTTGGTGGTCTCTTGTGAGATGAGTTCTATACCCGAACTCGAGTGCACTTATGATAGGAGAATGGCATAGTCTTGCTGACTTGTGTGGAGTTATTCCTTAGCAAGTTGACTTGCAAGCCCATTCACTTGGTGGAGGTTAAGTTGGGATCAATAATGTCACACGAGTAGTCGTGGTTAGGCATTACTCTTTCCAATATGTAAGACCCCAATTTTGTCCCTAAGATCCCTCATGGCATCATAACATTGCATTGCATAGCCTCAAGGATCATTGAGCATCTTGGCTCCCTTTCCCTTTGGGTAGGGATCTTTTGTTAGTGGTTTGAGATCACCAAGCATGCTTGAATTGTATATCATTGTTTTTCTCATTTTGTTTATTAACCAAAAGCACAAAAATATGTCCTTAACATCTTTTGTTTGTAGCTTAAGCAATCACCAGGTCAAGAGCTTCAAGAAGATCCTTTGTGCAAGAGATGAGGTATTTTCTTGGGATGAGGATCACATGATATTATAAGGAACTTACATGAGCTAGGCTTTCATATTGAAGCAATTTCACCAAGTGGTAGAGGCTCAAGCTAATCAAGACATTTCAAGGTCATATGAGGACCAAAAGTCAACTATGCAGTCAATTGAGGGCTATGAGGTGGGAAAATGAGTTGAGACACCTCAATCATGTTCAAATAGGGTCTATTCTTCATTCTAAACATCCATCTTGAAGATTCAAAGGTCATGGCAAAAGTTACTAAAAATGGAAAGTGACCTGTAATTCAAAGTTTCCAAATTTGGCAAGTTTTTTGTCCACCTTCAACTTGACTTTTCAATATCAAAGAAGTTTCAAATAGATTTTTGGTGAACATGAAAGTTGTATATCTTTGTCTCCCCTTTCCAAAAAGTCCTAATTCATGTCCATATGATGAATGGTTGAGAAGTTATGGTCATTTGATCACAAGGTGTACATGGAAATTCAAAATGGCATAACTTTTGATACAATGCTCCAATTTGGTTCATTCTTTTTGAAAAATGCTCCTCATATTCAAGGCATCTCAAATTGAACTTATTTGGCTCCATTGTGCAAGAGAAATCATGGCCAAAAGTCACATTATTTCACATTGGTTCAAAGGAAGGTACCATGCTAAAAATCAATATTCATGAAAGATCAAGGCAAGGCTTCAATTCAGCATTCTTCATGAACCATATTTGAGTGAGAATAAGCCATTGCATGGATAAGAGCACGCGTATTATGGGCATGAGAGCCAATTTTGCATTTTTGCAAATTGCTCCAATACTCACTAATCATGATTAAACAAAGGCTAATGTGATTATCATTGTGATTAGCATGGAGTATATAAATTGAAACCCTAATCATAACTGCATAACAGAACCATTTGAGATCAAATTCAAGAAACTCTAAAAAAATTCTCTCTCTTCGATTTGCATTTTTCTTCACACAATTCTCCAAGATCATTGTATATTCTTGTTCCTGGAGCTTCACTGAGCAAGATTCATCGTTTGTTTGGAGCAATTGAGCCAGAATTTGAGCAGATCAAGAGCATGAGCATGGCGATGGAATTTGAAAATTGAAGAAGAATCAAGAGGTTTCAACCACTGCTTTTTGCTTAAAGCTTCATAGGAAGATCAAAGGAGAAGATTTGGAGCTTATGAGCGCTTGAGAGCACGAATTCAGCAACTTCCACTTCAAGGATTTTAATTGATGTGGTGAACTCATGAGCTTATTTGAGTGCCAAGGCATTTATGCATTGAATTGTGCAACTGTTAGGTGGATTCACTGTTTGTTTGTTGGTTTAATGACTGAAGTACTAACTGGTTAGTCTTTGTACAGGTACTTTAGTTGCTTGCTTGCTTTAGCTCTTACTTGAGCTTTGGATTGTGGTTGATACACCACTCAAGTAGTTAGCTTCTTACTTGATGTAGTCTGAAGTCCTGTCACCTTTTTGGCAGGCATTTTGCTGGCAAGTCCTCCTTCAGAGGCTCTGTTTGTGTTTGTATAAGATTGTGCTCAAAGACCTCCAAGATGAGGCGTGTGATATTTGATAAGTCCTCCAAGAGTAGAGGCAATTGAAGGATAAAAGGGATTAGTAGCCAATCCCCCGTTATTCAGTGAGTCATTCTTTATGCTCGCACTACATGCTGATGCTTCTGAACATGTACCCAAGATCTTTGTCCAGTGTCTGTCAAGTGGAATAGGATCCCACTTTCTGGATCCCCACGCTTTCTTTGTCATGAGCTCACCCTGGCCAGGGTTAAGAGCATGAGGTCTCATCCTCATTACCATTTTGATCAGCTTCACCCTAACGTTCAATGTTAGTGGTTAAGAGCTCACTTGATTACCCATTACATTTTGGCTTGTTTGTCGAGGTTGACATGACCCCTCTTGACTAAAGCCCACCCATTATTTGAGCCTCTTGTATGTATATAGTGTGTGATGTTTGTTTGCTTGTGAACTTTTGATGTGTGTGCTCTTGAACTAGGAATTTCCATTTGAGCTTAATTTGAAGTATCATTACCATGTTCATCTAAGTGGAAGATACAAGATACATTGAGGATCTCTTATGAGACTTGTGTGATTGCTTATGCTTTGTGCTTGCTTATTCCAAAGGATGGGATCTACTTGGATCATCAATATGATCTCAAGAGAGGAACTCCTAGTGTGGTTTCATTTCTTATCCCTCACCTTTTTTGTTCTCTGTAGGACTTAACCCTTCTTCTTCATCTTTCCACCCTAACCCCAGCCAAAATCTTTTGTGCAAACATTTGACTATTGTTTTCAACATTAGAAACCTAAGCCTTATGCTTTTGATTTTCAAACTTTCTTTTCATAACACTCATTTTGAATTGAATCTTTAAGTCAACTTTGACCACTTTTGTATATACTTCTAATTGGTAAATATAACCCATCCAAATTTCTTTTGTGGTTTCAATGTCCACTTTCTTAATCAAATTTTCCATAACCTTTAGCTAATAGGTTTGAGTTATCCTTGTGGTAGATGTAATACTCACCTTTGTCCTTAGTGATGGACAATGAGCCTTCCATGCTTATTATAGGGTTAACCCCTCACTAGCATGTTGAAGATATCCTCACATGGTGGACTTGTGGTTTTAGGTTGAGTTTTCTCCCTTTGATAACAAAAGACCTTAAGGCTTTTGGACCAATCAATCCACTCATTTGTTTTTGAGATTTTTACCCCGAACTACGAGGTTTTGATCCTAATCTTTTTATAAGAGGGTACGTAGGCTATGGGTTTATCCATCCAAACACAAAATGTAAATAACTTGTATATTCTCTTCTCATCTCTTCAATCATGTTTGCACAAATAAATTTTTCACAAAACAATAACCTTTGCAGCAAGTGTGAAAAGGGCTCCCTAGGTGTACCTAGGATGTTTTGGGTGCCTAACACCTTCCCATTGCATAACCAACCCCCTTACCCAGATCTCTGTTTCTTTTACTAGTTTTGTTTGTAAAACTTTTAGGTTTTTGTTCGCTTTCTAACTGTCATACGGTGAACTGACTTTGTGTGTTTTGCTTTGGAAAGCAAATGTCGCGGATAGCAAGAGTCGCCACCGACTTTTCTTTTATCCAATAAGGAAAGGTGGAAAAGAACAGGAAAGACCTTAATTAGAATTTGGGTTCGGGAGGTACATTATACAAAGGGAAGGTGTTAGCACCCTTTGTATCCATGGTTATCCATGGGCTCTTAATTGCTTGATCACGCATGTTTGTCTGGAAAAAGTGGTTGTGAATTGTTTAGAAAATGTTTTGAAAAGAGAATTTAACTTTGTAATGATTCTCGTATGAATGTATACAAAGTGGTTATCTCGTTTAGTTTTAAAAGTTGTTTAGAAAAATATAACTCGGTAATGATTCTAGTATGAATGTATACCAAGTGGTGATTTTCTAAAAGATGTTTTGAAAGGTGTGGGGTGTGAAAAATATTTTAGGTTGTGATTCAGCAATTAAGAGTTATACCCACCTAGGGTCTTTATGGGCATTTCCTATCCTTATGAGGGTAAAACTGTCCTTACTATTGAGAAGTAAGTAGTTTTATCCTTTGGATGTAAAAGGGTCATCGTAGGGTCATCGATTGGTCATTGAAGGCAACATTTGTAAGGATACCTTAGCATTCGAAGGGACTATCATCATTTAACCGTAGGCTACACCGAAGGGTCATCGAGGGACAAAATCATATATTCGAAGGCAACATCCGAGGGACTATGATTTATTTTATGATGATTTAATCGAAGGGTCTTGGCGAGGTATATCCCCACATTCGCGGGACATGACCATTATACCGTAATACCGTAGGGCAACAAAGAGAGGTCCAAGATCACATATTCTAAGGCCGTATTTTACAATCAATTAGGTAATTAGGAGGAATTCCCATATTAAAATTAATACATTAAGATCAATTAAGCAATTTAGGGTGGATCTTTGCCATAAAATTAATACATTAAAATCAATTGAGTAATTCAGAGTGAATCTCCACAAGGGTATCCCACAAATAAAGTGGAATACCTAACCAGCAATCTTTTCCTGGGGGTATGTAAACCTTTACAAAACTCAACAAAACATGTCAGAACACCAAATCAGGGTGCAATCGAGGATTACACCAAAAAAAAGATCACAACAGTAAATAGGGTCGGGTAAATGATGCATGGCTATGATAAAACATGAGTCAAAAATCAGAACAGAAAAATCATCTACTGTCACGTTCGCTCCTGCCTCGCCCAACGAAGGCTTAGCGAATACTCGCTGCATGCTCGCTTAACGAGGTGCTAGCGAGCGGCTACGGATTCTGGTTTTGATATCAGTACAATTTCAACCAATTTTATGCCTTATGGCTTTCATTACAGCAATTATATGGTTAATCATTTAAGGTATTCAAATACATACTAAAATTCACATGCCAAACTCAAGATATTTTCATAAATCTAATCATGATGCCATATGCGAATTAAGAACATAAAGCAGTAATAGCAATGTAAACCTGTTTGCAATTGAATTGCAACTTTGAATCGGCAAATCGGATTGAATTGGGCAGAAGTAAACCTTGATGCCGCCGAGTTCCTTCAGGGTTTGCCTCCCGTGAGTGTTAGGGTTTGCTTGCTAGGGTTCTCCTTTTTCCGTTTTTCGTCCTCCTTTTCGTGACTGAAGTGTCGGTATTTATAGTGATTGTGGTGACCTAATGGGCTCAGAATGAAGCCCAAAAATTCTGATGTTCGCAAGCTTCGCTAGGCGAGCGTGTAGCGAAGGTTCGCTAGGCGAGCGTGTAGCGAAGGTTCGCTAGGTGAAGGAATTGCTCGCCTAGCGAGCAGGCCAGTTTGGGCCATTTTCTGGATTGGGCCTGTTGTGAGCTGGGCTTTTGTTCCTTTAAGGTCAGTGTCTTGCAGAACAAGTTGGAGTGCTTCGAGAAATGTTTTGCAAGATTAATGGGCAAATTTTGGGGTATGACAGCTGCCCCTGTTCAATATTCTTGAACCGAGAGAGTTAGGATGGCAAGTATGCCGTTCGTGGTCTGGAGGTGGAAGATTATTGAACACTAGAATGCCCCAAAAATTTACACTTGTCAATTAGTCTTGATGGAGATGGGCTTAAAGATGCCATCCAGGAAGTTTGATGATGAGAGCTTCAGATTGTGTCGTACGTTAGACGACATCTGACGCCATGGGTATCATACCGGGTCATACGCTAGACCGTATAGTGAGTCCTCCATTATGCTGTCGACTTTGCTGGGGAGTCAGAGTGTGTTATACGCTGTCGGGAATAAGGGATCAGAATGGAACATACGCTAGACCGTATCTGAATAGCAGAGTGAGTTGTTCCTTAGGCGGGTGACTCCGCCGGGGATGCAAGATCAGAATGGATCGTACGCTAGATCATATCTGAGTTGTAGAATGGGTCGTCCATTAGGCAGTATCTGAGAGGGGTAGTCGTATGCTAGGCTACACGTCAGAATGTACCGTACGCTAGGTAATCTCTGAGAAATGAAAGGTCCATCTGGGTCGTAAATTAGATCGTATTGGAGTAGTTGAAGGTCAGAATGGATCGTCCGTTAGATCGTATCTGAGTGGAAGGAGTCATATGTTGAGCTGAATCAGAATGAACCGTACGTTAGACTGTATCTGATCGTATTTGTAGATGCTGTATTTGCAATAAATGGTCGGGATGGGCTTAAAGATACCATCCTTAGGAGGATAATTACCCTGAAAAATAAAGTTAGCTTCATGCCATGTCATGATGCATGAGATGTTTTATGCTTTTGACAATAAATGCGAACAATGTATGCATGCATATGCTGTGAAATGATGTAATGAATGAATTAAGCATCTGAAAAGTTCTTCCCGAGGACTCCACTGGGGAAATAAATCTCAGTCTTCTGGTTGTAGATACTGGTATCGGTGATCCTTTCTTAGTTGGGGATACTTGATTCTTGTCTGATGGTGGGAATATCTACTGGGGATGGAAGAGATGATCCGTCTGTCTGGTGATGCCGACCTCTTCTGGGAAATAGCTGGTTTTTGTTGGGGAATAGAATTAGCAATCGGACTTGTTGGAAAGCATGGTTAGACCTTTTTCTCGATCCTGAAGTCTTTTAGTAATTGATATTGCTATTTTATGTATGTATTTTTGGTAAACATTGATCATATTCAAATGCATATATTAATTCAAATTAAATCAATGGACGTTTACGCAAACAAAACAGACAAAGTAAAAACAAAATCATCTTTTAGGAAATAAAATTATATTGATTTTGAAAGAGGGCCTATAAACAGGCAATTCGTGTACAAAGAGACAGAAATCCTAGTAAGAGGAAATTGTCGAGAAAACAAAGAAAAAGCTATGAAGGAAAAGCCCTGTTGATTTTAATTCTGCTACTGTCATTATGTCTTCAAGTATCTCATCCCTTGCTGTCGGATGGAAGTGATTAGCTTGTTCAGTCCTTTGAACTGGGTCGAAGCTGACTGAGAATGGGACATAGTCTTACGCTTTAATCCCTAATTTTACCTGGACCGCCTTTTCAGGTTTTCAGTCCACCAGGATACCCTTTTTTGCCCAAGCCGCCTTTTCAGGTTTTCGACTTGCCGGGTGTACATTTTTATATGTTTATCCCTAATTTTTGCCCGAACCCTTTTTCGCTCGCCGGGATGCCCTTACTTTTGCCTAGACACGTCGACCTAGCGGGTCTTTTATGCGTAGTATTTTTTAACTATGTCCGCGTTCACCGGATGCGGGAAATCTTCACCATCCATCGTAGCAAGTATCATGGCTCCACCGGAGAATACCTTCTTAACTACAAATGGCCCTTTGTATGTGGGAGTCCATTTGCCCCTGGGATCACCTTGTGGTAGAATGATACGCTTGATAACTAAGTCGCCGATTTGGTACACTCGTCTCTTGACCTTTTTGTTGAATGCCTGGGTCATGCGCTTCTGATATATCTGCCCATGACAAACAGCCGCGAGTCTTTTTTCATCAATCAAATTTATCTGATCGAGTCGAGTCTGAATCCATTCATCCTTATCTAAGCTTGTCTCTTTCATGATTCTTAGAGAGGGAATCTGAACTTCCACCGGTAAGACGGCTTCCATTCCGTAGACTAAAGAGAAAGGAGTTGCCCCTGTCGAAGTTCGTACTGAAGTGCGATAACCATGAAGAGCAAATGGTAACATCTCATGCCAGTCTTTGTACGTTACTGTCATCTTTTGTATGATCTTCTTGATATTCTTATTAGCAGCCTCCACGGCGCCGTTCATCTTTGGCCGGTACGGAGAAGGGTTATGGTGTTCTATCTTGAACTGCGTGCAGAGTTCAGTAATCATCTTGTTGTTCAAATTAGTGCCATTATCAGTGATAACTCTTTCGGGGATGCCATATCGACAAACGAGATTATTCTTGATGAATCGTGCCACCACATTCTTGGTGACAGAAGCAAATGAGGATGCCTCCACCCACTTTGTAAAGTAATCAATAGCAACAAGGATGAAACGATGTCCGTTGGAAGCAGTAGGTTTAATCTCTCCAATCATATCAATGCCCCACATTGCAAAAGGCCAAGAGGCTGTCAACACATTTAATGGGGCAGGAGGCACATGTACTTTGTCCGCATAGATCTGGCACTTGTGACAAGTTCTGGAGTGATGGTGGCAATCAGCTTCCATGGTAGACCAATAATACCCTGATCTCAGAATCTTCTTGGCCATCGTATGTCCACTAGGGTGAGTCCCAAAAATACCATCGTGCATGTCTCCCATAATCTTTTCTACTTCCTTTTTATCCACACAGCGAAGCAAAGTCGAATCATGATTACGCTTGTATAATACTCCATTACTCAAAAAGAACTTAGCGGAGAACTTCCTCAGAAATTTTCTGTCGTTGATGGATGCCCCTTCAGGGTATTCCTGAGTTTCTAAATATCTTTTCACTTCGTGGAACCAAGGTTTCTCCTCTACTCCCTCAGTATGAAGTTCATAACAATATGCTGGTTCATCCAATCGTTTAATGGTGATCCTGGGAGCTTCATTATCCCATCTGACTCTGAACATAGACGACATGGTAGCCAATGCGTCTGCCAACTGTCGCATTACGCGAAAAACCGGCGGGAAACGTAGAACAACAGAGCCGCCACCGTGCGTTATTTATCCCAAAAGAGGGAAAGGAAACACTCAGAGTAAACCTGGAAAAAGCATGGTCTCGCGACCAAAGAGAATGGGATCGGGAGTCGGTTATGCGAAGGGAAGGTATTAGCACCCCTACGCATCCGTCGTACTCGACGGGATCCACGCACAATAGGAAGGGAAAATGGTTGCTAAAAATACTGCTCAAACACACATCTATACAGGCTGAAAGAGACACAGGATTACAGACAAGACTGACTCGGCAGGACATCGCGTCCTGGGCCTACTTAGTCTATCAGGCATAGACATCAGAGTCTAAGTAGTTCGACTGGGGAAACGACACATGCTCGCTAGGATGTCGCATCCTATGCATACGTATCTCCTTTGGACAAAGGAGAATCAGAGCATTCGTAGCTCGGCTAACACGCACACAAACAAACACAGGCAAAGGCAAACGTGGAGCCTGAATGCCAATCACTGGACTTACATCAGCATCCGAACCAACACAGGAAGAAGAAGGGTCTCGATTGCAACTAGGGCAAGAGAAAGGGGAGGTCTCAATCGCAACGAGGGCGAGAGAAAAGCATTAGTGTTAGTTGTTAGTCAAACTCGACAAGACATCGCATCTCGTGCCTACGTATCTCATCTGGACATGAGAATCAGAGTTGCCGTAGTTCGGCTAAACTATTCCTGTTGGTTTGTGTTTTTTAGGTGGACAACGTCACTACGCAATCTACCGTATGCTCGACCTTTGGAGACTTACTCACCTGTAGTAGAAGGAGTTGACGTATCCTTAAGAGAGGATAATGTTTGTTTGTGTTTTAGGAAAGCTCAAGCAAGAAAGGAAGTCCTATATGAAGGAACCGTGCTACCTTAATTGTCATGCAAACGAGACTACGCGGAGTCTAGCACCTAGGGGATACAATCACACCACACAAACATATACAGCATGAAATAAACACACCAACAAGGGGCTCAAACATCAGGACTAGGCTTTAGTCGAGGGGTCATATCAACCTCAACAAACAAGCCTCTGTATCAGGGGTAAGGTTAGCTCTTAACCTTGCCATTGAGGGGCTAAGGTGAAGCTGATGAAAGGTGAGTGAAGATTAGACTTCACAGCTCTTATCCCTGACCAGGGAGAGCTTCAGACAAAGGAGCGTGGGTCCAGAATGGAGGGACCCTTCTACGCTCAAGACTCTGACTCGATTGTGCAACAGCACAAGATCTTGGGTTTGTGTCCCAATGCATCAACACACAGCCGTGTGAGCAGAGGGACGACTCAACAGAATAGCGGGGGATAGATTGCTTATCCCTTGGGTTCCGCCAATTGCCTCATAGAGGTCTTTACCTGCTTGGGCACAAATGTAAACAACCACAAACATCGCCTCTTAAGGAGGACTTCAGACAGTTGCCTGGCCAAGTAACAGGCCAGGTCTTCCAGACTACATGAAGAATAGAAGTCCTACCTCAAATGGTTTAAAAACCAAGCAGCAGCAAGCAAGTTCTTAAAGAACTGTAAGCAACTAAATGTACCTGAAATCAATCAAGTATCATCAGTACTCAGACAAACCAACAATAAACAACAAAAGTCAATCTATACAGACAACACAAGTTAATGCACATAAGTGCAAGCTATAATCCCAAGCTCAAGCCTTAATCCCTACAAAACAAATACATGTTAGTGGACAACATCAACCAAACTCAATTCAAATTGCCTTGAAGCAATCTCCTTAAGCATTGTGCATTTCATCCTGAAAATCCAAACCAAATGTGAGAAACTAGACCACTAGGCCAAGCCTAGGGTCAAAAAGAAGGAAAAAAGTTAAAACAGCAAGTGAAACATGATTAAAACCAAGATTAATCAAATACAAAGAGAATCCAATTGGTCTCATGTCTAAACCATACACCAAATTAATTTCATGCACAAATTAGATCAAGCTAGGCAATTATGAGTCATATAGGAACAACCAGAATGATCACATCCAAAAAAATATCAAAACAGCATAATAAATTCCACAAAAATTATATCCTAAACAGAACATGTTCAACAAGCAGCATATCAATTTTCATGCATTTTGGACTAGTGGAGCTATGTCAATTAAATCAACATGTTAAGGCATGCAAAAACACAACCAAATTGGGTCACCAAATGAGTATCAACTTCAATCAATGGTAAAACAGTGATATCAAATTAGAAATGAGTGGGACCAAAGCCAACTCAAAGCTATACATGTTAGAAAGCAATCCACCAAATTTCATATTCATAGGATAAGGGATGAGTATTTTACAAGACATGTAAATTTGCTACTCAAGAAACAATCCAAAATTGCGAAACAGCAATCACAAATCCAAATCAATTAGAAAATGGATCAATTAAGTCCACAAAAATTCAGGATGAAACCTAACATATACATTGTATCTCATGCAAAAAATCAGGGCCATTGGCCTAAGGGAAGCATGGAAAAATAATTCATGAACTCAGCATATCATAATGTGACACATATTGTCACACTCAAAAAGAAAAAATCATATCTAGCAATCCAGAGATCCAAAAATCACAAATGATATACCAAAATCTCCAGAAATGTGTCAAGAATCACCATATGAAATTTCATTAATTTTGGATAATGTATGAGTATTTGGTGATTAAAATGGCAAAACATGCAATTATGTCACACATGTCAAAGATCAATATACCATTCCAAAATTTTACCAGGCACAACTTACACTACTATGCCTAAAAAAAAGTAGATAAAATTTGGAAACTAACAAAAAAAATCCCACCTAATTTGGACTAATATTGAATTTTTTATGAATTTTTTAAGTTTGTAATATTTATTGGAATAACCATTTAATGTTATACGAATTAATTTGGATTAATTGGATTAATGTTATAATGAGTTAATGGTACTGTAGCATTTTATTTGATGTTAGCACGTGATTGGTGGAGTTTAAGTGGGAAACACGTTTCAAACTGAAGCCATGCGAATGACGGATTAAACACTGAAATTTTCCAGAATTTCACAGCTTCGTCCGCGTTCTTCGCCGCTCACCATTGCAGCTACGGTCATGAGCAATCTTGCACCAAAATGCGCAAACGATGTACCGATTTCTTCCTCTTCCAACGTAGATCGCTATTATGTCCATGAAATCGTCTAAAGATTAACGTACAAAAAGATCTAATCGAAAGAAGTTTCACACGCAAATATTCGGATCAACATATCTAGCTCAATACTTAACGGAATCACGCGATTCAAACGGCAGAATGATCTATGTTCAACGATCTATCTAAGCCATGCATTGATTTCACGAATTAAAGATTTCAAAAAATCACCTTCTTGAAGTGCAGCCGTGAAATCCTCGTGTTTTTGGATCCGATTCTTGCAAACAGATGAAGGATGATGATTATGAAGGTGATTGGTGAAGAATTCTTAGCTCAAAGATGCACGAAGAAGTGTAAATTCGCAGCTGCCATGGAAGTGTGGTACTTTCAACAGTGGAGTTTTTGATCGGTTCTTCCTTCAATTCTTGAAAACAGAACTCGAATATTACCTACACACGAAGAATCAATGGAAAGAAGGCAAGAGCAATGAAGAAATTCTTGAAAAAATTGATGAAAAGTGTTATGTGAAAAATGGAGAAAGTGAGAGAATTTGAGAGTTTTTTGGATGAATCTGAAAAAAATGATTATTGGTTAGTGATTACAGTTACAATTATCTATTTATACCAATGCTTAATCACAAATTAATTAAGATTAGCAAAATTGGAGAATTAGTGTTAATGTGTAATTTCAAGTGTGTGGCCAAAATACCCTTCCTTAATGCAGCTCATTTTCTGTCCAAATTTGGTTCCAACAAGTCACAAATGATATTTAGAAATTGTTGCAAAAAGTCCCATCTCAAAATTCCAAATATTTTGAAAGTTGGACCATTTTGCCCTTGGTTTTTAATTAGTGCACTTGAAAAATGGCCTTTTTATGTGAATGCTTTTGGCAAAATGTGGTGATGGATTATGAAAGTACACATTAAATGTGATTTGCTCAAAGAAGAACCATCCAATTTGGCCACTCCATGTGAGAGTTATGCCACTTTGATTTCGGGCATTTTTGGAAAATGACTGGACCATATCTTGCTAACCACACATGGGAATTTCAAGTTCTTGGACTTTTTGGAATGGTGAGATCAAGATCTTCAACTTTCATGTTGGACAAAATTCCATTTGAAGCTTGTATGATGAAGTAATTTTGAGGAGAAAAACTTTCCATTTTGGGCAGCTGAAATTACAGGTCACCTACCATTTTAGGAAACTTCTTGTCTGACCTCCAATTCTTCAACCTTGGTCTTTGGTATGTCAAATGAGACTTGTATGGACATGAATGAGGCCTTTCAAACCATCTCACACCTTCCAATTCATAAAATCAGGCACAGTTGACCACAGTTGACCACAGTTGACTTTCTAGGTTTTCTGAAGAAATTCAGCTGAACCGATGACTTCTGAGCATCCAATATTGGGCCAAACCACTTCAAAATTATCCTTAGACCATATGAACTTGATAAATCAACCATAGGGCTTTGTTCCAATGAAAATAGCACTGGCTTGCTTGACTGACTGATTCTCCTGACCAGTTTGACCTAATTCTTCTGAATGGCTTGCACCTGGGCAAATGGCTATGCAATGCTATGCAATGGACCATGTTATGTTAATGACCTAAATATGAAATGAATGTACAAAAGGTAGGGTGCAAATTTGAGGTGCTACAGCTGCCCCTATTCAATCAACTGGGAACCCGAAGGGATGAGAGCAACGGCTGTCAGACTTTCAGGGTAAACAGGGATTGAATACCAAAGAACCGTAGAAATTTGCACACTGCTCGGATTTATCTCTTTTCTGTTTTCTTCTTTCTTTTCAGGGTAAAGCACATCCAGACATCGACACACGATGAATGGGAACAGAAATCATCTCAACTAGATGCCAACGGACAACTAGGAAACACTCAACGTTTACCAAAACCAACGGAGAGGTAACTCAACTCTACTGGGGATAACCAGGAAAGGATACAACCATATGTCAGCGGACGTAATGGGGAAAAACTCAACGTTTACCAAGACCAACGGAGAGGTAACCAATCATTAATGAATGACTGGAAGGATAGTGATACAACCATACGTCAGCGGACGTAATGAGAAAAACTCAACGTTTACCAAGACCAACGGAGAGGTAACCAATCATTAATGAATGACTGGAAGGATAGTGATACAACCATACGTCAGCGGATGTAATGGGAAAAACTCAACGTTTACCAAAACCAACGGAGAGGTGACCAGACATCAATGAATGAATGGGAAGACTCGACCAGACGTCATAGGACGAAAGGGAGAAGCTCGACGTTTATCGACACCAACGGAGAAGGAGGAAACTCAGCCAGACGTCATAGGACGAAAGGGAGACTCAACGTTTATCGACACCAACGGAGAAGGAGAAAACTCAGCCAGACGTCATAGGACGAAAGGGAGACTCAACGTTTATCGACACCAACAGAGAAGGAGAAAACTCAACCAGACGTCATAGGACGAAAGGGAGACTCAACGTTTATCGACACCAACGGAGAAGGAGAAAACTCAGCCAGACGTCATAGGACGAAAGGGAGACTCAACGTTTATCGACACCAACGGAGAAGGAGAAAACTCAACCAGACGTCATACGACGAAAGGGAGACCACAACCGGACACCAAATAGGACGTCTACTGGGGATTCTGGCTGGGAAATCAACCAGACATTAATGAATGACTGGGAATAGGGTATACAATCAGACGTCATCGGACGAATGAGAAAAACACAACGTTTATCGAAACCAACGGGGAGGTAAATCCACTTGGGGAAGGGTACAACTAGACGTCATAGGACGAATAGGAAAAACTCGACGTTTATCGACACCAACGGAGAGGAGAGAACTCAACCAGACGTCATAGGACGAAAGGGAGACTCAACGTTTATCGACACCAACGGAGAAGGAGAAAACTCAGCCAGACGTCATAGGACGAAAGGGAGACTCAACGTTTATCGACACCAATGGAGAAGGAGAAAACTCAACCAGACGTCATAGGACAAAAGGGAGACCACAACCGGACACCAAATAGGACGTCTACTGGGGATTCTGGCTGGGAAATCAACCAGACATTAATGAATGACTGGGAATAGGGTATACAATCAGACGTCATCGGACGAATGATAAAAACACAACGTTTATCGAAACCAACGGGGAGGTAAATCCACTTGGGGAAGGGTACAACTAGACGTCATAGGACGAATAGGAAAAACTCGACGTTTATCGACACCAACGGAGAGGAGAGAACTCTGAGGGGAATCATATGGTATTACCAAATGATCTGTAGGGAATAAGCAACTAGACATCATCAGACGACTAGGAAAAACTCGACATTTATCGACACCAACGGAGAGGAGGTTCAACTGGGGAAGACCCTGTGGGGAAAGATATCAACTATACGCCAACGGACGCATAGGAAAAACTCGACGTTTATCGACACCAACGGAGAGGAGGAAGTTCTTCTGGGGAGAGTGAACACAACCGAATCATCAACGAATGATCGGGAAAAACTCGACGTTTATCGACACCAACGGAGAGGAGGACTCACTGGGGATCAAGGTCACGACAGAGAGTAGACAGGAAGGAACACCAAGGATACCGGGTTGTAGGTATGAAACGGTGACCGACCAAAACGTGAATTGGTTTGTTGTCCCAAAACACTCAACATCCTGAAGAAGGCTAGAAAGCAGTCTTGTTAAAGGATGGACATTCGATTCCACAAGGAATACGAATCTTACTCGACTGGGGAGGATGACTTCGACCCAAGAGCGCGTGAGACATATCATCTATAGCCGTCAAAACGTATATAACATACTCGCATGGAAGATTATCCATAACCGGGTTGCAGGTTGTTAAATGGACAAATCGACCGACATCATCCTGAAGAGAGCAAAGGCAAACTTGTTAAAGGATGGACATTCGATTCCGAACAAAGGAATACGAATCTTACTCTGATGGTGAAAACAATCAAAAGACTGACCAGAGAGTGCATGAGATATATTATCTATAGCCATCGAAACGTAGATAATAACCTCGCATGGAAGATTATCCATAACCGGGTTGTAGGTTATTAGATGGATAAACGACCGAAAAGAAAGGCATCAGGGTACCAGGACTAGGTATGCAAAAGCTGACCAATCAAAAGAGGATAAAATTGCTAACTCGGAGCAAATACCCAAAAGAAAGGGGAAGACCCACTGGGGACAATACTGCTTGATCAAGGCAAGTATCCAGAGGGGAAAAGAATATCAATACCGCAAACTGGATACTGATAACTGCAAAGAGGGGATTACATCTACCGGTTAGTAGGCAGAAAACCACGGAAAAGTAACCAGTCATCGATAAGATGAGCACACAGGGTTAACTCCACCAAGGGGATGAAAGTGGGATTTTACAACTACCGATTTGTAGGTAGAAAACCACAAAGATAGGACTTACAACTACCGGGTTGTAGGTAGAAGCCAACCGACAGAATGAACCACAAAGGTTACCTCTGCTAGGGGATGAAAGTGGGATTTTACAACTACCGGTTTGTAGGTAGAAAACCACGACGATAGGACTTACAGCTACCGGTTTGTAGGTAGAAGCCCAAAAAATTCCGCTGAGGATAAGATGAATGAGTGCCGGTTAGTGAGCCACTATTCATTCATGCCCCAGGGCAACACAAGAGACAGTCAACAAGAAGCCAATTTAGGATCGATCCAAAAAGGCAAACTGAAACAAGACTTATCCTAATGAGGAAAGAACTCAATAGGGAAAACCCATCTCATTAGGGAGGGAACGGAAGCAACCGTCATCCACGAGGATGTATCTCAGTGGGGAAATGGCAGGAAAGGATTGACACTTTCTGCTTAAGGGGTAGACTCTACATGGAGAGATCAGACACACCCACATCTGCTAGGAGACTACTGGGGGGAGAAACAGGTTTTTCTTTCACCAACGGATGAGGAAATAAACCTCTCTGGGGGTACCAATCCTGAGTGCCGTCAGGAGCAACTATAGCGAAAGCGCTGTACAGACGTCGAACAAGAAGCTGCCTCTGTCGGGGAGACGGTCTGATCGGGTTAACACATGAATGCATATGTTTGAATTTTTCTATGGCGTAATGCTCCATTATGAATGGAAATGCTACGCGATTTGAGGATGCAATGATCACTACATGCAAAATGCAAAGTGAATGAAAACCCCGCTAGGGAGCCCACTGATCAAATACTCCACTCTGTGGGGAGACTCTGCTGAGGAAATCTGCTTGATGAAAACTCTGTAGGGAGAGCACTGACTTCTCACTCATGCTGGAGAACAGAGATACCAAGAATCAGCCAGATCTCTGGCGAAAATAGATAGGCATCGATGAAGTTCCCCATGTCAACCACTCTGCTGAGGACCTACCTGAGAAAATGACGGAATACTGAGACGTCAATCCTCCAAATACCGAATCGTTGCAGAAAAGCATCCGTGCCAGGGAGAGGAGAAGACTGCTCTGCTGGAGAGACGAAAATTGAAGTCTTCAGTACACCTACTGCTTGAGAACTGGCCCACGATAATGTCCAAAACAACAACCTTGCTGGGGATGCCCCACGATAGGGCTCAAACATCACTCTATTAGGGATGCCCCACCATAGGGCTAACAAAGACTTGGAGAAAACATGTTGCACTGTCGGGGACGTGAAGATGAACAACTTCAACCAACACTGCACTGAGCAACCTCGCTGAGGAGAGACCATGAAAAGGTTCTACAGGACAAAGATACAGTTATGCTCGAGATACGAACGACTGTATTACCCGTCGGTAATCATACCACCCTTGGGAGAGCACTGCAGGTCTCCTAGGTATCCTCTCATCATTGTGAATGTTCACTTTGTTTAAGAACAATTTTGTGAAAATTTTTGTTTATTTTGAAAACAATGATACTTTATCAATTAAAACATGCAAAACATTTGTTGAGTTGAAACAAATAAGAGTGCAAATAATGGGGTAAAAGCTCAAATTGATGTGATGGAATGGTAGTCTGCAAAGGGCGAGACTCCATAGATCTGTACAAGTTTGAAATCGGTGATATATATTGGAGAGGGCTACATTGAACATAATGACCTTTCCTCTACCATTCTGAATCTCGATGTATTCGGAGCTTCGGTCGACGACGCATAGAGAATTCCTGGCGGATGACAGATATAGAACACGGTCTTGTCAAGATGCAGTTACTTGCCAAATCCCTAATTTTTGCCTAGATTGCCCCGGTGTGAGGTGCTCAATCTAGCGAGATGCAAATTCTTTTTTCAATGTCTCTAACTTTTGCCTGGATCGCCCTTTCGGGTTTTCAATCCACCGAGACGCTCCTTTTTGCCTAAGTTACCCTTTGGGGTGTTCAACTTAGCGAGCTGTTTTGCTTTTTTTTGTTTAGGCTAAGTATTTCTTGACTGCATCTGGATTCACAGGACGAGTGAACTTCTTCATCCATTGCTGTAAGTGTCAAAGCACCGCCTGAAAAGGCTCTCTTGAAAACATATGGACGTTCATAGCTTGGAGTCCACTTGCCCCTGGAATCGGGCACGAAAGACAAGACTTTCTTGAGCACAAGGTCATTTTCTTAGAACTCGAGACTCGACCTTCTAGTCGAATGCTTTCGTCACTCTCTGCTGATATAACTGACCATGACACCTGGCAGTTAATCTCTTCTTTTCGATCGAATTCAGCATCAGTCAACTTGGGACTTTGAGGGTGCTATTTTTCCTTTGTTTTTTCTTTTGATTTTGCTTTTGATTTCTTTTGATTTCTTTTGCACCCTTTCTTTCTCTGTTTTTTTTTTTTTTTGATTGATTTTTTTTTGATGCCCCAGTTGGTTGTTCTGCTGATTCTCGAGATGCAGCTGAGTGATCTTCTTTTCTTGCTCAAGAAGTCGGGAAATCTCGTCAGGAATCCCTTCAACATCATCTTCTTCTACTTTGAATACAGAGAATTCAAAATTGGGAGATGACGTCCGATCATTATGTTCAATGGGTTTGAGAAACAACCTGCATAATGATTTCGATATGAAAAACTTTTTGGAAAACAAACAAGACAATCGTTATGCAGATGAAAAGATTGATTTTATTCCTGTTTTTAGGGTTTTTTGTGATCACCAATTTCATGCAAAAAGCGAAAAGGGAAAACAATTGGAAAAACAAATGTTTAACATGCATTTACTTGAATGAAAATATCATTGCACAAAATGTTGCCAACAGTGTCATCACTTCTCCTTTTGGCATGGGAGAAGGGTTTTTAAACAAAGTGATTATTACTCTGACTTATGAACAACTTAGGAACGCCCACAGTGACCCAATTGTGATAGATCCCGCCAGGGATGACAACTGTCAGTATCCTTTGCATCAGCAGCCTCTACTTTTGAACAACCCTCTTTGTCGAAGACCTCGGAAGACAAGTCAGCGCCAGCCCGTGACTTGTTATCTTCAAGCTTGATTAACACGGGGACCCAAGTCTTCAAAGTTCAGAATACCTGACCTCACGAGGTCTTGAACCTTCATCTTCAACTGAAAGCAACTATCCACATCATGACCAGGAGCACCCGAATGATACACACAATGCTGCTCAGGCCTATACCACCACCGGGGGTTGACGGGTATAGCCGGCGGGTCTCTGGGAGTAATCAAGTTCCGCTCTATCAACGAGGGATACAGCTCTGCGTAAGACATAGGGATCGGATAAAAAATGACCCTCTTCCTCTCATTACTTGTACCGACTTGATTATCATAGGGAGGCTGGTAAGCCTGCTGTTGCGGACGATGTTGCTGATGTTGATACCGCCGAGTTGGCCTTCCCTGTTGCTGTTGGGTTGCTGGAATAGTCACAGCGGCAGCTTGACGATATTGTCCTCTGTTCGCACTCCCTCGCCGGTGCACAGCATTTGTTTCACTCTCTCCCCTTTTGGGTGCCCCAGAGAATGGCTTCTTAGAATTCAACGAACTTGAAGAGCCACGATGGCGAACCGGAGTACGGGTTGCTCTGACATTAACAGTTTCTGTAGCAAGAGGCTGTCCATTGACTATGATACCCCTCAAATCATCATCCACGTCGTAGTTGTTGACGGGAATAGTGACAGCAGCAATTTGATCATTAACGGGGACCCCCTCTGGTGAAGCACGACTGGGTGGCAGAATCATGGCTTCCTGTCTCTGGGCTAAGGCTCGCAGCTCCTCTTGCCCCTGAACAACTCCTTGCATCATCATCATAAACTGAGCCATGCTCGCCCTCATCTCAGCCAACTCCGTGTGAACCTGATCCATGCTTCTGATGATTGAGTCTGGTTGAGCAACGATGCGGTCTCTGATCAGCTATCCTGCCTCACACAGGAACCAGAGTGAGAAGCCCGAATTAGAACCCCTGTTATGCAATATGACATGAGTATGATGCTAATGCATATGATGCACGTGAAATGTTCATTCCTCAGGCATTCAAAGAGCCTGATTCATCTCAAGAAACGACAACCTGCAACAACACAAAGCAACAGGGAGATACAGAAACATCATACAACAGAGCAAGGAATACAGAGAAAATCTCATCTATAAATGAGCAACTGGATCATGCAACAAAGATCCAAATATCCAATCTAGGTACAACAAAGAATCCCACCCAACAGGCCTGGGGGTGATTCATAACATGAACATCAGGAAATACGAGCTAAGACAAGTTACTTCCAGGAATGAGCGTCTTCAAGTAGTGACACTGGTCTATCAACAGTTCACACTCTGAACATTCTGGCAAGGGAGTGATCTTCTCCTTCAACTGTCTTCTAAGCTCGACAACTTCTGCCCCAAGCTGGGTCTCTGATGCAAGTCTCTGGTCGACTTCCTTCTTCAACTGGATATCTCTATCTCTGAGTTGCTTCTCCAATTCTCTGATCTTCTTCAGATAACTGGCTTCAGCTCTCTGCAATTTCAAACACTCTCTGTGTTCTGCATCCAGCAAGGTGTCCATCTCTGCATAAGATCTCTTCTTGCTCCTCACCCCACCAACACCTGCACTCTGGGCATCTCTGAGTTGATGAGACAGATTCAGCCTATCAGCTTTGGCTTGATACAATTCCATCTGGGCATCTTGCTCTTTCTCCTTCAGGCGACGATTCTCCATCAGAGCTTGCTTATACTGCTCAGCTGGCACAGTATCAGCAAGAATCAAGGGTGGTTGCACTTGCAACGGATTCATCCGATCATAGGGTAGCAATAAAGTTTCCACTCTCTTCTTCACCCAATCAGTGTACTCAGGCATAGCAATGGCGAACTTCTTCCCTAAGACGGATCCGTCTCTGACACCAATAGACTTCCAAGCTCTTCCAATCTGGTCCAATCTAACAGGATCAATACGCTTCTCAAAATACACACTCTCAACTATCTCAGCTTCAAGCGGCCTTCTACTCATAATGAACCCCAACTGGCGAAGAGAAAGAACCGGGTTGTAATTGATGCAACCCTTGGTCCCCACAAGTGGCACGTTCCGGGATTCTCCACAACTCATAATAACGTCCCGCACATCCATCCGGTATGACTGCCATCTGATGTCATATGAAGTAAGAGACATCACCCTCTGAGTCCACTTATAAGTGCTCTGAGCATCAACAAACGGCCCACTGACTGGCAGGAGAGACATGAACCATCTGAGCAACAGTGGGAGACAACACCTGATGGCTCCACCCTTACCATGCCTACTGTGGATAGCATAGTAAGTGTCAGCTAACAGAGTAGGGACCGGATTCCCTCCAATGAAAATGCAGACTGCAGCATAGTCAACAAAGTTGGGCATACTCGGGAACAGGACGATCCCATAGATCATAACAGCAAGCTGGGCATGAAAAGCTTCCCAATTCCCCTTCTCTGCTTCTCCTCTAGCAGCTCTCAACAGAAACTTCAAAGGTAGGCCCACAACGTCTCCACTGGTCTTCCAACTATCACTGATCTCTCGAATACTCAGATGAAGAGCTCTAGCAATAACCCTGAAGTCAACTTCCTTCGGGACGTCCAAGAAAGGAATCTGATGCTGAATCGGGACACCCAACAGAATAGAGTACTCCTCGAGAGTAGGCGCCAACTGATAGTCCTGGAAAGTGAAACATCTAAGCTCTGGGTCATAGAACTGAAGAAGCGTCTGCAACGGCACCGGGTCAACTACCATCTTCAACAAAGTCAACAGATCCCCATACTGGTCAATGAACCCCTTCAGATGATCACTGGTCACAAAACTGCTCAACTCAATCAGAGACGTCAGAGACTCACGATGAAAGCTATAGGAACAGGTCTTCCGCTTCGGCTCGGGAACTGTTGCCATCTCTATCAATGAATCAAGCTCTGGAATGTACCTGAGAAATGATATGCATGCAGGGATTAGTCTTTTCTTTTTCTTCTTTTTTTTTTAGTTTTTTTTTCATTGCATTTCTTTTGAAAAATAAACATGCTATGATGCACATGATGCAGACACGACTGGCAAGCTGTGCATCTCTGAACACAGGATCGAAGCTTCGGCTCGAACTCTGATCACAATCATCTGAAACCCAAAGTCAACTGGTCAACTGTCGTCTGAACCCAATCTGAGAAACTGAGTCACCAACAGGAACACACTGAGTCCAACAACCGGTCACCATCAGTCACCAACAGTCACCATCTGTACCTGTTAAAATGATCATTCCCTCCCCACTCACAGGTGTCATCTAGGCCAGGGTAAGGTCGAAAGAAACGCAGCATAAATAACCTTTCGCAGAATACCATCATATACACTCCTGAAGTATGCAACGATGATACCCCACCAGGGTCTGAACTGCTCGTGACGTCGATGTTCCGCTAAGTGGCGCATACCACCCGCTTCCCATGACTCACTTTATTCCTAGGTTTCCTAGATTGCACTCATAGCCTGGGTATTGGGCCTTTTACCTCATAGAACTCCCACCCCCAATCAGAGAATACAGCCAACACAGCAGATGAAAATGAATGAATGCAAACATTAATGCACACATTAAATGCAAACAATAAATGAAATGAATGCAATAAACAACACAGCAAAAAGCAACCAAAGCCCTAACCTAGAGAGCGCTAGGAGAGACTCGCTTAGGGAAGAAGGACCAGCACAGGTCGACTTCTCTATGTTTTCCCCAGCAGAGTCGCCAGCTGTCGCATTACGCGAAAAACCGGCGGGAAACGAAGAACAACAGAGCCGCCACCGTGCGTTATTTATCCCAAAAGAGGGAAAGGAAACGCTCAGAGTAAACTTGGAAAAAGCATGGTCTCGCGACCAAAGAGAATGGGATCGGGAGTCAGTTATGCGAAGGGAAGGTATTAGCACCCCTACGCATCCGTCGTACTCGACGGGATCCACGCACAATAGGAAGGGAAAATGGTTGCTAAAAATACTGCTCAAACACACATTTATACAGGCTAAAAGAGACACAGGATTACAGACAAGACTGACTCGGCAGGACATCGCGTCCTGGGCCTACTTAGTCTATCAGGCATAGACATCAGAGTCTAAGTAGTTCGACTGGGGAAACGACACATGCTCGCTAGGATGTCGCATCCTATGCATACGTATCTCCTTTGGACAAAGGAGAATCAGAGCATTCGTAGCTCGGCTAACATGCACACAAACAAACACAGGCAAAGGCAAACGTGGAGCCTGAATGCCAATCACTGGACTTACATCAGCATCCGAACCAACACAGGAAGAAGAAGGGTCTCGATTGCAACTAGGGCAAGAGAAAGGGGAGGTCTCAATCGCAACGAGGGCGAGAGAAAAGCATTAGTGTTAGTTGTTAGTCAAACTCGACAAGACATCGCATCTCGTGCCTACGTATCTCATCTGGACATGAGAATCAGAGTTGCCGTAGTTCGGCTAAACTATTCCTGTTGGTTTGTGTTTTTTAGGTGGACAACGTCACTACGCAATCTACCGGATGCTCGACCTTTGGAGACTTACTCACCTGTAGTAGAAGGAGTTGACGTATCCTTAAGAGAGGATAATGTTTGTTTGTGTTTTAGGAAAGCTCAAGCAAGAAAGGAAGTCCTATATGAAGGAACCGTGCTACCTTAATTGTCATGCAAACGAGACTACGCGGAGTCTAGCACCTAGGGGATACAATCACACCACACAAACATATACAGCATGAAATAAACACACCAACAAGGGGCTCAAACATCAGGGCTAGGCTTTAGTCGAGGGGTCATATCAACCTCAACAAACAAGCCTCTGTATCAGGGGTAAGGTTAGCTCTTAACCTTGCCATTGAGGGGCTAAGGTGAAGCTGATGAAAGGTGAGTGAAGATTAGACTTCACAGCTCTTATCCCTGACCAGGGAGAGCTTCAGACAAAGGAGCGTGGGTCCAGAATGGAGGGACCCTTCTACGCTCAAGACTCTGACTCGATTGTGCAACAGCACAAGATCTTGGGTTTGTGTCCCAATGCATCAACACACAGCCGTGTGAGCAGAGGGACGACTCAACAGAATAGCGGGGGATAGATTGCTTATCCCTTGGGTTCCGCCAATTGCCTCATAGAGGTCTTTACCTGCTTGGGCACAAATGTAAACAACCACAAACATCGCCTCTTAAGGAGGACTTCAGACAGTTGCCTGGCCAAGTAACAGGCCAGGTGTAACACCCCGATAATAATATGGTAATTATTTAAATTAAGTTAATAATATATTTATTAATTTAATTAGATAATTGGATTATTATTATTATTATTTTGGAATTATTGAATTATTATTATTATTGGAATAATAATTATTTGAAAATATATATAAGCTGGAATAAGTAAAAAAGAGTTCATTTTGGAAAATAAGGTTTTCACGTGAAACTCAGAGAAGCGGCTGAAAGAGGCAGAGCAAGAGGAAGAACCAGAGAGCAAAGGTTGGAGAAGAGAAGAGCTTGGAGCTCAAAGAATTGCCGGATTAATCAGGTAAGGGGGGTTTATCGTCGTTTAATGGGTATTATGGGTTAGCATGTAATGGGTAGTGATAAACCGTTGAATTGACCCTGATTGGGATTGTCGAATGCTGAAAATTGTGATGGATATGTTGTGTAAAAAACTGAAATTGAACCTGTAATTGAGTGTGTTGTAATTTCCCTAACGTATAGCTTTTTACGGAATTGGAATCGGAGGTCCGGAAGTCCTCTAACGGCGGAAAATGCGGAGAATTTTGCATTCTGCTTTGTGTTAGCGCAGGAACTACTGTTTTGTCTGCGTTAACCGGTTAACCCAGGGTGTTAACCGGTTAACACTGTTACGAATTGAGAATTAGTGCTGTTTTGCCTGCGTTAACCGGTTAACCCAGGGCGTTAACCGGTTAACACTGATAAGTTTTGGGCAGTAAGCGTGTTTTGCCTGCGTTAACCGGTTAACCCAGGGCGTTAACCGGTTAACACTGTTGCAGTATGGAAAAATTGTTAATTTAAATGTTGTGTGCCTAATTGGTGGTTGCCTATATCAGTGTGTGATATGGTAGGGATTATTTCCCGCTGTTCTGAGCAGTATAGGTATTAGTAGAGTGTGCTAATACTGTGTTCATTTATTTGAGATGATATGATGTTTTGACAAATGTGTTGATGATGTATGATGATATGCATAACGTTGCGAAGGTATATAGTATGCATGTATTTGTGAATGGGCTGTTGTATGGCTTAGAGTGTGAGCATGTGTCCATTGTGGATTGTTGTTGATGTTGCATTTGCTAGATGATTAGCGTGCATAGCATAGCCTTGGGGTTGTAGCTAATTCCCATGGTGAGGAATTAGTGAGTGAATCATTGTGGATTTGTTGTTGATGTTTGCATGCTAGATGATTAGTGTGCATAGCATAGCCTTTGGGGCTGTAGCTAATTCCCATGGTGAGGAATTAGTGAGTGAGTCACTAGGTCTCAAATGAGTGGGACTAGTGAGCTTAGTAACCGTATCTGGATTTGATCGGTGAGCTTGAACTATATGTTCAAGAATAGTCGGTACCGCATGTGTGGAGTCTCATTGCATAATGTATGTATGGCGTATAATATGAATGGATGTATTCCAATATTATACTTGTGGTTGTGTTGACATTGAGTATGAGTATGATTGAGTTGATATTGCCGTTGCTGAATGTGTAATCTGATTTGGGGATGAAATCTGTTATTTACTTAACATGACATGATAATTTATAATGCTTATTATATCGATTGAGGAACTCACCCTTACAACTATTTTTCAGGTAACGAGCAATGAGTTGAATAGAAGCTAATGCTTGGAGTCTAGTGTAGTCTCCTTAGTGGGTCGTGCTCTGATAGATGTAACATCGGGATGGGATGTTTTAACTTGTTTTAAATGTTTTATTGTTGGTTATGAACCATTTTACATGTAATGTTTTACATGATTGATGAGATCTCTATCCGCTGCGTTTTATGCAATGCTTATGTTTTGAATTAATAACAGAGCATGACCGTTATATTGGTAAATGGTGTGAAGTAACTGTGTGACACCCTTGATTACATATTACTCTGATTGACACATTGTTATTTCAATTAAATAATTGGGGTATTTAGAAGGGTGTTACATTAGTGGTATCAGAGCATAGTCGGTCGAGTCGAGTCGTAATTATTCTGTTTCCCTGTACGAGATAGGTGTTGTGTAACCCTATCAGTACTTATTGTTTTAGCTTGTTGGGTTTTCAGAATAGAGATGGCTGGAAGAGGTAGAGATGATGCTGCGATTGCTGAGGCTCTGGGTATGCTAGCTGGAGTACTTGGAGGGAATCCGAATGTTGTGGGAATGGGAGCTGCTCGTCAATTGAGTGAGTTCCAGAAGAACAATCCTCCAATGTTCAAGGGAGCATACGATCCAGATGGCGCTCAGAAGTGGTTGAAGGAGATCGAGAGGTTCTTCCGAGTGACTGAGTGTGCCGATAACCAGAAGGTCAGGTTCGGTACGCATATGCTGTCAGAGGAAGCTGATGATTGGTGGGTTGCTACCCGCACTGAGTTGGAAACTGCTGGGAATGCTGAAATCACTTGGGTTGTGTTCAGAGAGAGATTCCTGAGGAAGTACTTTCCAGAAGATGTCAGAGGAAAGAAAGAGATAGAGTTCTTAGAGTTGAAGCAGGGTAACAAGTCTGTTACGGAGTATGCTGCTAAGTTCACAGAGCTGTCGAAGTATTACACTCCCTATAATGAGGCTGCTGGAGAATTTTCAAAATGTGTGAAGTTTGAGAACGGGTTACGTCCCGAGATCAAGCAGGCTATTGGATACCAACGGATCAGAGTGTTTTCTGACTTGGTTGACTGTTGCAGGATTTTTGAACAGGATTCCAAAGCCAGAGCAGAGAGCTATCTGCAAAGGGTTGATAGGAAAGGCAAGAATCAGAATGATCGTGGAAAACCGTATGCAGCTGGCAAAGGTTTTCAGAGACAGAGTGGGATGAAGAGGCCTAGTGGGGGAGACTCTAGTGCCCCTGCTAAGTGTTATAGATGTGGTCGGGCTGGACATCGTGTCCATGAGTGTACCAGTGCTGAGATGAAGTGTTTCAAGTGTGACAAAGGTGGTCATTTGACTGCAGAGTGCCGGTTGAAGACTGTAACTTGTTTCAACTGTGGAGAGGTGGGTCATATCAGTCCACAGTGTCCTAAGCCGAAGAAGGAGAATCAGTCAGGAGGCAAGGTCTTTGCCTTATCGGGTTCTGAGACTTCTGCGGATGATCGTTTGATCAGAGGTACGTGTTATATAAATGGTTTTCCTCTTGTAGCTATTATTGACACCGGTGCTACTCATTCCTTTATATCTTTGGATTGTGCTGTGAAACTTAAGTAAGAGATATCTGAGATGTATGGTAGTATGGTGATTGATACTCCTGCAAAGGGTTCAGTGACTACTACTTCAGTTTGCTTGAGCTGTCCTTTGAGTATTTTTGGTAGAGATTTTGGGATAGACCTTGTGTGTCTTCCACTAGTGCAGATTGACGTTATCTTGGGTATGAACTGGTTGGTGTTTAACCGGGTTTCCATCAACTGTTTTGATAAGACTGTAATATTTCCTGAGGTTGAGGTAGGAGAGAGTGTGGTTCTATTAGCGAGGCAGGTGAATGAGGCAGTAGCGGATGGGGCAGAGTTGTTTATGCTGTTAGCGACTTTAGAGGCTAAAGATAAACTGGCGATTTGTGATCTGGCCGTGGTGTGTGATTTTCCTGATGTGTTTCCAGGAGAAGTGAATGAATTACCGCCAGAGCGTGAAGTTGAGTTCTCGATTGATTTGGTACCTGGTACTAGACCGATATCGATGGCTCCGTATCGTATGTCTGCTGTTGAGTTAGCTGAATTGAAGAGTCAGTTGGAAGACCTGTTGGATAAGAAGTTTATTCGTCCGAGTGTGTCACCGTGGGGTGCACCAGTGTTATTGGTTAAGAAGAAAGAAGGTACTATGAGGTTGTGTGTGGACTACAGGCAACTGAATAAAGTGACGATCAAGAATCGGTATCCTTTGCCGAGGATCGATGATTTGATGGACCAGTTGGTTGGTGCGAGTGTGTTCAGCAAAATAGATTTGAGATCGGGATATCATCAGATACGTGTGAAAGCTGAGGATATTCAGAAGACTGCTTTCAGAACGAGGTATGGATATTATGAGTATTCTGTAATGCCTTTTGGTGTGACTAATGCGCCTGGAGTATTTATGGAGTACATGAATAGGATTTTCCATCCGTTCCTAGATAAGTTTGTTGTGGTGTTTATTGATGACATTTTGGTGTATTCGAAATCTGAAGAAGAGCATGCTGAGCATTTGAGAGTGGTTTTAGAAGTTCTACGAGAAAAGAAGTTATTTGCTAAACTATCCAAGTGTGAATTTTGGTTAGAGGAGGTTAGTTTTCTTGGTCATGTGATTTCAAGAGGTGGTGTTGCTGTTGATCCTTCTAAGATAGAAGCGGTGTCTAAGTGGGAAGGTCCGAAGTCTGTTGCTGAGATTCAAAGTTTCCTTGGATTGGCTGGTTACTATAGGAAATTCATTGAGGGATTTTCTAAGTTGGCGTTACCGTTGACGATGTTGACTAGAAAAGGGCAAGCATTTGTTTGGGACTCAAAGTGTGAAGAAGGTTTCCAAGAGTTAAAGAGAAGGTTAACTACTGCTCCTATTCTGATATTACCGAGTTCGTCGGAATCATTTGAGGTTTACTGTGATGCTTCATTGTTGGGTTTGGGTGGTGTGTTGATGCAGAATAAGCAGGTTATAGCTTATGCTTCGAGACAACTGAGAGTTCATGAGAGGAACTATCCGACGCACGATTTAGAGTTGGCAGCTGTGGTATTTGTTCTGAAGTTAGGGAGACACTATTTGTACGGGTCAAGATTTGAAGTTTTCAGTGACCATAAAAGTTTGAAGTATTTGTTTGATCAGAAAGAGCTGAATATGAGACAGAGGAGATGGTTAGAATTTCTGAAGGATTATGACTTTGGTTTGAATTACCATCCGGGTAAAGCAAACGTAGTAGCTGATGCATTGAGTCGGAAATCATTGCATATGTCTATGTTAATGGTTAAAGAATTGGATTTAATTGAGCAGTTTAGAGATTTGAGTTTGGTGTGTGAGAGTACTCACAATAGTGTTAAATTGGGAATGTTGAAGTTAACGAGTGGTATTCTGGATGAGATTAGAGAGGGTCAGAAATCCGATGTGCTTTTGGTTGATAAGTTGACTTTAGTGAATCAAGGTCAAGGTGGTGAATTCAGAGTTGATGAGAATGGTGTTTTGAAATTTGGTAATCGGGTGTGTATTCCGGACGTTACCGAACTTAAGAAGAGTATTCTAGAGGAAGGACATCGTAGTGGCCTGAGTATTCATCCGGGAGCTACGAAGATGTATCATGATTTGAAAAAGTTATTTTGGTGGCCGGGAATGAAAAGAGAAATTGCGAGTTTTGTTTATTCCTGTTTGACTTGTCAGAAGTCGAAGATTGAGCATCAGAAGTCGTCTGGGCTAATGCAACCGTTGACTATTCCAGAGTGGAAGTGGGATAGTATCAGTATGGATTTTGTGTCTGGTTTGCCGAGGACAAATAAGAATTTTGAAGCTATTTGGGTGATTGTGGATAGATTGACGAAGTCGGCTCATTTCATTCCGATCAGAATGGATTATCCGTTAGAGAGATTAGCCGAGTTGTATATTGAGAAGATTGTAAGTTTGCATGGTATTCCGTCGAGTATTGTTTCGGACAGAGACCCGAGATTTACATCGAAGTTCTGGGAAGGTTTGCAGAAGGCTTTGGGAACTAAGCTGAGATTGAGTTCTGCATATCATCCGCAGACTGATGGTCAGACTGAGAGGACGATTCAGTCACTGGAGGATCTTTTGAGGGCTTGTGTTTTGGAAAAGGGAGGTGCTTGGGATTGTTATTTGCCTTTGATTGAGTTTACCTACAATAATAGTTTTCATTCGAGCATTGGTATGGCACCGTTTGAAGCTTTGTATGGTAGGAGATGTCGGACACCTTTATGTTGGTATGAGTCCGGTGAGAGTGCTGTGGTTGGACCGGAGATTGTTCAACAAACTACGGAAAAGATTAAGATGATTCAAGAGAAGATGAGAATTGCTCAGAGTCGTCAGAAGAGTTATCACGACAAGAGGAGAAAGTCACTTGAGTTTCAAGAGGGAGATCATGTGTTTCTTCGTGTCACTCCGATAACTGGTGTTGGTCGAGCTTTGAAGTCGAAGAAGTTGACACCTCGATTTATTGGTCCTTATCAGATTTTGGAGAGGATAGGGGAGGTAGCCTATCGTATCGCTTTACCGCCGTCGCTTGCGAATTTGCATGAGGTTTTTCATGTGTCTCAGCTGAGGAGGTACATTCATGATCCGTCGCATGTAGTCTAAATAGATGATGTACAGGTGAGAGATAACCTGACTGTTGAAACATCACCTATGAGGATTGAGGATCGAGAGTTGAAGCAGTTGCGGGGTAAAGAGATTGCCTTGGTGAAGGTAGCTTGGGGAGGACCAGCAGGTGGCAATGTGACTTGGGAACTGGAGAGTAAGATGAAGGAGTCTTACCCAGAGTTGTTCGCTTGAGGTATGTTTTCGAGGACGAAAACTCTTTTAGTGGGGGAGAGTTGTAACACCCCGATAATAATATGGTAATTATTTAAATTATGTTAATAATATATTTATTAATTTAATTAGATAATTGGATTATTATTATTATTATTTTGGAATTATTGAATTATTATTATTATTATTGGAATAATAATTATTTGAAAATATATATAAGCTGGAATAAGTAAAAAAGAGTTCATTTTGGAAAATAAGGTTTTCACGTGAAACTCAGAGAAGCGGCTGAAAGAGGCAGAGCAAGAGGAAGAACCAGAGAGCAAAGGTTGGAGAAGAGAAGAGCTTGGAGCTCAAAGAATTGCCGGATTAATCAGGTAAGGGGGGTTTATCGTCGTTTAATGGGTATTATGGGTTAGCATGTAATGGGTAGTGATAAACCGTTGAATTGACCCTGATTGGGATTGTCGAATGCTGAAAATTGTGATGGATATGTTGTGTAAAAAACTGAAATTGAACCTGTAATTGAGTGTGTTGTAATTTCCCTAACGTATAGCTTTTTACGGAATTGGAATCGGAGGTCCGGAAGTCCTCTAACGGCGGAAAATGCGGAGAATTTTGCATTCTGCTTTGTGTTAGCGCAGGAACTACTGTTTTGTCTGCGTTAACCGGTTAACCCAGGGTGTTAACCGGTTAACACTGTTACGAATTGAGAATTAGTGCTGTTTTTCCTGCGTTAACCGGTTAACCCAGGGCGTTAACCGGTTAACACTGATAAGTTTTGGGCAGTAAGCGTGTTTTGCCTGCGTTAACCGGTTAACCCAGGGCGTTAACCGGTTAACACTGTTGCAGTATGGAAAAATTGTTAATTTAAATGTTGTGTGCCTAATTGGTGGTTGCCTATATCAGTGTGTGATATGGTAGGGATTATTTCCCGCTGTTCTGAGCAGTATAGGTATTAGTAGAGTGTGCTAATACTGTGTTCATTTATTTGAGATGATATGATGTTTTGACAAATGTGTTGATGATGTATGATGATATGCATAACGTTGCGAAGGTATATAGTATGCATGTATTTGTGAATGGGCTGTTGTATGGCTTAGAGTGTGAGCATGTGTCCATTGTGGATTGTTGTTGATGTTGCATTTGCTAGATGATTAGCGTGCATAGCATAGCCTTGGGGTTGTAGCTAATTCCCATGGTGAGGAATTAGTGAGTGAATCATTGTGGATTTGTTGTTGATGTTTGCATGCTAGATGATTAGTGTGCATAGCATAGCCTTTGGGGCTGTAGCTAATTCCCATGGTGAGGAATTAGTGAGTGAGTCACTAGGTCTCAAATGAGTGGGACTAGTGAGCTTAGTAACCATATCTGGATTTGATCGGTGAGCTTGAACTATATGTTCAAGAATAGTCGGTACCGCATGTGTGGAGTCTCATTGCATAATGTATGTATGGCGTATAATATGAATGGATGTATTCCAATATTATACTTGTGGTTGTGTTGACATTGAGTATGAGTATGATTGAGTTGATATTGCCGTTGCTGAATGTGTAATCTGATTTGGGGATGAAATGTGTTATTTACTTAACATGACATGATAATTTATAATGCTTATTATATCGATTGAGGAACTCACCCTTACAACTATTTTTCAGGTAACGAGCAATGAGTTGAATAGAAGCTAATGCTTGGAGTCTAGTGTAGTCTCCTTAGTGGGTCGTGCTCTGATAGATATAACATCGCGATGGGATGTTTTAACTTGTTTTAAATGTTTTATTGTTGGTTATGAACCATTTTACATGTAATGTTTTACATGATTGATGAGATCTCTATCCGCTGTGTTTTATGCAATGCTTATGTTTTGAATTAATAACAGAGCATGACCGTTATATTGGTAAATGGTGTGAAGTAACTGTGTGACACCCTTGATTGCATATTACTCTGATTGACACATTGTTATTTCAATTAAATAATTGGGGTATTTAGAAGGGTGTTACACCAGGTCTTCCAGACTACATGAAGAATAGAAGTCCTACCTCAAATGGTTTAAAAACCAAGCAGCAGCAAGCAAGTTCTTAAAGAACTGTAAGCAACTAAATGTACCTGAAATCAATCAAGTATCATCAGTACTCAGACAAACCAACAATAAACAGCAAAAGTCAATCTATACAGACAACACAAGTTAATGCACATAAGTGCAAGCTATAATCCCAAGCTCAAGCCTTAATCCCTACAAAACAAATACATGTTAGTGGACAACATCAACCAAACTCAATTCAAATTGCCTTGAAGCAATCTCCTTAAGCATTGTGCATTTCATCCTGAAAATCCAAACCAAATGTGAGAAACTAGACCACTAGGCCAAGCCTAGGGTCAAAAAGAAGGAAAAAAGTTAAAACAGCAAGTGAAACATGATCAAAACCAAGATTAATCAAATACAAAGAGAATCCAATTGGTCTCATGTCTAAACCATACACCAAATTAATTTCATGCACAAATTAGATCAAGCTAGGCAATTATGAGTCATATAGGAACAACCAGAATGATCACATCCAAAAAAATATCAAAACAGCATAATAAATTCCACAAAAATTATATCCTAAACAGAACATGTTCAACAAGCAGCATATCAATTTTCATGCATTTTGGACTAGTGGAGCTATGTCAATTAAATCAACATGTTAAGGCATGCAAAAACACAACCAAATTGGGTTACCAAATGAGTATCAACTTCAATCAATGGTAAAACAGTGATATCAAATTAGAAATGAGTGGGACCAAAGCCAACTCAAAGCTATACATGTTAGGAAGCAATCCACCAAATTTCATATTCATAGGATAAGGGATGAGTATTTTACAAGACATGTAAATTTGCTACTCAAGAAACAATCCAAAATTGCTAAACAGCAATCAAAAATCCAAATCAATTAGAAAATGGATCAATTAAGTCCACAAAAATTCAGGATGAAACCTAACATATACATTGTATCTCATGAAAAAAATCAGGGCCATTGGCCTAAGGGAAGCATGGAAAAATAATTCATGAACTCAGCATATCATAATATGACACATATTGTCACACTCAAAAAGAAAAAATCATATCTAGCAATCCAGAGATCCAAAAATCACAAATGATATACCAAAATCTCCAGATATCTGTCAAGAATCACCATATGAAATTTCATTAATTTTGGATAATGTATGAGTATTTGGTGATTAAAATGGCAAAATATGCAATTATGTCACACATGTCAAAGATCAATATACCATTCCAAAATTTTACCAGGCACAACTTACACTACTATGCCTAAAAAAAAGTAGATAAAATTTAGAAACTAACAAAAAAAATCCCACCTAATTTGGACTAATATTGAATTTTTTATGAATTTTTTAAGTTTGTAATATTTATTGGAATAACCATTTAATGTTATACGAATTAATTTGGATTAATTGGATTAATGTTATAATGAGTTAATGGTACTGTAGCATTTTATTTGATGTTAGCACGTGATTGGTGGAGTTTAAGTGGGAAACACGTTTCAAACTGAAGCCATGCGAATGACGGATTAAACACTGAAATTTTCCAGAATTTCACAGCTTCGTCCGCGTTCTTCGCCGCTCACCATTGCAGCTACGGTCATGAGCAATCTTGCACCAAAATGCGCAAACGATGTACCGATTTCTTCCTCTTCCAACGTAGATCGCTATTATGTCCATGAAATCGTCTAAAGATTAACGTACAAAAAGATCTAATCGAAAGAAGTTTCACACGCAAATATTCGGATCAACATATCTAGCTCAATACTTAACGGAATCGCGCGATTCAAACGGCAGAATGATCTATGTTCAACGATCTATCTAAGCCATGCATTGATTTCACGAATTAAAGATTTCAAAAAATCACCTTCTTGAAGTGCAGCCGTGAAATCCTCGTGTTTTTGGATCCGATTCTTGCAAACAGATGAAGGATGATGATTATGAAGGTGATTGGTGAAGAATTCTTAGCTCAAAGATGCACGAAGAAGTGTAAATTCGCAGCTGCCATGGAAGTGTGGTACTTTCAACAGTGGAGTTTTTGATCGGTTCTTCCTTCAATTCTTGAAAACAGAACTCGAATATTACCTGCACACGAAGAATCAATGGAAAGAAGGCAAGAGCAATGAAGAAATTCTTGAAAAAATTGATGAAAAGTGTTATGTGAAAAATGGAGAAAGTGAGAGAATTTGAGAGTTTTTTGGATGAATCTGAAAAAAATGATTATTGGTTAGTGATTACAGTTACAATTATCTATTTATACCAATGCTTAATCACAAATTAATTAAGATTAGCAAAATTGGAGAATTAGTGTTAATGTGTAATTTCAAGTGTGTGGCCAAAATACCCTTCCTTAATGCAGCTCATTTTCTGTCCAAATTTGGTTCCAACAAGTCACAAATGATATTTAGAAATTGTTGCAAAAAGTCCCATCTCAAAATTCCAAATATTTTGAAAGTTGGACCATTTTGCCCTTGGTTTTTAATTAGTGCACTTGAAAAATGGCCTTTTTATGTGAATGCTTTTGGAAAAATGTGGTGATGGATTATGAAAGTACACATTAAATGTGATTTGCTCAAAGAAGAACCATCCAATTTGGCCACTCCATGTGAGAGTTATGCCACTTTGATTTTGGGCATTTTTGGAAAATGACTGGACCATATCTTGCTAACCACACATGGGAATTTCAAGTTCTTGGACTTTTTGGAATGGTGAGATCAAGATCTTCAACTTTCATGTTGGACAAAATTCCATTTGAAGCTTGTATGATGAAGTAATTTTGAGGAGAAAAACTTTCCATTTTGGGCAGCTAAAATTACAGGTCACCTGCCATTTTAGGAAACTTCTTGTCTGACCTCCAATTCTTCAACCTTGGTCTTTGGTATGTCAAATGAGACTTGTATGGACATGAATGAGGCCTTTCAAACCATCTCACACCTTCCAATTCATAAAATCAGGCACAGTTGACCACAGTTGACCACAGTTGACTTTCTAGGTTTTCTGAAGAAATTCAGCTGAACCGATGACTTCTGAGCATCCAATATTGGGCCAAACCACTTCAAAATGATCCTTAGACCATATGAACTTGATAAATCAACCATAGGGCTTTGTTCCAATGAAAATAGCACTGGCTTGCTTGACTGACTGATTCTCCTGACCAGTTTGACCTAATTCTTCTGAATGGCTTGCACCTGGGCAAATGGCTATGCAATGCTATGCAATGGACCATGTTATGTTAATGACCTAAATATGAAATGAATGTACAAAAGGTAGGGTGCAAATTTGAGGTGCTACACCAACTGATTCTCTTCTCGTGGGATATGTTCGAATGTAATCTCTTCAAAGCATGGGATTAATGTCAACACCCGCTCTCGATAAGGGATGAGATTCGGATGTTTAGTGTCCTATTCTCCTTTGATCTGACTGATTACTAATGCTGAGTCTCCGTACACGCTCAAAAACTTGTTTCGCAGGTCTATAGCAGCTCTGAGTCCCAAAATACACGCTTCATACTCAGCCATATTATTGGTGCAATCAAAACATAGTCTAGCAGTGAAAGGCGTATGGCCACCCCTGGGAGAAATGATTACAACACCAACACCATTGCCCAATGCATTAGAAGATCCATCAAAAACCATAGTCCATCGGGATCCCGGTTCGGGTCCTTCATCCGGTCCAGGTTCTTCATAATCAGTAACAAGCATGACATCCTCATCTGGGAACTCAAAATTCATAGATTGGTAATCATCCACTGCTTGATGAGCCAAATGATCAGCTAGCGCGCTTCCTTTGATTGCTTTCTGGGTAGTATACTGGATATCATACTCTGTTAAAATCATCTGCCATCTCGCTATTCTTCCGGAGAGGGCAGGTTTCTCAAATATGTATTTGATGGGATCCATCTTAGAAATCAACAAAGTGGTATGATTCAACATATACTTTCTTAGTCGGCGAGCAGCCCAGGCCAAAGCACAGCAAGTTCTCTCGAGCAGCGAGTACCTTGTTTCACAGTCGGTAAACTTTTTGCTAAGGTAGTATATGGCATGCTCTTTTCGACCAGACTCGTCATGTTGCCCCAACACACACCCCATTGAATTTTCTAACACGGTCAAATACATGATTAGAGGTCTTCCTTCAACTGGTGGCATCAGGATCGGAGGTTCCTGGAGATACTTCTTGATTTTGTCAAAAGCTTCTTGACATTCATCATTCCATATCATCTCTTGATTCTTCCTCAGTAGTTTGAAGATGGGTTTGCAGGTAGCAGTCAAATGGGAGATAAACCGGGCGATATAATTCAGACGTCCCAAGAAACCTCTGACTTCCTTATCTGTACGGGGTACTGACATTTCTTGAATGGCTCTCGCCTTAGCCGGGTCAACCTCAATTCCTTTACCACTGACAATAAATCCCAAGAGTTTACCGGATCTTACTCCGAAGGTGCATTTGTTCGGGTTCAATATCAGCTTGTATTTCTTCAACCTCTCAAACAATTTGTACAAATGATCGAGATGTTCTTCTTCAGTATGAGATCTGGCTATCATGTCATCCACATATACCTCTATTTCGTGATGGATCATGTCGTGGAACAAAACCACCATGGCACGCCGGTACGTTGCTCCCGCGTTCTTTAAACCGAATGGCATTACTTTATAACAGAAAGTGCCCCATTGCGTCACAAACGTAGTTTTCTCCATGTC